>NC_064922.1:781878544-782479794 GCF_023897955.1 Schistocerca gregaria
CAGCTCAAAGTCCGTCAACTGCACATACGGTTCATATCCACGCTGTCGCGGCATGCTACCAGTGTTCAAGACTGCGATGGAGCTCCGTATGCCACGGCAAACTGGCTGACACTGACGGCGGCGGTGCACAAATGCTGCGCAGCTAGCGCCATTCGACGGCCAACACCGCGGTTCCTGGTGTGTCCGCTGTGCCGTGCGTGTGATCATTGGTTGTACAGCCCTCTCGCAGTGTCCGGAGCAAGTATGGTGGGTCTGACACACCGGTGTCAATGTGTTCTTTTTTCCATTTCCAGGAGTGTATTTGTTCGCCCGTTTTCCCTTCTGGCAGAGGACGACTCACAAGTGCTTCAACTAGAGCTGATTGACCTGCAGTGCCATATCCACCCGAAGGACCGCTATCTTATGTGTAAAACGTCGGATAACTTTTACAGCTGTCTTCCACGAGAGAAATATCCTCTTTTGCACAAGCACGCGGCCAAAATTCTCTCAATGTTTGGTTCCATGTACATTTTTGTGAGTGCTTTTTCTCTCTTTTAAAGCTTGCTAAAACTAAGAACCGTTCATTCCTTGGCGATAAAAATTTGACCGATTCTTTGAGGTTAGCCGTCTCACGGAATATTGTACCAAGGCTAGGAAAAATCCTTTCCTCGAAGAAGAAAAACGTGTAAAATGTTAATTGTCTTCTTTAACAATATTGACTGTAAGAATTAAAGAGCTTTATAACCTTAATTCTATTTTAATAAGTTTTCGAACTTGGTCAGTTAAAATTATTACGTACAAAACAGCAAACCAAGGATCCGATTTCTAAACTCTGAAAAGGTATACAAAAAATTGTAGCACGAAGTATGATAAAAAATACTTACTTGTAACTAGTAACAGTAAGAATGAGACTCTGTATCCCTAACATAAAATTAATTTTAAAATAGAATGTTTTGTCTATGTTAGCTCTGACCTAGGGACAGCCTAGCGCAGAGCAGTGCCGTGCGGTCTCACTAGCTCTGCAGCTCTCTCTCTCTCTCTCTCCCTATGGCGACACTAGCGACACACGGTCGCGGACGGGGCGCTGAACTACACTGTCTTACGCCCGCCGGGCGCAATTCTTGGATGAGCCTGGTCTAGATAGAACCCTGAGCTACAAAGAGCACATCACCAAGCTTTCTCATAAAGTTGCTGCGAGGAACAACATAGAACATAAGCTCAGTGATACCACCTGGGGAACCGCTGCTGATTGTCCGCGTTTGACTGGCATCAGTCTTGTGTACTCTGCAGCCGAGTACTGTGCACCTGTCTGGTTGGAAAGTGTACATGTGAAGAGGGTAGACACAAAACTTAACGCCACAATGGGCTGCATTACTGGTTCCATCAAATCAACCCCATGCCACTGGTTACCTGTACTGAGTCACATCCCTCCACCTTACTTAAGGCGGAAACACCCCAGATGATGACGAGGAAGAAATGAAACGAAATTTCACGGGTTGATGGGGTGAAGTCATTTCAATTATTACAAAATATACTCAAAGTTACAAAATCCTTGGCAGTATCAGCCCACAGATCAGAATCACGTCTTCCCCTCTCTGTTCCGGATCGTGCCACTGATTCAGTTGGCAAGGGTAGAATAAAGCAGTTGTTTCCTCTCATGGGCAAGCTGGTTCACAGCTGTTGTAAATGGTTCTTGATATCCCGGGTACTCACACTGTCACTGAGTTGATGTCCGATTCGGTCCCACACGTGTTCCATCGGAAACCGATCTGAAGATCTTACTGTGCGCAGGAGTACATCGACATTAAGTAGACATTTCATAGAGAGATGTGTCATGTGTGGACGAGCACTATCCTGTTGAAAAAGAGCACCGCTACAGTGCCGCGTGGGAGGCAGCACATGAGGATGCAGGATCTCGGTAATATAGAGCCGTGCAGTGCGAGTTCCTTCAATCGCTACCAGCCTTGACGTCAAGTCATACCCGATGGCTCCCCACACCATGACGCCACGAATAACAGTGCTGTATGTTTACCCAAGAATGGGACGTCTTCTGAGGTCGCCGGCATATTCTTCGCCGATGGTCATCTTAGGTGGTGCAGATCAATGATTCATCGCTGAAGACAACGTAACGCCATTCATCAGCATTTCAGGCTTCTCGGCCATGGCTCTAAACGCAGCCGTTTGTGTTGTGATGTTAACGGCAACCTACACACTGGACGAGTAACTACACCGTCTGTCTGTAGCTAATCTCCGACGAATGGTGCAGGATGATATACTGGCTGTTCAAAAAGTCTCTCCGCAGTGCCGCATGATTGTTAGCCTGCCTGGGTTACTTTCTTTCAAGTGGACTCTCCCAACATTCCACTGTTTCGTTTATTTCAGCCAGAGTCAGTAGTATCGTTGGTATGTTTCGTTACATGTTGACGTGATCGTTTATGTTTAGTTCCCTTGTTCGTTTGTTTTGTCTTTGTCAGTGTTAAAATGCTAACCGTTGAAGAACGTGTGTTTTTAGTCGAACAAGTGTTCAAAGCTAGCGGTAAATACACAGTTTCAGTTCGTCAAACATTTAAATCAGTTTTCCCGGATACAACACTCCCACATCGCGATACTGTGCGGGATCTGATTAACAAATTTCGAAGTACTGGTTCAGTGACAAATGCACCGAGAAGACGTCGTCCTAGCGTTATGTCTGAGGACAAACTACTCGGTGTTTCCGATAAAATGTCCATTAGTCCGATCCAGCCAGTAAGAAAACTAGCCCAGGAAATCGATGTTAGTGTCGGAACGGCCCTCACAGCGGCAAGAAAAAAAATTAGAACTTTTCCCAAACGAAGTGGCAGTTGTACAAGAACTGAAAAATACTGATCATGGCAAGAAACTGCATTATGGTCAATGGTTCAAACATTTCTTTCAGCAAAATGGAAGGGATATTCTTAATGAAACCTTTTTCACTGATGAGGCGTGGTTTCATTTATACGGGTACATGAACTCGCAAGATTCTCGTATGTGGAGTACTGCAAATTCATTGCGTATCCATGAGGAACCACTTTATTCTGTGAAAATAGGAGTTTGGACTGCAATTTCTAGACGTCGGATTCTGGGTCCCATATTTTTCAACGAAACAATGAACGCACAACGATACTGCAGTGAGTTTCATTGCAGTATATTCACTGCGGCATACGGCACGCGCGGGTAGCAATCATACGGCACTGCGGAGAGACTTTTTGAACACCCAACGTTGCAGGAAGACCATTGCTTGTTGATAGAAGGCGCAGATGAGAAGAGGTTACAGTGTGCTTGATGCACTATACGACGATCCTGCAATTTCTAGACGTCGGATTCTGGGTCCCATATTTTTCAACGAAACAATGAACGCACAACGATACTGCAGTGAGTTTCATTGCAGTATATTCACTGCGGCATACGGCACGCGCGGGTAGCAATCATACGGCACTGCGGAGAGACTTTTTGAACACCCAACGTTGCAGGAAGACCATTGCTTGTTGATAGAAGGCGCAGATGAGAAGAGGTTACAGTGTGCTTGATGCACGATACGACGATCCTCCCTTGTGGTGGTCAGAGATGGTCGACCGAAAGGAGAGGCCACACGCGGTCGATCGGAGCGTTGACGACGAGTATGCGTGCCGTCACGTACCCACCCACGCTTTTCAACATCTGGCCACTGTCACGTCGGAATGCCCCACAAATCGGGATATTCCATGATTCGGCCAGCTGACCAAATGGGTACCCACAACGAGATCCCTTTCAAAATCTGTCAGGTGCTAACACTCTACCCGGCGTCTCCTTGTTCTTCACGGCTATCACTCAGCACCTGACGCTGTTCACGTCCCTACCATACCTAGTAACACTAGTGAGCTCTGACGGCCGTTCTGTAACAGGGAACTGTCACTTACAGAAGACATGGGCGGACGTCGTAACTTCGTACACTTACATAATATCGGCATACATACAATGCTCAAAAAAAATGTGAACGAAGTTACGGCGTCCGACCATCTCTTCTAAGAACGTCACTTTTTTTTCGATCAGTGTAAATACAGGCGATTGCGACTGACAATTGACGAAATATTTGTGACTCTCCATAACCTAGGTTCCTCACTGATGTCTGTTGTAGGATTTCGAAAATCATTTTATTTTTCATATTATGACCTTCACGAGGACCAAAATTTTTTGTGTAGGAATAAAAAAAAGACGATGCTATGAGACCCACTTCGCTCTGAAACTTCCTGGAAGATTAAAACTGTGTACCGGACCGAGACTCGAGCTCGGGACCTTTGCCTTTCTCGAGCAAGGGCTCTACCCTCTGAGAGACCCAAGCACGACCCACGACCCGTCCTCACAGCTTCAGGTCTGCCAGTACCTCGTCTCCTACCTTCCAAACTTTACAGAAGCTCTCCTGCGAGCCTTGAAGAACTAGCACTCCTGAAAGAAAGGATATTGCGGAGACATGGCTTAGCCACAGCCTGGGGGATGTTTCCAGAATGAGATTTACACTCTGCTGCGGAGTGTGCGCTGATATGAAACTTCCTGGCAGATTAAGACTGTGTGCCCGACCGAGACTCGAACTCGGGACCTTTGCCTTTCGTGGGCAAGTGCTCTAGCATCTGCGTTTTGGAAGGTTGGAGGGTAAGAGTCGAGGTACTGGCAATTTGAAGCTGTGACGATGGGCCGTGAGTCGTGCTTGGGTAGCTCAGATGGTAGAGCACTTGCCCGCTCTTGCCGTCTTCGAAATTGTGTGTATGATGCTTTTCCGAAAGTCGGATGGTACGCATTCAGACCCATACGTTCTACACACCGTCGTGAATTGTCGTTTTGCCACTTCCCCCAATGATTTTAACATTCTGATGGAATCTTATCTATCTCTTCTGTCTTATTTGACCCTAAGCTCTTTTAAATTCTGACTCTAATACTGGATCCCCTATCTCTTCTGAATCGACTCCTGTCTCTTCTTCTATTACATCATACAACGTTCCCCTCATAGAGGCTTTCAATGTGTTCTTTCCACATATCCACTGTTTCCTCTGCATTTAACAGTTGAATTCCCGTTGCATTCTTAATGTTATCACCCTTGTTTCTAATGTTACAAAAGTTTGTTTTGACTTCCTTGTATGCTGAGTCTGCCCTTCCGACAATCATTTCTTTTTCGATGTCTTCACATTTTTCCTGCGTGCATTTCATCTTAGCTTTCCTGAACTTCCTATTTATTTCATTCCTCAACGACTTGTATTTCCGTATTCCTGAGTTTCCCGGAACGTTTTTGTACTTCCTCCTTTGATCGATCAATTGAAGTATATCTTCTGTTGCCTATAGTTTCTTCGCAGTTACCTTCTTTGTAACTATGATTTACTACCCAACTTCTGGTACGGCCCTTTTGAGAGATGTCCATTCCTCTTCAACTATACTGCCTACTGAGCTTTTTCTTATTGCTGTATCTATAGCCTTAGAGAACTTCAACCGTATTTCGTCGTTCCATAGTACTTCCGTACCCCACTACTTTGCGTATTGACTCTTCCTGAGTGATGTCTTAAACTTCAGCTTACTCTTCAACACTGCGATATTATGGTCTGAGTCTGTATTTGCTCCTGGGTACGCCTTACAATCAAGTATCTGACTTCGGAATCTCTGTCTGACCATTATGTAATCTAACTGAAATCTTCCGGTATCACCCGGCTTTTTCCAAATATACCTCCTCCTCTTGCGATTCTTGAACAAAGTATTCGCTATTACTAGCTGAAAATTGTTACATAACTCAATTAGTCTTTCACCTCTCTCATTCCTTGTCACAAGCACATATTCTCCTGTAACCTATTCCTCTACTCCTTCCCCCACAACTGCATTCCAAGCCCCCATGACTATTAGATTTTCATCTCCCTTTACATCTTTTTGTTGTTGTGGTCTTAAGTCCTGAGACTGATTTGATGCAGCTATCCATGCTACTCTACCCTGTGCAAGCCTCTTCATCTTCCAGTACCTACTGCAACCTACATCCTCCTGAATCTGCTTGTTGTATTCATCTCTAGGCCTTCCTCCACGATTTTTACCCTCCACGCTGTCCTCCAATACTAAACTGGTGATCCCTTGATGCCTCAGAACATTTCCTACCAAACTAGCCCATCTTCTAGTCAAGTTGTGCCACAAACTCGTCTTCTCCCCAATTCCATTCAATACCTCCTCATTACTTATATGATCCACCCATCTAATCTTCAGCATTATTCTGTAGTACCACATTTCGAAAGCTTCTGTTCTATTCTTGTCCAAACTATTTGTCGTCCATGTTTCACTTCCATACAAGGCTACACTTGTAAGTAGGCTGTTTAGGTTTTCTTATTGGTAACGCCACATAGCGCTCGGTATGAAAAAATCACTGGCTGTGCCGTGTGCAGTCTGTGTTTAGTCTGCATTGTTGTCTGCCATTGTAGTGTTGGGCAGCGGCAGCTGGATGCTAACAGCGCGTAGCGTTGCGCAGTTGGAGGTGAGCCGCCAGCAGTGGTGGACGTGGGTAGAGAGATGGCGGAGTTTTGAAATTTGTAAGAATTGGTGTCACGAACTGATTTATATATTATGAATATTAAGGTAAATACATTGTCTGTTCTGTATTAAAATCTTTCATTTGCTAACTATGCCTGTCAGTAGTAAGTGCCTTCAGAAGTTTGAATCTTTTATTTAGATGGCAGTAGTGGTGCTCGCTGTATTGCAGTAGCTTGAGTAACGAAGATTTTTGTGAGGTAAGTGATTTGTGAAACGTATAGGTTAATGTTAGTCAGGGCCATTCTTTCGTAGGGATTTTTGAAAGTCAGATTGCGTTGCGCTAAAAAATATTGTGTTTCTGTTTAAGCACAGTCGTGTAATAATTTTTCTAACGGGACGTTTCATATGTCGACCCTTAGCCAAGGATACCTCACTGGAATCTTCTGATTTTTTTCCTTGTAGTTTGTGTAATTAGTGTAGCTTTTTTTCATTGCTAGCGCGTAATTGTAGAGAAAATTTCCTCTGTAGTTGCAGTCTTTCATTGTTGTACAGTAAAATAGTTGTGGCATGCATGTAGTTTTGCACGAAGTATTTCGCAGCTGCGTATGCAATTAATTAGATATTATTTTCAGTGCTATGTTAATGTGTTCTCTTATTTTTGTTCTTCAAATTGTGTTTTTCTGTGTTGTCGTATGAAAAATTGTGACAATAATGGCGTATGAAAAACGTAAAGCTAGGCTCCAAAGTAAACTGAGAAAGACAGTGAAGACGAAAGCAGTGTGTTAACGTCACCATGTAATGAATTCACTAATGTTCAAAGTAGTAATTTGGTAATAGCGCATAGGAAAATGGAGCGAGTTGCAAATAATGGTGTAGGCAGTAAAACAAACCCTGTCCTTTCCTTGTGTTATCCCACTATGTGTTTGTGTACCCTTGTGTATTTATGTTCTTCTTGTCTTTATATGTTCATCTGATAAGACTTATGTTGTAGAATTTTCTAATATTCAGCTACATTCACTATGATGAGGAATACTGTTATCCTCAAATATAATTTGCATTAATAATATGTCTTTTTCTTTGTAAATATGTTTAGAAATTATTTATTCTGTTCTGTTTTAATGCTCATGTGTGAAGTTGATGTTTCAAAAGTTATTCTGATCTTTTATGTATGTACTTATGTCGTAATTTTTGTAACACTGATGTATTTGCTATTTCGATTCTTTTGTAAAGCCTGTACTACTACAAATGTTATATGTATTTTTATGTTCTTTAATGATGTATTTTGTACCTTTGTTATTGTATTCTCATGTTATAAAATTGTAATTGACACTAGTTCATCAAATTAAGTAACTTGTAAATTACATTTCACTGCACACGTTTCTGTTGGTCATAGTATATGGACAATATGTGAGAAGTAGGGACTGATAGTGTTTGCACATGTGTTAATAATTCAGCAAGGGACTGGACAACAGCATTGCTAGTTCTAAGGACATTTCAAACAAATTCTTTGTGAGTGGACAAGTGGTGGTTTATGGACTTGCTATATTGTCCACAAGACTCTTCAATGGTGATTGTGCGCCGTCACAATTGCAACAGTTGGCTGCTAGCCATCTCTACAAGGACTACAGTGGGTGTACACCTTTGATGACTCATCAATACCATTATTTCTACAAGGACTGCAGTGGGTCTGCATCTCTGGTGGCCCACCAATAACATAAACTCTACCAGGACTACAGTGGGTCTGCTCTGTGATGACCAACCTCCCAATATTTTTAAAAACTTCGACTGACTGTGCTGTGGGTTTGTTCTGTTGTGGCCCATTACCTGTCTGCATGTCAAGAGTGAGCACTATCTTTCCGTTGGAAGGACAACACTACTTCAAGACTGCGTGGAAATCCACTACTTCCGTGTGCATTTTCTTTTACTGCTCAGACTTTGAGAAAAACACTGCTATTTTACTGTGATGAATGATCAGGACTGTCTTTATGGACTGTGAGAAAATTTTAACTTTTGACCAACATTGTATCGATAAGTGTGTGAATTTCATTTCTTTGTCATAGTAATTTTGAAAAATTTTATCAAATCATTATTGGCCACTGCCCAAAACAATTTGTAAAAATTTTTTGTGGGGAGCATGGGGGCTATGTAAGTAGGCTGTTTAGGTTTTCTTATTGGTAACGCCACATAGCGCTCGGTATGAAAAAATCACTGGCTGTGCCGTGTGCAGTCTGTGTTTAGTCTGCATTGTTGTCTGCCATTGTAGTGTTGGGCAGCAGCAGCTGGATGCTAACAGCGCGTAGCGTTGCGCAGTTGGAGGTGAGCCGCCAGCAGTGGTGGACGTGGGTAGAGAGATGGCGGAGTTTTGAAATTTGTAAGAATTGGTGTCACGAACTGATTTATATATTATGAATATTAAGGTAAATACATTGTCTGTTCTGTATTAAAATCTTTCATTTGCTAACTATGCCTGTCAGTAGTAAGTGCCTTCAGAAGTTTGAATCTTTTATTTAGATGGCAGTAGTGGTGCTCGCTGTATTGCAGTAGCTTGAGTAACGAAGATTTTTGTGAGGTAAGTGATTTGTGAAACGTATAGGTTAATGTTAGTCAGGGCCATTCTTTCGTAGGGATTTTTGAAAGTCAGATTGCGTTGCGCTAAAAAATATTGTGTTTCTGTTTAAGCACAGTCGTGTAATAATTTTTCTAACGGGACGTTTCATATGTCGACCCTTAGCCAAGGATACCTCACTGGAATCTTCTGATTTTTTTCCTTGTAGTTTGTGTAATTAGTGTAGCTTTTTTTCATTGCTAGCGCGTAATTGTAGAGAAAATTTCCTCTGTAGTTGCAGTCTTTCATTGTTGTACAGTAAAATAGTTGTGGCATGCATGTAGTTTTGCACGAAGTATTTCGCAGCTGCGTATGCAATTAATTAGATATTATTTTCAGTGCTATGTTAATGTGTTCTCTTATTTTTGTTCTTCAAATTGTGTTTTTCTGTGTTGTCGTATGAAAAATTGTGACAATAATGGCGTATGAAAAACGTAAAGCTAGGCTCCAAAGTAAACTGAGAAAGACAGTGAAGACGAAAGCAGTGTGTTAACGTCACCATGTAATGAATTCACTAATGTTCAAAGTAGTAATTTGGTAATAGCGCATAGGAAAATGGAGCGAGTTGCAAATAATGGTGTAGGCAGTAAAACAAACCCTGTCCTTTCCTTGTGTTATCCCACTATGTGTTTGTGTACCCTTGTGTATTTATGTTCTTCTTGTCTTTATATGTTCATCTGATAAGACTTATGTTGTAGAATTTTCTAATATTCAGCTACATTCACTATGATGAGGAATACTGTTATCCTCAAATATAATTTGCATTAATAATATGTCTTTTTCTTTGTAAATATGTTTAGAAATTATTTATTCTGTTCTGTTTTAATGCTCATGTGTGAAGTTGATGTTTCAAAAGTTATTCTGATCTTTTATGTATGTACTTATGTCGTAATTTTTGTAACACTGATGTATTTGCTATTTCGATTCTTTTGTAAAGCCTGTACTACTACAAATGTTATATGTATTTTTATGTTCTTTAATGATGTATTTTGTACCTTTGTTATTGTATTCTCATGTTATAAAATTGTAATTGACACTAGTTCATCAAATTAAGTAACTTGTAAATTACATTTCACTGCACACGTTTCTGTTGGTCATAGTATATGGACAATATGTGAGAAGTAGGGACTGATAGTGTTTGCACATGTGTTAATAATTCAGCAAGGGACTGGACAACAGCATTGCTAGTTCTAAGGACATTTCAAACAAATTCTTTGTGAGTGGACAAGTGGTGGTTTATGGACTTGCTATATTGTCCACAAGACTCTTCAATGGTGATTGTGCGCCGTCACAATTGCAACAGTTGGCTGCTAGCCATCTCTACAAGGACTACAGTGGGTGTACACCTTTGATGACTCATCAATACCATTATTTCTACAAGGACTGCAGTGGGTCTGCATCTCTGGTGGCCCACCAATAACATAAACTCTACCAGGACTACAGTGGGTCTGCTCTGTGATGACCAACCTCCCAATATTTTTAAAAACTTCGACTGACTGTGCTGTGGGTTTGTTCTGTTGTGGCCCATTACCTGTCTGCATGTCAAGAGTGAGCACTATCTTTCCGTTGGAAGGACAACACTACTTCAAGACTGCGTGGAAATCCACTACTTCCGTGTGCATTTTCTTTTACTGCTCAGACTTTGAGAAAAACACTGCTATTTTACTGTGATGAATGATCAGGACTGTCTTTATGGACTGTGAGAAAATTTTAACTTTTGACCAACATTGTATCGATAAGTGTGTGAATTTCATTTCTTTGTCATAGTAATTATGAAAAATTTTATCAAATCATTATTGGCCACTGCCCAAAACAATTTGTAAAAATTTTTTGTGGGGAGCATGGGGGCTATGTAAGTAGGCTGTTTAGGTTTTCTTATTGGTAACGCCACATAGCGCTCGGTATGAAAAAATCACTGGCTGTGCCGTGTGCAGTCTGTGTTTAGTCTGCATTGTTGTCTGCCATTGTAGTGTTGGGCAGCGGCAGCTGGATGCTAACAGCGTGTAGCGTTGCGCAGTTGGAGGTGAGCCGCCAGCAGTGGTGGACGTGGGTAGAGAGATGGCGGAGTTTTGAAATTTGTAAGAATTGGTGTCACGAACTGATTTATATATTATGAATATTAAGGTAAATACATTGTCTGTTCTGTATTAAAATCTTTCATTTGCTAACTATGCCTGTCAGTAGTTAGTGCCTTCAGTAGTTTGAATATTTTATTTAGATGGCAGTAGTGGTGCTCGCTGTATTGCAGTAGCTTGAGTAACGAAGATTTTTGTGAGGTAAGTGATTTGTGAAACGTATAGGTTAATGTTAGTCAGGGCCATTCTTTCGTAGGGATTTTTGAAAGTCAGATTGCGTTGCGCTAAAAAATATTGTGTTTCTGTTTAAGCACAGTCGTGTAATAATTTTTCTAAGGGGACGTTTCACACTCCATACAAATACTTTCAGAAACGACTTCCTGACACTTAAATCTATACTCCATGTTAACAAATTTCTCTTCTTCAGAAACGCTTTCCTTGCCATTGCCAGTCTACATTTTATATCCTCTCTACTTCGACCATCATTAGTTATTTTGCTGCCCAAATTTCAAAACTCCTTTACTACTTTAAGTGTCTCATTTCCTAATGTAATTCCCTCAGCATCACCCGATTTAATTCGACTACATTCCATTATCCTGAATCAGCTAACGGGAGCATGAAGACCAGCAAATACATCTCCAGAAACACATATATGTGTTAGCAGCGCTGGAAATCGTAAGTAAAACGAAAGATACATCATTTTATGGAACTTGTGCTACAAAAGTTGCTTCTAACCTAAAAAAACCGACAAAATGTAATATATCAACAGATTATATCTAGTAGATAAGACGCTTATTGTATATATAAAAAGAAACATGTATTTCAGGCCACTGATGATGCTTCCAAAATAAATGAAGCGAAACGCGTATGGCAACAAACAAACTGCCTTCATTTAGTTGCATAGACGGCACATACCTCCACGAACTCAAAGTTTTTATTTCTTCTCCATGGATTTTATTGCCTACTCCGAATTTTTCTTTTGTTTCCTTTACTGCTTGTCAATATACAGATTTAATAACATTGGGGATAGGCTGCAACCCTGTCTCACTCCCTTCCCAACCACTGCTTCCCTTTCGTGCCCCTCGACTCTTATAACTGCCATCTGGTTTCTGTGCAATTTGTAAATAGCCTTTCGCTCCCAGTACTTTACCCCTGCCACCTTCAGAATTTGAAAGAGAGTATTCCAGTCAACATTGTCAAAATCTTTCTCTAAATCTACAAATACTATAAACGTAGGTTGCCTTTTTTTAATCTAGCTTCTAAGATAGGTCGTAGGGTCAGTATTGCTTCACATGTTGCATCATTTCTACGGAATCCAAACTGATCTTCCCCAAGGTCGGCTTCTACCAGTTTTTCCATTCGTCTGTACAGAATTCGCGTTTGTGTTTTGCAGCCGTGAACCCTTTCAATATCCTCATACACTTTCTCTATCGGTTCATCTTCAGTTTGCGACGTCAGCATGTACACCCGTACTATCGTTATCGGTGTTGGTCTGCTGTCGATTCTGGTTAGAACAGCACTGTCACTGAACTGTTCACAGTAACACACTCTCTGCCCTACCTTTCTATTAGTAACAACTCCTACACCTGTTGTACCATTTTCTGCTGCTGTTGATATTACCCTATAGTGATCTGACCAGAAATCCTTGTCTTCTTTCCACTTCACTTCACTGACCCCTGCTATATCTAGATTGAGCCATTGCATTTCCCGCTTCAGATTTTTTAATTTCCCTACCACGTTCAAGTTTCTGACATTCCACGCCCCGACTTGTAGAACGTTATCTTTTCGTTGATTATTCAATCTTTTTCTCATGGTAACCTCCCACTTGGCAGTCCTATCTCGGACATCCGTATGGGGGCTATTCCGGAATCTGTTGCAATGTCTCAGCAGGTTTAATTACCAACGAGGATGAAATCTATAGTATTTCTCTTGGAGCCTTGCGCCAGAAAAACTCATCTATGTTACAGAAGTGCGCGGAGTATCTCCGCACGCCTCACGGCCGATCCACAGTCCCACTGAACGCCACCTATCCGCAGTTCACGTCCATTAACTCACTGTTCGCTACTCCGAGATTCCCACAGCAGATCGGACGTGTTTGTGCATCCGCATTGGAGGTGGATTCATTGCCCAACTAGACGCATCAACTATATGAATGCGTTGTGTCTCTCCTTTCAGACATGTTTCCTTTGGCTTTCGTGCCCGAAAGTGCAAGAAAGACCTTAAGTAATAGTACTGGAAATACGGCTGAGTCCCCAATCAACACTTTAGGAAACCATCAGTTTGATATGAGAGAGCTAGTAAGAATAATAGCTGAGCAGAATCGTAAAGCTTTAGAAGAAAGTGATAAAAATTATCTTAGGAGAACCGTAATAAAAAATTATTTGATAAACTGAGGACATGGATCAGAAGCTGGCAGGTCTCGCAATAAAGATGAATAACGATATAGTTGCGGAATTTAAGGAGCAGATCCGAATTGTCGACGAGCGTGTTTGCACATGGGAAGAGGAGGAGCTGCACTCTAGCGCATAACTTAAGCTGCAGGAGTGCATCTTACGAGGAATTTCCGTGCTCTATCTGAATCATGTAAGCGCCAGCACACAAAGCTGCGAACGCTTGTGGGAAGTCCGGCGGCACAGATACGGGAGCGCATTAGCGGCCCGTTGGAAGCGAAGAGATCTAGGTATTGAAAGCCGAGGTCGCGACCATGGCCAAAAAGTTAGGGGACTTGTTCATTGACGAAAACTGCGACAAGACTGCAACGATCAGGGTAGCTGGAACCGCAGAGAACAGATCGCCACTGAAAACGCTAAGCCGGCCAGTATGGCCCAACGGTTCTAGGCGCTTCAGTCAGGAACCGCGATACCACTACGGTCTCAGGTTCGAATCCTGCCTTGGGCATGGATGTGTGTGATGTCCTTAGGTTAGTTAGGTTTAAGTAGTTCTAAGTTCTGGTTGACTGATGACGTCAGATGTTAAGTCCCATAGTGCTGAGATCCATAGATCCACGTGAATCATTTTTTTTGGAAACTCTAAGAGGTCAGTGGGAAGCAAATATACGACACAGGGACATTAAGACCGAATTATGTGAGCGGGTGGCGCACTGGGAGAATCTTAAAGACAATGCAGAGGTTTGCGACCGTGTCTGTAAACACAGCCGGGAGAGTACAGATCGGGAGTCTGGATACAATGCCGATTTGTACGAGGATAGTGGCAGAAGAAATCGAATTGGGAGTACTCGCTAGCGATCTGCACGAGAGGAAAAGCACGGATTTGATTTTGAACATTTCCTCTCTGTGAGAAAGTTCGAAGTGTTTCGGAAAGCTCCAAACGGGATTCGTCCCGGGGCTTGGTTAAAACAGTTCCAGTTTTCCCTTCCCCCTGCCTGGCGGACGGGCACAAGGTTGAACACGTGTGTGGGTACTTCGAGAGCGATCCAGTTATTCGCACCAGGGCAGCAGCACGCGACTACAACTCCATCAAGGAGTTCCGACATTTTTCTATTGGCTTACTGGTCTCAGGCGGCACAGGACCGTATCAGAACGGGGTAATTGTGATGGCGAACTTGCATCGTTCAGGTTTTTCAACCTCAGATCAGTTATTTGAAGATAAGGTATACATAAATCAGTTCTCGTGCGATCCTTACAGACAGGCAGAACTAATTCGCATTTTCATTACGGAGTAACCAATGAACTTGCGCCAAGTCATTATTGCAGGAAGATGTGAAGATGACATAGAGGGATTTAGAACGATCCTACTGGAGCTGCAGTACATTGTAGGTGATGGTATACAGTATAGCGTACCATGTACTCGTGGACAGAGGCGTCGGGACTGTAGACGCGGCCGCAGCGAAAACAGGAGACGGGACTGCAAGCAGAAGCGATACCGATACGAGAATGAAACACGTCAGACGTATGAGAGCTGGCGTAATAACAACAGAGAACACAGATATCATTCTGGTAATCAACAAAATTACGTTAACCGACAAAGTTGCTCAAACAGACAGCATTTCAGGTACCAATAAAATTACGGCAACCATGACAATCTTGGAAACTGGAATGAACGTACTTACCACGAGAACCGTGACCGATCTCGTGGTGAAAGACGTGCTAAGAACGGTGTACCGAGATCCTCCTCCTGGAGTCGAGATCAGGGAGCAAACCCCAGCCACAACCAGCTGTGAACCAGCGGTCACAATCAGCAATGACGATTAGCAAATGTGGAGGACGAGGCTCTGGAGCAGACCGGGGCAAGGCCGCACGGGTATGTATTACATATATGAAAGGATGACATTAAGGAGGAATTTTTGATGGAGGTCTCTAGTGGGAGTGTTATGGCAATCAGCCCGGTAACTACAGTTGCAATAAGGGCAGTGCACCTTGAGTGCGTTATCGACACCGATAGCCCCTTGTCAATTATCAGAGAATTGTAAGGAAGACGGTGCTTGGCCTATTTTTCGGTTGGGGGGAACAAAAGTAAAGGGAGCGATACATGGAGTGGTCACTGAAATACGCAGGCAAGCTCGACTAACTTTTACATGTCAGGGGAAAGAAGGCACATACATAGGGCAAACAAGGAGAACATTTGATGTCAGATGCAAGCAACACATGGGAGCCTGGAAATATGGAACAAACCACTCCACATTTGCAGAAAATGACCACAAACCAACCAATAAATAAACAAATGAAAATAATTAGAATCAACAATAAAAACCACCGCCTGACCATGCAAGAAAATTACCACATACATAAAACCAAAACAGAAGGGAAAATCCTGTTGAATGACCAAGTGCACATGCCAGGCAATAAATTATTTACACTAACAGATAAAATAATAGAATAACGTTCACAAGAAGTATTAGTGCACCCGCCACCCCAGCCCCCCCCCCAAAAAAAAGGTCGGCTCTATCCCCCCCTCTCTCACTCATACACACACACACACACACACGCGCGCGCGGCATAAACATCATAAATATAAGTTAGTAGCGAACATATACTTCGTTAGGTTGGCAACGAATAGATAAACATACCAAAGAAGATGAAACACGTAATTGAATTGCAATATTTACGCTGTAAAAAGCAGTGTACGACGAAATAGTTGCATCGAGTGACGAAAGAACAATACACAAAAAAGAGTGAGAAACATGGTGAACAGTGTGTGGAAGGCGAGAACACAAAGATGTGATTATATGGCAATGATAAAAGTGGTAGTGCGACATCCAAACCAGATGTGAGGAAACGCAGATCAGCAAATCGTAAGCAATTCATTTTTTTTGCAAAAAATCGCGAAGTGAACTGTTTAATAATCTATAACTAACAAAACTGTATCGTTATAGATCCCAATGATGATGCCTTAGAACAGGAGAAGGTGAAACGCGCATAGGATAAATAAAGTAACTAGCAACAGGAAAAGGCAGTTTTATTTACAAAACAACTATTTACGTGCTTGCTGCGGAGGATGGGCACACAAACAAACTTGAAAGAGTTTGAGTTGAATTTTTCTTTTGTCCCCCATATTAAATGTGAGTGTTATATTGGGAACAGACTTTATGTATACTCACCACGCAGTGATTGACGTGGCTCGTGGAACTGTGATGGTCCAGGTTGGTGGTAAATATGTGGATATTGTATTTAAGGAATGCTTACTGCGTCGCGAATCTGAAGTCTGCTGCTGAGGCTCGAATGGGTCAAGAGGTCGTAGTTTTCTTTATTAACGGGTCGAGTTGCCCGAATAACGAACACTGAGAGGAATGCCATCCTTGTTGGTAATTTGAGTTGGAATGTTGTCTATACGATCGATCTTCATACCAGCGTCTGGCAGATCGTTTTGTATCCTTTTTGTAGACAGTACAAGGCCTTTGCCTGACACGGTAATCGGTACCAGTTCCCGGGCCTTCCGTTAGGGCTGAACCTACGAGGGTCACTCCAAAAAATCTGTACAACATTTTTGTAAAACTACAGTTTTCTTTCTGCATGTGTGAAAGTTTTACATTGTGTAGATACATCCTTCCCTCTTGTTTTCAACCTGTTCCCGTGAGTGGCGCTGTCACAGCATGTCTTCAACATGGCTGCTACACTTGACGTTCGTCAGAAGCAACTTGCTATCCTAGAATTCCTGTGCTGCAAAAACGAGACAGTGGGAAACATCCACAAGAGGTTGAAAAATGTGTATGGAGATGCTGCTGTCGATCGCAGTACAGTTAGTCGGTGGGCCAGCAGGTTACGTGATGAAAGCGGGCACGGCAATATTGAGGATTGTCCTCGCAGCGGCAGGCCTCGTACTGCATACACTCCAGACAATGTGCAGAGAGTTAACGTGTTGGTGACTGCTGACAGACGCATCACAGTGAACGAATTGTTACGTTACGTTACCATAGGGGAAGGAAGTGTTTGCAGAATACTGAAAGTGTTAGCGTTAAAAAAGGTTTTGCCAGGCGGATTCCTAGGATGTTGGCAGTGGCTCACAAAGAAACAAAAAAAAAAAAAAAACGGTATGCAGCGAACATACGGAACAGTACGAGGATGGTGGAATGAATTTCTTGGACGAATTGTGACAGGTGCTGAAACATGGCTCTATCGTTTTCATTAGAGACGAAAAGACAATCAGTGCTGTGGCATAATGCAAATTCACCCAAGAAAACCACACCTTCTGCTGGAAAAGTTACGGCTACGGTGTTTTTCGATTCTGAAGGACACTTGCTTGTGGACTTCATGCTAAGTGGAACCATCATAAATTGTGATGCATATGTGACGACACTGAAGAAACTTCAAGCTCGACTGAGTCGTGTTCGACCACATCGGCAAAAGCAGGATGTTTTGCTGTTGTACGACAATGCACAGCCACATGTCAGCCAAAAAACCATGGAAGCGATCACAAAACTCGTATGGACAACACTGAAACACCCACCTTTCAGACGACCTGGCTCCATATGACTATCATCTCTTTGGGAAAATGAAAGACTCTCTTCGTGGAACAAGGTTTGAAGATGATAACTCCCTTGTGCATGCTGCCAAACAGTGGTTCCAACAGGTTGGTCCAGAATTTTACCGTAGTGGTATACAGGCGCTGGTTCCAAGATGCGTACGGCAGTTGAGAGGAATGGAACTTATGTGGAGAAATGAAAATATTGCTCCCAAAGGATATACCTACACACCGTAAAACTTTCAAACATGTAAAATAAAGAGAGATTTTCAAAAATATAGTGTGCATTTCTTTTAAAGTGACCATCGTATATTCGGCCGCCTTTATTAGAGTGCTAAACAGCATTTTACCGGAGGATTTATGGGCACGAGTAACACTTTATGTCGATGATGTTATCATGGCAGAAAAGTCGTGGGAAGAACATGTTGTTGTTTTATGCGATTGCAGTCTTTCTCGGCGTATTCCATTGATGAAATCTTCTCGGGTTATCAGCCGAGTGGTGGCGTCGTCTTGTCGCAACGTTTCGATGAGTTTCGTACCCATCATCTTCTGGCCAGAAGATGATGGGTACGAAACTCATCGAAACGTTGCGACAAGACGACGCCACCACTCGGCTGATAACCCGAGAAGATTTCATCCATGTTGTTGTTGTTGTGGTCTTCAGTCCTCAGACTGGTTTGATGCAGCTCTCCATGCTACTCTATCCTGTGCAGCTTCTTCTTCTACGATTTTTACCCTCCACGCTGCCCTCCAATACTAAACTGGTGATCCCTTGACGCCCCAGAACATGTCCTACTAACCGATCCCTTCTTCTACTCAAGTTGTGCCACAAACGTCTCTTCTCCCCAATCCTATTCAATACTTCCTCATTAGTTATGTGATCTACCCATCTAATCTTCAGCATTCTTCTGTAGCACCACATTTCTAAAGTTTCTATTCTCTCCTTGTCCAAACTATTTATCGTCCATTTTTCACTTCCATACATGGCTACACACCATACAAATACTTTCAGAAACGACTTCCTGGCACTTAAATCTATACTCGATGTTAACAAATTTCTCTTCTTCATAAACGCTTTCCTTGCCATTGCCAGTCTACATTTTGTACCCTCTCTACTTCGACCATCATCACTTATTTTTCTCCCCAAATAGCAAAACACCTTTACTACTTTAAGTGTCTCATTTCCTAATCTAATTCCCTCAGCATCACCCGACTTAATTCGACTACATTCTATTATCCTCGTTTTGCTTTTGTTGATGTTCATCTTATATCCTCCTTTCAAGACACTGTCCATTCCATTCAACGGCTCTTCTAAGTCCTTTGCTGTCTCTGACAGCATTACAATGTCGTCGGCGAACCTCAATATTTTGATTTCTTCTGCATGGATTTCAATATCTACTCCGAATTTTTCATTTGTTTCCTTTATTGCTTGCTCAATATACAGATTGAATAACATCGGGGAGAGGCTACAACCCTGTCTCACTCCCTTCCCAACCACTACTTCCCTTTCATGTCCCTCGACTCTTATAACAGCCATCTAGTTTCTGTACAAATTGTAAATAGCCTTTCGCTCCCTGTATTTTACCCCTGCCAACTTTAGAATTTGAAAGTGAGTATTCCAGTCAACATTGTCAAAAGCTTTCTCTAAGTCTACAAATGCTAGAAACGTAGGTTTGCCTATCCTTAATCTTTCTTCTAAGATAAGTCGTAAGGTCAGTATTGCCGCACGTGTTCCAGTATTTCTACGGAATCCAAACTGATCTTCCTCGAGGTCGGCTTCTACTAGTGAATAACATAATAAACATAATAAAGTGTTATGTAGACTGTTGGAGGCTTTCAAAAATGTAGGTGTTACTGTGAATTTAGATAAGTGTCAATTTGGACAGAAAGAACTGAAATTCCTAGGGCATATTTTATCGGCCGATGGAATACGACTAGAATCGGGGAAAACTGAGGCGATACCGGGGTGTGCAACGCCGATAAATAAGAAGCACATTTAGGCCGCTACAACTTCAATAAGCGATTTGTAAACATGAGCGTACTTGCCACCCCTCGTCTGTGCACCTTGATGGGCTCAAAAGCCGTGTGTGAGTGGGACCAAGGTGCACAAGAGGAATTTAACATGATAAAGAATGCACTAATCAATGCATCCCTTCTGTCACATCCTGATCTGCGGAAGGAATTTTGTCTCATGACGGACGGTTCTTTGTCTGGCTTAGGCACAATTCCCTTTGAAACAGAGGATGAAGATGGCCCATCATCTTGGAAGACAATTTCCTTTGGCAGTCCACTGCTCGGAGGAAAGCCACTCTGTCATGGAACTCGAAGCAGTTGCAATCGCCTGGGCGTTCAAGAAATTACGATATTTCTTTTCTGGTTGAACGACTAGTGTGTTCCCGGACCACAGCGCTCTGTAGCTTTTAATTAGAAGAAAACTGGGGTATGGGAGATTGTCACGCTGGACTTTATTTCTCCAAGATTTTGATTTTATTATCGAGTATATTCCTGGAAAGAAGAACAATGGCGCAGATGCGCTGTCGCGCATGCCGATAGACCAGGCGGAGAGGACGAGCTTGGCGAAAACAACTTCAGTATTTTATACTTAAAGAATGTTGCTTTCGAAAACTTCATGTTCACATACTTCAGTAACGTCGGAGAGGAGCAGGATAAGGACAGTGTATTGAAAAACATAAAGGAGAAATGGCACAATAAAGATAAGGCGGTAATTCGTCTGTAGTATTTAGCTGAGAACGAGTCGAACAACTCGAGGTGGTGTAAGTAGGCTGTTTAGGTTTTTTTATTGGTAACGCCACGTAGCGCTCTGTGTGAAGATCACTGGCTGTGCTGTGTGCAGTCTGTGGCTGGTTGGCATTGTTGTAATACTCGCCATTGTAGCGTTGGGCAGATGGATGTGAACAGCACGTAGCGTTGGGCAGTTGGAGGTGAGCCGCCAGCAGTGGTGGATGTGGGGAGAGAGATGGCGGAGTTTTGAAATTTATAAGACTGGATGTCATGAAATGCTATATATATTATGACTATTAAGGTAAATACGTTGTTTGTTCTGTATTAAAATCTTTCATTTGCTATCTATGCCTATCAGTAGTTAGTGCCTGCAGTAGTTTGAATTTTTTATTTAGCTGGCAGTAGTGGCGCTCGCTGTATTGCAGCAGCTTGAGCAACGAAGATTTTTGTGAGGTAAGTGATTTGTGAAAGGTATAGGTTAATGTAAGTCAGGGCCATTCTTTCGTAGGGATTTTTAAAAGTCAGATTGCGTTGCACTAAAAATATTGTGTGTCAGTTTAAGCACAGTTATGTATAATTTTTCTAAGGGGACGTTTCATATGGCGACCTTTGCCAGGATATATTATATATTGCTGCGTGCTTTGGCAATTTGATTTTTTTTATTGCTGTTTGTATTGTTTTATGCTGCTGCATTGCCTCATACCTTAGTTTAGCATCTGAGCTCAGTAGATTTAAGTTAGCTTAAGAGGGGGTAGACTATATGAGAGAATGAGTTGTGATGAATTGGAAGAAATGCATTGAGACGTTATACGAAAAATGCACAGAAAGCAGGTATAGATAGGTCTTTTTGAAATAATGAAGAACGAAGGGAGATCTCCTAGAAGTAAAGAAAGTTTTGTTTGCAAAATACTGCAGTAAAACAAACCCTGTCCTTTCCTTGTGTTATCTCACTATGTGTTTGTGTACCCTTGTGTATTTATGTTCTTTCTGTCTTTATATGTTCATCTGATAAGACTTATGTTGTAGAATTTTCTAATACTCAGCTACATTCACTATGACGAGGAATACTGTTACCCTCAAATATAATTTGCTTTAATAATATGACGTTTTCTTTTCAAATATGTTTAGAAATTATTTATTCTGTTTTGTTCTAATGCTCATGTGTGAAGTTGATGTTTCAAAAGTTATTCTGATCTTTTATGTATGTACTTATGTCATAATTTTTGTAACACTGATGTATTTGTTATTTCGATTCTTTTGTAAAGCCCCTATTGCTACAAATGTTATCTGTATTATTATGTTAAAATGATGTATTTTGTACCTTTGTTATTGTATTCTTATGTTATAAAATTGTAATTGACGCCAGTTCATCAAATTAAGTAACTTGTAAGTTACATTTCACTGCACACGTTTCTGTTGGTCATAGTATATGGACAATATGTGAGAAGTAGGGACTGATAGTGTTTGCACGTGTGTTAATAATTCAGCAAGGGACTGGTTAACAGCATTGCTGATTCTAAGGACAATTCCAAAAACTTTGTGCGTGCACAAGTGGTGGTTTATGGACTTGCTATATTGTCCACAAGACTCTTCGATGGTGATTGTGCACCTGCACAGTCGCAACAGTTGGCTGCTAGCCATCTCTACAAGGACTGCAGTGGGTCTGCATCTCTAGTGGCCCACCAGTACCATAATCTCTACCAGGACTACAGTGGGTCTGCTCTGTGATGACCTACCTACCAATAGTCTTCAACTTCGACTGACTCTGCTGTGCGTTTGGTCTGTTGTGCCCCATTACCTGTCTGCATGTCAAGAGTCAGGACTGTCTTTCCGTTGGAAGGACAACACTACTTCTTCAAGACTGCATGGAAATCCACTACGTCCGAGTACATTTTCTTTTACTACTCAAACTTTGAGAAAAACACTGCAATTTTACTGTGATAAATGATCAGGACTGTCTTTATGGACTGTGAGAAAATATTAGCTTCTGACCAACATTGTATCAATAAGTGTGTGCATTTGATTTCTTTGTTATTGTAATTATGAAATTTTTTTTCAAATCTGTATTGGCCACTGCCCAAAACAATTTGTAAAATTTTTTGTGGGGAGCATGGGGGCTATGTAAGTAGGCTGTTTAGTTTTTTTTATTGATAACGCCACATAGCGCTCTGTATGAAGATCACTGGCTGTGCTGTGTGCAGTCTATGGCTGGTTGGCATTGTTGTAATACTCGCCATTGTAGCGTTGGGCAGACGGATGTGAACAGCGCGTAGCATTGGGCAGTTGGAGGTGAGCCGCCAGCAGTGGTGGATGTGGGGAGAGAGATGGCGGAGTTTTGAAATTTGTAAGACTGGATGTCATGAACTGCTATATATTTTATCACTTTTGAACACTATTGAGCTGGTAGTAGTGGCGCTCGCTGTATTGCAGCAGCTTGAGCAACGAAGATTTTTGTGAGGTAAGTGATTTGTGAAAGGTATAGGTTAATGTAAGTCAGGGCCATTCTTTCGTAGGGATTTTTAAAAGTCAGATTGCGTTGCACTAAAAATATTGTGTGTCAGTTTAAGCACAGTTATGTATAATTTTTCTAAGGGGACGTTTCAGTGGCTGCTAGTAATTACGGAGGGACTCGTGAATAAACTGGTTTGGTAGGTGCATTTAAGCTGTGGGCACTTCATCTCACATAAATGTTTCCTGAAATTGCGGGAAACCTGCTACTTTAACGATAAGCTACATCGTATTCGGAAACTAATTAGAGTATGCGGGCCCTGTCAGCAAGCGAAGAAGCCCACGGAGTCGTATGCTGCACCTCTGCACCTCATTATTTCGAGTAAATTCCGAGATCTACCTGCACTGGATTTTTCAGTCCTCTAGTACGCTGTTGGACAGGTTTTAAGTATGTCTCTGTCTCAGTGACGCCCACATTGAAATTTGTGTGCCTGACTCCACTACGCAAAACCATGGGGAAGGCAGTTGCAGCTGCTTTCTCCAACCATTTCCTGCCATAGTTGGTTTCAGTGAAGAAAGTCATTTCTGATAACGAACCACAATGTAGGTCAAACTTTTGGCTTCGTATGCTTTTCAGGAGAAAAATTAAATCAGTGAATATCTATATCGTGCTTCCTCTGATCGTAGGGAACGGTGGATGAAGAAAATCGGGAAGCTAGGTCGTATATACTGCAGTATATACGCACACATAACCCGATTTCAGGACTTACTGAATGATTTTCCAAACTGGATGACTACGCTCCCTCCTGTTTCGGTATTCAAAAACAAAGGGCAAAGGGCAAAGTAACGGACGTGGTTCCTTAGTCTGCTGAACGGAGGGAGGCGTACAGAAATTGTGGACTTTGCAATGGAAACATCAAACGTACTGCCGAGACAAGAATCAAAGCTAACAGAAAGAACATTAGAAAGATTTGGTTACATATTGGGGAAAAGGTTTGGATCCGGATCCGAATCTGTCCAATGAGCAGTTTGCCCTGTGCACAAAAATTTTCAGTTTGTAAAGTGGCCCATATCGCGTGAAACGCATCCCACATGGAAATGCACTGGCAGTGGAGACGCTTCGGACACGAAAGGCGAAAGGCCTCCATCATGTTATAGTAAACCATTTATTCAGTGAGCAGTGCCGCAAACGTGGGAGAGAATATGGTAATCGACGAATAATTTGATTTTTATGTATAACAATGCTCTTGGTATATAGCGGTCCATTGATCGTGACCGGGTCAAATATATCACGAAATAAGCATCAAACGAAAAAACTACAAAGAACGAAACTTATCTAACTTGAAGGGGGAAACCAGATGGCGCTATGGTTGGCCCGCTGGATCGCGCTGCCATAGGTCAAACGGACATCAACTGTGGGTTTTTTAAAAAATAGGAACCCCCATATTTCTATTACATATTCGTGTAGTACGTAAAGAAATCTGAATGTTTTAGTTGGACCACTTTTTTCGCTTTGTGATAGATGGCGCTGTAATAGTCACAAACATATAGCTCACAATTTTAGACGAAAAGTCCGTAACAGGTAGGCTTTTTAAATTAAAATACAGAACGTAGGTGTGTTTGAACATTTTATTTCGGTTGTTCCAATGTGATACATGTACCTTTGTGAACTTATCATTTTTGAGAACGCATGCTGTTACAGCGTGATTACCTGTAAATACCACATTAATGCAATAAATGCTCAAAATGATGTCCGTCAATCTCAATGAATTTGGCAATACGTGTAACGACATTCCTCTCAACAGCGAGTAGTTTGCATTCCGTAATGTTCGCACATGCATTGACAATGCGCTGACGCATGTTGTCGGGTGTTGTCGGTGGATCACGATAGCAAATATCCTTCAACTTTCCCCACAGAAAGAAATCCGGCGACGTCAGTTCCGGTGAACGACCAATCCACCTGTCATGCAATATGCTATTTAGTACCGCTTCAACCCCACGCGAGCTATGTGCCAGACATCCACCATGTTGGGAGTAGATCGCCATTCTGTCATGCAGTGAAACATCTATTTGTAACATCGCTAGAACATTACATAGGAAATTAGCATACATTCCACCATTTAGATTGCCATCGATAAAATAGGGGTCAATTATCCTTCCTCCCATAATGCCGCACCATACATTAACCCTTGCCAAGGTCGCTAATCTTCACTTGTCGCAGCCATCGTGGTTTTTCCGTTGCCCAATAGTGCATATTATGCCGGTTTACATTACGGCTGTTCGTGAATGACTCTTCTTCGCTGAACAGAACGCGTGCAAAAAATCTGTCATCTTCCCGTAATTTCTCTTCTGCCCAGTGGCAGAACTCTACGCCACGTTCAAAGTCGTCGCCATGCAATATGGTACGGGTGCAATCGATGTTGATGTAGCATTCTCAACATCGACGTTTTTGAGATTCCCGATACTCGAGCAATTTGTCTCCTACTGACGTGTGGATTAGCCGTGACAGCAGCTAAAACACCAACTTCGGCATCATTATTTGTTGCAGGTCGTGGTTGACGTTTCACATGTGGCTGAACACTACCTGTTTCCTTAAATAACATACTATCCGACGAACGGTCCGGACACTCGGACATCTCGCCCAGGATACCGAGCAGCATACATAGCACACGCCCATTGGGCATTTTGATCACAATATCGACCTTTTCCGGAATTAGAAAGCAGTCCATTTTAGCGCGGGTAATGTATCACGAAGCAAATACCGTCCGCACTGACGGAATGTTACGTGATACCACGTACTTATACGTTTGTGACTATTACAGCGTCATCTACCACAAAGCGAAAAAAGTGGTCCAACTAAAAGATTCATATTTCCTTACGTACTACACGAATATGTAATAAAAAATGGGGGTTCCTGTTTTAAAAAACCGCAGTTGATACCCGTTTGACCTATGGCAGCGCGATCTAGCGGGCCTACCATAGCGCCATCTGGTTTCCCCCATCAAGCTAGACGAGTTTCGTTCATTGTAGTTTTTTCGCTTGATGCTTATTTCGTGAGATATTTGGCCCAGTCACTATCAATGGAGTGTGAAGTGCTTTTCATTTCTGTTTCTTTTCTTTAATTTGGTTTATGTCAGTGTGGTACATAACCTCATAATATATGAAACTTTTTGCGTTTGAATAACTACAATTTTTGCGAGAGGTTTAAAAACAGGTGTTTCAGCAGTTTTCCATACGCCAGCAGACCTGTACACCACAGAGCGACAGTAAACAAACCATGGTTTTTCTCTGTTTCTGTGTGGTTGTCGTTGTGGTTGCACCTATTTGTAGTAAATTGTGCTAATTCTGTAGGTTGGTGTGTATGGAAATGTAGTTAGTGGTAAAAAATGCTCTGTGTTTTCAGTTAGCAGCGACATCGGAACCTCCCAAATTTTGTACAGAACATACCCTGACCAGTTTCTCAGCATAAATAATACGGTTTATCTTAACTATGTAACAATTCACTTATTGTTCATGTTTTGAGCATCACTCCAGTAATGTTAAAAGAGCTTGTATATGAATTTCGTTAACATTTTGCTCATTCAAGTAACCTTCTGAGAAGTAACTTCATTTCTTTTTCTCATTGAAATATTTTCGAAATCTTGGTAATTTAGTCATATAAGTTTTCTTATTTCTTCCATTTCATTTTATTAAGAAGGCCCACCTAATAAAGCAAGTTTTGGAGCAGGTATATTGGTTTTAAGTCATTAGTAGAAATGTTTTTGTTTCTCAGTGCAGTTTCGTTAGACGGCATCATCTGCCGGCGGAACCTGCCGTTCATACCGTGGCATCTGCTATTAGCGATGTATTTCCCAAGTACGCTAATAGCGGGCGGGATCCGTCCACTGACGGGAAAAGCAGACCCCCACCCCTCCACCCCCGCCCTCGTTCTCCCGGCACCGAACGTAGGCGGCAGACTTACGGGTCGTGGCTACCTGCCGTCTCACAAACATACTCAGAAAAACTTGACAACGGAATAACGTTTCGGTAATAGATTACATTTGCAATGTGAACATTTTTTCTCAAATTATTTTTTTACACTGCTGTTATTCCTCACATGTAATGTTTTACCTTTATTGAAGTATGGACGTGTGCACAATGGTGCCATGAACAATTTTCATTTTCATTCATATTTTCATAATTCTTATGATAATCATTGAATTTAAATAATGTTTTGCTATTTTTTATGTTAGTGTTCACTTTAGCCAGTATATACTTACACAACCGATTTGTTTATGTCTTTGCTCAAGCTAAGTTTTTATTCTGATACATTTTGATATGTCGCACTCCGTAATGCATTATAATTTCCATTCATGTTCTGTCTAGAATCAATTTTCTTCTGTGACGCTTGTATATTTACCTCTAACTCATCATGTTCTCATGTTGTACATATAAAATACTTGCGTTTTGGCTTGGCCCTTGGTCAACTCTGCGACTGAACATTATATTGATCTTGGTGAACAGAAGAGGTCCACGTTTACTTAAATCAGTATATTACAGTGTCACAGAGCAGATTCAACGTACGTACATATACTTTAGCTTTAGACAGTTTTTTGTTCCTTCCTTAAAACGTTTGTTCCCTGTTTTGACAACGTAGTCACAAATTGTCTAGTTTGTAGGGTGTTTGGAAAGACTGCTTGATAATGCACTAGTATGGCAAATACATTCTCTGAACACTCTTTTTCATAGGACATGGGAGTTATGGAAGGTCTCTGTTAGATTCGTTTCACACTATTTAACTTGTATTTTATGTTCAGTCATTTGTAACTTAATTTTTTACTTCCTGTTTGTCCCCATTCAGTGGCACACAATTTCATTAAAGTAGGAATTTTCCAATAAGCACCTAATCCTACGTACCTTACCTACATTTTGTGCTCCCAAATTTTCTCTCTCTTAATCATCTGTATGAATGAGTGAATGAGTGAGTGTATACTTTGAATTAGTTTTTATATGGTAGCAGTACAACATCTGGTTGTTTGCTGTAGAAGCAACAGAGTAGCCAACGTGGCTTTCTCAGTGAAGGTAAAGAGATTTGCACTCTTCCGGTAGTTATTTTGGTGGCAGAAAGGACCCTGTAATGTTGATGCTTTAAGTAGTTCTGAAAGCGGTGTTGATATTCATGACAATAAAAGCGGGTTAAAAGCCGTGAGCTATCTGGGGAAGTTAACCTTGCATTACTGAGCAACTGTTTCACCAGGTATCCAGTCTAACTTACCCAATTCCCAACCAGATTAACATTAATTATAATCTTTTAACAGTCATCTTACGACAACCGGTGATATATGTATAAAAAGAGAATTTAAATAAAAAGAAATAAATCAGCTTATATTTGGACATTACGTTAACATTGATCATTGTTCCGTTAAAATTCCAGCATATTAAACTTGATTATTAACTAAACTCGTGCCCTATTTAGGATTGTCAAAATGTGAGTTTGTAATCTTACGGAACACATCAAATATGGAACCAAGATTGGGAAACTGCATACAACACTGCAATCAGAAAATAACACACGAAGAACGTTGAAACATATGCAAGAGGAAATTAACCACAACCAACCGATTCAATTTTCACCCAAAGAAGTTATGTTCGTAGCGCAATCCTGTCCGTCAAGAAATTACCACACACTGGTATACTAAATTCATACTAACTATCTGTTAAATCTTCCCGTAAAGAATAGCTGAGGGCTACTTTGATGATTACACCACACGGTTCACGTTGTCAACTTGGTTTACACGAAGAGTGTAACTCCACAATAATTTTGATAATTAAAATAAATTAGATCGAAAAGCAATTTACAAAAGAAAAACCTCGAACTGGTTACTATAGTCTTACTATTAACCTGATGGATCAAACAATTGTATAAGCACGTGGTACTGGTCCCACAAAGTACACCCCACGCGGGTTGAACATAAAGAAAAGTTGCTATATTGAAAAATATTGTCAAGACGAGGCGTTATAATCTCACACACATTCGCATTTAATATTGATGGTCTTAGAGTTACGGTTCATCAATACGTGGTTCCACTTTACTCATGAAGTACTGATAAAGCAACTACTGGAAGATATTCTGAACTTCACACTCGAATTACACTGCGTTGCAATTTAAGATAACGTTAGATATTTTAGATCTAAACCTGAAATAAAGGTGATTAAATTTTCAGTTAGGCTGAACTTAAGAAATCCATTGTCCTACGGACTTAGCAGACACGTGCTTAGCCGAGATCTTATCACTTCAGACGCTCGCCGCTGACTGACTGGCCTGCGTCCCTACCGGAGGTGCTTCCCAGATACAAAACGAGAGTGACCAGAGAGGCAGCTTCCTATACCAACATGACAAGGGACGGACAGGGCCATACTAAGAGTAGAAACCTCTTTGCTTTTATAAAGCGTAGCTACCTGTTCTGACGTTGGTCCTACTGTTCTCTAGCAGACAGGCTTGTCTGCTACCATCAAGCATGCAACTAGAAATACATTTGCTCATTCATCCTTTCACACAGAAGGGAAGGGGGATGACAGTATCTTATCATATACACTATATAAAAAAAGCGCATGTAGGTTTCATATGAGACTGTGTGACATGAATTACATATAACAATTTGTCCATTTTATGAATTACATATGAACTGTGTTTTAAAGTTTAGTAGTGTGACAGATCGTTCTTGTTTATGTGTAAAACTAACGCGTTCCACTGCTCAGTCTCGTCCCAGATAGTCAGAAACACTACAGTAAATTTAGAAGACGAGTTCATGCTGTAGATGACAACAGATTTAAGAAATTAACATGAAAGGAATCCAACAGAGACCTTTCAACCCTTCTGTTCTCTTTCTGTTACCTGGGGTAAGTTCATTGCAGGAAGAGAGTGCTATTGGCACTTGGGACTGGACCATGGGTGAAGGAAAATTGTAGTCTTAAGAGCGACTTGGCGTTTGTGAGTGTGTTAATTTGTGATGGTGTGTAGCTATTCTGATGTAAACGTTTGATTTGCTAACAATTTTAAAATTCGGTAGTCGAATCCTTATATTTTTCAGAGTGTAGTCACGAGTACATTTTCTGTATTTAGTAAGTTATTCCTGTCCTTGCTTTGTGTAATCAGCAGTGTAGGAAATTCGTTTCTCCAGCACAGTTTCAAAATTGAGTTGCCTGACTCCACCTTTAACCGGAATGCATGTGTGAACTCTCCTCGATGTGTGTTTTATTTCTTCTAATTTTCATTTCGTTTTAATTTTAAGATTGTGTAGCGTTTCTTTCATACCATATGGTGGTGATTCACCGTGTGTAATTTCAGTGCCATCGAGAATGAGCTTTATTCTTAATTCCGCGTGATATTATATTGCTATTTTGTCTACAGGGTTTACATTTGTGTTCTTTAAGTTTTCGTGAGTCTTAGTAATTTTCATTTGTTCATGAACATTCGTGACATTTGCGGGTATCTTAGTTTCATGTGCAAGGTTACGTAGATAGATTTCTTTGTCAGAAAGTATTTCATAGTATTCGTATTCACAATAAGCCAGCCATAGCGACAGGGATGAACCTCACAACCTTTGACTTATTATGATGGGCAAGATTGCTTTTATCTCTATTCCTGTGTGTATGTGAATCGTGTGTGTTTAATGGAACTTTTCCCATTCATGCCTAAGATTTCCTTTTCATTTATCACCGCAAGTACCTCAGCGCTCAACTTTATAACTGAGTTAATTAATTAAGTAACAGATCATGATTTAGAATTACTTTGGCAATTTTTAATATGATGTTTCGTTTTAGTAAACTATGCTAAGCTGTGGTGACATTTTATCAGTCAGCGGCGCTGGGTAGCCATGCGGTCTGGGGTGTTTTGTTATGGTTCGAGTGGCTCCCCCGCCGGAGTTTCGTGTCCTCCCTCGGGCATGGGTGTGTGTGTTGTCCTTAGCGTTAAGTTAGTTTAAGTTAGATTACGTAATGTGTAAGCCTAGGGACCGATGACCTCAGCAGTTTGGTCCCATATGAACTTACAACAAATTTCAAAAAAAAATTCTCAGTCAACCTCCCCCCCCCCCCTCACCCCTTGTGTAATGTTAGTTTTAATACATCCCACCTGGCGCTAAAAGAAGGCCTTATATTTGCAGACTTTTGTCTGATCGTAATTATAATTACAATATTATATAACAAATAATTATTTGTTTGTTGAGACTTAAACTTCTGCTTGCTCTGAATTATTTGATTTATCGTTTATGCTTAAATTGTTTCTACATGTTCACTTCGATCTTCTTATTAATATTCACACGTTAGTTATGCTTATCATTTCAGTGATTAATCAAGTTCTTATATTAAATTTTCCCAATTTTAATTAAACTGGGTGGTTGGCAACCCAGCAAAATTTTACAGCACACGAAACTTACAGTAGACTGCAGAATTCCACAGTGACTAACATCCCCCAGTTTCTCTTCCCAAATCATTTTCCAGATAACCATTCACCCACTAATAACCGTTTAGCTTGCCATTTCCCCCAATCATTTCAGAAATTAAGATGGAATATTATCTATCCCCTTTGCTTTATTTGATCCCAAGTCTTACAAAGTTCTTTTAAGTTCTAAATCTAAAACTGGAGCCTGTGTGTCTTCCACGTCCACATCAGTTTCTCCTTCTATTACGTCATCAGACAAGGCCTCCCCTTCATACAGGACTTCGATGTACTCTTTCCACCTATCCACTCTTTCCTCTGCTTTTAAAAGTGGTATTACCATGCGCTCTAAATGTTACCACCCTTTCTTCTAGCTTCATCGAAGGTTGTTTCTACTTTTCTATATCTTGAATCAGTCGTTCTGACGATCATTTCTTTTTAGATTTATTCCAATTTTCCTGCAGCCATTTCGCCTTGGCTTCTTCGCACTTCCTATTTATATCATTCCAACTGATTAATATTATGTGTTCCTGTCTTTTCCTCAACATTTTTATACTTCTTCGTTTAGCTGATCAATTGAAGTATTTCTTCTGTTATCCAAGATATCTTCAGAGTCAACTCCCTATTACTGTCCTATTGTCCAACATGTGTGAGTGCACTTTTTCGGAGGTGTCCACTCCTCTTCAACTGAACTACCTACTGTGATATTCCCTATTGTAGTATCCACATCCTTCTCGATTTTCAAACCCGTCTCAACGTTTCTCGTACTTCAGTAAAACAATTCCTTTCGCAATGAGTTTTCAGTATGATTTTTTAAAAGTTCGGTTTACTCTTGATCATTATCAAAGTATGGTCTCAGTCTATAACTGCTCCAGGACACGCCCTACAAGCCAATATCTGACTTCCGAATTTTTCTGTCGCTATGATGCAATCCAGATGGAATCTTCCCGTGTCTGTGGTCCTTTCCAAGTATTCTCTCCCCTCTTGTGAGTCTTTAACAGAGTATTCTCTATGACCATCTGAAATTTGTTGCAGAACTCAAATAGCCTTTCTCCTCTCTCATTCCTACTACCAAGAACATATTCTCTTGTAACCCTTTCTTCTAATCCTTCCCCCAGAATTGCACTCCAGTCCTCAACAGCTATTAGAGTTTCACCTCTCTTCACGTGCACTTTCAAGACTCTCATATACTTTTCTTGTCTCTTCATGTTATAATGGCTATATCGGTATGTATTTCTGAACAGTGTTGGTTTGCTGTCGTTCTGATGGGTGTAACCATATCGCTGAAATGTTCATAGTAACTCACACTCTTCTCTACCTTCCTATAACGAATCCTACTCCCGTTATACTATTTTCTGCAGCTGTTGAGATTACACTGTATTCGTCTGACAAGAAATCCTTATCTTCTCTCCGATTCACTTCACTGACCCACTATATTCAGATTGAGCCTTAGTATTACCCTTTTCAGAATTTTTCGCTTTCCCACTACGCTAAAGTTTTTGACGTCCCATGCTCTGACTTGGTAAATATTATTCCTCCGTTAGTTATTGAACCTTTTTCTCATGGTCACTTGCCTGTTGACAGTCCAATGCCAGAGACCTGACCGAAGGATTAAACCGGAATCTTTTGACAATGGAGAGTTCATCATGACAGTTTTTCTATTACAGGCCACATGTCCAGTATATACACATTATCTGTCTTTCTTGCAGTGGGTTTCATTGCCACCTGAATCCTCACGCCGTTGACCACTGCTGATTCTTCCCACTTTTTGGACAGTTCACGCACCCAGGGCAAGAGAGTGTCCTGAAGCTCTATCTGTTCTTCCGTCCTCTCTGACAAGGCCGTTGACAGAGCGAAAGTGACCTCTTATGCTGGAAATCTTTAGCTGCCAATGCTGGTGGTTTTTACTCAGATTTTAAAGAGTTTCTGGTTTCGAACCCGGTACCCAGGTTTTGCTTACCTTCGGTTCATTATTGTTCGTCATTTTTCTCGGTATCTGGTGTTGACGGACGCCACATGACGCCCCCTTCAAATACATCGTTGAATACTTCACTCTTTTTTTATGACAGAGTGCAGGCAGCCCTCTGATCGAACATGCTGAGTTACTGTGTCGGCACCTCTGGACTAACTTATTCATCAGAAAGTAAGAGACGAATATCTGGAAATTAGAATCGTGAACAAGACAAATGTGCCATGAGTGAGTACGTAATGTGTGGACTCAGACAGGAGGACTGCGAGAAAGTTTATCGCTCTAACACTGATTCATCCGTAATGATGATTTCCACGGTGCAAATCGCGTATTTGCATGTTAATCGCCGACGGATCAGCCACGAGCGATCTATCGCGAATGCCTTGACAAAAACTGAACGTAACAGTACGAAGTTACTGCCAAGATGGTGGAAACCAACACATGTAACGCGAAAAAGGAGGTAATCACGTGGTTGTGAAAAATGGTAAGAAAGCAATCACGTGCTGGTAAAAGAAGTGTTGGCCGTCCAAGGAAAAGATAGACTAACAACCTCAGGGAATAATGTGGGTTACTGAAGGAAGTAGGCCTTAAGCCCGTCTCACACGGAGCAAGATTCGCTGTAAGTTTCATTGCTGGCTCGCGCGACGGCAAGCTTGCGGTCTACCTTGCTGGGAACCTTGTAAGATTTCCAGGACAGGTCCGGTGCTATTTTTCTTGTAAGGTTCCCTGCGTGCTCCCTGCGTTGGCCAATCATGAGACGTTTCGTTTGTGAGGTCAGACGCGGAAAGCTTGGGCGGGAAGCCTTTGTTGATAGTCGCTTTTCCGCTGTTTTGAGGTGCGGTAGGAAATTCTTATAATTATTAAATAATGGCACCGCAGTGGTCCAAGGAAGCGACTGAAGCATTGAAATGTACTTATAGGGAAGGACAGTGTCTGTACTTCGTGAAAAGCGCGTATAATAAACACTTGCGTGCAGAAGCACTCGAAAGAGTTGCAAGTGCTGTGGGTCTTGTTCGACCATATACGACGAGCAAGGAGTGCTATAGCAAAATGCACAATTTAGGTACTCAATTTAAAGGGGGGCAGTCCGTCAAAGTAAAATTATCGGAAAGCAGTGGCGCTTGGATGAACGACGTAAGTACAAGACTATGAATTTTGTGTTGAATGTAGAAACCTACTACTTGCAAAAATCTGCCACATTTAAGATTATTTCCTAGAAATATCACACTGAATATTCATCCGATTTTTGAAAGCACACAAAAGTATGTTATGCGAACTAACCTCAACTCTCTATGAAGCATGGAGAGCATACCTTTTCCAGCGTTTCTCCTCTTAATCCAGTGTTTCGTCCATTCTTTCTTTCTTCTTCTCTCATTAGCATGCATTTCTGCATCGTTTAGCAACAAAACAGCTAATAACGCCAGTTTGCTCTGAACATCTGTACCTGAAGCAGCCATCTTCGTTCGATACAACATGCAGCCGATCTTGCACCGTGGGAGAGCTTCGGCATGGACTATAGCCGGCTCCTTTCCGTGCAAGCCGGCAGGCGTGCACGCCATCTCGCAAACTTGCGGCGAACCTTGCTCCGTGTGAGACGGGCTTTAGTCTTCAACTTATATATAAGTGACATCCCAACAGTTCCCGTCGTTACGGCGAGTTTTTATGCGGACGATACGGCATTTCTGACAACTGGACGACACTTGGACCAGCTAATCGCTAGGATGCAAAGGCAACTTGCTGTAATGAAACACTGGGCGCTGCAAAATAAGATGACGATCAACCCGACGAAGAAGGCAGCCGTTCTGTTCACACGGAGGAAACCAGTTCTGAACGACAGACTCCAAATAGCTGACCAATTTATGCCATGGTCGCCGGTAGTGAAGTGTCTCGGTGTCTACCTTGACAAAAAATTACTCTTTACGCAGCATATTGACGACAAGATGACGACAGCCCAGAAGATGCCCAGGTCATTGATTCCGTTCCTAAAGAGTAAGGATCTCAATCAACCCTAAGACTAAACTCAAACTGTATAAGGCAACGATGGCACCAACAATGGTATATGGCTCCACCTCGTGGGGAACTACGTGCGTCTCGAACTACAACAAACTCCAAGCGCTGCAAAACATTTGCTGTCGCTGGATCACAGGAGCTCCATGGTGGACGAGAAACGTCGACATCCGCACGGCACTCCACGAGACCACTATACAAGAGAAGGTTCATGACAAGGCTCTACGAGTCTTTGACAAGATCGATGCCCTTAGGGTCGAAGTTCGACAATTAGAATCGGTAGGAACGGTAAAGATGGCACAAGTATCGATTACCAAAGTCAATAACGTTTCACCCCCCATAGGCAATCTGTCATAACACGAGGAAGCAGTCACACATAACAGCCTTGACACATTTCACGTTCTACGGGAGATATACATCACCAAAGACAGCAGGCTAAAGGACCCATTGCGTGCCCAAGCCTAACTGAATGTGTAATAAATGAAGTGTTTTCCCTTTTATCTTTACATCCCATCCTAGAAGAATAAGTCATCAAGGATGATCCCTTCAGTCCACACTACACGCTAAAAAAAAATAAATAAATAAATAAAAAATAAAAAAAAACTTTTGTCTTGGAAGAAAGAGAGAGAGGATTATGTGTTTTGGATCAAGCATGAAAGCCGTCTGGTGATCAATTGCATCAATTCGAAACTGAACTCGCACTTTTTGAACAAATTAAGCTAAAATACATTTGAGTCTTGCCGCTGTTGTGAATCATTAACAATCAGTGACGATCCCCAATCACGCCTTCGTTTGACAAAGTTGTTCAGTGATATTGTTGCTGCTCGATCAGTTCGGGTGCTGCACAGCCTTCACTGGAAATTTGGGAGTGACGGGGCCAGCGGAGCAGAAGTGTGCCCGGGGCGGCGCGCGGCGTGGGAGTGAGGCGTGCACGTGGCCGTGTCGCCAGAGATAAGCATCGGCGGCGTGCGCGCCACGTGGGCGGCCGCGCCGGAGCTGGCGCATAAATCGCCCACGCGACGCACTCGCCCCTAAAGGCGGACCACCAGGGGAGCGCCGCCTATCCGCCTCGCGCCTTTGTTGCGGCCAGCAGTCGCCAGAAAGACCCAGCGGGCGTCCCACCCTGTCCGGGATTACCTCGCAGCCGGCGCGCTCGATGGCCACGCTTCCACAGCCGACCTCTTCCAGCACCACAGCCCCGCGATTGTCGCGGCTCGCTGTGGTTCCTCGAGTGTGTCCAGTCCCACCCTTTTCTGGCAACCCGGAAGTCTTTTACAAATCCGAGTATTCTCTCACCCGCCACACTCACAGGCGGCGGTGAACGTCTAGCAAGTGGTCGGACAAAGAACAGAAGTGACGAACAGTTCCGGCTTCTGGACTTAACAGAAATAATCGGCATTCACGGCGTGAATACCCCTCTCGGGGTCCTTAACTGACGTGCCGCTTCATATTGGGTGTGTGGCACTTCTTTGTTGAGAGAATTTTCCACTTAGCTTCAGCCACACTGAAAGGCCTTTCGAGTGAAATTGACCGCCCCTTAGAAATGTTGTTAAATGTCTGTCGATGAGAGAACCCATTGTCGGTGTGAGAGATGAAGCAAGTAAACAGCTGTCTGGCCCTTCTACGGATAGTACCTTTAAGTCACTAGTCGAAGCTCAGTTTGGTTAACTGCTCATTTTACATGTCGTGTGCACTCAATAATTAGGTAGCACAAGTATGTACAAAACAAAATTTTATTCGGCAGTGTTCCAGATTTGTGGATAAGATGTGAATTTTTGTCAGTAGAAAATAGGATATATTCCACAATTCTTTCACAAATACTGTTTTCTGTTAATGCTTCAAATTCAATCTCATTCGAAACAACGTATTTTAACCCCTCCCTCCGGGGTAGCCGCGCGGTCTCGGGTGCCTTGTCACGATCCGTGCGGCTTCCCCCGTCGGAGGTTCGAGTCCTCTAGTCCTCCCTCGGGCATGGGTGTGTGTGTGTGTTGTCTTTGGCGTAAGTTAGCTTTAAGTTAGATTAAGTAGTGTGTAAGCTTAGGGACTGATGACCTCAGCAGTTTGACCCAATAAGGAATGCCGGACATTTGCCACTCCGGACATTTGCCACACTTGCCCCTTCGCCAGGTAGCGATCCCTCAGGTAAGGGACGCCCTTCCTCGTACTACTTCTGTCCGCTTTCAAACCGCCGTCTCCACATCTTACTCGATACAACCAGTACGTAAGGACCTTGTTCTTCGACATCTTGGACAAATACAGAGCTTCTTTTCCAAAGTCGAAATATTTATAGCGTTTGGGAAAGCAATACCGGCGATTATGTTAGTATGTAATTAGTTCTTCCAAGTATAAATATAGATCCCTCTGTCTGCCCTGTAGTTTCCTTTCACGCTTACTGATTGCGATAGAAACAGTCCATCGCCATGGGAGCAACAAGAAAGGAACGATGTAAAGAGAATTCGAATGTACCCTAATCATCTCTTCTTGATCACTGCATTTGTGCCTACTTTAATTACTACAACTGCATGCCCAAAAGACAACAAGGAAAGAAGAAATGGGTATGTGAATGTTTGAAAGAAGAACGACATGCTCCATATTAATTTACTCTCTAAAATGCGACATCCCTTGCTGCGAAACATTGGTTAATAAAGTGTAGAGGGACAGTGTTCAAAACATGAGTGAAAATACATTCACTAAATACAGATAAGAACATCTATGACTGATACGTCATCTAAAGTAGACGTACAATTTGAAAATGTTAGAAATAAGGAAATGAAGTAATACAGAATGCTGTGATTGTAATGTACGTTGTTGTTCTACATTGTTTAGCTCTGGTATTTACAGGGTCACAGGGAAAGCATCCTAGGTTTTGGAGGGAAAAGCCGTAATTGTAATGATCTGCACTACAACAGAAACAAGAAGCACAACTTAAGGAAAAATAATGTAATGTGTGTTCCAGTTCACAAGCGACATTAAAGCAAATAGTTTCTGTGACTTAGTATGGGTAGAGGTTATATTCGACAACCGGAATAAATGAATAACTGGCTCCTTTTACCGAACCCGGTCTCAGGTGAAACAATTGCTGAACAGTTCAAAGAAAACAAGAGTGTCATCACGAATAGGTACCCTAATCATACAATTATAGTTGGCAGTGACTTAAATCTACATTCTGTATGTTAACAAAAATACATTTTCAGACTCTATTGTAGATAGAAAACAACTTCCGTAATTATTCTAAATGCTTTTTTAAAAATTATTTTGAACAATTAGTTCACGAGGCCATTCAAATTATAAATGGTTACGAAAACACGCTTGACCCCTTAGCCACAAATAATCCTGAGCATCACGACGCATACAGGAATTAGTGAACATACAGGCGTAGCGAGGATCAATTCTTTAACAAAGAAATTCACCAAAACTAAACACGAAATATATATATTTATAAAAGCAACTAAAAATTCGATTGGCGTCTTTCTAAGAGACAGTCTCCAATCGTTCCAAACTATGTAAGTGAAGACCATATGTGGCTTAAGTTCAAAGCAAGAGTATCAACAGCACTCGAGAGATTCATACCAAATAAACTAATAAGAGACGGAACTGATCCACCATGGTACACAAAACGCGGCAGAAGGCTGCTGCAGGAGCACCGAAAAAGGCAAGTATAATTTAGACGAACGCAAAATCACCAAGAGTGGCGAAGTTTTACTAAGGCTCGAAATTTGGTGTGGATTTCAATGCGATATGCATTTAATAGTTTCCACAATGAAACTCTCTCTAGAAATGTGGCGGAAAATGCAAAAAAATTCTGGTTCTATGGCAAGTAAACCAGCGGAAAAGGTCAGTAAGAGATGAGGAGGAGGAGGATGAGGGGGGAACAAGGGCCCCAAACCCACCAGAGCAGGTAAAATCGTGGCAAATGTCCGGCGTGTCAAATGTCTGCACACCCCAATAAGATCTTTCCACAAATTTCCAATATTTCCAGCCCCTCCCTCCTACCCCCTTCCCCCTTTCCCGCTAAACATTAGGTTTCACTTCCAGCACGATTTACAAAAGCTAAATAAACCTAACCAAACCATCGGAAACATCGCGCTGCCGATAAAGTTGTTTTTATTTCGGTTTCTTGTACGTCGTTGATTAAAGACATGACATATATGAAATTTTGGGAACAATAATTTAGCAACGCAGGAATTTCCAGTACAGACCTTCATTCACGTATTGCTTTCTACAAAACCTGTTCAAACGTAATATATGTAAAAGTTACAATACAGATTACATGTCCACTTTTATAAAAGATATTTTCCATAACTTATTTCAAACTAATGTCATTTGAAAAGAGAATGTTTACAAGTATCCAGAAAATCACGTACGAGTTTCCAATGAACGCTAACAGTACCTGAAAATGATGGACAAATTTAAGGGAATGTACCATGGCAACAGGCTACATTTAGACAATTTGTTAACAGTGTTTTGTTGAAGTATTTTTTATTTATATAGTGACAGCTAGTAACTCACTTTGATCCACAGAGATATTGTCTACAGTTTGCGCCATGATTAATCTTCAGAAAATAAACTGCAAAAGTGACTAAAAAATATCGTAATGTGTACATTACAATGATTACAAGTTTAAAATAAAAATTGATATTACTTTTTTCCTTATCGCCATGGTGAGAAACATCTAAAATTTTAAGATGCTCCTTTGTTTGAAATGAATGATGAAAACAGATCTTCTGCAAGCAAATTGCACGTAATTTTTACGAAAATTGAGTTTGAACTGTTTTTGTAGAAATTAGGAAAACAATTTGTGAATGGTATTTTATGTTGGAAATTCTTACGTTACTAAGCTGTAGTGTCCAAAGTTTCATGTTTATCATGGCTTTAACAAACAAAATAAAGAAGCAACAGTTAAAACTTCATTTGCGTTGCGATTTTTCCGGCTACGTTCTCTCACTTTATGTAGTATTCTTAGCTCATTTTGGAAATTCAGCCCACTGTTCCGAAGGAGCTTACAACACGCTGTCTCGAATGAGGCTTATCTTCAAGCTTTCATAGAAAACGGTATTTGTGAAAGAAGTGTCGAATATAGCCTATTTTTACCTTATCACAAAAATCGTCATATTTTCGACGAATTTTTAGATTACTGGATCGTAGTAGATGAATGAAATTTTGTATTCCATATCCTCGTGCCACCGAGCGATTGCAAATAAAGTTTTATGTTCAGCATGCTTTCATTCTATGACACAAGAATCCGAATTTTATATATATCCCGCCGCTATTTTCGCGCTCAGGCTGGATTCACACTATCTAGCGTTGTTAGCACGCATTGGATAATCAAATACACTTCTTCGTGATTAACGCCATAGTCTTATAAAACATGGTTTCATAAACATAGTTTTTGCAAAATCTGGTCGAGAATTCCGTTTTTTTTACTTTTTTAGAAACATCTTCAAATATGCACTTAATTTATTCAGTATTAGAAAGCGGTACACAAACCAAACTTTACATTTGAGAACATTTTGTTGTTAGATTACTACATGCCCAGTTTCATCTTCGATATACTTTTATTCTCTAAAATACAAGAAACCAAACTTTGAAATTTGTTTAGGTGTCGACTTTTTTGGGAGATTTTGCCTAAAGTTTTCTAACTAAATATGATTCGTAAAATTCACGTTATTATTATACTGGATGGAACCTATGAAGTCATAAAAGTTGGGTGAATTTAATTTCTTTCAACAAAATATAAGTCGAGATTTAACATCTTAAAGTCCCCAGAAATTCACGCTCGCTCTGCGCAAGGTCGCGTGTGGAGTCAAACCAGTGATTCTATCTTGCTAATGTTAAACATTATCAATATTCCACGGCGACATATGTGAATGTTCATATAAAACTTCAACAAAATTCGTGATGGTCGAGCATGGAATGACTCTACTTGTCAATATTCGCAATCCTTTCTGTTAGGTTTTATTTATCTTTTTTATTTGTGTGGGAAATATTGGGTAGGAAGCCAGTTGCCCTCTCCTGCAACTTACTGGTACGCTTTTTCGTAAGCAGATCCGTGTGTAGAAAAACGGTTTCCTCAAGTCTCAGTAAACGAAAACGTGAGTATTTTTTATGTGAAGTTCATTCTTGTAACTTATTTATCTACCTAACTTCATTAATAATTATAGTTGCAAAAACAAATGGCCGGTGTTATTTTTCCTGAAGTTCTAGAACCATAAAAGAAAAACTGTTATGATAAAATCATACCGGTAGTGATTCATTTCACAAAACAAAATGGAAAATGTGAGTGGTGAAACTAACAGTTTCATTTACTTTCATCTCAAATACCACAGAATAGATGACTGATAAATGTTTTTAAGAGATAAGAAGCTATCGTATAAGGTTGAAACCAAGCTTATGTCGCTGGATGACATAAATTTTTTAACTTTTCTAGTTGTCCTTGAAACAAGCAATGAAGAAAACTGCCGCAGCAAGACGATAAAGCACATGTGTAACTGATCATTCAGGAGTCGAATATTTCATCTTCTTGCTAGTCTCCTCTCCTCTACACGTGTTTAATAAATGTTTTTATTACCTGGTTTCCTCTTACAATATGTCTAGTACAGTACTTCTTTCTTGTTTTCGTTACTGTCAATAATTTGCTATCTTATCTCATCCTTCTTTGCACTGCTTATGTATCATCATGTTATTGTTTCTGTCCTTCGGTCCTTCCGCATTTCAGTCTGATTCTAGTCTTTCCTGTCCTCAGGAACGATCACTTATATCAAAGAATACCACGCAGTTGCATTAAAAACTTTTTTTGTTGAATCGTTTCATGCTTAGCCTATCGTCACTGGAATTGAAACTGTAGGGAAGCAGCATACTCAAGCCGCATAAAATTCACGTCAGTCTTTCCATTGTGTGCCAGCCTAGACCGCTGTAAGTAGCTCTGACGTCATAAATGTTGCACAATACTTTAAAAATTAAGTAAATGACCTGAAACGTTTCTGTCATGTCAGGAGTAATACTAAATCAATATGTGTTGAATGTCAGTTGAGTAACTTAAACCATTTTCGAAATTTGGACGTTTTTCTGTAAAAATCAATTATATTTAGATTCCTTTTGCATGATAATTTAGTAGAAACAGTATTCTGGATGTCAGAAATTAAAATTTTAGTTGAAATTCATGATTTTCTGGTTTTTGTCTTAAAAATTAAGAAAGCAAGATAGATTAAGTAGGTGAATCAATAAAGCTAGGATGTTTAAATTTAAGTAGAAGGGAGACCCACTATAATAATAAAGTTGTGAGAAGTTTCAACTGAATAACTATAAAACTATAGCGACAGCCTATCTCCAAAGAGCAAGTTCAGAGCTCGTCTACTGCGTGTAGTGCAATTAAATTAATTCTCTCGCCCAAAATATTTGACTTGGCCACATCAGACTTTTATTATGATTACTTACCTGTGTGCTGATTGCACATTTAAATCGGCCATCAGCAAAGGAAGCAATGATTTATTCGATAACTTAAAGTTGTGCATTACTAGCCCAACGGCTAGTCGGGAAAGCGGATTTGATCGGGCGTTCCCTCAGCCGTGCGCACCGCGGCTTTATATGTAAGAACGGTGCACGAAGAAGTAAGGCCCCAGTTCTCTCCAGACGCTGATCAGCGCACCACCTGTGCTGGGAGTTGCGTCGCGTCCGTATCATTGCTATAAACAGCCTCGAATGCCATAATAAGTTACTCAGGATACGCATAACCATGAAATCGTTTTCGAGTGAAGTGTTAATTCTGGGATGACTTTTAATGATCTATCTTCAGTTTGCGTATGTCGTATTTTCAGGTGCCGCCGCGGGATAGACACTCTACCACTATTTAGCGCGGCTTTTGATTAACATTATCATCAAATTATGGCGAGCATTCACTTAAACATTTAATTTGAATAGTTATAGTGGCATCAGCGCATTAGACTCTGAATTGCTCTGGTAGTTGGATTGTGTGGATTCTTTTTGGTCTGTGACTTTCAGAATATAGTGAACATTTTAGAGAAAATGGTTTTTGATTATGAATCCCAGACAATATCCTAAATCCTCAGAGCTATAGGCTGTAGCTATAAATATATTTCTCAGATGAAGTGGGCACTAGGAATTCTAATTACAGGCTTCACGTTTTGCTAATCACTTTCTGGTTGCCAATATCGTAGTTACAGAGCCAGTGTTGAGAACGGCTAACAGCATAAATACAAAACATTTATTCTGCTATTATTCCACATGCCTCCCCACAAAACGACTCCGTATTGTAAACAAAATTTGTTGCTGCTTACAGACGATCTTAAATGCATCACTAACAGACTGAGGAGTAGAAAAAAAAGTTCTGTTAAACTCAGTGATCTTATCAGTTTTGCCCAAGTGTCGTTCCAGAAATCGGTGAAAGCTCCGGAGCACTATCATTACAAAGTGTTTTCTTCACTGCATAACTAAGCTAATGGTACAGTACTGGGTTACCAAAAGAAGAAATGTCACTCCTGAAATTCAAGCAAGCAGCGTAGCACCATAATGCATAATGACAAAAACAAAAAAGACGTAAAATCCCTTTGGTCTTTTCCTGTGGTTACTGTAGAATATTTTTATCAGTCGATTCCTCAGACTAATATGTTCCTAGATATCCTCTAGTGCACTATAGTTGCCAATCTATCCACTGAAATTCCCTGCACACGTCCGTTAATGCAGTATTCAATTTTATTTTTTGTGTCATCAATCTGCTGATTCGTTAGATGCGGCCGACCACGAATTCCTCCCGTGTGCCAACCTCTTCATCTCAGAGTAACACATGCAACCTACGTTCTCAATTATTTGCTGGATATATTCCAATCTCTATCTTCCTCTACAGTTTTTGCCCTTTACAGCTCCCTCTCATACCATGGAAGTCATTCCCTGATGCCTTTATAGATGTCCTATCACCGAGTCTCTTCCCTTTGTCAGTGTTTTCCACATATTCCTTTCCTCACCGATACTGCGGACAGCCTCCTCCTTCCTTACCTTATCAGTCAGCTAATTTTCAGCATTCTTCTGTAGCACCACATTTCCAATGCTTCGATTCTCTTCTGTCCCGGTTTTCCGATAGCCATGTTTCACTCCCATATAATGCTGTAATCAAAAGGTACAGTCTTAGAAATTTATTTCTATGATTATGGCCTACGTTTCATATATGTAGACTTCACTTGATCAGGAATGCCGTTTTCCCCGGTGCTAGTCTGCTTTTGATGTCCTCCTTGCTCCATCCGTAATTGGTTATTTCGCTGTCTAGGTAGCAGAATTCCTTTACGTCGTCTACTTCGTGTCCATCAGTCTTAATTTTAAGTTTATCGCTGTTCTTATTTCTGCAGCTTGTCATTAATTTCGTCTTTCTTCAATTTACTCTGAATCCATTACACTATTCATTCCATTCAACAAACCATTCCATTCCTGAATCTTTCTTTACATTCTCTAACGCTTTTTCTATTTCGACAAATCCTTTGGAAGTGTTTTGATTTTTCCTTAGTCTTGCTTCCATTATCAACCGCAGCGTCAGCATTGCCTCTCTGGTGTCTTAGCCTTTCCTAAAGCCAAACTGACCTTCATATAGCATGTCCTCAATTGTGTTTTCCATTCTTCTTCTTGTCAGTAGCTTGGATGCATGAGCTGGTAAGCTGATAGTGGAGATAGTTCTCGCACTTGTCAGGTCTTACAGTCTTCGGAATTGTGTGGATGATGTTTTTCCGAAAGGCAAATGGTATGTCGTCAGATAATAATAATGTCGTGTCACGAGGGCCTCCCGTCGAGTAGACCGCTCGCCTGGTGCAAGTCTTTCGATTTGACGCCACTTCGGCGACTTGCTCGTCGATGGGAATGAAATGATGATGATTAGGACAACACAACACCCAGTCCCTGAGTGGAGATTCATACACTCTACGCACTAACGTGAATAATCGGTTTGTTGCCACTTCCACTATTATTTTAGAAATTCTGATTGAATGTTATCCATCCCTTTGCCTTATTTGATCGTAAGTCCTCCAAGGTCTCTTAAATTCTGATTCTAATACGGAACCCCCATCTCTTCCAAATCGACTCCTGTTTCTTCTTCTATCACATCAGACAAATATCTCCCCTGAATGAGGCCTTAAGTGCACTCTTTCCACAACATTCTTTTTACCATTGTTTTCCTTCTATTTTTTACATGACTTTTGTCTTGCTGCCCACCTCTCTTCACTCTTTATTCCACTTCGATATTTGCATCATCGAATGCGTTCCAGGTTTTTCCCCGATTAAAGTTCATTTTCAAGGTTTTCACCAGACATTTTCACAAAATTTTCGTCTTCCATACAACGATTTTTATATTAGAGTTCCTTAAGATTACAGTCTTCACATCAATATTTCAGAAAATACGTTTTATTGTTTGGCTGGAGAATTATCGTCAGAAAATCTCAAAGAATGTGATTTCTGGCCCGCATTTTCCTTTGCTGCGCAACTCTTCATCATATCCTCTACGTGTATATTGACATAAGAGTGAGAGAGCACACTGTTATCGCAGTGAAACTATCAAAAGCTATGCTTCAGAACGAAAACGTGTGTTGGAGCATTAGCAAGCTGATTCACTCGTCCAGTGGTAAATTACCCGTCTACTACACCACAACGTGTATGAATAGTTCGCATAGCTGATACTTCATAGCCTTGCGTAGAAAACGCTACGAGATAAATGGCGCTGACTAATCTGACAAATTGCGCGAGGCTACTGAGATATAGTTTTTTTCCTCTATACCTGCTTGCGCAGCGCTGCATCATAATATTAACTGATGTGTCATATCCACGGGAAAGTCTACTTAATAGCGTAGATGACCATCTACCGCCACGTTTCGAACAGCACTTGTATGTTACTGAAGTGTTTCAAAAGTGGACTTATTACCATTTTTTCATCTACAGCTATACTCCCGAAGTCACCTTACGATGTGTGGCGGAGAGAACATTGTATGCCACTCTCACTTCTTCGTTTACATGCTCCAGTCGGATATAATTCGCGAGAAAACGACTGCTGGTAAATCTCCTTATAAGCTCGAATGTCTAATTTTATCTTCATGGTCTTTCCGCGAGATACACTTGGGATGAAGCAACATATTGGTTGACTCTTCTAGGAACGCATACTCTCGGAATTTTAATATTAGACCTTCCCGTGATGAAGGACGCCTCTCTCGCAGCATCCGCCAGTAGAGTTGGTTATCATCTCTGTGACACTTTTCTGCTTACTAAATGAACCTGTGACGAAACTTGCTGCTCTTCTTCCCTTTATGTCTGTTTCCTCTACCGATCTTAACTGGTTCGGATCCCAGACTGATGAGCAACATTCAGATATTGATCGAACGGGCGTTTTGTAAGCTACTTCATTTGCTGTTGGATAACATTTCCATGGGATTGTCCCAAGGAATCTCAGCTTGGCATCTGCCTTATCCACGATAAACTTTATGTGGTCGTTTTACCTCAAACTGTTCCGTATGCATACTCTTAGATGTTTTATGGAAGTAGTTGCATCCACCGATTGTCCTGCAAGGGTCTTCCTGTCTGTGCATTCGGATGCCTTCCATTTCTTTGTGTTGATAGTCAGTTCCACTTCCTGCACCAAGCATCGATACTTTACAGGTCTTCCTACATTACGTTACAATTCTGTAGCGTTGCGACTTCTCTGTACTGTTCTCGAATTGATGGTTTAGAGGAATGCGACATGTTCCTGCAAATCCAATGGTCTTTCCTATTTTTTTCGACACTTTGTATTTCCATGACTTTCCTGTGGATCTGATTGCTCCAATTCTTTGAGCTCCCTTTTTGTATGTTTGTACCAGCGTTGCCTGTTAGTGTTCTTTGAAGTTTACGTCAGATCCCCTATACGTGAACTCATACAGAAATGATCTTGGAGAACGTAGACCATGTCAAAATAAACAACTAAATAAATAAAAAATGAAAATAAAAATTCACCATCTAAAATTTCAGATGAATATCCTAAGTGTGATAGTAGTCAAGTATCTAGAAAAAATGATTTACACATTAACTGATAAGATTAGAACGAACATTTAGAATGTACATACCAACGTTATTCTTACGATATTGTGGCATAGTCCAAACAAAAACAGTTTACAAGACTTACTTATCAGATAACACTGCTGGGCTTAAGCTGTGCCGAAGCCAGGTATTACACAGAACTCATATTACATGGTATGATAATATGGGAATATATTAATATTTTTGCTGCTGAGAATTTCATCAGTGGTGTAGGAGAAGTTGTTCACCAATAAATGTCCTCTTACACTGTACTCAATTCGAAAATAAACTTCTTATGGTTGCTGGCAGCTATTGAAAATGTGTATTCTTGATTTATGGGCACCTATCTGGACCAATATAGATGATTTCAAGCTTTTATTAAGGTTGTTTTAGTTCATGTTATCGAGTCTGGGAAGTGATCTGTTGGACAAAAACAGAGGTACTATACTGTTTACGACAAATTGTAGTCAGGAATAAACATGCTCACCGCCGTAGTTACTGCACGCAATTCCTTAATGGAGCGGTTGTCGGTGGAAGGAGCTATACCTGATGTCTAAAGTGAGTCATAAACACTATTATTCGTGCCTACCTTAACATTATACTTCTTTACTACTTTAGTTAGTAATAAATATACTTATTACCAGAGTCGCAGTATATTTTCATTGTTCTTTCATCAAATAAATTATATTTATGCCTTGTATTCCTAGTTATCTTACATTCCTTGGTATAAGAAAATAATGTCAGCACCTACCTGCACCACCTTCTTTGACAAACTTTTTTTAAATTAATTATGACTCAGAAACCTCAGGTAAAAAGCTGTTTTACGCTTTTATTCATTCAGACGAGTTTTTAATTTTTTGTTTATGACTGTATTGCCGGATTGACTTCAGAATACTTTCCTTGCCGGTATTTACTAAGACACAACCGTAATGCACTGTGATGTTACGTTTTACCTGTTCCAAAGAAACAAAAACAAATGTCGTCTGAGTGACGGCTAGTCCCAGGAAACAGAGCGTCCTTTCTGAAGAGCCTTTACTTAGGCTCTCTAATCCTTCCGTACCATTAACATTCGAAGTGGCTACCGAGCCAAAGTACACAGAGGCGAAGAGATTGCGACCACGTGAATATACTGAAGGCCGTCTGTTTCACGCAGAACCCACTAAAACCAACGATAAAACCAAGAGAAAAATATTCCGGAGTGGAAAACTATCGCAAGATGTAGCAGTGCTAAGTAACATAGCTCGTTGAAACTTCGACGAAACATTGAAAGAACTGACAAACTGCCTATTGTCTTCAGTCTCGGGCTCTTCGGCCGACGTTCATCTAATGATTTTACTGACGTTTCGCCAGCACAAGTGGCTGGGATTGTCAAAGCTTCACCCTCCATTGCCGGTGGTGAACTGGAGCCAAGCTCACGACCGCAGACTATATGTACCTGGCGCGCCAATGTCCGAGGGCTTCTCCGCGGTGGCCGGCCGCGGTGGCCATGCGGTTCTAGGCGCTCAGTCCGGAACCGCGCTACTGCTGCGGTCGCAGGTTCGAATTCTGTCTCGGGCATGGACGTGTGTGATGTCCTTATGTTAGTTAGGTTTAAGTAGTTCTAAGTTCTAGGGGACTGCTGACCTCAGATGTTAAGTCCCATAGTGCTCAGAGCCATTTGAACCATTTTTTTTCTCCGCGGTCACTTCCGGTGCGGTTCTCCTCTTGCTGCAGTACGGTAGCAAGAGGAGAACCGCACCGGAAATGACGGAGGAGAAGCCCGCGGACGTTGGCGCGCCAGGTACATATAGTCTGCGGTCGCGAGCTCGGCTCCAGGACACCACCGGCAACGGAGGGTGAAGCTTTGAGAATGCCAGCCACTTGTGCTGGAGAAATGTCAGTAAAATCAGTAGATGAACGTCGGACGAAGAACCCGAGACAGAAGCTAATAGGCAGTTTGTCAACAAATGGCCACGAAAGCCTTAACAATTTTGTATTGAAAGAACTGTTACAGTGTAGTACAGAACTGAAAGAAATACGCAATGAGATGAATAAAAATGACACTTTTATTCAAAGGCGATAAATACACGAAGTCGCAGCTATTGATGACGGTCCTCTCGAGGTTACAAAAGGCTGGGCTTGGATCTTAATAGGGAGTGCGGTCACCGCAGATGGCAACGCACGCACTGCAACGTGCTGCCATGTTGTCCACAAAGTCAGTAAGGAGTGCCTGGAGTAGGGCGTTCCAGCACTCCAGCAGGGCGCTTGGCAACGGCTGGATAGCCGTTGGTGCATGTGGACGTACTGCAACGCGTCTCCCGAATGCATCCCACACGTGTTCAGTCAGGGGAAGGGCAGGCCTGTCTATTCGCCGAATTCCCCCTCGTTCGATGAGCTCCTCCACCTGCGAAGTCCGCTGCGGTCCATAAAAGGTCAGGGCAGAACGCAGCTCTGTAGATGCACATGGGGAAGGAGCGCAGTGTCCCAATAACCCTGCATGATACTTGCTTTCCGCACCCTCGGCAGGCATCCTCAATTTTATAAATGGCACCTGTACCATAGAAGACACCGGCGGCCATTTGCAGCAACAAGCATCAACTAAAGTTTTATTCGGTGGTTTTGATCAAGTTAGAATTAGAATATTATTGTAATGAAGTTTTAATACCACCTTACAGAGTTTATTAAATGAAATATGCCCATGAGTGGGACATAGAGAGGTGATTAACTGAAATACGCATACCAAATATTCTGTGAAATGATAAGGGAGTGTGGTGTGGCTAGGAGAAGTCACTGTAACATATTTATATAATAACACAATCATATTTATTCAATAAACATTACCATCTCAAATATTTCCTCTCACTTATCACAGAATGCTGGCGTGATACAAATAGTATAATATCTAAGTAAACTTAGTTAAACATCCGGCTAACATGTGCCGTGAATCGACAATTTCTATCATCATTTAGCCACACACACACTAACAATCACTCCATTCATTTTATCTAACAGATAAAAGAGGAAGGTTCCCATACACCAAGTGGGACAACATTGCGAGAGATCACATGGTTCCAACTGTAACTTTAATTCGGGCAAGTCCCGTCTTCACGTTAAACTAACTCCGCGAGTTTTACTGGATATTATGAAGGAAACATTAAATCACACGCGTGAATTTACGTATAAGATCCAGCTCGATCACGAAATGTGATTACGTCGAGCTGAAGCTTCTCACCAAGAAATGCACGGAGTCTGCGGACCACGTGTTACCAATTTCTCCACAATCAGTAGTCAATAAACACATTTAAACAAAATACACTTTGCATATATACTTCACACTCACACTGAAATGCAAATTGAGCAATTATGAGTATTACTCGGCAATGAGCGCCTGTTCACTCCCAAGTGCAGTGAACACAAATTCCCATGAAATTACTTGGCAAAAGAAATCATCTCCCTATCTCTCCTAACCGAGATGATTCTAGGAAATACCATAGTGGCTTTCCTCAGCAGGGAAGCTGCTTCCAAGTTCAAAGTGAACATGGAACTCTAAATCTTCGCTAACTGTCGGAGCGATAGAAAAGAGCGTGCTTACTCACCCAGGTCTTCCCAGCAACAGCCCCGATACGGTCTCCCTCGTCCGGGTCCACACATCGCAGCCGCAAGGACTCAAAGATACCGCACACGGTTATTTGCCAACCTAACGAGCGCTAACGACGCGCGTGGAGCTAATACCTCTCTGGTCCAGTGCAGTCGCACTCTACTAGATTCGAGGTTGGCTACACTTCCACTATGCCTATAGCACACCCACAGCCGACGTCTCACGCATACCTCATCATACGTTCGCATTCACACTTTGCAGACAATTACCATATCTAATATTAAAATGATCGTCTATATTTAAATAACCCTATCTTACTAATTATCATCAGGCTCTTCCCTGAGTGTCGGAAGGGCACTCAGGTGTCTTTAGTTGTGGGGTCCAGCCACGTAGCGGCTCATAGCGGCTCACATGGAGCCGTTACAACCCAGACCGTCGAGTGTACCCGGTTCTAAGATTTGGAAGTCACTACGCCATGTAACATTATGCCTCCTCACACCATAACACCTGGACTACGAAAACGATCATGTTCGACAATGTTGTACATACCCTCATATGTAAATAGATGGGAACATGTAATGCACCCGGGATAGTTCTCAAATATAATTGTTTTGATGGTTGAAGTCTTATGATGTGTCGAGGCACAATGTCGCATGAGTGTATTAACTTCCAAATCTTTGAACACAGGACAGTCACCGGTCAACGTTATTATGATACTGTACTCGTTCTCTATGCACGTCTTTTCAGGGATGCATTCACCCTTGACTTTTTATGGATGACAATGTTTGACCGCATCGGACAGTGAAGGTAGAAGATCTCTTCGAAAGAGAAGATATTGGGTGAAAGGAGTGCCCAGCCCGTTCCACCGACTTAAATTCCACAGAGCACATATGGTTTGGGTTGGTATCATTCGTCAACAACCACCCAGAACTTGCCAAGTGCGTTGGTGGAGGATGGAATGTGCTTCCACAAGAACTCCATAACAGCCTTGTGGCCAGCATGGACGCACGTTGCAGAGCATGCAGTGCTGTCGATGGTGACCACACACCCTATTAAAAACCATGTACCACTATTCCATGTCCAGCGATCATCAAGAATCGCGGTGACTTATTCTCTTTGAATGATATCGTCATTACTGTTCGTCTCATTGCGTATTTCTTTCAGTTACCTTCCGTACTATACTGTATGAGTTCTTTCAACTGATGGTCAAAGTTTTATCGAGTTGTATTACTTAGCTTGGCAGACACGTCATGCGAAACTTGCTTTCGTCCTTAAGTTTTGCACAGCAGTGTGTGTGTATCTATAAACTCCTCGAAACGGTTCGCAAGGTCCGCCCCCCCCCCCCCCCTCCCTCCCTCGAGTAGTTCGAGTTCTCCCTCGGCAGGGGAGTGTGTGTTGTTCTTAGTGTAAGTTAGATTAAGTACTGTGTAAGTCTAGGGAACGATAATCTCAGCAGTTTGGTCCCGTAGTAACTTACCTCCAACATACATAGACTATGTGATCAAAAGTATCTGGACGCCCCCAAAAAGATGTGCTTGTTATATTAGGTGCATTGTGGTGCCTCCTACTGCCAGGTACTTGATATCAGCGACCTCAGTAGTCATTAAGAATGGGGCGCTCCGAAGAACTCACGGACTTCCTACGTGGGCAGCTGATTGGATGTCACTTGTGTCGTATGTCTGTACGCGAGACTTCCACATTCCTAAACATTCCTACGTCCACTGTTCCCGATGTGATAGTGAAGTGGAAACGTGAAGGGAGACGTACAGCACGAAATCGTACAGGCCGACCTCTTCTGTTGACTGATAGAGCCCGGTGACAGTTGAAGGGGGGAGGGAGGAGGCGATTGCTGTTTATCGTCCCGTCGACAACGAGGTCATTAGAGACGGAGCACAGGCTCGGATTAGGGAAGGATGGGGAAGGAAATCGACCGTGCCCTTTCTAAGGAACCATCCCGGCATTTGCCTGAAGCGATTTAGGGAAATCACGGAAAACCTAAATCAGGATGGCCGGACGTTCTCCCGAATGCCGTCGTTCTCCCGAATGCGAATCCAGTGTGCTAACCACTGCGCCACCTCGCTCGGTAGTTGAAGTGGGTCATAGTGTGTAATAGGCGGACGTCTATCCAGACCATCACACTGGAATTCCAAACTGCATCAGGATCCACTGCAAGTACTATGACAGTTAGGCGGGAGGTGAGAAAACTTGGATTTCATGGTCGAGTGGCTGCACATAAGCCACACATCACACCAGTAAATGCCAAACGACGACTCGCTTCCTGTAAGAAGTGTAACCATTGGACGACTGAACAGTGCAAAAATGTTGTGTGGAGTGACTAATCACGGTACAGAATGTGGGGATCCGATGGCAGGTGTGGGTATGGCGGATGGGTATGGTGGATTTACTATCATACAACGCTGTGTTCCAGAAGTACATTCTCAGAAATAACTTCCTCAAATTAAGGCCTATGATAGATACTGTTAGACTATTCTTGGCCAGGAATGGCCTTTTTGCTAGTGCTAGTCTGCATTTGATGTCCCCCTGGCTCCTGATATTTTACTGCCTAGGTAAAAGAATTCCATAACTTCATCAGCTTTGTGACCATCGATCCTGATGTTAAGTCTCTCGCTGTTCTCATTTCTGCTGCTTCTCATTACTTTCGTCTTTCTTCGATTTGTATTCTATTGTATTGTATGGAACTGGGGACCTAGAAACGATGAAGTAGTTTCGTCCCCACCGTAGCCGGCAGTGGTACTCAACCTCACAACAGGCTAGGGGCCACCATTGGACGCCCCCCCCCCCCCCCCCCCCCCCGTGAACGTCTAACATTAGACGAGTGTAACCCTAATGTTTGAGTAATAGGTTTGCGCACTAATCGCCGACAAAGTGTAACTGAGGCCGAATAAGGGAAACCAGCCCGCATTCGCAGAGGCAAATTGAAAACCGCCTTAAAAAACCATCCACAGCACACTGGACCTCAACACTAATCAACCGGGAGGATTCGTGCCGGGAACCGGCTCGCCTTCCCGCCCGGAGAGCAGTGCGTTAGACCGCACGGCTAACTGGGAGGAATTCTTCGATTTACTGTCAATCCATATTCTGTACTCATTAGATTGTTCACTCCATTTAACATATCACGTAATTCATTCAAGATAGCAATGTCATCAGCGAATCGTATCACTGGTATCCTTTCGCCTTGAATTTTAATTCCACTCCTTAACCTTTCTTTTATTTCCATCATTGCTTCTTCGATGGGCATACAGAGCAGTAGGAGGAAAGACCTCATCCTTGTCTTACACCCTTTTCAATCCGAGCGCTACGTTCTTGGTTGTCCACTCTTATTACTCTCTCTTGGCTCTTGTACATATTGTATATCGCCTATCTCTCCCTGTAGCTTACCCCTATTTTTCAGTATTTCGAACACCTTGCACCATTTTACACTGTCGAAAGCTTTTTCCAGATCGACATATCAGATGAACGTGTCTTGATTTTTCCTTAGTCTTCCTTCCATTATCAACTGCAACGTATGAATTGCCTCTCTGGTGCCAGACTGATAGTCATTTAGCACATCCTCATTTACGTTTCCATTTTTCTGTATATTATTCTTGGTAGCAACTTAGATGCATGAGCTTTTATGCCGATTGTGAGGTAATTCTCGCAACTGTCAGCTCTTGCAGTCCTCGGAACTGTGTGGATGACGTTTTTCCGAAAGTCAGAGGCTATGTCGCCATACATTCTACACATAAACGTGGAGAGACGGTTTGTTGCCACTTCCCCCAATCATTTAGGAAATTCTGATAGAATGCTCTGTCTGTCTTATTTAATCTTAAGTCCTCCAAACCTCTTTAAAATTCTGATTCTAATACTGGATCCCCTATCTCTTCTAAATCGACTCATGTTTCTTCTTCTACCACATCAGACAAATCGTCCCCCTCATAAAGGCCTTCAGTGTACCCTTTCCACCGACCCGCACGCTCCTCTGCATTTAACAGTGGTATTCTCGTTACACCCTTTATGCTGCCACCCTCTTTTAATGTCATCGAGGATTGTTTTGACTTTCCTGTATGCTGAGTCAGTCCTTGCCACAATAGTTTCCTTTTCGCTATCTTCACATTTTTCATGCAACCATTTCGTCTTAGCTTCCCTGCACTTCCTATTTATTTCATTCCTCAGCTATTCTGTTTGTCTGTATTCCTGAATTTCCCTTAACATTTTTGTACTTCCTTCCTTCGTCGATCAATTGAAGTATTTCTTCTGTTACCCATGGCTTCTTCGCAATTACCTTTTTTGTACCTATGTTTTTCTTTCCAGCTTTTGTGACTGCCCTTTTTATCGATGTCCATTCCTCTTCAACTGTATTGACTGCTGAGCTATTCCGTATTGCTGTATCTGTAGCCTTAGAGAACTTCAAGCTTGTCTTATCATCCCTTCGTCCTTCTGTATCCTACTTCTTTGTGTACTGAGTCTTCATTACTAATCTCTTGAACTTCATCCTGCTCTTCATCACTACCACACTGTGATCTGAGTCTATATCTGCTACTGGGTGTGCCTTACATTCCAGTATCTGATTTCGGAATCTCTGACCGTGGTGTAATCTAGCTGAACTCTTTCCGTATCAACTGGTCTTTTCAAAGTATATCGCTTCCTTCCGCTATTATTATCTGAAATTTATTACAGAACTCAATTAATCTTTCTCTCTCTAATTCCTTGTCCCAAGCCCATATTTTGCTGTAATCTTTCCTTCTACTCCTTCCCCTACAACTACATTCCAGTCCCACACGACTATTAGATTTTCATATCCCTTTATGTACTGATTATCTTCATATATTTTCTCTATCTCTTTATCTTCACTTTGCGATGTCCGCATGTATTCCTGAACGATCGTTCTCAACCTTAGTTTGCTATCGATCTTGATAAGAACAACCTTATCACTAAAATGTTCACTGTAACATAATATTTGCTATACTCTTTCATTAATAACGACTCCTACTCCCGTTTTACCATTTTCTGCTGCTGCTGATGTCACTCTATACTCATCTCTCCAGAAGTCCTTGTCTTCTTTCGATTTCACTTCACTGATCCCTACTATATCTAAATTCAGCCTTTGCATCCCCTTTTCAGATTTTCTAGCTTCCCTGTCACATTCAAGGTCCTGACATTCATCTTCCCGACTCATAGAACACTATACTTTCGTTGATTATTCAATTTTCTTGTCATGGTAACCTTCCCTTTGGCAGTCCCCTCCCGGAGATCCGAATGGGGGACTATTCCGGAATCTTTGCAACGGAGAGATCATCATGACACTTCTTCAGTTACAGGCCACATGTTCTGTGGATACACTTTATGTGTCCTTAATGCAGCGATTTCCATGCCTTCTGCTTCATCACGCCGTTGATCATTGGTGATTCTTCCGCCCAGAAGCAGATATGGACTCAGATCACAATATGGTAGTGATGAAGAGTAGGCTGAAGTTCAAGAGATTACTAAGGAAGAGTCAGTACACAAACAAGTAGGATACGGAAGAAGTAAGGGATGACAACACACGCTTGAAGTTATCTAAGGATATAGATACAGCAATACGGAATAGCTCAGTAGACAATACAGTTGAAGAGGAATGGACATGTCTAAAAAGGGCAGACAAGAGAGCGCCTCAAACTTCTGTCCGCTCCTCCACCCACTTTGACAAGGCCGTTAGCAAATTGAGGTTGACTTCTTACTCCAGAAGTGTAAGCCGTGTTTGAACCCGGGACCGAGGAAGTTTTGATTACTAATCAGTTTACCCTTACAAGTCCAGTTTATTTATTTTCATGATGCGTTTCGGAAGTTTAAATCTTCTCATCACGTGGATTTACGTGGATTACCAGTACATGTATGAATGAGTTACAACTGTAGCAGTTTCCTCTTGCACTGCCTCCAACGATCACAGGCCCTATTTTCTTTCATGTTACACTAGATACACTTACTTTTGTTTTGTAGTTTATAGGTTCTATTTTCGTATTACACGAGTAGTACAAGCTCTTCTAGGCGGAAAGAGGATCTACCAGTCACAGGACGCAACTTTGTGCTACAAACTATATTAATTAAACGGAAATACGCCACTCGGAAAAGTGGTAGGAAAAACGAATTGTTTTTTTCAAGAGAGTTACAACGACCAAAATAGAGCCGATAATAGGCTTGTAGTGACGAAGACACACGGTCCAATCACATTAATGTGGCGGCCGCCAACATTTGACGTCAACGTGCAATAATCACTCACAAACGGTAGGTGGCAGCACTGGCGGTGTCGTATGTGAAGAGTGATTGGCGAACGCAGAAAACAGCGCATTCGTTGTCTTAATGCGAAACGGAGAGATTTATCTGACGTCCAGACGTCATCGGGCCAAGGGTGGAAGCATTTGTGAAACTGTTAAGTTTTTAAACTATTTGTATGCCGCCCTGGTTAAAGTGTACCGTATATGGCAAAATGGTGTTATCCTAAACCAATACCACGGACCGTAGATGACAGGAGTGAACAACGGCTATGGAAATCTATACGGTCGTATAGTTGTGCAACTGTTGAACAACTGACCTCCGAAGTGAATCAAGGGCCTACCGACAGTGTCTCCTCAACGACTGTTCAGCGTATGTCCTCCGCAGCAGGCGTCTGGTACTTGCACCTATCTGACGTCAACTAATCGGCGACGAAGGCTGGAATTTACATGCCTGTACCCAAAATGGCAGTCCACTGATTGGCGACGGGTGGCCATTTGAGACGACTCGCGTTCTCTGTTCAATCTGGGATTGATGGCCATTGGGGTGAAGCTTCTGCAAGCAAACACCCTGCAACTGTCGGACTAGAGCAGGCCGGAGGAGGGAGATTTGTGGTAAGGGGAATGTTTCCATGGCATTCGCTGGGTGATCTCGTCATTCTGGAACGCACAATGGATCAACAAAAGTACGCATCTATCCTTGGACACCATCTCGACTGTTACATAGTTCGTTTCTCCTCGGCACGATAGCATCTACCAGCAGGACAATGCAAAGTGTCACACAGCTCACAGAATACGTGCGTGATTCGAAAGGCATCAGAATGAGCTTACCGTACTCCCCTGACCACCAGCCTCCTCGGATTTAAAGCCAAACAAGAATCTGTGGAACCACCTCAGTCGGGCTGTATGCGCCAAGGATCCTCAACTGAGAAACCTAGAGCAGCTGGCTACTGGACTGGAGTCAGCATGGCTCCACATTCCTATCTTACCTTCCAGAATCTCATTGACTCTCTTCCTGCACGTCTCGCGCTGCTACAGACAAGTGCCCAGGCTCCTGACAGGTGCTCACTTTAATGGACGGGGTGAAAATACAGGGTATTTCCGTAACGGCGTTCAAAAATTTAACAGGACGTAGAGGATATGCCACTGAACGATTTGAGGTAGGGAGAAGCCAGTTTGTGGAGATAATAGGAAAAAACGACAGTAATCTGTACTTTTTTATTTACATTAGTTACAGTTAACTGCAAATATCATCACTGACACAATGAACGTCCCACTTGTACTGCATGTTAAAAATGACGGCCATCAACCTCAGTGCAAGCATGACATCAGCGAACGAGTTTTTGATAAATATCCCTGGTTTTTTTTGAATCACTTCACAAGCAGCTACAATTCTGGTAACTAAGTCCATATCCGTATCCTATGGGGTCTCATACACGTGGGACTTTAGATATCCCCATAGGAAATAATCAGTGCGATTTAAGACTGGTGACCTCGCAGGCCATGGAATAGGACTCTCCTTCCAATCCAGCGACTAGGAAGTAATTCCTAGTAATCAGGTTCGTTCTTCTCGTTTGTTTGCAGAAATGAAAGAATATACACATAAATAAATAGCACAGTAAGTCTTAACTTGTACGCATGTTAGTTGTAATTAAGTTGGGCCGGCCGCTGTGGCCTAGCGGTTCTAGGCGCTTCAGTCTGGAACCGCGCTGCTGCTACGGTCGCAGTTTCAAATCCTGCCTCGGGCATGGATGTGTGTGATGTCCTTTAGAGACTCGTTCTTTCTTGGGAACTAGTTCACTGGTGATTGCTCTTTTTTGGGAACCGTCTATTTTTACTCGTTCACTCTTCATCTGTGCTTGGTATAAGGTTCTCACGAAAATTGAAAATTAGTAGCATGGGTGGCTGAAGACGGAAGGCGCCAAGTGGGAGAGGTTGCCTCCACCCTGGAGTACAGAGTTTTTTTTTCTTAACACAATTCTCACACACTTGTAATCTTCATGATTCTGCAAAACATCTCGTTTAGTCAATTGTAGCGTTATGTGGCTAATTGCAATGGAATAATATAAGGTGATGCAGGAAAAACCGGCTCCGAGTAGACTGCTCGCCAATTACGCAGGATTTGTTGACCGCTACGAGCAGAATAGATAAACATCTAATAATTAGGCAGTGAAGAAATAAATGAGGAAATACAAACAACAACTTCAAAACAATAGAGGATGATTGGTAGGCGACAATGAGCAGTCTAGTACTCGGGGCGGACTTTACGTGCGCCACCCTGTACCGCTGAAATAATATTGTGGACGTTATCATATTCTCTTTACAAAATGTGACACTAGACACTCGATTATGGAACGCGAACTTCCGTCGGTTGTAAGTCGGCCTGTCTTTCATAACAATGAACACGCTCTTTTACCTTGTATCACACTCGTGTGTGCCGTGCCGACTTCCTTTGCATGAGTAATAACAAAAAATCTTGCCTTTTTACAAATATTTCTGCTGCTGATTATCGAAATAGTGAAGTAAGCTGATATGCCGACTTGTCACCTGAAAAGATGTATGTACTACATACCACGTAATTTTATATAATTTACGTAAGTATAAACTACATTTTAATGGACGCTGAATAGAATACGAAAAGAACGAGAAGAGCTGGCCGGTGTGGCCGTGAGGTTCTAGACGCTTCAGTCTGGAACCGCGTGACCGCTACGGTCGCAGGTTCGAATCCTGCCTCGGGCAAGGATGTGTGTGATGTCCTTAGGTTAGTTAGGTTTAAGTAGTTCTAAGTTCTAGGGGTCTGATGACCACAGATGTTAAGACCCATTTTAGTCCCATAGTGTCAAAAAAAAAAAAAAAAAAAAAAGAAAAGACGGAAGTTCAGAGTTTGATTAAGGGTTGAAACAGATCTAAAGTGGGCGTGCGTAGCGATTGAAACGAACAACTCTATACTACTGAACTAAATATAAGCAGTCGGCAGTGAAACTGCGACGACTGGCCACGCGAAGAAGGACGACTCCGGCCGAGCGAAACCGAGACAGGTGGAATCGGGACCGAGGCTGGAACGAGACCGGCCGCCGTGCCGTTCGGGAACGAGACCGACCGTTTCCCGTTTCCGGGAACTATAAGTAGAAAGCCGCGACCGAAGCGAAGTATGAAAGACCACTCGTTCCGTTCTTGAATAACCGTTCCTTTGGGCCCGTTAGTTCGCGAATGACCCAGCTAATGTCTTTTAAGTTAGTTAGGTTTAAGTAGTTCTAAGTCTAGGGGACTGATGACCTCAGATGTTAAGTGCCATAGTGCTTAGAGCCATTTGAACCACTTGAAATAAGTTGGAAAACAGTAATGCTAGACAAAGTGGGAGACAAGTTTACTTCCATGTCTCCTTAAGCTGGTTTCTCTGACCCCAGGTTCCTCACCTCATATCGTTCAGTGGAACGTTCTCCATGTCCTGTTATATTTTTGCACGCTCTTACGGGAACACCCTGTATACAGGGTGTTACAAAAAGGTACGGCCAAACTTTCAGGAAACATTCCTCACACACAAAGAAAGAAAATATGTTATGTGTACATGTGTCCGGAAACGCTTACGTTCCATGTCAGAGCTCATTTTAATACTTCTCTTCAAATCACATTAATCGTGGAATGGAAACACACAGCAACAGAACGTACCAGCGTGACTTCAAACACTTTGTTACAGGAAATGTTCAAAATGTCCTCCGTTAGCGAGGATACATGCATCCACCCTCCGTCGCATGTAATCCCTGATGCGCCGATGCAGCCCTGGTGAATGGCGTATTGTATCACAGCCGTCCACAATACGAGCACGAAGAGCCTCTACATTTGGTACCGGGGTTGCGTAGACAAGAACTTTCAAATGCCCCCATAAATGAAAGTCAAGAGGGTTGAAGTCAGGAGAGCGTGGAGGCCACGGAATTGGTCCACCTCTACCAATCCATCGGTCACCGAATCTGTTGTTGAGAAGCGTACGAACACTTCGACGGAAATGTGCAGAAGCTCCATCGTGGATGAATCACATGTCGTGTCGTACTTGTAAAGGCACATGTTCTAGCAGCACAGGTAGAGTATTCCGTATGAAATCATGATAACGTGCTCCATTGAGCGTAGGTGGGAGAGCATGGGGCCCAGTCATGAGATCACCAACAATGCCTGCTCAAACGTTCACAGAAAATCTATGTTGACGTGATTTCACAATTGCGTGCGGATTCACGTCAGCCCAAACATGTTGATTGTGAAAATTTACAATTTGATCACGTTGGAGTACAAACTGACGAAACTAAAATGAGCTCCAAAATGGAAATTAAGCGTTTCCGGACACATGTTTACATAACATCTTTTCTTTATTAGTGTGCGAGGAATGTTTCCTGAAAGTTTGGTCGTACCTTTTTGTAACTCCCTGTATTATAGTGACTGAAGGTGGGTAAAAGTCTGCCATGCTTAAATAAGACGATATAAAAATGGTTGGTTGATGTATGCTTTCGAGTTACTCCTAAGAGATTAGATTTAGCCGAAACGCGGAATTGTTTCTCTCTCGTGTTCTGCAGACCAGTAGAGGCGGAAGACCTGCAGCACAGCACGCGCCGTTGAGCGGCAGCTGAGACCGGCCAGGAGGGAGGGACAGGTTTTGGCCGCGAGACGAGCCGTCGTGCTGTCCATTTACAAAAAGAAATGCTGGCTGGCGTGTCCCGCAGAAGGGTTTTGTTTGCACGGCGTGGCGCGGCGCGCAGGTGTCTGGCTGTGTCCTCTCGGCTGCGCTGCGCAGCGTGCTGTCTGGTGTCCGGGCCGCAGCTGCGCCCGGTCGCCCCGTCTCGAGTGGCTTCTGCCTCCCCCCCCCTACCCCCCCCTTCCCCACTCATATGGCGACACAATGGCTGCTGTAATTGCCGGCGCGAGGGCCACACAATAGGCCGCGCGTCCCGGCGACGTCTTCACCCGCAGCCAGCCGCGCGAGGCCCGCTGCCGGCATTAATCAGACTCACGCGCCTGTCCCGGACAGATAGCTCCCAGGGCGGCCAGACACGCTGCAGGCTGTCGCCCGCGCCCACCGACACCACGCACCGCCGCTTTATCCTCCTTTCGGCTCGGCGTCAGTGGCCAGCGTTGCCAACGCCCTGCTCTGCATCTGCGGACCTGAACTCGCATAATATGCGAAAATTGCACCCAGTTCATCACATCATTTCTGACAACACACGAGGTCTACCGATAGCGTTGTTGTCTAGTAAACCCAAAATCCTGGTTTACTGGTTCGAAAATAATTTCTGCTTAAATTATTATTAAAATTCGACTGGGAATTGGAGCAAATGACCAAAGCACTAAAGGAGGCTGCCAGCAAATTAGGGCTAAACATAAAAGAAGCTAAGACAGAGTACCTCGTTATGACGCGTGGTCATTGTCAGACTGCTGATCATCTACAATCACTACTTCCTACGAGAGAGTGCAAGAATTCAAATACCTAGGGGCACTTTTCACTGAGAACTCGTCATGTGAAGCAAAGACCAATGCCAGAATATAAGCAGGAAACCGATCTTATCACAGCCTAGCACAACTGCTTCGGTCCACATATCTCTCCAGACAGTTCAAGATTCGACTGTACAAAACCCTGATCCAGCCTGTTGTTCTATATGGCTGTGAGACATGGAGTATCCAGAAGCAGGACTCCCATAAGCTCCTTGTTTTTGAGAGAAAAGTGCTTCGGAAGATCTTCGGTCCGGTTCTGGATGCAGACACAGGGGAATGGAGAATCAGATACACCCAAGAGCTTGAGGAACTATACCAGCAGCCCAACATAGCAGGAACTGTCAAAGCTAAACTAATGCAGTGGGCCGGTCATGTGGTCCGGATGGAGGTTCACAGATGGCCTCGGAAGCTCCTGGATTTCACACCTACAGGAAAGAGACCGCCAGGGAGACCCAAGAAGGGTTGGAGGGATGGACTCCATGAAGATTTAAAACAAATGTCAATAGATGTGGACGGATGGCGGATAGCAGCAATGGACAGAATGCAGTGGAGGAGGAAACTTGTAGATGCGTGCGGTCCACTGGGCCTGATCACTTAGTAGTAGTAGTAGGCGGCCAAAGACTTTCCGTGTAGGGAGTCACCCTCATTCTGGCGATGGTCTTGGAAAATAGAACGGAGGAGGGGACAGAGTTTTAGGGCAGCCTGTTTCCCATCCAGTAGAAAACTGGCACTAAAATCCGGTGGAGTCAGCAATAATCAGCTGTAGAAGGAAGCAAAATACTGTACATGGTATCTTTCTGAAGGACATACGGCCTGCAACTGAAAAGATGTCACGATCATCTCTCTATTGCCGAACATTCCCTACCAGTCCCCTATTCGCATCTGCAGGAGTGGACCACCAAGGGTTAGAGGACTGGCACAAAGACTGAATAACCAACAAAACAGTCACGTTCTACGAATCGGGGCATGAAATGTCAGAAGACTGAACGTAATAGGGAAGATAGAAAATCTGAAAGTCGAAAAGCTAAGGATAAATCTAGATATCGTGGGGTTCAGCGAAGTAAGAATACAAGGATTTCCGGTCAAAAGTGTTTAGGGTAACAAAAAAAAAAAAAAAAAAAAAAAAAAAATTCAAATGTGTGTGAAATTTTATGGGACTTATCTGCTAAGGTCATCAGTCCCTAAGCTTACACACTACTTAACCTAAATTATCCTAAGTACAAACACACACACCCATGCCCGAGGGAGGACTCGAACCTCCGCTGGAACCAGCCGCACAGTCCATGACTGCAGCGCCTTGGACCACTCGGGCTTAGGGTAACACCAGAAGTAGAAAATGATATAACCGGAGTAGGATTCGTTATGAACAGGAAAGAACGGTAGATAATGAATTAATGTGAACAGTTCAGTGATAGGGTTGTTTTCATCAGAATCGGCAGCGAACCAACACCGATAACGATATTTCGGGCATGCATGCCTACGTCACAAGCAGAAGATGAAGAGACGGAGAAAGTATATGAGGATATTGTACACAAAGGGGGATGAAAATTTAATAAACATGGGGTACAAAAATGCTGTTGTGGGGGAAGGAGTAGAAGAAAGGATTGGTAGAAGGAATGAGAAAGATTAATTGAGTGCTGCAATAAATTTCAGATAGTAATAGCGAATATTCTGTTATAATATTGCAGGAGGAAGTGGAGGCGGTATACTTGACAAAGGCCGACAGATAGGGGAAGGTTCCAGTTGGATTACGTCATGGTCAGGCAGAGATCCCCAAATCAGATATTGGACTAAGGCCTAACTAAGATCAGATACAGAATCAGAGAACAGCCGAGTAATGATGAATAGTAGGGCGAAATTTAAAGGACTAGAAAGGAAGAATCAATACGCAAATAAGTGCGATACGAAAGTACTTTGGAATGAAGCTTGAAGTTCTCTGAGGCTGTAGATATTGCAGTGATGAATATGATGAATAGCTCAGTAGACAGCTCATTTGGAGAGGAATGGACGTCACAAGCAAGGCGATCACAGAAGTTTGTAGGAAAACATACATTCAAGGAAGGTAACTGCAAAGAAACCCTGGGTAATAGAAGAAATGCTTAATTTCTTCTACGACAGAAGAAACTACGAAAGTGCTCAGGGAAATACAGGAATAAAGAAATGCAAGTCACCTAGGAACGAAATAAATAGGAAGCACAGGGAAGCTAAGGCGAAATGGTTGCCTGAAAAATGTGAAGTAATTCAAGAAGAAATGATTGTTGGAAGGACTGAATCAGCATACAGAAATTGTAAACAAACTTCAGTGAAATTAAACCCAAGGTCCTCTACGTTAACCATGCAATAAGAATTCCACTGTTAAACGCAGAGGTGACAGTAGATTCGTGGACACAGTTCACTGAAGGCTTCTACAAAAGGATCTTCTCAGTTGTCGTGATAGAAGAGGAAATAGAAGTCCATACGGAAAACGCAAGACATCTAGTATTAAAGACTTGTGACCAAATGAGGCACAAGGGTAGACAACATTTCGGCGGAATTTTAATATTATTGGTAGAAGTGACAACATTACGACTGCTAAAGTCTGTGTGTAGATTTTATGAGACTGGAGACATGAGACAGATTTGCAGAAAAATATCATCCATACAATCCAAATACCAAGGACAGATGGTGCAACAGATTTTAAGGTCTGAGAGATATACTGTAGGTATAAGCTGAAGGATTAGATGGGTGGTACTCAATATGTCAGGAATCTAGAGAGAACAATAAGAGTGGAGGGCGAAGAAAGGAGTGCTCGGATTAAAAGGACTTAACGCAGCGTTGTAGTCTTTCACCTCTACTCCTCAGTCGATGCATCGAAGAAGCAGTAACGAAAATAATAGAAAGTCTCAAGAGTGGGTTTGAAATTCAGAGTAGAAGCATACCAACGACAAAATTCGCTGATGGAGTAACTATCCTTAGTGGAAGTGAAGTAGACTGAAAGATCAGTTCAATGTAATGAGCAATCTAACGAGTACATAATATGGACTGAGGGTAAACCGAAGAAAGATGAAAACAAAAAGAATTAAAAGAAATTATATAAGCGATAAAGTTAACGTTATAACTGGTGAATAAAAAGTTAAAGGAGTCTATGGCATTGGAAGGAAAATTGTATACGTCAGTGACACAAGAAGCTCTTACAAAACCAGTCTAGCACAAGCAAAGATGGAATTCACAGCCAAGAGAAGCCTGCTAATATCAAATATAGGCCTTCATTGGAGGAAGTAATTTCTAAAAATGTACGTTCGGAGCACAGAATTGTGTGATAGTACATTGTGGGGACACCAGAAAACAAGACAACCGAAGGAGTTGAAATGTTGAACTGTAGAAGGATGTCAAAAGTTAGTTACAGTGATAAAACAACGAATGAGGAGTTTCTCTGCAGAAGCGGCGAAGAGAGGAACACATGTTGAAAACACTGACAAGAAGATGGGACAGGATGATAGTACCTGTGTTAAGACATAATGGAACAACTTCTGTGGTACTAGAGAGAGCTGTAGAAAATAAAACCAGTTGGGAAAACTGAAAATTGGTTACATCCAACAAATGAATGTAGATGTAGAGTGCAGTTGCTACGCAAGTGGAGGAGATCGATACATGAGTGGAATTTGTGGCAGGCCGCGTCAGTCTGTAACAGGACTGATGACTCAGAAAAATCGTGGAATCTGTGAGCTGACAAGTCACGGCCTACAGGCACCCTTACAGCCCTCGTTCGCCGGAAACGCCCCATATGCCCACACTGAGGTTCTATGGTGCCTTGTCCGAAGCGCGCCGGTGGCACCGTACGAATGACCTGCAACCTTCTGCTGCAGGAAGAAGAGCACCACCAATAGTCGACATAACGGTCTGTGATATACACTCTTGCATACGGATATTGCACTGGTTCTTACGTTTTAATTTTTAAATCCTGTTTTCGTTCTTTTATGATTCATACTCAGTCCTCATATGAAAAACCCATTATGCATTGTCACTTTCAGAAATTTTTTGTTCGTTATTACGTACATTATTTATAATGCATCCTGTATCGTCTTAATGTTTTTCTTGTTTTTCATACCATTTTATAATGCTGGTATATCTTCCATTGGGCAATAATGACAATATACATTCCTAATACTGGATTTTCATTTAGTACCAGCTGAATACGAGACATTGTCTGGGTACACATTTATCCCAGTTTTCTATTAGTCCAAATGCTCCTTCTCCCTCTCTCTGTCCATCATCACCACCCCCTCGCTCTGCCCACCAGCTACACCCCCATCCTCCTACTCCTCTCTCTGTTACTCTACTCCTCTCCCTCTGTTCGTCTGCTCCTTCACCATCTTCCTCCTCCCTCTATTTGGCATCCCCCTCTCTTTGTCAACCCCCTCCCCCCCTCTGTCTGTCCATCTCCTCCTCCCACCTCTCCCTCTCCATCTCCTCCTCTCCCCTCTCTCTGTCCATCTACTCCCCTTTCTCTTTTTATTTCCTCCTCTCCCTCTCTCAGTTTTCGTTTCCTCTTCTCCCACCTACGTGTGTGTCTCTTCCTCCACCTCTCCCTGTTCATTTCCTCCCCTTTCCTTTCTGTGTCCATCTCCTCCTCTCCCCCCCTCTCTGTCCATCTTCTCCTGTTTCATTTCTCTCTCCATTCTCTCTCTCCTTCTCTCTTTTTATCTCCTCTTCCTCCATCTCTCTGCATGTCTCTTCGTCCCACTGTCTCTGCCCATTTCCTCCTCTTTCCCTTTTCTGTCCAACTCCTCCTCTGCTCTCTGTTTCCCCCTCCTCTCACTCTGTCAATCTCCTTCTATTCCTATCTGAATTCCTGTCTCCTCCCCCATCGCTATCAGTCCATCTCATCGTTATCCCTTCTTTCTCCACGTTACTACACTCACCCAAATACTATGGTGGTGGTTATGCCTTATTCTGGCATGTATTACTTTATTTTATGCTTTTGAAGAAGGCTACATTACCCTAGCTGAAACCTGAGTAAAGACCAGTAACATTTCGTAACTGAGGCGGATTTTTGACATATTTACTCCTAGAGTATTTCTTTCTAGTTTTAAGTAACATGTGTACCAAATTTGATTTAAATCGTTCCAGAGGCTTAGGATGAGCTTTTTATCCATGACTTTGTCCGCATACGCACGTACCAAATATGTTCTACGCATATTTAACATATTTCACACGTATTTGTACACATATTTCGCCCATATGTCTAGCGGATTTCGTCATGTAGTTTTATTTTCACGCAATTCGATTTTCATGGAGCCGTATCTCCTGAACTATGTTCTACACAATGATATAATTTTGCAGGTACATCTTGCGGTATATGTATCTGCTGTACGCGAAATGTGTTGTGAATAGTATTGGTAGTTTAGAAACAATAAATTAAAACGTCCCGCATGATGCAGTAATTTCTCACGCAGTATTTACGAAGTCGTATCTCCTGAACAAAGAGTGATATAGTAATGGCATTTTTGTGGTATATGCAGTGGTATCTGTGAATCCTGAATGTGAAATGTGTCGCGAACACAGTTGATAGTAAAGAAGCAATAAATTAAGATGACATCCTTCAAGTGGCAGTTTTACTGCATAAACAGGGAAAAAATACAAACATCAAAAAAAGTGTTACATCACCTCGGTTCCGAGAGTTCCGGAATCTGTACAGGAAATTGGAATGGAGATCAATATAGACATCATTTCCGCCCTTTTTATTGCTCATGAAAACCACAAATTGCATGTTGTACCACCATACAGCGAGACCTTCAGAGGTGGTAATCCAGATTACTGTACACACTGGTATTTCTAATACCCAGTAGCACGTCTCTCTTGCATTATGCATGCCTATATTCGTCGTGGCATACTATCCACAAGTTCGTCAAGGCACTGTTGGTCCAGATTGTCCCACTCCTCAACGGCGATTCAGAATACATCCCTCAAACTGGTTGATGGGCCATTTCGTCGATAAACAGCCCTTTTCAATCTATACCAGTCATATTCAATAGGGTTCATGTCTGGAGAACATGCTGGCCACTCTCGTCGAGCGATGTCGTTATTCTGATGGAAGTGATTCACAAGATGTGCACGATGGGGCCGCGAATCGTCGTCCATGAAGACGAACGCCTCGCCAGTATGCTGCCGATATGGTTGCACTATCGGTCGGAAGATGGCATTCAAGTATCGTACAGCCGCTACTGTGCCTTCTATGATCACCATCGGCGTACGTCGGTCCCACACAATGCCACCCCAAGACAGCAGGGAACCATCACCTTGCTGCACTCGCTGGACAGTCTGTCTAAGGCGTTTAGCCTGACCGCTTACCTCCAGACACGTCCCCGACGAGTGTCTGGTTAAAGGCATACGCGACACTCATCGGTGAAAACGTATGCCAGTCCTGAGCGGTCCATTCGGCATGTTGTTGGGCCCATCTGTATCGCTCCGCATGGAGTCGTGGTTGCAAAGATGGACCTCGCCATGGTCGTCGGGAGTGAAGTTGCCCATCATGCAGCCTATTGTGCCCAGTTTGAGTCGTAACACGACGACCTGTAGCTGCACTAAGGGCATTATTCAACGTGGTGGCGTTGCTTTCAGGGTTCCTCCTAGCTATAATCTGTAGGTAGCGGTCATCCACTGCAGTGGTGGCCCTTGGGCGTTCTGAGCGAGTTGTGTCATCGACAGTTCCTGTCTCTCTGTATCTCCTCCATGTCCGAACAACATCACTTTGGTTCACTCCGAGTCGCTGGGACACTTCCCTTGTTGGGAGCTTTTCCTGGCACAAAGTAACAATGCGGACGCAATCGAACCGCAGTATTGACCGTCTAGGCATGGTTAAACTACAGACTACACGAGCTGTGTACCTCCTTCCTGGTAAAATGACTGGAACTGATAGGCTGTCTGACCCCCTCCGTCTAATAGGTGCTGCTCATGCATGGTTGTTCACACCTTTGGGCGGGTTTAGTAACTTGTCTGAACAGTCAAAGGGGCTGTGTCTGTGATACAATATCCATAGTCAACGTTTATCTCCAGTAGTTCTGGGACCTGCGGTGATGCAAAACCTTTTTTGATATGTATAGTAAATATAAATGTTGTGTGACTAGGGCCTCCAGTCGTGTAGACCGGTTGCCAGGCTCAAGTCTTACGATTTGATGCCCCTTCGGCGGTTTGCTTGTCGGTGGGAATGAAATTATGATGATTAGGACAGCACAACACCCAGTCCGTGAGCGGAGAAAATCTCCGACCCAGTTGGGAATCGAACCTGGGCCCGTAGGATTGACATTCTGTACCGCTGACCACTAAGCTACCGGGAGCAAACGACATTTGTAGTAACGATAAATATTTCTTTTTTCATCATTTTGTGGCGGTCGTTGGAGAGAAAACGTTTCACAAAAGTTTGATATTATGTGTAAAGTTTGTTGCAAGTCTCTAAGTGATCGTCACTAAGTTCTCTTATTGTTAAGTACTGTATGGCTAAAGTACGATATTCTCGCTTCCTGGGCTACATTACTTTCTCCCTCTCACCCACCCCCCCACTCCTTTGTGGGTGGTTCTTACCCCATAGTGATTCTTTCCAGACAGTAAATGACATGCTTGTTTATATATATTATTTTTATAACATGCATCAACTGCAATACATCTTACATACATTACACGTACCATAACGGTGCTCATCATCCTGTAGGATATTTTATTTTATATCTAGTTATAATATACTTCATCAAGTGAAAGAGATATTATTTTGAAGTTTCATGTTTGTAATTTCGTTTATACGCTTTCCTTTTTTATTCCTGAAGTCATGATCATTGGTAAAAGTTTTTTGGTTGCATCCAGCAGAAAATAAAATAAATTATGATTATTTCTGATTGTAAAAATTTTGGGATTGAAGTTCTTGTTACAGCGTTTCCATTCTGGTCCTGTTCATCAGTTTACAATGTAAGACCCCTAGTCCCTTCTAACTGCTTGGCAATTTACGGATTGGGAGAGGTGGGGTGGGTGGGTTAGTGTACTTTTCCTCTGCCATTCCTGGATGCAAATTTCACTGGACTCAAACTTAGCTGGGCACAGTTTACAGCATACCAGTACCGACTGTCCAGCTGAGCTCTTGAAATTCAGCTGGCTCTCCTTTCTCCAAGAGTTCTTTTAATTCTTAAGTAGTCTGCTTCAATGCTACTGCTTTAGAGTTCTTCATCTATTCTCGTTTTTAGGGGTCTATATTCCCTTTTGCTGTTACATTTTTATGTCTCTTACTATCATAAATTTAACTCAATCCGATGATTTCTACTGGGCTTTGTCTTCTTGCCTGGAGTGTATATGATTCCCTGCTGCTTTAAGTATTTCACCTCACAAAGCTAGTGATTCGTTTTCTATTATAATCCTTTCTCCTTCTAAACATTCATGGCGGTGTCTGTTTGTTCTATATCGTGTCTACGTACCACTTTCGTGCAACGACGCTCTGAGCGTGTTTTTTAGGGAATTGACTAGTTTGAACCTGGGACCTGTTGCTGGTAAGGATACGCCAAACCACACATGACATGTAGAATTCAGAAGAGTTCAGTGGGACTAGCGATGATGTAACCAAATAATTAATGATTTCAGCGTCAGCTCCACTGCACCCCCTGTAAAAGAATCTTAATACTAACTAAATTTAGTGGGAGGGGTTCAAGGCTTTCCTATTTTTAGTTAGCTGGTAAAATAACGTCGAAAAAGCAGTTAAGTTTACCATTGGAAATTTTATTCTACTCACAAAACATCATTTATTAATTGCACTATTGATAAAAGGAAATGTTTTAATACAGGATGGTAAAAACCAACTGCGTTCAACAAAAATGTGAACGAATATTACCTGAATGGGTTTCCAAATTCTACAATGGATCCAAGAATGACCTAGGACATATCACATCTATAATCTAGGTTTAAATTAAGTTTCACAAAAGAGAAAACTATCAAAATTGTCTACAGTAACCCTCAATTATCTTTAATTACTTATGTCGTAAATTACAGTGGCTGATGTGGCTTCTCAATAACTATATAAAAGAAAATTCATCGCGTTTCAGATCTTTACTTCAAGTGGCACATGTGAACACCATGAGTTTTAATTAACGATCAACACTAGTATTACGCAAAAAGGGGGTGTAATAGATGAGACTTCTGCAGTTCTGAGTGAAGCCTTATGCGCTCAAAAATGCGGCATAGCGTGCGTTCATTACCTTGTCGGTGTTTAGGCAGCGTCAGGGCGGCAGTGGGCAGCACAGCTCTGCTCATCTCGCCATCTGGGAAGCAACTCCCCTATAACTTCTCCTTACTACACTTTACCGAAGTTGGTTTTAAAAAAACTATCTGGCTATGTTTTCATCTGACCAATCAGGGTCTCAATGTTAACCTTAAGCTCCGCCTACAAAAATTCTGTCTATCCAATGAGAAACGTTATACTTTTCGTGGTGGGGCAATGTTTTTAAAGTTTGCAACGTAGCAGAGACGCGAAAAAGTCTCACGCTAAAACCTGCAGCTGTTGTGGTCCTTTTAGCGTTATCGTAAGATCTATACTGTTCTTCTGGAGGGCTTGATCTTTTAACATGGGCTGGGGGTGCTCGTAATGTAACAGAGACGCGAAAAAGTCTCACGCTAAAGCTTGCGGGTGGTGTGGCCCTTTTTGTGTTATCATAAGATCTATACTGTTTTTCTGGAGGGCTCTAGCTTTTAACATGGGCTGGCGGGTGGTCCTTGACGTAACAAAGACGCGAAAAAGTCTCACGCTAACACTTGCGGGTGGTGTCGTCCTAATGGTTAGCTGGCGACGTGGGTGTCCAGTCCGTCCCTTATCGTAGGGCCTTCTAGCTTAACACGGTTCTGCTCTCGGCTTCTGTTCTCGTTTCTCCCCTTGGAACTGCGTCGGTCTCACGGTGGGAAGGTACGACATGCATTTAGGCATTCTTGTGTTAGTCTGTGGTATCCCATTTGCTCACTCGTTACTCGTATTACTTTGGTTAATTTAATGTCACGATTTATTCGGAGCTATGTGACAAACTACTGGATTTGCTTATCATGTCAGGGTTTTCATGGAAGGTGTTGGATTTGCCTGACACCTTACACCCTGTTTTAATGACATGTGTTCACTACGTCAGTTAGAACAACATTCGCTCCTCAGATCGTATTTTATGTGCAGATTTTATGTGCATAAGTACGGTAACAAAAACCTTTGTGTCGCGAGGACGGATAATGATTTCGAAACAAATTTCAAAATTTCCCGAGAACATGATCTTAACATATGGCACAAATTTCAACTAAAAATTATGGCCGCTTCGATCCCTACAACTGGTACGTTGCGTATACGGGTGTATCTAGGTAACGGAAACAGATTTTCTAAAACTGTAATCTGCGGTTTCCAAACGTACGTGTAAAGAGCGTACAGCTAAAATTTAACCATTTGCTATGGTCAGTTATTAGTTAATTACGGCCCAAGATTTTTTCGGTTGTCTGCTGGTTAAATTTCAACCTCTGGGTCTCGGTAACGTATAATGATGTCAAAAGAAGTTTCAAAGTGCCCCGAGAATATCATTGAGAAACCCAAGTTAAAAATTTCGACGATCTGGCACGATTAGAAATCACTGAAGTGACCACCCTCAAAACTGGTCCGTTTCATATCCAAAAATCATGGAGGAAGTGTGTGATGTTTAAACGTTGGCCCTGTACGGTAGGTTAGTTACAGTACGCGTGTTTGTCCTATGGGTATACAAATGGTCGTTAGGTTGAAGACTATCCAAAACACTTATCCTTTTATCTCAGTGATCGAAAGGACCCAAGATATGACTACTTGGAAAAACGAATTTTCGCATGCAGCTTTTTGGAACATATTGGTATCATGCACTGTGATCCATAGAACAATACAAACATTTATTAAGTGGCAAATGGAAGCAATTGTAAACTATAGCCTTGGCACAGATGAGTAGATTTATAAAAGAACGAAATAAACAATGTCACCAAAACGGCCATTGATTGTGGAAAAGATTAGTCATTTAAAGACAAGTCCCGGAAAAGCATGAACGAACACCAACTCTTGGCCAAGAACATGGTGGATGCAACTAGCTGGTTGTGAAAACTATATCTGCGAGATGGAACCCTGAGCAAATTTACTGACTTCAGTGTCGCGTTTTCTCGGTGGTTGCAACGCATGCTTACTACCATTAAACTATGTGAGGTTAGAAGATCGCTGCAGTAGTGGCTGAAAAATCCAAGTTCAACTCGGCCTCTGTACTTCTCTCTCTCTCTCTCTCTCTCTCTCTCTCTCTCTCTCTCTCTCTCTCTCTCCAGCTCTCTGTAACGGCTCGGAGTTAGTATCCTCTGTTGCAGTCTACCAGCAAGTGTTTTCTCTTTTTTCTCCCTGAAGCACGTCTGTTCTAACTTTATAAAACTTAGCTGGTTCTGCAGGCATCGGAATCTTGCCGACAATTGGAGCAAACCTTGTGAATTCCGACCAACTATAATTGTATAGAGACAGTTTTAACAATTTTCTACTCTTGCTGATTTTGTCGGTGTTAACCAGTAGGATCTATTTTTTTGTGGCCCTAAGACGTAGAAAATATCTTCACTACCTGAGAGATATAGAATCCCAGTGTATAAAAAACCTTGCATATACGCCTGTGTGGGAACTTATCCCCGCTACCAAAATAATTCCTATGAGCAAACCAGAGAACCACTAACTATAATTTCAAGAAACATTTCAGCAGGTTGCGCCTCGGCTAAGTGGCTTATACGATCCAGCATATTACCAGTTTACACCACTCTCCTGAATTTCAGTCACTTCCAGCATGGATAACCTAGTGTTACAACATCTGCAAAACTGTGTTGTAAATTAAAGCAATCGCTTCCATAAACGTAACCTGAAGGTAAGTGTTCATAAGACGAAGTACCTGAAAGTATCTGGAATCCAGCACAACTCTGAGATCCATTAAAATAATTAGCCTAACTTAACTACTGTAACGTAGATACTTCATTTACAAAATAATGGCTGTACCAATTAAAAACTATGCACCAGTTTTAGTTCAATATAGAAGAGTAGCAGTCCTTACTCAGAAAAATTTGTGAATGGACAAGGATATGACGGATATCAGGAAATCATATTATCACTCGCCCTGTATGTGAAGAAGATTTGACAGATCAAAAGACTATGAGCAGTTACCTAGAAGTAAAGGTGTGCATTGTTTGTTCCGTAAGTGACACTGTACCAGTGGTTTATATTAGGAGCAGCACTGTTATGTTCTTAGTGGGTTAGTGGTCCAGATGAGTATGAAATGCTTTTACAGTGTGAAATACTTCATTTTACGATTTCAGGCGAATGTGAACAACTACTCTAAGGCGTCTAACAATGCATTACAAAGAGACAGATATATATATGACAGTTCCTGAAAGTGGAAAAACGTTCCTTCATCCTGTCGTACATGTCACAAGAAGTAATTTTTTGTGAACGTTACAGTAACTCGTAGTTCCATATGTCCTCTTATGCTTAATCCTTATATTCAAGGTATGCAAGCTAACTTAATAAGCTCTTACCTTACACTCAACTAGAAATCCCATAAGAGATTTTCACTTCAATACACTAGAAAAAAAAGAAAAAATGACTTATCCTATCTATATCTAAACTAATTTCCCCCGGAATTTAACTTCATATTGTATTAGTGTCTTGGTAAACTACAGACTTCTGTGTTAGTATATGCGCAGTCAAACAGTATATCTGTACATTACACTGACTCTTTTTTCTGTCGGCCTAAAAATCATGTCCTAAATAAACAAACAGGTTAAAAATGCAGGGTAGGTGGAAGGGGAAACCTTGTTTACAGCTCTCACGGTCCCTTCTTCACTAATGATACAAAAACCAGAAGCTTTTGCAGCTCAGTTTGAAACTAGCGCTTTTCGGCCCGCTTAATTCACAGAACCATTTCCATGAAACTGCGGCCTCCGTGAGAAACAAACACACACACAAAAAGCAATTTCATCAGCAATTCCTTTCAACAGCCTAACAAAAACAGTAGCGTCGGTAGCTTCTTCGATTTCACGGAGAAGCTTCTATTGCCTTTAATAACACCTCCGCCTCTCCGGGACCAGCGTTAATAACCAGGTCCATCCAAACCCGCTCATTATCGACCACCTGTCGAACAAACATCCAAATCAATCTCGCCATTTCCACAAGGAGTGGAAAAAATTTTCTTAGTTAGTTTAACGCTTCCGCCTTAGTCGAGATTTAGTTGCTGGTTATCGCTCTCCAGTTTCTGGTAGAGCCTCATAAATTTTCGTATGTTAATACATTTTGTTCACATAATTTTTGCGCAGTTTTATCTAAAAAGGATTCACTTGAAAGTATAACAAATAATATGCATCGAAATTTTACGCATGCACAAGACAGTTGAAACGTCTCTATGAAGTCGTTTCATAAGACACTTGTCGACTTGGGTTCAACTTATTCACTTTATTACCCGATTTTAGCTCAATTCATAAACTCATCCAGAAAGACTGAGCACTCAAATAAGGCCTATTGAATATTATATGTGTGTTTTAATGTGAGGTTTCGGTTTTGTTTTGTGGGAAACGCTGAGTTGGTCATCGTCTGCTGGGAGCAGACGATGTTACTTCTCGTTCGAAGGAGGGCACAGGATGACCATTTTAGGTTTCCAATACCTGAACAGAGACGTCTACCCATCTCACTCGAAGGCTGTGTCGAAGGCTATTTTTGTGTGTGAGGTTGGTGACGGAGGGCTACCGCTCTGGTAGCTTCCGTTGCACGGCCGCTAGTTTATCTCGAAAGAGAAAGCGGCACTCTTCGGTGAACGCTTGGTGAGTACGGATCGTAGCTCTTAAGGGGGGTTTCAGGTGATAGGAAGCAGGTTTAGTTAGGACTTGGTTATGTTTAACTGTTGAAATACTTAAGAACTTCAGCTTAACTGGAGCGTGTGAAGCGAGTTATCTTTCCGAATGTGCCATAATCATATTGCTTTAAATAGGCGATTTTGGGTGTTTGAGTTAAACGTGTGGAAGTTACTTTGTTCATTTCGAACAACAATGAAGTAGAATTTCAAACAGTAAGTCGATTAGCAAACGATGGTTAGGATCACCTCAACCGTACGTGAGTGTAATATTGTGTCGAAGCGAGTATGATTTTTAATCTTATATTTTGTGGAAGCTGCTTTTGTCTATGTGTGTCGATTTTGTGCCACGTGTTTGGTAATCAATGACCCTTCTGGTCCATCACGGCACCACAATAGGCTTTACTTTAACAGCTTGCCTTTTCAATGAGCTATAATTTCTGCAAGAATATCTGTTCTTTCGTGCGCTTTCTACAGAGCAGCACAACAGTTTGATTCGGAATGCACCACGTGCTCTAGTTCGGTCGTTTGCAAGCAGCAGACGCAGTTAGTATGTTGAGTAATTATCGCACAGCCTCGTCCATTGTTTAAACCTCTGTCCAGAATACTGCATGCGTAGAATCGTAATTCGAATCTCACTGAGATATTTTTATGGTATGAATGCAAAGGAGATGATAGTATCATTGTCTCCCATCCCGGTTTTCTGTGTTTCTTCTTGCTGTAGTTAAATTGTGCTCTGTTACATTCTCATTCTTATTTAAATATTTCTAGTCAGGCACCACTTATGTGTAGGTAGGATGTGTAACCAAATACTTACATACAACAAATAGTCTACGTGAAAGATAAATTCTGTGGTGTTAATCTTAGCCACTTACTCCGATTTCCAATCCTGAATTAATCAAGCTGTTTCATGCACGACATGGAGTGCTATTTATCTGGTTACTTAAAGAAATTTGCATACTTGTAATTAAATTATTAAAGTATTTAAACTAATAATTTTCCAGCTCCGTTTTTTACTAAATGGTTAGGAAGGGCTTCGGCCGGTGGCGACCCAGAATTTGTGAATTTTTATCATTATTTGTGTAAGATAAGCAGCTAGAAATGCGATATTACGTATATGCCTAGATGATAAACGTCGTAAAGCTAGTAATACGTTACATAGTTTCTAAAATTTGTAGGTTGTAAATAAGGAATCTCTTTGTATTAGTAAGGGCACCAGTATTTTATAAAGTATCCTAAAATGTTTCGTATCTGCCGACTCACTGAATAATCCATGGCGTTGATTGTCGATGGTTATTGTGAAGATTTTTCTTAGGAGATAAAGACAATCGTAACAGCAAGTAGTTCCTTACGAGTTCACTTGCAGACGTCGTCTGTTACCCAATTATGTAAACAATAACGCTAGAGGCATTCGGTAATCGAAACCACTTCTCAATCCAACTATGAGCAATTTCTCATTTTATTCGTCGAAGAATAAAGATTTTGTAATTAGTAAAATAAAAGACTACGTATGATAGAATAATTTGATGTGACTGATTTGAATTACAGGTGATATTGTCCGAAGGAAAAATAGGCTCAATTAAATAACTCAACAGTTCAGCATATCAATTAAAGTAGAACATCATTCATACATCGTTAAACACAATTGTAAGTTTGTTTCTATGATAGCAGGTTGACGAAGACAGCATACGGAACGGGAACCACTGAAACTTGTGACAGGACACCAGTTACGAGATGCGCCACTTTCATCGGTTATGCAGGACGCTTACAGACCTTGTAACTACGTTGGCGGCCATTGAAACTGCCACATAATGAAGATGTATTTTTCACAGGACTTATCATCGATCTTTATTTATAGAAAGCACATTTATTTTCCTCATTCGATCGCTGTTTTTATTATTTGAGACTGATCACTTTACGGCACTGTCTTCCGTTTTCAAACGGTTTCTATGAGTAACCAGTCTTAACGGAACAACCAGTTTCATATATAGCACATGACAGTGAAACTGATAATTTAGTTATGAATGTTTCTTCTGTAACTGTGAGAAATGGTCAGATGATGGGCGATACTGCACGAAACCGATCAGTTTGAAATAATAGAAATAGCCATTGATAGACAAAAAATAAAACGTCAAACTGAAATTAAGAATATTGCAAGCAGGAGTATGCAAAGTACTTGTATTTCAACAAAACCACGCTTAGCATATAGATAGTGGATGGTTATAATTAAACCGCTGCTGCTCACTAAGGTACAGTGTAGGTTGTGATCGTCGGAAGTCATCGAAATATGGTAATACGTTAGTATGGAACCGATGTTTGGTGGAAAAATATTAGATCCAATTTTGACCAAAAGGTGAAAATCTGGCACTGTGAAAGCAAAAAGGACGTGAGGAAACGTTTCCATATTAGGAACGGGACGTGGGCAGAAAAGGTCAGAAAGGTGAAAACGTCATAATTCTGATGTTAGTATTAACTGCCGTTTACACAGCTTGTTCAATATGAGTACTGGAGATGTCTATAAAATGCTGCACAGCGCTATATTTGCACCTGGTGGTCATAACTGGAGCAAACTTTTTCCGTCGTAAATCGATTCCGCATTAACGCAATAGAATATCTACCAAGTTTCACTGCAGCACGATATTTACAGCCCACACTGGACCTCTGTGACAAGCTGCGCTTTAGTTGTAACCACCTGGTGGATTCTCATTTAGAAATGGCATCTGAATGCCGGTTATGCGTGCGCGAGCAATAAAAACGTGTACCAATATGTGACGGACTTTTGACAGTGGCACGATCATGGCCTCCGCAGACTGAGGTTTACCGTTCTGAGACATTGCTGCTCACGTTGGACAGTATTCCTCCACTGTCATGCGAATATGAAATCTGTGGGCTCCGAAAGGCTATACTCACTGTCATGCAAAATCTCAGCAGCCGCACGCAACTAGTGCCCGAAAGGCCAGACACATTATTTACTTGACCGACCAGAATCGTCGATCCAATTCGCGTACCATTAGTCACGATGTGTTTACTTGAAGACAAGTACTCCATTAGGGAAAGAGTGATAGCGTCTGGTGCATCACAGACTGCCAGCACGGCGACCGTACACCTTGCTTCCCTTGACACGACAGCACGAAGAGACATGCCGACAGCGGTGCGCCCAATGACAACGTGGACCCAGGCGTTAGTCCACGTCTCTCTCGGAACGAGTTCCGTTTCTGCGTGCAGTATCGTGATAAACATGACTGCGTCTGGAGATTCCAAGGAGAAAGAACGTTGATGCATTCGCCACCGGAATACATACCTATAAATCCGGTGGATAGCACTGAGTGCAACTGCGTTCGCAACACGATCATCCCTGTGTGGCATAGACGGTAATTTGGGCAACACACATTCCACAAATGATATATTAAGGCCGGTGGCTATGGCCTATTTCCGAGGTCTTGGAAACGTACCTCTGTACTGTACGTTTTCCAGGTGTCTCACTCACTGGAACGACTGGTAGAGGCTTGTAGGGAGAATGTCACGCCATCACTTACCAGGCACTGCGAATGATAAACTCTCCCACAGAACCGAAGCAGAATGGAATGGCATACCCGAATCTATGATCCCGCGCTATAACCGTATTAAGTCCAGTCAGTCTTCCGATGCGCAAGAGGCAAGACGTTCCCCCCAGAGACTGCGCGTCCGCTGAAAGAGGGGCAACGCGCCGGACTCACGAGACAGCAGGGTCGATCGCTAAGCAGGAAATACCTGCAGTCTTCCTTCTTCCCATCCCCGGCTCACACACACCCTTTGTCACTGAACACTAACTGCTTCGGGAGTTATTAAATCTAGTGTTTAAGCAGTGTGCGGAATACTGTCACAGACATAACTTCAAGTTGTCACAGGGAATAAATGTACCACTGCTCAAAAAGAGAGAGATTTGCAGATGAAGCAAGAATATTTAAACAATTTGCGATGTAAATACACGTTTCATTCTGAGGAATACCACCACACTTGAAGATGGTCCCCAAAAAAAGATCACGACACTTGTGTAACAACCCCTGAGACTTCGTGTGCTTTTGGGGGGAAATAACTCAGCCTTACATTGTCTTTGAACCTGAGCTGCTTCAGGAGTTACTAAATCCAATAGAATATGTCTCTCAATAAGCTTTCAAAAAGACCGCTGCACAGTACTTTTCTGCAATTTTGCGTTGTATACCGCCACACTTGGACAAAGAATCCAAAAAGATGGCGCCAAACTTGTGAAGCCACCCAGAGACACACCGCGCGCGTTTGTGGGAAACACCACAATCTTCCCTTGTCTTTGTCTTTGAGCATGGGCTACTGCAGGAGTTACTAAATCCAGCTGAATACGTCTCTGAATACACTTTCAAAAAGATCACTTCGCAGTAGTTTGCTTCAGTTTTGCGATGTATACAGGCACACTCGAACACGGACACTAAAATGATCGCTGCACAGTTGTGAAATCTCTCTGAGATACTTCATACGCTTTTGTGGAAAAGATCCCGAAACAGATATCAGCTGCTATATCTAATTTTACTCACCAAAACGACGATATTTAGAAGTCGAAATAAATATCTCTGAAGCTTGAAACGGAAAGCTCACCACTTTTCAAGCTTTAGCTGTTTGTTTGAAGGCACTGCCAGAGAGAGTGAAAAAAAAATCTTTATCCTACAGCTGCTGTGGTGTTCATCACTTTTCTGAAACAGTGAGTGGGTTTAGTTTATATTTTCTACTGGAGTTAGGGGCATTATTTTTCTCACTTCTCCGAGCACACAGTGGTCCAAGCACAGACGGGAAAATAAAAAAAAACTGCACAAACAGAAATTGAAGCATCGTCCTACAGACGAGAAAAATGTCTGGAATTTTTGGTGAATTTTCGATGTCCCTACAGCTACTGGTTTGGAGATGCTCTAAAGCCAGAATGGCAGGTGAGGGACAGCATTCCGCCTGTCCGAACCAGAGGCGGATCGTCTGCTTGGACTTGTCTCTGAACAATCGAGCAAAGACTTTCACACGTCATAGAACTTTCCGTAGATACCTTGCCCCTGTCTTGTTCGAACCAGTCTGTAGAGGCTCCTACGTCCCGCTCAAAACTCAGGAGATGGAAGGGGACATTAATTAGGACTAAGGCCGCTGTGTTGTAGAAGCGGTAAGAAGAGAGCTTGTGGAACGAAGAAAGAGCAGGAGGCTATGTCTCCAGGCTCTCTAGTTTCACTGACTGCCCTCAGCTGATGAGGCTGACCACCAACGTATCAGCCGCGCCCACGTGACGGGACACTGCTTGTGTCTCCCGAAGAATTCCATGCAAAGTACCGGGCATATTGCAGTCAAAATAAATAAGCACGTACAGTTAGTAACGCCAGCGATCTTCTGTATTGTACAGGAGTTGGAAAAAAGTATGGAGACACAGTAAGAAATGCAAGCTCAGGCATAAATGCAGATGCTAGCCGGCCGGAGTGACCAAGTGGTTCTAGGCGCTACAGTCTGGAACCGCGCGACCGCTACGGTCGCTTGTTCGAATCCTGCCTCGGGCATGGGTGTGTGTGATGTCCTTAGATTAGTTAGGTTTAAGTAGTTCTAAGTTCTAGGGGACTGATGACCTCAGCAGTTAAGTCCCATAGTGCTCATAGCGATGTGAATCATTTTGCAGATGCTAGACAAGACTGTAGGTTATGTTGTTGTACGTCAGTACGTAGCAAGAGTCAAATGTGATTAGCGTTCTGTGTAGTTGTGAGTCCATAATGTCGATACTAAGGGAATGGTTGAGATGGCTTTGAGCACTATGGGACTTAACATCTGAGGTCACCAGTCCAGACTGAAGCACCTAGAACTGTTCCGCCACACCGGCCGGCGCTAAGGGAATTCTAACGTGAAAAAATTGTTGATTCTTTGTAACCAAGGTTACCGAAATGTATTGTGTTGCAAGATTTATACCGTATAGAGCGAAAGCGGAAGAACATCATATGCTAAGACACAACGCAGACGAAATTCTTTATTGAGTGTTCGCCACTGACTATCGCTGAAGAGCATTAAGACGTAAAACAAGAGAACGACACGTGAAAAAGTCCTTACAGAACTGAATGTCGCACTCGTGAACCCTGTCAGCAACAAAACAACACAAAGCGAGCTCCATAAGCAGGGAACTGCACGCCGAACTGGACTTCCAAAACCACCCATTAGAGACGCAAAGGCCTCAAACAGGAGAACATGATAACTAAACCATAAAATCTGGACTATGTAGCAGTCGAAGAAAGTCATTTGGTCAGCTGAGTCTTGTTCCATACTGTTTCCAACTTCCTACCTAGTTTACGTCCCAAGAATGAAACGTGGCGAGGTCTCTGTAATGTCTCAGGCAGCCATGTTGTGGTATTCTACAAGCTCCACGGTTACTTTGCAAGCTCGCACTACTGCTAACGATTATGTGACCACTTTGACTAATCGGCTCCATCCTATAGCACAATATTTGATGCCCAGTGCTGATGCTGTGCTCCAAAACGACACGGCCGCTGTTCACACAACTTTCATCGTCCAGTCTGGTTCTGTGAGCACCGCGATAAATTGTTACATCTCCCCTGGAAAACCACATCGCCATATCTCGATTTTATTTCTAGTTCCAACATCGTTACCTAAACTTACCGCTATTTTTGCAGGAAGAATGGTACAAGGTTCCGTTGAAAACCATACAGGACCTGTATTGATCCATTCCGAGACGGCTGGAAACTTTTTTGAATGTCAGCGGGTTTCCCGCTCCGTATTAGGTATGATATTATTTTTTGGTGCCCTCATGTTTTTGTCCATCTCCTGCATTTCCTTTGGTTCCAACACCAGTTCATAAGCCTTTTTTGCGAGACTCTGAATTCATTTAGCAACTATTTGTTTTTGAATTGGATATTGAACTTGTTCTGTCGTTTATAATCCAAAAAATCTAATCTGTTGTAAAAAAAAATATTTTCTATGCATGTTTGTTGGTCTAGATTATGTTTAGCATTGGCGAATTTAATTTATCACAGTTTTATCACACAACCACGTAAGTTAAAGGTGCCTGAATTAAGCAGTTTCTCAGCGATTCCATTGTCTCCAGGAGTATTGTGTCAGTAAGATATGAGAGAGAGCTTCTGTGAAGTTTAAAAAGTAGGGGAAGGTTGTTGTGAGAATTGGAGCTGTGAGGGCGAATCGCAAGTCGTGAGTGAATTAATTGGTTCAAGCAGAAGTTCAGTTCGTAGCTGTTTAGACAAACCACATATTAAATGAATGTGAGTTACAGCTACCGTAGATGATGAATGTAATCTTATCAGTAAAATCAGCTGATGATTAGCTTGACCATATTTACATGCGTCTTTGACAGATCACACAACGTGTTTGATAGTTTCGTATAAGCTCCATGTTGTCACGATGTGACTCAACAATCTATAATTTATGGTTGTGGAGTGAGGTTTAGTCGCAGGCACACTTTAAATGGTGCGGCCTCGTCAACGGAGTGCTGACTGTGGATAGACCGGGCTGTGACGTTGTCGGTGGAACCTGCTGCTGATGGACGAGCATCTTGGGATCCGTGTGGCTAGGCGTGTAAGCCCGTAGCGCGCCTGACAGTTGGCCACTGAAAGGGACCACGTGCTTCTGTCAAACTTTGAATGTAAAGCACGAGACGTCAGCTCAACCGTCGGTTTGTCGCAATAGAAGCCAACTATTGTTTCCGTTTGCGCTCATACCGCGCAAGCTGTAGTTAGTAAGACGAAGGACGATAGGTCAAATGAAAGAGGGCAGCAGTGTGATTCCACCGATGTGAATATCTCATTTGGGCTCTATGTATATCAAAAGATACAGCGCCAACTAGTTTTATATAACCTTGATTCAGAAAATTTAGTATAACTTGTGTAATGTTTCAAGTATGATAAAGACCGAGCGATTTGATTGAGAGTATCGGTGAGATGCAACGATTGGTGTATTCATATATTTATAGCTTACTTAATTCGGTAGTGAAACACATTGTAACTGAAATTTTGTTGGAAGTTGACATATAAAATTACAAATCTGGAGGAATTGTGCACAGTTGGTGTACTGGTCACTAAATACGAAGCCACCAGCTGATAAACCAATGACTATTTGACGCGTTTCGGGTAGAACCCATCATGAACATCTTGGTGATCGGACGTATGAGGACAATATGTAACAAACAAAGCCGTCGTGACATTCACCTGTTCCGTTCGTTTGTTTTCATTCTGCGTGCCCTGTGCGCGCGCGCGCGCGCGCGTGTGTGTGTGTGTGTGTGTGTGGTTTTTTTGTGATATCTGAACCCGTCGGCAGAACAAGAAAACCAACTAAACAGAGAAGGTGTGTAATTTCTTCTCTAGAGTCTGGAGACGAAGCACCACATTAAATCAAAGCGTGAAGACACTGCTGATGAAGAATCCTACGCTGCTGGACTGAGTTCACACTTCGAGATTTCGCCTGCTGCCTGTATACGTATCGCAAACTTCAAGACATGGGTTTTCCTATGCTATAAACAAAACACTTTATTTGTATTGAAAAATATGATTCTGTCTATAGCTTTTACGACTGTCAGTGCAGATGAATTCGCTGCCTTAGGGTTTGTGCACATCAGACAATTTATTTTAAAAATACTGATATTTTCAACCTACTGGAATGAAGTCACTGAATATTTTTGTTCGATAATGCGTCATCATAGAAGCTTTCGAAATGTGGTGCTACAGAAGAATGCTGAAGATTAGATGGTTAGATCACATAACTAATGAGGAGGTGTTGAATAGAATTGGGGAGAAGAGAAGTTTGTGGCACAACTTGACTAGAAGAAGGGATCGGTTGGTAGGACATGTTCTGAGGCATCAAGGGATCACCAATTTAGTATTGGAGGGCAGCGTGGAGGGTAAAAATCGTAGATAGAGACCAAGAGATGAATACACCAAGCAGATTCAGAAGGATGTAGGTTGCAGTAGGTACTGGGAGATGAAGCAGCTTGCACAGGATAGAGTAGCATGGAGAGCTGCATCAAACCAGTCTCAGGACTGAAGACCACAACAACAAAAACAATGCGTCATCGGGCAGAGAGAGTCATAAACAAATAGCAGTGCAGTGTGAAAATACGTTCATCAGAAGAAGTTTTCGGCATGAATAATAACCCGTTTTTGATGAAGATTTACACAGGCATTAGTCCTTATCCTGTCAGCACCAATTCGTTGCCATTGTTGCCGGCTAGTATAGTCAACGATTTTTTGAGATCTTCGTATTTCCCAGCAGGATGCTGACGTTAGCACCGCTACATTTTATGCCGTACACGTTCTTTAAAAAATCATATTTAAAGCAGCTTATCATAAAGTGTGCTGCAAAGCAGGGCTTAGCAGCTCGTGCGCACTCATGCCTGCTTGGGCTCCAGCTCACAAGCAGATTCGTAATTTCTGCGTGACTGAGAGTGAGGGAATTATGCGCACTCGATGTGGTCACTACAGCACAGGAAAAGCGCCAGTTGTGAAGTAGGGGATGCTCAGTTTTGAAAGTAATTGCGTGTAATAGCAGTAACGTTAAGTAGTCGCTCCGTAGTACCGCCAAGGTCATCGCATCGCATTTCAATCTGCAACGGGCAGAATTTTATCTTTTTACAGAAAAATACGGGTTTGAAAAATATTTTGCGTTTCACACATTGAGTACCGTACTTTAGGGATTCAAGTTTACAAAACTAATGTATGTATTACCACGTCAGGGAATACGAAAATGCATAATGTGAATGAACTGACTGTGAACGAGTGGTTTTAAAATTTAAAAAGAAGCCCACTGAAGAGGAGGAAGAAGACAAAGAAATGTCAAGCGCGTCTGTCGTCTGCGTGAACCAGAAAACTGCGTTATATTTAGTAGGGTCCTTGCTTTATTCCACTGTTAGTGGTTTAATGGAAGGTTGCTTGGTACTTTCAGCTAAACACTTATGTTTAGCTATATCTATTTCGGATGGCGCCTTTAAGAGAGATGACAAGCAAGCGTCACATACACGATGTGACAGACGACGTTCGGAGTCAGCTGGCAAATGTTCTTTAGCGTTCGATGGAAATGTAGATATCAATCAGTGGTCCAGACGGGGAAGAAGTCAGAGAATAACTCTTGGACTTAGCAATGAAGATCACTTTTGGGTGTGATGCTTTGTTAAGAATTTAGAAAGTGTAGAATGTATACGTTCATCATGGAATTTATTGGTTACTGGTCTACAGACGGAACGCAAGCCATTTTGGGAAACAAATCAGGATTCGTAGCGAAACTATCGGTGAAGCTTCCATCACTGACGCTATTCATTAGATGAGTCACAAAGAAAACTTATGTACAAAGAATGTCGTTTAGTAAAACGTATTGCGTGTTGCTCATACGACTAATCATACACAGAAGCCCGAACTTTCTTCAAGACATCGACAGCCGGTATGGAGTTTGTACCTTATTACAGTTGAGTGCACCAGCTAGGTCGAGACACTTTATTAAATCGATATTTTATCTTTTATACGAGACAGATATGATTAAGGAAATGAGCAACGTTTCTGTTTCTGAACTGAAAGAGCCTTGATGGAAAAACGATGCTGATGTCCTTGCAAATATAACAAGCTACCTTAACGACTTGAACATTGCACTTGAGGGCAATGATCTGCTGATACTACATTTTATCGACCGTATTCAAACATTCGAAACGAAACTGCTGCTTTGGAAGAATCTGTTCGACAAAGGAAACACAGTGTATTTTCGAAAATTATCCTTAGTGGTGCATTTTGGTATTAACATAGAGCTGGAACGCCTATGTAAGCCTAAGGAACGATGCTAGTTCCGAATGTGGCGTCGTCATAGGGCGCTATTCTGCTGTTTCTGTCTGCACATTCAGTGAATATTGACGACAATAACGCTCATCTGCAGCTTGAAGTTAGTAAGATCTACATCTACGTATATACTCCTCAAGCCACCATACCGTGCGCTGAGGAGGGTACCTTAATTGCGATTTCATCCTTAAATCTGACCTGGTGAGGATCACAGGCACTCCAGTAATAGTCAAGAGCGGGTCGTGCAAGTTTTCTATATGCAGCCTCCCACTTAGCTGAGCTACAGTTTCGTAGGATTATCTCAGGTGAACAAAACTGACCATTCGGCTTTCGTAGGATCCACATCACGCATTCGTTCCATTTGATGTCGTTGCAACGTTACGTCTAAGCATTTAATCGACGCCGCCCGCTGTGGCCGAGCGGTTCTAGGCGCTTCGGTCTGGAACCACGCGACCGCTATGGTCGCAGGTTCGAATCCTGCCTTGGGCATGGATGTGTGTGAAGTCTTAGGTTAGTTATGTTTAAGTACTTCTAAGTTCTAGGGGACTGATGACCTCAGATGTTAAGTCCCATAGTGCTCAGACTCATTTGAACCGTTTTTGATTTAATCAAAGTGATTGTATCAAGCAACACACCGCTAACTCAGTATTCGAACTATACAGTAGGTTTTTTTTTTTTAAAAAAAAGGCAAGAGAAACAAGAGAAACAAAGAAAAGATCGTCAGCAGTCAAGCAGTCAGCAATACACTCTGAGGAAGGCCATTTGAAACAGGAGTCGAAACGTCGGAGAGTTTTACATATTGACAACTCGGTCACATACCTCGAAGAATATTGTCAACACAAGACAAACATTCTAGATTTCTACACGAATGTTTTGCACACTGCGGCTGCAAGCATTTAATCGACGCCGCCCGCTGTGGCCGAGCGGTTATAGGCGCTTCGGTCTGGAACCACGCGACCGCTACGGTCGCAGGTTCGACTCCTGCCTCGGGCATGGATGTGTGTGATGTCCTTAGATTAGTTAGGTATAAGTAGTTCTAAGTATAGGGGACTGATGACCTCAGATGTTAAGACCCATAGTGCTCAGAGCCATTTGAACCATTTTATAGGAGTTTCGGTCAGTATGGGCCAGCTCTCGTTTTTGTTTGGTAAGCGAGCCGAGTAAATACCTTCTTCAATCACATAATATTTCTTTGCTTTTTCAATTGTCTGACGAATGCTTTTAAATGAAGTCTTGGTCATATCGTGGCATACCCACTATGTGGATCTTGTAACAGGAACTAATGCGTTTCAGGTAAATTAACTATATCTTTGAATTTCAATAATTGTCAAGTGATATGGAACCTTTGATATTTACTCACCTGTGTTGCAATCCTTCAACTTGGAATATACCTTTTTATATCGGTTATTTTCAAGAAATAATGTGGCTCATGGTCTTACACATTATTCAGCAATGTGATCCTAATACAGCACGATCTTTCCATTCAGCAAGCTTATCTGTTCAGTAATAAATGCCTTTCATGTGTTACGTACATTCAGACGGCGTGAGGCTGCTTCTGGTAATTTTAGGTTCCAGGTTCCATTAGATTTCCTGGCGGAATCCTGTAACCAGCTCCTATCCTATCACGTGCCACGTTTGTTCTACGAAAATTAAGTCTTATCAGGTTCATTGTATAAGGTGTTCTGAAACACGGTTGTGAGACAAGCACGTTCGGTGGACATGTTCCGTCCGTAAGGTGGGACCTATGAAGTTTTCGTTTGTTCAAGTGCTAGAAAGAAATTCAGTCGTTAAAGAATATTACGCAATCCAGATGCATTTTCATCTGGCAATTGTCTGTGAGGATTTTCAGTGTACAAATAGATTAATTTTAGCGCACAGACTTCTCAACTCGTTTTCAACGCATAATGTAAACTGTGCACTCTATCTACAGCGCATGCGAATAATTGTACTGCATCGAGAGTGAGAGAGTTTATTAAAGTAACTTCGTGTAACGTCTAAGTTAGAATATATATATATATGAGGGCGTACTGTAAATCAATTTCTCCGAATTTTTATGTGAAAATTCCTAAGGCTTTTTAAATAAAACAAAGGTTATTAATATTCTACATATTTATCCGTCATATATTACTTTGTCAGCATAGTTACTCTGGGGACGAACACATTTCTTCCAACAATAGAACAGTTTACTGAAACCGCCACTTTGTAAAAAAAGAGCCACAGCCTCACACCTGCTTGACTGCTTCATCACGATTAAAGTGAATTCCTGGAAGGCGTTTTTCAAGTTTAGAAGCAGATGAAAATCGAGTGGGGTCAAGTCGGGACTGTATGAAGGATGGTCGATGACAGTGAACCCAAGGCGTCGGACTGTTGCAAAAGTCGCAGCACTCGTGTGCGGCCTGACATTGTTTAATAAAGGACAACGTGTGGACAACTGTGTGGACGAAGTCTTTCGATTCGAAACTATTACAGCATCTGTTTTTCACGCACCGACAGAAGTGCGTTACGCACTGCCACGTCACACGCTACAATTCGAAACCCCCCTATCGTCAGAGGGTTGAAAATATGTAGAATAAAGAATAACGATTCAGAATGTTAATGACGTTTGCTTTATTAAAAACGGTTTAAGAGTTTTCAACGAACATTTCGGAGGCCTTACTTTTCTGTACTTCTTCGTACTAACCAATAACTGGTAAATCTGGGTCCTAGGGAACAGAGGGAAATTTCTTTTTTCCAACTCCGCAATAAGTGTGGCAGCACCACTGACATGCTTCTTCCCGTACTTTCCTAGCATTCACGTGGATACCAGCCCACGACATCGTTGCAGACGTATTTTTGCTAGTTATGCTTCTGTAAAGGTGATCGGGCCCCGAGGACCCAAGTGTGCCTTTTCAATATTTTACATTTGTTCTACCATACTTAAGCAAAATGAACGAGGAAGATACTATAGCTACTCTAAACGAATCGTTGGACAGTTATGTTGATGACGTAAGAAGAAGTGACAGTAAATATGTCCAGACTGTTTCGGTAGTTTGAATAAATAAAAATACTGATAATGACTAGCAAGATCACTGAATATGAAACTTTCTGGCAGATTAAAACTGTGTTGCGGATTGATACTCGAACTCGGGACCTTTGCTTTTTACAGGGAAGTGCTCTACAAACTGAGCTATCCAAGGAGTCTCACAACCTTCCTCACAGCTGTCCTTTCGCCAGTACCTCGCCTCTCATCTTCCAAACTTCATAGACGCTTTCCTACGAAACTTGCAGAACGAGCACTTCTGGAAGAAAGGATATTGCGGACATATGGCTTTGCCTCAGCCTCGGGGATGTTTCCAGAATGAAATATTCACTTTGCAGCGGAGTATGAGCTGGTATGAAACTTATTGGCAGATTAAAACTGGTAGAACACTTACCCGCGAAAGGCAAAGGTCTCGAGTTCGAGTCTCGGCCCGGCACACAGTTTTAATCTGCGCATACTCCGCTGTAGAGAGAAAATTTCATTCTGAATAACACTGAATGATCAAAAACTAATATTTTATAGCAATATATGCTATTCCGTGCTATTTTCAAAAATAAGGCAATAATTGAGCTGAAAATATTACGGTAAAATCCCCCCATAACTTATATTTACTTACTTACTTACTTACATACTGCGTTGACCACACAAACCGCAGACTGTCTTTGGCCTCACCAGTCAGCCTCCTCCAGCGTCCTCGCTCCATGTATTCTTCTTCAGACAGCCCTAGCGTACTCATATCCTCTCTGACCTGATCAACCCATCGGAATCTTGGTCTTCCCCGTGGTCTTTTGCCTCTGATATCTTCTTCCACTGCCTGCCTGATGACTTGATCTTGTCGACGCATTATGTGTCCATACCACTTCAGTCTTCATTCTTTTATAACTGCCACGATGTCCATCGACTTGGATAGCTCCTGGAATTCGCATTCTTTCTTTTCCTCCATTCATATCCATCATTCACTGGCCAAAAAAATCTGTCTGAGGATGGCATTCTCAAATGTCGGGAGTTATCTTTCCATTTTTTGGGTGATGGTACAGGTCTCCGCTCCGTGTAAGACTACAAGTTGTATTATTGTCTTGTATATCTTGGTCTTTGAGGATCACGATAGAAGCCAGGACTTCAACAGCTTCCCCAGAGCAAACCTGAACCTGTTTCCTGCTTGTATTCGTACAGTAATTTCCTGGCCTATCTCGTTCTTTCATTGAGTATTGCCCCAAGATATTTAAAGTCTTTTACCCTACATAAATTTTTATTTTAAAGCTGTACTTCCTTCTGTTTTACAGCTTTGAAAAATAGTTTAGTTGGTGTTTAAATGTGAAGTTTCAATTGTACAGCTTAGTATCTGGAGCTGGCGTGTAGGACTTTGAAATAGTACGTTTCTCAAATTCTTCATTGTATGCACTTTACTGCCCTTTTTTTATAAGGTCTGTAAGATATGACCAGAAATGATAAATGTAGTTTTAGAACGGTAATAATACAACGAAGCGCCAAAGAAAGTGGTATAGGAATGCGTATTCAAATACAGAGATACGTAAACAGGCAGAATATGTCGCTGCGGTCGGCAACGCCTATATGAGATAAAAAGTGTCTCGCGTTTGATGCGTTACTGCTGCTACAGTGGCAAGTCGTCAGGATTTAAATGAGTCTGAACGTGGTGTTACAGTCGGCGCACGAGCGTAGGGACACGGCATCTCCGAGGCACCGATGAAGTGATGATTATCCCGCACGATCATTTCAAGAGTGTATTGTGAATATCAGGAATCCGGTAAAACATCAAACCTTCGACATCGTTGCGGCCGGAAAAGGATCCTGCAAGAACGGGACCAACGACCACTGAAGAGAATCGTTCAACGTGGCGGAAGTGCAACCCTTCCGCAAATTGCTGTAGATTTCAGTGCTGGGCCATCAAGAAGTGTCAGCGTACGAAACATTCAAGGAAACACCATCGATACGGATTTTCAGAGCTGAAGCCCACTCGTGTACCCTTGATGACTGCACGACATAAAGCTTTACGCCTCACCTGGGTCCGTCAACACCGACATTGGAGTGTTGATCACTGCCTGGTACGACGCGTGTCGTTCCAAATTGTATCGAGCGGATGGTCATGTATGGGTATGGAGACGACCCATGAATCCATGGACCCTACATATCAGCAGGGGACTTTCCAAGCTGGTGGAGTCTCTGTAATGGTGTGGGGCGTGTGCAGTTGGAGTGGTATGGGACCGCTGATACATCTAGATACGACTCTGACAGGTGACACTTACTTAAGCATCCTGTCTTATCACCTGCATCCATTCACGTCCATTGTGACCGAGCAAGGTGGCGCAGTTGTTAGCACACTGGACTCGCATTTGGGAGGACGACGGTTCAATCCCGTCTCCAGCCATCCTGATTTATGTTTTCCGTGATTTCCCTAAATAGTTTCAGGCAAATGCCGGGATGGTTCCTCTGAAAGGGCACGGCCGATTTCCTTCCCAGTCGTTCCCTAACCCGAACTTGCGCTCCGTCTCTAATGACCTCGTTGTCGACGGGACGTTAAACACTAACCACCACCACCACCACCACCACCACGTCCATTGTGCATTCCGACGGACTTGGGCAATTCCAGCAGGACAATGCGACATCCCGCACGTCCAGAATTGCTACAGAGTGGAACCAGGAACACTCTTCTGAGTTTAAACACTTCCGTTGGCCAACAAACTCCCCAGCCTTGACCATTATTTAGCATATCTTGATTGCCTTGCAACGTAGCAGATACTTCCACTCTCTCGTACTCTTGCGACTTTATGGATAGCCCTATAGGATTCATCGAGTCAATTTCCACCAGCACTATTTCAGATAGTCGAGTCCATGCCACGTCGTGTTGCGGCACTTCCGCCTGCTCGCGGGGTCCTACCGATATAAAGCAGCTCTACCAGTTTCTTTGGCTCTTCACCGTAAATTCTTATTAAATGTTTAATATTCTGGTTCCATCCAATTGTTTTCTTTTTTTACCAGAACATAATCAAAACTTAAGCAGGTCCTTGAGGACGCAGATGTGCCTCACGCATTACAATTTTTAGGTGTACCGGTTGGGGCATAATAAAAAAAATTATGTTTCTTTAGTAGCAATTACACTACTGGTCATTAAAATTGCTACACCAAGAAGAAATGCAGATGATAAACGGGTATTCATGGGACAAATATATTCTACTAGAACTGACATGTGTTTACATTTTCACGCAATTTGGGTGCATAGATCCCGAGAAATCACTACCCAGAACAACCACCTCAGGCTGTAATAACGGCCTTGATACTCCCGAGCATTGAGTCAAACAGAGCTTGGATGGCGTGTACAGGCACAGCTGCCCATGTAGCTTCAAGACGATACCACAGTTCATCAAGAGTAGTGACTGGCGTATTGTGACGAGCCAGTTCCTCGCCCACCATTGACCAGACGTTTTCAATTGGTGAGACATCTGGAGAATGTGATGGCCAGTGCAGCAGTCGAACGTTTTCTGTATCCAGAAAGGCACGCACAGGGCCTGCAACATGCGGTCATGCATTGTTCTACTGCAATGTAGGGTTTCGCACGGATCGAATGAAGGGTGGAGCCACGGGTCGTAACACCTCTGAAATGTAACGTCTACTATTCAAAATGCCGTCAATGCGAACAAGAGGTGACCGAGACGTGTAACCAACGGCACCCTATACCATTACGTCGCATGATACGCCAGAATGGCGATGACGAATACACGCTTCCAATGTGCATTCACCGCGATGTCGCCAAACACGGAAGCGACCATCATGAGGCTGTATACAGAACCTGGATTCATCCAAAAAATAACGTTTTGCCATTCGTGGACCCAGGTTCGTCGTCAAGTGCACCATCGCAGGCGCTCCTGTCTGTGATGCAGCATCAAGGGTAACCACAGCCGTGGTCTCCGAGCTGATAGTCCATGCTGCTGCAAACGTCGTCGAAATGTTCGTGCAGAAAGTTGTTGTCTTGCAAACGTCCCCATCTGTGGACTCAAGAATCGAAACGTGGCTGCACGACCCATTACAGCCATGCGGATAAGATGCGTGTCATCTCGACTGCTAGTGATACGAGGCCGTCGGGATCCAGCACGCTGTTCCGTATTACCCTCCTGAACCAACCGATTCCATATTCTGCTAGCAGTCACTGGATATCGACCAACGCGAGCAGCAGTGTCGCTATTCGATAAACCGCAATCGCGACAGACTACACTCCGACCTTTATCAAAGACGGAAACGTCATGATACGCATTTCTCCTCCTTGCACGAGGCATCAGAACAACGTTTCACCAGGCAACGCCGGTCAACTGCTGTCTTTGTATCAGAAATCGGTTGGAAACGTTGTTCATGTCAGCACGTTGTAGGTGTCGCCACCGGCGGCAGTCTTGTGTGAATGCTCTGAAAAGCTAATCATTTGCATATCACAGCATCTTCCTCTTGTCGGTTAAATGTCGCGTCTGTAGCACGTCATCTTCATGGTGTAGCAATTTTAGTGGCCCAGTAGTGTAACTTCAATTCACAGTGAGTTAGACGCTTCTGGCTGCAAAATTTATTTGTCTGAAAAATCTCGTAAATCTTCTTATGGTAGCCTACTCCCCATCTTGTGACGACTGAGGGGTTACAGTGAGCGCAATTCGCGCGTTGATTACGAAGGACAGTCCCAGACTTTTTTTACCCACCGCACCTGGTGTGTGCGCTGCCTGCGAGTTGTCGGGAAGTGAATCACGCTGGTTGTACGTACACATCTCGCTGCGCACGCAGCGCTGCCGTGCCAACCAGTTGCGCTCGGCTGTCGCCTCTGCGTCGGCCAGCAGCCCAGCACACGACTCGCCGGCCACACGCCGCCACAGTGGCGGACGGCTTGCAGCTGCCGGGCCCTTCCTGTTTGTTTTCGGAGGCCTGGAGAAGCGCCGCGTGACAATATTTCCACCAAATTATTTGGCCACCGCCTCCGCAGAAAGGGAGCAGAGTTTACTTTGAGGACCGCGACTTCCGAGTGGGAAGCCCGTGCGGACCGCCCGGCGCCTGTTGGCACAAACACCAGGCGCAAAGGGGTTCCTCGCTTCCTCCCCCTTTGTCCACGGGGTCACGCCCGTTGCTAAACATCCGTGGAACGCGTGTTCAAACACTACTGCCTTCTCCAGCGAGTCGGAGCAAAAGGCAGACACGGTCGTTTCTTAGAAAGTTTACCGGTGAACACACGCTTTATTACGATTTTTCACGTTAGTCGATGCAGCTATAATTTAATGGGGAACATTCATGAAACTGAAAAAATGTCAGTTTTCAATTTATTTTTTATATAGTAGTAGAACTCATGGATAGTAAGTTAACAAAATTTCAATGATGAAATCGCTTCTGAAGTTCCTGACGATGAGAAACAGAATTTATTCCTTCAATAATAATCATATCCAGATTACTATTGAAGGCTGGAGCTGCACCTTTCCATTTATGATTTCCAGATGGATCAAATCTGTGGTAGGACCTCATTCCCACGCCCACTGGTGTGAATATATAAATTTAGTGGTGTAAATATCTACATTCGCTAGGAGACGCTTCCAAATTGCAGCCTGGATGTTGTCGAGCCCACTTAAAGTTTATGGCCAACCCTTAAATTAAAAAAAAAGTGTATTCATGGGAAAACCCAGAATCCAAATAGATCTCTAGATTGCACTCATTTGGAAATGATACTCTAAACCCACATTTTGTACAGCTGTCAGAATTTCTACTTATGATAGTTATTGTATTTAATGATGGTAATGTAGGCAGGACGAAAGCATTAGAAAGAATAGGCTTTGAGACACGATACTTAACTCAAGACATCTTGAGAAAAATAGATTTGCATCTGAAAAGTGAGTTGAAGAAATGGTAAAGGAAAGAAGGAGGGAAAACAGAAGGCAAATGAACAGCCTTGAAGGAAAAGAGAACGGTGAGTACCAACCCGAGGACTTCTGAAGAGCTGACATAAGAAAACGTTAGAGTCAACTTTAAATTGCACTTCCCGAAAATTATGATTTTTAATGTTTACGTACCTTTCCTTCACTATATCCGAAGTTCATAATTATGAAATTTTTTACCGTTATCTCTACTCGTATAAACCCAACAAATATTGTCTCAAGAATAAATTTTATTTGTCATATTCAAAAAACCTCACGAGGGAAGCTTATTACATGCAAAGAGATTAAACAGAGAAAATTTTGTACAAATCTCTTGAATAATTTCTGAGAAAAAAATTCTTAAATCTCATAATTAAACGGGTTAATTTTATGTAAGGCATGGTATAAAATTTCATTGTCTTATCTTTAGAAATGTGGATTTGGTGCATCTTTTAAATAGTGTGTGTTTTTCATGAACGGCCCCCGCTCAGGTATATACCAGAATTTCTTTCTGCAGCGGTGTGTGCGCTGATTTGAAAATTCCTGGCGGATTAGAGCTCTGTGCCGGACGGGGACATGAACCACGGACCTTTGCCTTTCGCGGTACAGTACTACTTTTAACTCAAGAAAATATATGTGACAAACTTGTTCTTCTCTTACATAAAAACTTAAAAATGTTCACTAAACAGAGGTTTGTTTCTTTCTCCATCCTAATATGCGATTACAAGATCTTTCATTTACTTTTGTATAAGAAAATGCTATAATACTTCACTTTTCTCGTGGATACTTACTCACTCTCTTGTCTGTAGTTATATTCTGTAGAAGTATAATCCAAGTTTCTGTGTGGTAGTCTGTTTATTGCATAATTATCGATTTAATTTATGTAACAGACTTTTGTTTACTACAAGTGTTTTGAGATATCTCATTTTCATGTTATTAATCAGTCAGTTGCGTTACTTAATTTTTTTACCGAAGACCGACTCAACAGATATGTAGCCGCATTGTTCAATGATCAAACAATATGCTTTTCGTGTTGGCTCATCATTCTCGTATTAGAGAAAGAACCCATCATTGTCAGAAACAAAATTGGATTGCGGAATTTTGTATATTTCTATAGTGTAAGAACTTTTATCGAAGTTTTGCTATAAAAGTCCACTGAACAATGATTGGAGTTACTCACAACACATTCGCCTTATTATCCAATGATTATCGAAATAAAGCGACCGGAGTGGCAACATAAATCTCATTTTTTAATTATTAGATAATGATAGTTTCTTAGAGGAGTTATTCAGGAAAGATGTAAGGATGGTAAATTATTTCATAGCTAATGGAATGTGCTATCCTGACGCGACTAAGGCCACACGGGGATTTTTTAAATTATTTTCATCTTCTACTGTTGCTTAACTGGAGGATTCTTCCTGTGTGTGACTTTCTCTAACAGGAAGGTATGTTTCAACGGGAAGTGCTTTGCCCAGGTATCCAAGCAGTACTCACGATCCGCCAATCACAGCTTTGTTTCAGCCAGTATTTTTTCTCCTACCTTCTAGACTGCTAAGTAAATGCTGTGGTTTCATATTGCAGAATGGTAAAAATAAAAAAAATAAAAAGTGTCGAATATTTTGAGTGATGATAGCACTCATCGAAACAAGAGAACCTGACCTTATAAATGTACAATATGTATGGAAATGCTTACTTTGTGTGATCTTAACACTTGTGCCTAGCAAGGTTGAAAGCAGTTTGATTGCAGATTTGAGCACAGACGTTTGCATTAACGGTCCATTAACTATGTCTATGAAGTGTTTCGATGTTTTTTTTTTGTATCGCAGTACTGTACGTACTTTCCTTCTTCGGAAGTTGTTCTTGTGTCATGTCTCTAAATTCAGCAGTCGGTTGAAGTATTGGTCTTAGTACAGCTTCTTAATGCTTGGTGTCGTGAAATACGTGATATGCGATGTGTTTGTTTCATCTTCACTTATCGATAATAGTACTGAATATTAGCCGAGCGGTCTAGGGCGCTGCAGTCATTGACTGTGCAGCTGGTCCTGGTGGAGGTTCGAGTCCTACCTGGGGCATGGGTGTGTGTGTTTGTAGTGTATATGTAAGTTTAGGGACTGATGACCTTAGCAGCTGGGCCCCATAGGATCCCACACACATTTGAACATTTTTGAACAGTACTGAATAATATTACCGACCTATCAGCATTCCCGCACTGATTTCGTTAAAGATAGTTAATTAATCCTTAACATGGATAGAAATGTTCTTGTGGAAGGTGCAAACTATTGTGGTTTTTTCCCTTTCAGAGACTAAATAATGAGTGCTGCTGACGGGGGACCTCATATTGATCCCCTGTTTCCAGATTTTCAGGAGGATTCTGACACCATTTCTCACAAACGTATGGGTTGTGCGACTGGATTCCTGATTTTCTGTCAGAAAGGTCACATTTCGCAGTAATTGACGAAAAGTCATAACGGAAAACAGACATTATATCTGTCGTTGCCAAAGGAAGTGTTATAGGACCTCTGTTACTCCTAATCCGTAAAAGCGATTTAGGAGAACATTTGATCAGGCTTCTTAGATCTTTTGCAGATAATGCTGGGATTTACCGTCTCGCAAAGTAATCAGAAGATCAAAACCAAAAACAAAACGATTTAGACAAAAAGTATTAAAAAATACACATGAATACTAAAAGAAATACGCCAAATTTCGGTTACACTGCAAATCTCACAAATCTAAAGTCTGTAAAACTACATATATAAGGTGTAAATTTACGAAAAAATTAAACTGGAACGACACATAGATAATGTTGTGGAGAGAGATAACTAAAGTTTGCGTTTTATTGCCATAATACTTATAAGATTCAACATGTCTACTAAAGAGACAACCTATACAACGCTTGTCCATTCTCTTCTCGAATATTGCTGGGCGTATGGGATCCACATCAGAGAGAATTAACAGAGCACATCGGAAACGAAGAAGGGCAGCTCGTTTTGTATTATCGTGAGGTAGGAGAAAGAGTGCCACGGATATGATAATCGATTTGGGATGTTAATAATTAAGACAAGGCGTTTGTCGTTGCGGCATGATCTTTTCACGAAATTCCAATCACCAATTTTTTCCTCTGAAGGTGGAAATATTTTCTTGGCCCAACTTCAAAGGGAGAAATGATCATCACAATAATATAGGAGATATCAAAGCTCACACAGAAAGATTAAAGCGTTAGTTTTTCTCCCACGCTTATAGAGAGAAATACTTATTTTTAATGAAAGTTTTTTCATTTGACTATATAGATCGTTTTATTCTACTGTACAATCATGATTTCGACCTTTGGTCATTTTCAAGTATCACATCTTTGGTCATGTTTAGACTTCTACAAAAGAGAGCACCGTGTAAATATATTACATAACCAAGTGTAATATGTTTCGACGACGACTTTATATAGGTCTTATCATGTCCAACATTGTGGTACCTCAAATGGCCAAAGGCGCAAATCATAATTTTACAGTGGAATAAACGATTTATACCGTCAAATGGCGTAACTTTCACTTAAAAAGTATTGTCATGACTATGGCCCCAAACTGTGGTAAAATTATCGTTACGGAAACACTTTGAAGATGGTTCGATGAATCCTATGCCAGGCACTTGCAGAGCAGTCACGTAAATGTTGATGTAGATCTATATAAATAAATGAATAATTTTGAAAACGATTATTCGAAATCCGAAGATCATGTTCCCGTAACTTCTCCAACTGTAATTCACCGAAAATTTCAATTTACAATGCTTATTTGTTCAGGATCGACTTGGGTCATCGCCATAAAACGACGAAATCGGTAACATTTCAGTTAACACAGTTATTCTAGAATGATTGCTTCGGCACACTGTCTATACTATTTCTATCAGCTACTACCTGCTAATAAAAAAGTACATACTGTATCTCACAAAAAAAACGCTGTTCTCTCAAATTCAAAACACGTACGTTCTGTTTTTGATTTTCTATCTGCGTATGTATACGCGCAAATATAGTGTTCAGCCTGACTGAAAGGAATTTCACCTGCAGTTGCAATATAATTGCCGGCCGGTGTGGCCGAGCGGTTCTAGGCGCTTCAATCTGGAAACGCGCGACTGCTACGGTCTCAGGTTCAAATCCTGCATTGGGCATGTATGTGTGTGACTTCCTCAGGTTAGTTAGGTTTAAGTAGTTCTAAGTTGTAGGGGACTGATGACCACAGATGTTAAGTCCCATAGTTCTCAGAGCCATTTGAACCATTTTAAATAGTTCTAGGGGACTGATGACCTCAGATGTTAAGTCTCATAGGGCTGAGAGCTATTTGAACCATTTTTTTTTAGCAATATAATTATATAACGTCAAATGCAGTATCACGAAGAGAGAAGTTTGACCACGTTGCCGTCTCAAAACCTTGGCATTGAACACAGATTACATAATTCATTTTATTTTTTAACAATTAAACAGCAATATGCAACTATATCGGAGTCCGTCCAAGTCCTGCTAATGCAGACTCATGCTGCGCGTTCATCTAAGGCCAGCTCAGCGGATCGTTTGTCATTTGCATCGGATCGGCTTTGCTCGGTCGCATCTTTTGGTTAATCGTGAGATAGGGAAAACGGTACGAAAAACCCATTCTCCTTTCTCATTGCGATCTTGCAGAAGCGGTAGAAGTAAGAGTGTTGCAGTTCATTTGTTTTGACGCTATCCCTGTAGCACACATTGCTCTAAGCATTAGGTGTTGTGCGTTTTTTGTACTCTGCTTTAAGTCGTTTTAGAGCTTGCTATGGTAGAATAAATGACTCCAAAGTCTGAAATTCTGTCATCTATGTCCCAGGTAATGATTCGTCTCAACGAATGAACAAAAATCTACTCTTACTCCAGTGCTTCTCAAAATAATGGTCTCACGAACTCATTGCTGTCGATACCGTTCATTCGAAAGCTTTAGGTCTCCGCGATCTTAAGTTTCCACCCACTCTGCAGCTAGAGTAATAGGACGCAGTCGGATAAATAGGCCAATGCTTGGGTAGTTACATTACGAAATGAGACATTAAAAGTGCGAGATGAGTTTTCTGCCTTGACAGAAAAATAACTGATGATGGTCGATGCAAAGAGAACATAAAATGCCAACTGGCAAGGGCGCAAAAGCATTTCTGAAAAAGAGAAATTCGTTAATTGCGAATACAAATTTAAATTTTAGCGAGTCTCTTTTGGAGGCATTTTTGTAGGATGTAGCATGTGCGGAAGTGACACTTGGAAGATAAACAGTTCAGTCGAGAAGCAAATAGAAGCTAGAAAAAAATGTTGAAAATTGGAGGATATGTCGCTGGAACGGTGGAAAAGTAATGTGTGACTAAAACAAGAAATCGGTTGTTAAGACTTTTTCTGAGGCACCAAGGAATAGTATGTTTGGTAATAGAAGAAAACGTACTTGGTAAAAGTTGTCAGGGCAGACCAAGACTTGAAGACAACGCACGAGAAAAGTACTGTAGCGGTGGGTTGCAGCAGTCATTCGGTGATGAAGAGGTCAGCACTGGAGAGTTGCAACAAACAAGCTTTCGCACTGAAAACCACGAGTAGGATGGGTTGTCAGAGGAGTAGTTGTTACAGCCGTATCACAATAGTAATTTTAGGTGGTTTAATTCTGAGACGGATGCAAGCCGATGAGAAATTTGAAGACGTTCCCAACTGCAAGGAAGCTAAGACACTTCAATTATTTATTTCAAGTTCCTGCTACCAATCAATTTTTATTTTATGCTTAATTTAACATAATGTAACGCGTTTCGAACATGTTTTGTTCATCTTCTGGCCTTTATACATACACTCCTGGAAATTGAAATAATAACACCGTGAATTCATTGTCCCAGGAAGGGGAAACTTTATTGACACATTCCTGGGGTCAGATACATCACATGATCACACTGACAGAACCACAGGCACATAGACACAGGCTACAGAGCATGCACAATGTCGGCACTAGTACAGTGTATATCCACCTTTCGCAGCAATGCAGGCTGCTATTCTCCCATGGAGACGATCGTAGAGATGCTGGATGTAGTCCTGTGGAACGCCTTGCCATGCCATTTCCACCTGGCACCTCAGTTGGACCAGCGTTCGTGCTGGACGTGCAGACCGCGTGAGACGACGCTTCATCCAGTCCCAAACATGCTCAATGGGGGACAGATCCGGAGATCTTGCTGGCCAGGGTAGTTGACTTACACCTTCTAGAGCACGTTGGGTGGCACGGCATACATGCGGACGTGCATTGTCCTGTTGGAACAGCAAGTTCCCTTGCCGGTCTAGGAATGGTAGAACGATGGGTTCGATGACGGTGTGGATGTACCGTGCACTATTCAGTGTCCCCTCGACGATCACCAGAGGTGTACGGCCAGTGTAGGAGATCGCTCCCCACACCATGATGCCGGGTGTTGGCCCTGTGTGCGTCGGTCGTATGCAGTCCTGATTGTGGCGCTCACCTGCACGGCGCCAAACACGCATACGACCATCATTGGCACCAAGGCAGAAGCGACTCTCATCGCTGAAGACGACACGTCTCCATTCGTCCCTCCATTCACGCCTGTCGCGACACCACTGGAGGCGGGCTGCACGATGTTGGGGCGTGAGCGGAAGACGGCCTAACGGTGTGCGGGACCGTAGCCCAGCTTCATGGAGGCGGTTGCGAATGGTCCTCGCCGATACCCCAGGAGCAACAGTGTCCCTAATTTGCTGGGAAGTGGCGGTGCGGTCCCCTACGGCACTGCGTAGGATCCTACGGTCTTGGCGTGCATCCGTGCGTCGCTGCGGTCCGGTCCCAGGTCGACGGGCACGTGCACCTTCCGCCGACCACTGGCGACAACATCGATGTACTGTGGAGACCTCACGCCCCACGTGTTGAGCAATTCGGCGGTACGTCCACCCGGCCTCCCGCATGCCCACTATACGCCCTCGCTCAATGTCCGTCAACTGCACATACGGTTCACGTCCACGCTGTCGCGGCATGCTACCAGTGTTAAAGACTGCGATGGAGCTCCGTATGCCACGGCAAACTGGCTGACACTGACGGCGGCGGTGCACAAATGCTGCGCAGCTAGCGCCATTCGACGGCCAACACCGCGGTTCCTGGTGTGTCCGCTGTGCCGTGCGTGTGATCATTGCTTGTACAGCCCTCTCGCATTGTCCGGAGCAAGTATGGTGGATCTGACACACCGGTGTCAATGTGTTCTTTTTTCCATTTCCAGGAGTGTACATACATACACACATACAGAAATGTTACTTAAAAATAAACAGTCTTATACTAGATTAATCTAGAACACTTTTTCCATTGTTTTTTACTGTAGCTGCTGGTCTGGCATTTGGGGGGAAGGAGGGGGGCAGTGTATTGGCTAGAAATCGAAATCAGTCATGTCTTCTGCTGGTTTTCGTCTTTGTGGTTGACTATGTATATCATAGCCTGTATAGGATGCAGATAGATTTGCATCATTTATGTGTTACGAAGATAGTGTGAAAGGCTTTTATATGACAGTTGATCACTTACAATTTCATCATCTTGCTGCTTCACTTGCACCACCTTCCCGCCAAATGCCACACCAGCAGCTACAGTAAAAAACAATGGACAAAGTGTTCTATATTAATCTATTTTAGTACTGTTTATTTTTAAGTAACATCTCTCTGTGAATGTATGTATGTATAAACGCCTGAAGATGAACAGAACATGTTCGAAACGCGTTGCATTATGTTAAATTAAGCATAAAATAAAATGTGACGTAGCAGAAACTTGAAATAAATAATTATCCCCCACAGTCACAGTTCACAAACATAGTCATTATGGCTGAAAATACTTCAGATACTTTGTTTGTCGACAGTCTTGGGGGGTGGGGAGGGGTGGAAGTAGGGAGGGGGAGGAAGAATGGAAAATTTTTTCCCGCAATTAGATGGTGATATGGCACTCGGGAACATGTGACAGGGTATTCAGAGTGCTATGCATGACGCACCAGAAAATTCTTTGGGTGCTAGCTTGCCAAATTTGGTTTCGAGTGCAGTATTGATAACAGCTATATTTTCACGCCAGTATGAGAGAACAGTTCGAACGTTTGAAGTTATACAGCTGACTGACTAAGAAGCTCCGACAGCTGAATAGAATTGTCTTTCAGAACGGTAGCCATCAATTTTCTTCAGTCTGTCACCTATCTGACCAGTACATTCAATGCATGTAAAAATTAGACAAATAACAGGTCGCACAGGATAGTACAAACAATCTGTTCCCTTCGTGAATGGAATAGCTGCAATAAAAAGCACACGCTGCCACATATCTGCTATTACCTGCGGTTGCGTTCGCATAGCAGTTTTTCGTTACGATGACGGATGGTGAGTAAGTACGTTATTGTATTTGCAACTGCAGGTACCATCAAGTGGCAGCCTCTTCCGTAAAGTATAGGGTGGCTGAGCAACGTTTGTGGAGGGGAGTGGGCTTATGTATATTATGCCTTCCCATGGATTACATTCAACCAGATGGATTTGATATTGACGGTAGTACTTTTTATGACATTTCTCCAAACCCTGCTCCAGTCTGCCGACGGGTAACTCCTGTAAATTGGGTGAAATGGTGATTGCAGAAACGCTCGTTGGTTTAGAAAATCTGTGGATTGGTGGATGGATTTTCCCCAGTGTAACTTGCCATAATGAAACATGACTGCACATAATGCGGCGGGGGTTCTGCATCATGCGTGAATATTGGGGATGACATGTCGAATGGACCACAAGACCACGCTCATTTGATGCGTATCAGTACGTTAATTTTCTTATGACGAATGTTGGCGACCGCGAAAAAAGTGCAATTTTCTGAAACTATTAAAGAGCAATAAACTGAAGAATAAGAAAAAAAAAGTAATTTGTAGTTGAGGGCAGTGGAAATTTTATAATACTGGTGCATGCAATAACTTGAGCTATCCTCATGTGTCTGCCTGTTACTTAGAGCTGTACTCGCCTAATTATCTAGAAACGTCCCCTTTGGAAAATTTTATAAATGACAGTGCTGGAAAATTTCTACGTTATTTGATTTTCAAATAGCTAAGCAAAACTGAACGTACTCAGACATTCACTAAACTGACACACAATATTTTTAGCGCAACGCAGTCTGACTTTCAATAACATCCAACACTGCTGGCGGCTCACCTCCAACTGCACAGCGCTACGCGCTGTTCACATCCAACTGCCCAACTCCACAATGGTAAATATTCAACAATGCAAACCAGCCACAGACTGCACACAGCACAGTCTGTGATTTTCATACAGAGCGCTACGTGACGTTACCGACATGAAAACCTAAACAGCCTACTTACAATCTTAATCAAATGTAGTCTCACTGAAAACCTTCCACATTCTACACGTAAATGCCGAATTTAAATGACGCCATCACTGTGAGTCTTGAACCATCTCAGAAACTATCAAGAGACGCGTGATGCTCAGCGGCTAAAATGCGACACACCTATGAGTGACAAAACTATGAAAGTGTGGTTTAAACACGTTGAGGATTGTATAAGCGTTCTATTCATGATGCTGAGTTGTACCGTACAGGACCTTTACAAAAAACATGTTAAAGTTCAGAAGTCAGAGAGTAAACGGGTTCTTCAAAGAGTAATTATGTCTCCGTATTTCACGTTATATTTTTCAGACCATCAAATGTCTTGTAATAAACACTTTCTGAAGCAGCCTATGTTATTTTTCAGCGTTCAAGCCATTCCCGTACCATATTGTATCGAATGAGGTTGAGCGGTTTTGTCGTGAAAGGGTAACAGGCAGAGTTACTTTCGCGTTTATGATATTAGTATGGATTTGGAGCAATCGAGGTGTTGGTGGATGACTATCGTGAAGAAGACAGGCTAGTCGGTCGTGTACGCGAAGCAGAATCTTGTAGCCGGACTTTGACGCAGCAACTTTTGATGTAATAATAGCTGATAGCAGGTTGTTATTTTCAGAGTCGAATGTACAGTTATTTTAGATGTTAACTTCGGTAGACGTTTTACATCGGGTAAAGGACGTAAATAATGGATAAGTTGATTGTAGAAAATGATTTGACGAAGCTTATACAGGTGGGATTAAACCTAATGTTTCGGAGGAACTGGAATATTTGAATTTTTTATGGCTTCCATATCTTGATATCTTTGAAATGTCATCTCGACTGTTCTGTCTTTGCTGGCTGAAGGTTAAACGGAGACAATTGGCTTTTTTGGCTGCAAGTCAAGAACTCGAACCTTCGAAACTTTGCGGAGGAAGGAAAGAAGGCAAGGATTTAACGTAATGTTCACGACCACGTCATTAATGACGAAGCACGACTTCTCATAGTTGAAGCATGGTCGTATTCTTTCAAAAGAACCGTCCGCTAGGAGAACCATGGCGAAGCTATACCTGGAAGGGCTGATGGCGATTTGTGGCGCCGCCCTCTCGAATCCCAGTCCAGTGCCTTTAAGTATTGCACTGCATCGTTCGATCTAAAATATACGAGTAGAGTCGAACTGCAGTGTAGTAATGACCAGCTGCGTCAAGCTTTTGACTTTCTTAACTCTTGCCTCTTGGGTCAAAACGAGGCCAGCGAACCTTGTCAGTAAAGATTTACTAACGTACCAGAGAAGTGAGTTGATCCGGTCCGATATTTAACAGTTTCTTCAGCGACATCGCGAAATTACGTAGCGTAGCAGGAGAGCGTTCGCTATCCTGTCAAAAGTACCCAGACACACATCAATTGTCATTAATATGGATAGTGTCCACCCTTTGCCTTTATGATGGCTTGAACTCTCAATTAGAAAAAAACAGTTCATATGGCAGAATCTCTCACTTATTGAACTGACCGGTTACGGTACTTTTAAACAGCCATCTTCGCATTATGAGCACAATTTCGCTGAAGCTGACCGTGTAGTGAACAGCTGCTGTGGTCACTATTCCCTTGTGATCACACGCAGCTGTTGGTCACGCCACCAACTCCAGTCAAATGGTGCCCGTATCCCGACGATGGCCGTTTAAACGTGGCGAAACTGGTCATTTTAATAAATGACAAATTCAGCGATATGTACTTTTTTTCTAATTCGTCATCAACCATAACAGATCGCTGTTAGCTCCCGACCGGTTTGGTTAAAAGTGAGGCTTTAAATTTTCTGGGGACACTTCCATTTAACCGTGTGAATAAATCTAGACGAATGCCAGCCCGTATTTCCTCAAGAGCCGAAGCCAGAAAGTAGTGATGTTGGTCGTTGAGGTCTTGTGCGAAGTCGGCGTTCTGATTCATCGCGAAGGTATTCCAGCGGCTAGGGCAGTCCATTTCAGGAATATTTTTCACCACAGACAAACTGCATCTACATCTTCATCTTTATACATTTTACGCAAGCTATCGTACGGCACGTGGTGGAGGGTACCCTGTACCACAAGCAGTTGTTCCCTTTCCTGTTCTGCCCGCAGCTCGTGGCCGTGCGGTAGCGTTCTCTCTTCCCACGCCCGGGTTCCCGAGTTCGTTTCCCGGCGGGGTCAAGGATTTTCTCTGCCTCGTGATGGCTGGGTGTTGTGTGATGTCCTTAGGTGAGTTAGGTTTAAGTAGTTCTAAGTTCTAGGAGACTGATGACCTTAGATGTTAAGTCCCATAGTGCTCAGAGCCATTTAAACCTTTCCTGTTCTGCTCGCAGACAGAGCCTATAGAGAGTCGTTTCGACTCTCTATACGCCTCCATATGAGCGCTAATTTGTCTTATCTTGTCGTCATGGCCCATAAGCGAAATGTATGTCGACGACAGTAGAATTGTTCTGCAGTGATCTTCAAATGCCAGTTCTCTAAACTTTCTCAGTAGAGTTCTTTCAAAAGCATGTCTTCTTCCCTCCAGGAATTCCCTTTGTGATTCCGAAGCATATCCGTAACACTAGTATGCTGTTCCAACCTACCAGTAACAAATCTAGCAGCTCGGTTCTGAATTGCTTGGACGTCTTCTTTCAACCCAACCTGATGCGGATCCCAAACACTCGAGCAGTAGTCAAGAATAGGCCGCACCACCGCCCTATATGTGGTCTCCTTTACAGACGAACCGCTATTTCTTATAGTTCTAATAAACCGAAGTCAACCATTCGCCTTCTGCACCGCTGTCCTCACACGTTCGTTCCATTTCATATCCCTTCGCAACTTTACACCCAGAAATTTAAACGACTTGACTTTGTCATGTAGGACACAACTAATGCTGTATCCGAACATTACTCATCAGCATTACCTTACATTTATCTGCATCAACAGCCAGCTGATATTCAGCACACCAAATAGAAATTTTGTGTAGGTCATCTTGTACCCACCAACAGTCACTGTTCTTCGACACCTTCCTGTGCACCACATCATCATAAGCGAACAACCGCAGATTGCTGCCCACTATGTGTGCCAGATCATTTGTGTATGTAGAAAATAACAACGATCCTATTACGCTTCCCTGGGGCACTCATGTTAGTTCTGTCTCCGATGAACACTCGGCATCGAGGGTAACATATTGGGTTCTACCACTGAAGAAGTCTTCAAGCCAGTCACATATCTGGGTGCCTGTTCCGTATGCTCATATCTTCGTTAACTGTCTGCAGTGGCGAACCGTGTCGATTGCTCTTCTGAAATCTAGAAATTTGGAATCTGCCTATTTCCCTCCATCCATAGTTCGCAGTATATCACGTGAGAAAAGAGCAAGCTGGGTTTCGCAAGGTCGATGCTTTCTACAGCCACACTGATTCACGTACATGAGGTTTTCGGTCTCTAGGAAATTTGATGTATTCGAACTGAGGATATTGCTTATAATTTTACGGGACCATTCTTTACCCTTCTTATATGCACAAATGCTTTTGACAGGTTACACTGTATGTTGATTCAATCATCGTATCCAAAATGTTCCTCTAAAGTACGCACTATACAATGTTGTCAAATTCGTTCGTATCCTTCTGCATTTAGCGTTTTCTTAGCCGCAGTAAGGGGATCACACTCTAACGACGAAGAACATCAATGTCTGCTCTGCACTTCAAAAAATGGTTCAAATGGCTCTGAGCACTATGGGACTTAACTGCTGAGATCATCTGTCCCCTAGAACTTAGAACTACTTAAACCTAATTAACCTACGGACACCACACACGTCCATGCACGAGGCATGATTCGAACCTGCAACCGTAGCGGTTCCAGACTGCTGCGAATAGAACAGCTCGAGCACTCCGGCCGGCTCTGTACCTCACAGTTGGTGCTACACTTGACGGCAGGTAACGTTAACCTGACAATCACCAATCCCAGATCCTTCCGTGGTACTGCCACAGGGTACAGCGTGATTCGTGACTCCAGATCACTCGTTTCCAGTTATTCACTGTCCAGTGATACCGCTCTTTACATCACCTCAACCGTCGCACAACACTGACCACAGAAATGGGTGGCTTATGAGGAGCTGCTTGACAACTGTCTCCCATTGCGACGGCATGCTGAAAAGCAATGCCGCCGAATATTTTTTTGTGAATTTCTAAAAGCTTTTAAGTGAAACTAACTTTATTAACATTGAAACTTCCTGGCAGATTAAAACTATGTGCCCGACAGAGACTCGAACTCGGGACCTTTGCCTTTCGCGGGCAAGTGCTCTGCCAAATGAGCTACCGAAGCACGACTCACGCCCCGTCTCACAGCTTTCCTTCTGCCAGTACCTTGTCTCCTACCTTCCAAACTTTACACAAGGTCTCCTGCGAACCTTGCAGAACTAGCACTCCTGAAAGAAAGGATATTGCGGAGACATGGCTTAGCCACAGCCTGCGGGTGAGGCGCGCACAGTGTGTTTGTGTTTACTTCGGCCGCTGTAAGTGCCGTTTTCCCTTCCAGACCACCATGGCGCACAACTATCGGAAAAAAAACATTACGTTTCAACTTTTGTTCCGACTTCGCCCGACCCAAGACCCTGGAGGTAGAACGATTTATTCGCGATGAAGTTAAAATACCACCAACGGATCTAATTGGTATCCACTTGTCGATAGTTAGCAGTACCGTCTACGTCAAAATGATCAATGATGCGGCGTGTGACAAGGTGCTTCAAGAGGCAAAACGCGGACTGCGCTTCTGTCATTCCGACGGCAACGTCGGACCCGTTACCGTCGATCACGCAGGTCTCGGCACACGGACGATAAGGATGTTCGAACTGCCGTTCGAACTACCTGCAGACGTCGTCATCGAGGCACTCTGTCCCTATGGCAACGTTCTGGAACATGTTGCCGAACGATGGGTACAATTTCAGACCTATCCCGTTTTAAACGGTGTTAGACAGGTCCGCATCGAGTTGCAGAAACACGTGCCTTCTTATGTACGTATCGGAGGCTGCCGTGCCATTATAATATACGACGGCCAACCTCGAACCTGTTCCGGTTGCGGGAAAGAAGGTCACCTACGGTCTGAATGCATTCAACGGCGTGTCGCGCAGCTCCCGTTGGAAGCGCCCGTCACACCCACGATGACCGCCCTACCGGTCACTTACGCAGCGGCTCTTGCCACGCCTACAGTTTCGTCCAGTCCGTTGCCCGGTCCTTCCGATCGGCACGTCCCACCGTCCCAGTCACCTATGGACGGTGCGGACGTCCCACCTGACGACCTTGCCGCTGAACAGGCTCCCGCACAGGACGCTGAGGAGAACAGTACTTCTTCACAACACCTGTTTGACAATTTCATTGTACCCACCGACGCCTTCGAACCAGGTCGACGCTCTTCCTTGCCGTCGTCCGAAACTGAGGAACGCGTGCGCAAACAAATCTCGCCACGTAGGCGCAAACGCCGTCGCCGTTCACCCACGGGCTCTCAAAGCGTCGCCACCCGCGACGACGAAGACGACACCCAACCAGCCGACATTTCCACGCAGAGGTCGGCACACAACTTTCACGATGAACAAGACGTTTCGCAGGACGGGACCACTATGGAGGTCGCCACGCACAATGCAACGATCGGTGCGCCGGTTGAGACACCTGTCTCCCCGCCGACAACTCCAGATCTCTCTCACCGCGACGCAAATCCCATGGACATTGGACGGACCCATGGCACAGAAGCATGGGCCGACGAGATTGAGGAAGATACGCCCCCTCCTCCGGATGAGTTTCCTCCGTCGGACAACGCTGCCTGTTAACATCAAAAGCAAGGCACTGCAGCTGATGGGACGGGACTTCCTGTCGGTGTCCTCCTCTTACTTCCCTTGGTGATGCTAGATGCGCGTCCACCACCACTGAAACAAACGTACCGGTTTGCCACACTGAACATCAACATGATCGGCACTGCACCCAAGCTGCAACTCCTATGTGACATGCTGTGGGCCTCTGACGTCGACGTCGCCCTTCTTCAGGAAGTACGCGTTGCCACACTACCACCAGTCTACGGCTACGACTCATACACGTCCACATGTGATCAATCAGGGCGTGGAGTGGCTTTCTATATACGCGAAGGAATCCCTCTCAAGGACACGACTATCCTTCACTGTGGAAGAGGCATGGCTGTTACCATCTTCGACACGCGCGTCATCAATATCTACCCTCCGTCTGGCTCCTCGAATCGTCGGCAGCGGTCCACCTTCTTCGGACATGACGCGGCGCTCCTGTTTTCTGGACGCTATGATCGCCTTATTATGGGAGGCGATTTCAACTGTGTCCTCCATCCGCAGGACCAAATGCCTGGTTATTCACCATGCCCGGCGCTTCTCACCTTAATCGAAGATTTTCGTCTAGTGGACGTTTGGGAGAAAATTCATGGCAATACCCCCGGTTTTACCAATTATACAGCACATTCTGCGAGCAGAATGGACCGGTTTTATGTCTCTGCCCACCTTGGCAATGACATCGCCCAAGCTGAACGGTGGCCCCTTGCATTTTCGGACCACTGCGCCGTCATTTGCTCCCTGGCTCTGCCACCTCAGTCAGTGTGGCGCAGCAAAGGTTACTGGAAGCTTAATACCTCCCTCCGTAATGATCCAAACTGCCGACAATGTATTGCCACTACATGGGCGTCTTGTGAAAGACGCCTTCCGCAGTACACATCCACGTTCCATTGGTGGCTCAAATGTGCCAAACCTGCGATCAGAAAGGCCTTCATACAATGTGGCAAGGAAGCAGCAGCATGGCATCGACACACCACAAATTTTCACTACGCTGTCCTCCGTGAGCTCGATGCGCTCCCTCCATCACCTGACAAACATAGGGAACGACAACGTACTAAAGCTCGTCTCCTCTCTCTTCAACGTGCACGACTGCAGGGTGTCGTGGTTCGTTCCCGACGACAAGACCTCCTCCACGACGAAACCCCATCCACAATCCATGCCGCATCCGACCATAGTCGTCGACGTCGACTTTTCGTCCCCAACACCACGACCTCCAATGGCGTTCACCACACAACACACGCGGCGGTGGTGTCTGCCTGTGCTGAACATTATCGCCAATTTTATGATGATGAACCGATGGCGACGCCCATTCCTGATGATCTCCGTCCTTCCCCTGATCGAACCCTCACCGTAGAGGAGTCAACGTCCATGATGTCTGCAATCACTGCAGAAGAGGTGGTAGATGCGATCAACAAAGGGGCCAAGAACAAATCGCCCGGACCATATGGTCTCCCAGTGGAGTTTTACCGGGAGTTCACCACGTTAATGCCTCCTCGCTGTACGGAAATGATTCAGGAACTCTTTACTCCGTCCTTCCCAATTCCACCTGAATTCGTCACTGGCATTCTTCTACCTGTGCCTAAACCGAAGGGAGGGTCTCATGTCTCTGCATATCGCCCTTTTACACTACTGAATGCGGACTATAAAATCTATGCACGCCTCTTAGCAGCGCGTATACACACCGTCTTACCTACGCTCCTTTCACCTGAGCAGACTGCACGTGGTTGTGGGGCCACCTTACAAACAGCCCTAGGAGAATGCCGTGACCTCATTGCACTGGCGTCGGTTTGTCGCATTCGTGCAGCACTGGTATCCGTCGATTTCACGAGTGCCTTTGATCACGTTCGACACCAATTCCTCTTCATGGTGGCGACACGTATGGGGTTCCCATTACTTTTTGTCGATGTCATTCGCCGGTTACTACTTCCCGCGGTCTCGATGGTACAAGTCAATGGGAGGCTTGTAGGACCGATTCCTATACGCCGCTCTGTACGTCAAGGATGCCCTATGTCTACTTTACTATATGCCATTGCACTTGAGCCCCTCATCACTGGACTTACCTCTAGACTGCAGGGCCTCACTTTGCGTGACTACACCTTTCACAGTAGGGCTTATGCGGACGATCTCCTCTTTCTCACCTGCTCCTCCACGGAACTCAATGACGTCATCCAATGGATCCACCGGTATGGACGTCTTTCTGGTGGCATTCTTAATGTCCGTAAATCGACTATGATACACATTGGGCGCGGCCTCCCGGCTATGGTGCCGAATCCACTCCCAGTCAGTACCACCCTTCGTTACTTGGGTATCGAATTTACGAGCTCCACACACCACACAGTGGCCCTGGCATACCGGCGGCTTTTGTAGTCGATTCGGCACTATGTCCGCGGTCAAGTGCACCGTAACTTAAACCAACTCCAACGTGTGTCCTATATCAACATGTATGTAGCCCCTAAACTGGTACACGTCGCCCAGATCCTCCCAATGCCCTTGGCCGCCGCATCCAATCAGCCTTTGGATATTTCGTGTCAGCAGGGGCACTTTTCAAAGCCCGCTACAACACTCTAACATTGCCTCCTGCAAAAGGTGGCCTCGGACTCGTCAACGTGCGGGCACGATCTTCTGCACTCTTTGTCCACACTTTGTTGCGGCACTGGCAGGGGATGGTTCCGTCCTTAACACGCAGTCTCTTAGATATCCTCCGACCAGGTTCTCTCGATCCACCGATCAATGTGGCACCTATTTCTCCATTATTGTACCACGTCGCCACTTGTTTCATAGAACTCAGCTACGTTCGGGCCGATCTTCCAGTCATCCGTCCTCCCCGTACAAAAGATTATTATCGTTTGTTTATGCTGTCCAACCCTTGCGACCCCATGGTGCCACAGCATCCTGACATTAACTGGCGCACGGTTTGGGGGTGTGTGCATGCACCCTTTTTACCGTAGTCTGTGTCTGCACTCTAGTATGTTTTAGTCTGTGGAAAATTCCCGACTAATAGTCGACTTTATCGCATAGGACTGGCCACTTCCCCACTCTTCCCTGACTGTCAGCTCGAAGACACCGACTAGCACCGTCTTACGTGCCCCCTGAAACAAAACGTATGGCTCCTCATCCAACGAATCGTGGGCTTTTACCTCCGTGCCCCGCCAACGACGGTAACGCCTGATTTCCTGTTGTTGCCCCAGACATTTCACTACCCTCTTGCTAAGCACCATACCCTCATCTGGTTTCGAGGACAGGCTTTAGAATACCTCTTTCAAAGTGGTCCGCATACAGTCCTTGACTTCTGGTACAAAGTTGTGACCGCCCATAGCACCCTCACCCGAAAACCATATTACCGACAAACCTTTGCCGGTTATCTCCGCAGCGTCTTCCTTGACCACCGCTCAAAGTTGGGGTGTACGATGCCTACCTGTCACATGATACACCACCCTTATCCACGTCCCCATGCATTGACAAAAAAAAGTTAAAGAAAAGGTAGAAGACAGAATATGTTATGTTTAATGTTTTTCTTTTTAATTTCCTTATTTGTTTTTTTTTTTTGCTTAACTAACAGTCATTTGTATAAGTTTAAATGGAATGGCACTTTGAAGAACTCTTGCATCTTGAATATATATGTACTTTTAGTTTGTTCAATACAATTTTTTTAAAAAAGTTGGTAGAACACTTGCCCGCGAAAGGCAAAGGTCCCGATTTCGAGTCTCGGTCGGGAACACAGTTTTAATCTGCCAGGAAGTTTCATATCAGCGCACACTCCTCTGCAGAGTGAAAATCTCATTCTTTATTAACATTTTACGTCTTTACTTTTCACGTCTATATATCTACACACTCATGCTCAAAAATTAAGGATAATTGCAGAATGTGGTGCCACACAACATGGCACTACACAAAACTGGCGCTAATAGCATAGGCACATAGGGAACACACACGACACTGACCTATTGGTATTGGTGATAAGTTGAGAAAACCGTCCCGAAACACATGTGCTACAAAACGGCACTGTTTCCTGCGAAAATACCCCAACATCAATATGGGATATGATCACCATGCACACGTACACAGGCCGCACAACGGATTGGCACACTCTGGATCAGGTAGTCGAGCAGCTGCTGGAGTTGCAGCAGTGCCTGTCGGAGCTTCTAAAGTGTCCTAAGGGTTTGAAGACGTGGAGCTATACGTCGACCGAGAGCATCCTACGCGTGCTTGATGAGGTTTAGGTCTGGAGAACAGGCAGGCCACTCCATTCACCTGATATCTTCTCTTTCAAGGTACTCCTCCACGATGGCAGCTCGGTGGGGCTGTACGTTATCATCCATCAGGACCCACTGCACCAATGAAAAGGCGAACATACTGGTGCAAAATGACGTCCCGTTACACCTGACCTGTTACAGTTCCTCTGTCCAAGACATGCAGGGGTGTACGTGCACCAAACTTAATCCCACCCCACGCCATCAAACCACGACCTCCATGCAGGTCCCTCTCAAAGACATTAAGGGGTTGGTGCCTGGTACGTGGTTCACGCGAGATGAAAACCCGACGAGAATCACTGTTCAGACTACACCTGGATTCGTCCGTGAAAATAACCTGGGACCACTGTTCCAATTACCATGTACTGTGTTCTTGGCATCATGCTTTTGGGCTCTCCTGTGACCAGGGGTCAGTGGATTGCACCTTCAGGTCTCCGGGAGAGTAAAACATGTCTGTTCAGTCTTCTGTAGACAGTGTGTCTGGAGACAACTGTTCCAGTGGCTGCGGTAAGGTCCCGAGCAAGGCTACCTGCAGTACTCCGTGGGCGTCTGCAGGCACTGATGGTGAGATATCGGTCTTCTTGTGGTGTTATACACTGTGGACGTTCCGTACTGAAGCGCCTGGACACGTTTTCTGTCTGCTGGAATCGTTCCCATAATCTTGAGATCACGCTTTGTGGCACATGGCTAGCCTGTGCTACGACCTACTGTGTTCGACTAGCCTCCAGTCACCTTAGTATTCTACCCCACACAACGTCATCAATATGTGTTCTTTGAGCCATTTTCAACACTCAGTCACCATTAGCACGTCTGAAAGCGTCTGCACACTTACTCTCTGCACCGTACTCTGACATGCACCAACACACTTCTGCGTATGTGGACTGCTGCCAGCGCCACCGGGCGACGACCGTAGCTCATATGCACCGCATGGTCATACCCCGAGGTGATTTAAACCCGAAAACCTCCCACCAGAGCGTTGTTTCACCATGTATCAGCATTATCATTAACTTATGAGCATGAGTATATATCAATATAGTGATAGCACCCCTGAAGGACATCATTTAGTTGATCACTGTAGAATAATTCACTTTCTTGACGAAGCCACAATATTACCGCTTCATCACTACCAAAGAGAAGCCCCCGAAAGCTTTCTTTATATTCTCGAAACAGATGAAAATCGGATGAGGCCAAGTCCGGTCTATAGGGAGGGTGATCAGTAACAATGAAACCAACGCGTCGGATTGTTGCAGATGTCGCAGCGCCTGTGTGGCTTTGTAAAGTTGAAGGAGAGAGTGGTCCACGTGTGGTCGAACTCATCGAATTCGAAACCCTATTACAGTACACTACGTCTCACTCACCGACTTTGTTACAAAATGGTTCAAATGGCTCTGAGAGCAATGGGACTTAACATCTGTGGTCATCAGTTCCCTAGAACTCAGAACTACTTAAACCTAAATAACCTAAGGACATCACACACATCCATGCCCGAGGCAGGATTCGAACCTGCGATCGTAGCAGTCTCGCGGTTCCGGACTGATCGCCTAGAATCGCTAGACCACCGCGGCCGGCGACTTTGTTACACACAGCCATATTACAAGCTACAGTTCGGAGTCCTCCAATGGCAGATACGTAGTCATAAAGAATAAAGTTCTTCAACGTTAATAACGTGTCTTTTATATTTACAACTTGTAAGAGTTTTCACATTAAAAAATTCGCGGAGGTATTACTTTTCACTGTGTACTCGTATTTTTAACACGGTATTCACTGTAATTGTAGCAGCTGGCGTCTTGGTAGCACTTTGGAACTCATGAGTGATTCCGTCCGCTGGTTTCATACAATTCTTTTTACAGCCATCCACTGTAATGCTCTATGGTACCTAGTCTTTAGCTGCCCTTTTCCTTCGCATTTCCACTTCATACTCACATCACCAACAGTGGATCTTTGCACCTTTCGAGGAGGTGAAATGTCCGTGAAGGATCTGTTACGCTGGTGGCATCCAATGACTAGTCGTTCGAAGTCAATGAGCTGTCTTGAACACCGCGTTCTGACTTTATTGCTTCTGTACTGACAACACAGAGTATCCACCTCATTTTATACTGACATTTAGTGGTCAGTTTCACGTCATAAAGGGGTTCGGGATACTTTTGATCATTGGCTGTTACTTAGACATTGACCCCGGCACCGTCACGCTTTCGTAACACGACTTAGTTAAGATTAGGAAAAGAGCACTGTTACATCGTGGCCAACCAAGGCAGAAGTGAAATCATATATTGGGAAATTCCAGACTAACGCGTGAATGCCTTCTGAAATGAATTGAATGCTTTTGTAAACATATTAGGAAAATCGGTTCTTCAATCTTGATGTACGAGAGTTTTGTATATTGATCTCTGACTATCAATGAAAAACATTTTCTGGATGAAGTAGTTCACCTAAGCCTCACCCACAGTAATGAATCAGCACACTACATCATTTGCTAACGCTCCCGCAACTGACGAGAAATTCATTTGCTTTTTCTTTGAATGAAGAAAGACAGAGTTTCGGATTTAACGCCGCTTTGACGAAAATCACACACGAAACAGAAATGTAGACTGGACGAGAATAGTAAAGGAAATGTTCGGTATGATTTTCAAAGAACCATCCCAGCATGTACTTTAATCTACTTAGGAAAAGCGCGGAATACCGTAACTGGGTAGGCAGACGCGTGACTGTATTCCAGTCCTCCCAGATGCGAGTTTCCCTCCTTACCTTTAAGCATTAAACAGCCCATTGTGTCGAGCCACTCTGAGACGTTCCTATAATGGCGGTGGTCGAGCAAGGACTTGCAGTCCTGCTGCCAATATCTACATCTACATGGATACACTGCAAATCACACTTAAGTACCTGGCAGAGGGCTCATCGAACCACCTTCACAATAATAATCTTCCAAGGTTTGCTAAGCAGCTATTTCTTATTTGTCGTAAGGCAGAACGCACTACCAGCACACAGAATTAGAAAACATGCAAGTATAAAATCATAAAATATCGAGACATGCTTCGACAAAGTGCTTTGGGCTGTCCAGAGTCTTAAGACCCAATTGCGCTGCATTTAGCAACGGTTGAATCGCGTTCATGGCTGCCACCTAAGCTATTGTTTCCTTTGAACTTTTTTTATCATAACTGATTGAAATTTAGTTTGGGAAAGCAATAGCAGTGATTAGTTCAATGTTACAACAGGTCCTAGATAATTCCCAACAGCATGTCCTAGCCTGCAGAGTAAACACTGGCCTGAGTACCGCCCGTAATGAGAACCTTCATGTCGAATCTATCATCTCTCAGAGGACACCTACAAGTAAAAATGGTCTTCATTCATGCAAAAATTATAAATCATGAAAAATCTAAAAGAACCGCAAGAGCTCTGTGCAGCAGAGTACAATTTTTGCACTCGTAGAAGAAGAAATAGAAAAAGAACGGAGGAGAATCCCTCGAGAGACTCTGGAACGTACCGTATGTGAAAATCTCATTTATCAAGTATCTTAGCGAGGTCGGCATGTTAATTACTGATTTCGCAATGTTAAGGGAGGAGGGTGGCTGCATGAACTTGCTGTCGCCGCACCTTCCCCCGTGGACAGAATTTGTGTAACTGAACCGTCTGTGTCTGGCGTTATTCCTCGTGAAAGTATGCGAACGTTTCCTAAATGTTTTCGAATCGTGTAACTGTTGCAGGATGAGGGTGCCAGCCCAGACTAGCGAAATGTGAGAAACCGCCTAAAAACGACTTTCACGCTGGTCGGCGCACCAGCCCTCGTTAATCCGATGCAGTGCTGGTGCAGTTCCCCATGTACCAGAAGCTCCGTGCTATTGCATGCGACTGTTCGGACGAGTTTCGCCATAGACGGAAATGGCAACTACCATTTACCAAGCACCAAAGAACTCCATAAAAATAAATTCCCAAATTCCCATACACAAGGTGAATCCATTGCTTTGGACACTTAAAAAATAGATTAAATAAAATAATTTTCCAATTTTTCACTAACTAAAAGAACAAAAATCAGTGCATCAAAGATCTTAGAAAGAATTTGGGGAGGTTAAAATAACTGAAAAAGACATTTAAAACAGAAAACCTGAAAAGAAAAAAGAGTTTCAAGGGTTTTCAAGAAAAAAGGAAGAAACGTGGAAGAATCTTCATCCACGATCAGCAACAACAGCAGACCAAAAGAATGAAATGTAAGGAGAACAACTTCATCCGTAGCAACAGTTGCTCTGAGTAATTACTTTAACTGATCTACAGTTGGCCGGAGCCGAAACAAGAGGAAGAAAAAACACGTCTTCCTGCAAATAATGAAATTTTACATTAATCTTGCCGCTTACCTATCAATGGCCTTGCTGCAGTGGTAACACCGGTTCCCGTCATATCACCTAAGTTTAGAGCTTTTGGGTTGGATAGCACTTGGATGCGTGACCATCCAGGCTGCCGAGCGCTGTTGGCAAGCACGCTGCACTCATCCCTTATGAGGTTGACTGAAACGTAGCGGCGCCGCTCACGAAACCTGACAACTGCCCGGAGGGCGGTGAGCTGACCACATATCCCTCTATATCTGCATCTAGTGACGCCTGTCGGCTGAAGATGACACGGCTGTCGGACGGTACCGTTACGCCTTCCTAGGCCCGTTCAGTCGGAGTCTAGTTGAGTACCTGACGTTGCATTGGTACGTCTTTATTCCAGTCTTGTATTAGTCAATCTCCTCCTACCCTCTCTCTGTGTCCGTCGCATCTTTCACCCCCACTTTGCTCATCTCCTATTCCCCCCATCTATCCAGCTCCTTCTCTCTCCTTTCATGTTCATCCTCTCCTCTTCCCCTTCTCTATTCATTTTCTCCTCTCCCCCTCTCTGTTCATCTGATCCCTCCTCTCTCTGCCTGTCTCTTCTTCCTCCTGCCTCTGTCCACCGCTTCCTCTTTCCTTTAATATGTCCACCTCCTCCTCTCCCTTCTGTCTGTCCCGCCTCCCCCTCCCTCTCTCCGTATCCTCCTCCCTCTGTGTCAGCCGGCCGTGGTGGCCGAGCGGTTCTAGGCGCTTCAGTCTGGAACCGCGCAACCGCTACGGTCGCAGGTTCGAATCCTGCCTCGGGACATCACACACATCCATTCCCAAGGCAATATTCGAACCTGTGACCGTAGCGGTCCCGCGATTTCAGACTGTAGCGCCTAGAACCGCTCGGCCACTCAGGCGGGCGGGACGGATGACCTCAGATGTTAAGTCCCATAGTGCTCAGAGCCATTTGAGCCCTCTGTGTCCCCTCTGACCTATGTATCGTACAGTGATGTAATTCTACTGTACGTTTAGTGGTATCCGTTAATACTGTGGTGAATACAATTGGTAGTAAAGAAATAATAAATTAAAACGGTCGCGTTTCATGCGCCAGTTTTACTGCATGGTCTGTGAAACTGTAGTAAGTGATGAACTTTTTTTCCGTTCATCATTTTGTGGGGGTTGTCAGTACACGTTTGAATTTACGTGTAAGGTTTGTTGAAAGTCACAAAATGCTCCCATTCTCAAGCACTGGATGACTGAAGTGTGGCTATTCGCGCATCATGTGCTATATTGCTTATTCACTCCCATCTCTTTGATGGAGACGTGGTTCTCAACCCCAAAGTGATTCCCAGACACAAGGTGAATCCATTTCTTTGGACACTTAAAAAATAAATTAAATAAAGTAATTTTCCAATTTTTCACTAACTAAAAGAACAAAATGCAGTGCATCAAAGAACTTAGAAAGAATTTGGGGAGGTTAAAATAACTGAAAAAGACATTTAAAACAGAAAACCTGAAAAGAAAGGTGACACGTCTACTACGTTTGGTCGAAATTGGTAAAGTGGTTTACGAGGAAATGAAGAACATCTATACATGCATTATACACTCCTGGAAATGGAAAAAAGAACACATTGACACCGGTGTGTCAGACCCACCATACTTGCTCCGGACACTGCGAGAGGGCTGTACAAGCAATGATCACACGCACGGCACAGCGGACACACCAGGAACCGCGGTGTTGGCCGTCGAATGGCGCTAGCTGCGCAGCATTTCTGAACCGCCGCCGTCAGTGTCAGCCAGTTTGCCGTGGCATACGGAGCTCCATCGCAGTCTTTAACACTGGTAGCATGCCGCGACAGCGTGGACGTGAACCGTATGTGCAGTTGACGGACTTTGAGCGAGGGCGTATAGTGGGCATGCGGGAGGCCGGGTGGACGTACCGCCGAATTGCTCAACACGTGGGGCGTGAGGTCTCCACAGTACATCGATGTTGTCGCCAGTGGTCGGCGGAAGGTGCACGTGCCCGTCGACCTGGGACCGGACCGCAGCGACACACGGATGCACGCCAAGACCGTAGGATCCTACGCAGTGCCGTAGGGGACCGCACCGCCACTTCCCAGCAAATTAGGGACGCTGTTGCTCCTGGGGTATCGGCGAGGACCATTCACAACCGTCTCCATGAAGCTGGGCTACGGTCCCGCACACCGTTACGCCGTCTTCCGCTCACGCCCCAACATCGTGCCTCCAGTGGTGTCGCGACAGGCGTGAATGGAGGGACGAATGGAGACGTGTCGTCTTCAGCGATGAGAGTCGCTTCTGCCTTGGTGCCAATGAGGGTCGTATGCGTGTTTGGAGCCGTGCAGGTGAGCGCCACAATCAGGACTGCATACGACCGAGGCACACAGGGCCAACACCCGGCATCATGGTGTGGGGAGCGATCTCCTACACTGGCCGTACACCTCTGGTGATCGTCGAGGGGAAACTGAATAGTGCACGGTACATCCAAACCGTCATCGAACCCATCGTTCTACCATTCCTAGACCGGCAAGGGAACTTGCTGTTCCAACAGGACAATGCACGTCCGCATGTATCCCGTGCCACCCAACGTGCTCTAGAAGGTGTAAGTCAACTACCCTGGCCAGCAAGATCTCTGGATCTGTCACCCATTGAGCATGTTTGGGACTGGATGAAGCGTGGTCTCACGCGGTCTGCACGTCCAGCACGAACGCTGGTCCAACTGAGGCGCCAGGTGGAAATGGCATGGAAAGTCGTTCCACAGGACAACATCCAGCATTTCTACGATCGTCTCCATGGGAGAATAGCAGCCTGCATTGCTGCGAAAGGTGGATATACACTGTACTAGTGCCGACATTGTGCATGCTCTGTTGCCTGTGTCTATGTGCCTGTGGTTCTGTCAGTGTGATCATGTCATGTATCTGACCCCAGGAATGTGTCAATAATGTTTCCCCCTCCTGGGAATATGAATTCACGGTGTTCTTATTTCAATTTCCAGGAGTGTATATATGTACATCCACTTTTATAATGTGTATGGATTTACGGCCCTATGGTGTCAACAACGAAACGGCTGAGTCGGTTGCTTCTGTCAGATCTCTCAGAGGTCTTTCATGCTTTCTGGTCACTTTTGCACTATGTATTGCGCAGTTTGCTCAGGGTTCCCACTGTCACACGCAGCAGAAATTCACATCACCCGCCTGCACATGATTGAATTGCACCACGTATGCGTTCTTCCCGTGTTCGACCTTGCCCACACATACCTAGGAAGGTTCATTCCCGGACGTACTTGGATGAGATATGTGGTATCGAAGTATTGTCCATCTTCTATTCTTAATTAGTATCGAAATTCACTTCTGCGATATTTTTACAGTTTGTTTTCCCGGACTTCAATTCACGTTATGGAAGATCGTTTGTGCTCATATGAATGGCGGATAATTGCGTTCGGTAAGGGTACTGGAAATTCCTCCGCTATAGTGAAGCTGTCGTTTAGGTTTAGCTCAGGCGATGCACTGCTGCTGACGGCAGGTACTCATGGTATCTGGACAACTGTGAAGGTGCCAGGTATTATGTTCATGGTTCATTCAGTTGTACACACAATTTTTTAACGTGGCCACTTTTTAACACCACGGAAGCACATTATTCTTCAGTTCATAGTACTTTCTGTTGTGCGGAGGTTTTTGTTTGGGCCTACCACGTTCTAGCACGTTTCCTAAAGTTGTTGATTCTAGATTTTATTTTTTGCCATGTAGGCTTACTGTGTTCGTTGTCTGTTAATGACTTGTCAAGTGCAATACCGAGGGATTTAGGGTGGGTGATGTTTAGAACTTTCCGCCTGGCGAAAATGATGTATCGTTGTTTACGCGGTCGGCTGTCATTTAGGTGAAATGCACACGCCACAGTTTTGGAAGGTTAAAGTGTAGCTCTCTTTAATAGCGTAGGAGTGTATCCACGTTTGCCGCTAAAATTCGACGTCCTTCGAGTGATTTTGAACTGCTGTACCATAACCGTCCGTGTAGCCGAATTTCTAACATACAGTGAATTGCATGTCGCTGAGTGATATATTCAGTGCCAGTCGTGTAATTGCATAGTGTCTGCAACGTTCCTTACCGGATATGTTATCTCTCGACTTCTAATCTCTCTACCCCTAATTCCTTAAACCTTTCAGACCTGAGTTTTTTTCTGGGAAAGAACTTTTTTTATTTACATTGTAATGTACATAGGTAATTTTTTAACGATTTTAAAGTCAAGACGTATGCAGAAAGATGTATCCACTTTCGAAATTATAATTTTTAAACTTGGCTTCTTTGTATAGACCAAAATACCTAATGTTGAAATATTCACTGTTGTAATAATTAACTGATCATACACTAACTATCATGCAATATAACAACAATAGTACTTTAGTTATAAAGTGAACTATAATTAGCCAATCACTTCCGTGTAATCTGGCCATCACAAGCTGCTGCCGGCCGTTGTGGCCGAGCGGTTCTAGGCGCTTCACTCTGGCACCGCTACGGTCGCAGGTTCGAATCCTGCCTCAGGCATGGATGTGTGTGTTGTTCTTAGATTACTTAGGTTTACGTAGTTCTAAGTTCTAGGGGACTGATGACGTCAGATGTTAAGTCCCGTAGTGCTCAGAGCCATTTGAACCATTTTTAAATAAGCTGCTCTGCAGTGCTACAATGACTTTTTGATATATTTTTAGTGATGCCCTACAGGTGGCAGCATTTGTACCTGATGAAAGAGTGAATATTCACAAATGTGTTTCTTTATATCTTTCTTTCTTTCACTGGTGCCATGTCCCGCACTGACGCAGGGTCGGCATTGTTAGGAACGTATTTGGCAAGGTTAGTGGAAAGGGGTGGCTGGATGCTCTTCCTGCCGCCACCGCATACCACCCGGGATGGAATTAGTGTACCCCTGCTGTCTGCGTTTAGTGTAATTCATGGAATAGTGCGAACATGTTCAGATGTCTGCGAGTAGTGTAACTGAGGCGGAAAGTGGGGACCAGCCCGGAATTAACCTACTGGGATGTGGAATACCGCCTAAAAGCCACATCCAGGATGGCCGGCACACCGACAAACGTCGGTAATCCGCCGGACGGATTCGATCCGGCGCCGGTGCGCCTACCTGAGTCCAGGAAGCAGCGCATTAGCGCACTCAGCTAACCTGGCGGGTATTCAGAAATGTGTTTCCATTCCCAAAAATGCACCTGTTGCAGCTAAGACACAGTAAGAAGTTAATGTACACAATTGAAGCCACAGGGTCTGCAAGGGTTAAAGAATCGCGCTATGAGTAAAAGTACTTCATACGTTTGATTACTTTATAAATGGGATTGTGTTAAATATTTGACGGCAAACGTGTAAAAATCTTTACACTTAAAGAGGCAATACACTAATTAATTTGGATTCATTATATTTGCGATATTCACCAATAGACTGACCAATCTGGTGCACCAAAAAAGTGCCAACACCTATTTATGTCCATGACAGACAGAAAAAAATATCGAAAAGGTTTGAAATTATGTGTAAAATTTGTTGGAATTCACGAAGTGATCGCGTTTACAAATTATGTATGAATATTGTCTGGGTAATATGTGGGCCATAGTTTGACATTGCCTGAAGACCCACACACTGTTTTTAATTTTAATACTTGTGTCATTGTGTTAAACCTTTAACGTAAGATTATACCTGTTAATAAGAAGATTATGACAGCACTGTGAATTTTTAATACTTTAAATAAAATTTTTCCTACCCCTGGAAACCGTTAGATAGGTAATCTTAATTGTGGTTTGGTGAACGTTTTAGCCATTTAGTAACACAGATATTTTTCCGGAGGCAAAACCTACTTTTCTAGCATTTTAGACTTAGAGAAAGTTTTTGACAATGCTGACTGGAATACTCTCTCTTGAATTCTGAAGATGAAAGGGGTAAAATACAGGGAGCGAAAGACTATTTACAATTTGTACAGAAACCAGAAGGCAGTTATAAGAGTCGAGGGACATGAAAGTGGTTGGAAAGGGAGTGAGGCAGGCTTGTAGCCTCTCCCCGATGTTATTCAATCTGTATATTGAGCAAGTAGTAAAGGAAACGAAAGAAAAGTTCGGAGTAGGTATTAAAATCCATGGAGCAGAAATAAAAACTTTCAGGTTCGCCGATGACATTGTAATTCTGTCAGAGACAGCCCAGGACCTGGAAGAGCAGTCGAATGGAATGGACAGTGTCTTGAAAGGAGGATATAAGATGAACATCAACAAAAGCAAAATGAGGACAATGGAATGTAGTCGAATCAACTCGGCCGATGATGAGGGGATTGACATAGGAAATGAGACACTTAAAGTAGTAAAGGAGCTTTGGTATTTGGGGAGCAAAATAACTTATGATGGTCGAAGTAGAGAGGATATAAAATGTAGACTGGCAATGGCAAGGAAAGCGTTTCTGAAGAAGAGAAATTTGTTAACATCGAGTATAGATTTAAGAGTTAGGAAATCGTTTCAGAAAGTATTTGTATGGAGTGTAGACATGTGTAGAAGTGAAACGTGGGCGATAAATAGTTTAGACAAGAAGAGAATAGAAGCTTTCGAAATGTGTTGCTACAGAAGAATGCTGAAGATTAGATGGGTAGATTACATAACTAATGAGGAGGTATTGAATAGAATTGGGGAGGAGAGAAATTTGTGGCACAACTTGACTAGAAGAAGGGATTGGTTGGTGGGGCATATTCTGAGGCATCAAGGGATCACCAATTTAGTATTGGAGGGCAGTGCGGAGGGTAAAAATCGTAGAGGGGGACCAAGAGATGAATACACTAAACAGATTCAGAAGGATGTAGGTTACATAGGTACTGGGAGATGAAGAATCTTGCACTGGATAGAGTAGCATGGAGAGCTGCATCAAACAAGTTTCAGGACTGAAGACCACAACAACAACAAGTTTGTCCCCACTGAATAATGAAATTCTGAATTAGTACTTGTGACTGCCAACACACAACTACTTAGACTTTGATTTCCTACATTAAACTGCATGCGTAGCTAAATAAGAGGTCACTGTGGAAAGAGGCTGAACGCCAGTGAGGAGAAGAAGGGATGTGGTGTAGGCCACGAAACCTCGGGGAGGCGGCTTCCAGTGTTATTCACAGTTCGCCTCCCTATTTTGAAGGGAAATGCGAGGCAGGCGAAATGAGGCAGAGCAGCGTTTTGTTAAGCGGGAGGAAGATACGAGCTACACTGCACAGTTGGTGCTGTGTGTGTGCATCTGACAACGCAGAGTTTATCTCAGGAACGTGTAGAGCAACAGAGTTTGTTTTTAACAAGCTATGTTCATGGAATATATAGCACCTAATGGTCAAAGTTCCGAAAGAAGTGCAATTGAAACAGCGAGAAGTGAAACTTTTCTGACATACAAAGGCTGTTAATAAAACATCTCAGAGTGTGGAATGGGAACAGAGCGTTGGGACTTCTTCGTAATGTGTGAGACACTGACACCTGTCCAGATGCTGCCAAAACGAATGAATGTTTAAAGAAATGTAAAGACAGCTCCTACTGGTTGACGTAAGTAACCTAGGAGTGGGAGTATATAGTGCATTTGTGCTTATAGCGCGATCCATCCTTATTGGCTAGCACACCGTAGTTCAGATCGAAAAAAATCGATATTCGGTTTTCGTCGTATTTCGATAAATTAAGGTTTTATTTAAGTACTCTGGAAAGGATGTAGCTGAAAAAACTTTTTTCGAGCATTTAAAGAGCATTTCCCTACTAGTGTGTTTATGTGCCACTCTCACTTTTCTGTCACCCACTTTTCTGCATATGTTTTAGATATTTATATTCCCTACATTGCAATTTAGGGACTTTTTTCTTACTCGCGATTGTGTTGGCTATCCTTGTAATTCAACGGTCGGTATTATTTTGTTTCTGCTGGTTGTAGACAACACGCTTTCAAACACACGGTTAGTTTTGTTCAAGTGTGATTGGGAGTAGTTGTTATAGAAAACTTGCAAGTATACTATGGACAGGCAATTAGGAGAAATAAAGAAAATCTGGAGGCAATGAAGAGAGATGTTTGGGCCATATTCTTCCATAAGTCCTCTACTGATGATAAGCCATGTCATGGATTGTGTCTATCAGGAGAAAATTCTTGGTGCAAATACAATAGGACTCAGGCAACTGGAGAATCTTATTCTCACCAGCATTCTCTTCCTGCTGCTGTTATTACAGAAACTAAACCTATTTTCAGAGACATGTCTCATCCTGACCGTCTAAGGAAACGTCTGCATGGGCAGACATAGAACCAAAATTAATGTTTCAACAGCATAGTTTGGAGCCACCTTCCTAAAACTGTATTTGTAGGCATGCATACTATGAAACTAGGAGTTCATGATGCTGTTGTTATATTCGATTGTGGTAATACTGGAAATTGTTGGGTACTGAAAAACCTGGGAATTAATCCTGTTGAAAATATGATCAGTGGGCTGCAACATCGTGATAGAATGAGGAAAGCTGATGCAGACAGGTCTGTATCTAATATGGCCAAGAAAGCAATACAAAAATCCAGGAAGGAGGAAAAGAAGCTGGAAGACCTGCTAGGGGCAAAAGAAGGGCCATCATATGCAGCAGGACAATTTTAATAAACTGTAAGTAACAAATTTCAAAAGTTTTTTCTTTAAAGTCAATTTCCCGCAAACTAAAATTTTCAGTACATATGCCCCATTATATCAGAAACTATCATAGATAAAGGAATGAAATTTTCAGAGACTCTACATAACACAAAAAGCCACCTCTGGTACTACATTCATTAATATTCCACCATTAGGAAGTTCACCAAGAATATTTTCTGCAGAAAAAGCTTAATATTTTTTGTTAATAAATGTAAAACAGTATTTCTTAAAATTATAAAATGGATAAAGCAGATTTTAGTAGTGTTGACTTTATTAGCATCATGTATCACACAGTAAAAATATTAAGGTCCTGCGTCAAATAGCATTTTCAGAAATAGGTCAAATACTTCCATAAATTAACATGGGTTAGATAGGCAGACTATGGTCCCCTTAAGTAACAGGACAGAGAGAGGAGTAAATTGTATGCATTTTGGTGCCCCAAGACTAACAAGTTAAATGGTTAATCACCTGAAATTAGAGTAAGGAAAGATGTCAGCATCCGGCAAGACAATGTCTCACTAGTCAACACTCACAAGAATTACTATTTCGCCAGTAAAAATTACGCACTGCTGAAAACTTTAGAGCTCAAAGTTTTTCTGGTCGGAAGCACTACGTACATAGTCATTTTCGGACGACACCTCCATCTTTAGACTTCTTTGAAAGTTCTGCATGTCCAGGACAAGAGCTGGATTTGGATGCAGGCAGAGACGAGTTGCTGGTACGCAACCAGTGTTCGATTTTGCAGGCAGCACAGCTACCACTTGCCGATTCTAAGTGTGGTGAGACACAGCCAAACGGAGAAGTCATAAAAAAGTCAGTAATTTCATTTTAGTATGAAAGACTTACTTGCTGCTAGACGTTTGACATCTTTCAACTATGGCAGTAGATGCATATCGATATCATTTTGCAACATATTCACTTTCTATGTACTAACCTACGGCAATTGCGGTACGACCTCTGCGAAGGTAAATTTTTTGTTCAAATGTGCATTAAGTTTGAGTTACCATTCCAGATCCTTTAGCCAAATTTACCAAGGCATTACTTTATTAATTTAAGGTACTGGTAAAATAGTTTCTTGTGAGATTTGGTTCTTTACAAATAGTAAACAGAGTTCACTGTGATGAGTTTTAGTTTCAGTAGTCAGAAGACGGATTTCCTAATCATAGATCAGTTTTGTTGTTGTGGTCTTCAGTCCTGAGACTGGTTTGATGCAGCTCTCCATGCTACTCTATCCTGTGCAAGCCTCTTCATCTCCCAGTATCTACTGCAACCTACATCCTTCTGAATCTGCTGGGTGTATTCATCTCTTGGCCTCCCTCTACGATTTTTACCCTCCACGCTGCCCTCCAATGCTAAATTGGTGATCCCTTTATGCCTCAGAACATGTACTACCAATCGATCCCTTCTTCTAGTCAAATTGTGCCACAAACTTCTCTTCTCCCCAATCCTATTCAATACTTCTTCTTTAGTTATGTGATCTACCCATCTAATCTTCAGCATTCTTCTGTAGCACCACATTTCGAAAGCTTCTATTCTCTTCTTGTCCAAACTATTTATCGTCCATGTTTTACTTCCATACATGGCTACACTCCATACAAATACTTTCAGAAACGACTTCCTGCCATTTAAATCTATACTCGATGTTAACAAATTTCTCTTCTTCAGAAACGCTCTCCTTGCCATTGCCAGTCTACAATTTATATACTCTCTACTTCGACCATCATCAGTTATTTTGCTCCCCAAATAGCAAAACTCCTTTACTACTTTAAGTGTCTCATTTCCTGATCTAATACCCTCAGCGTCTCCCGACTTAATTCGACTACATTCCATTATCCTCGTTTCGCTTTTGTTGATGTTCATCTTATATCCCCCTTTCAAGTCGCTATCCATTCCGTTCAACTGCTCTTCCAAGTCCTTTGCTGTCTCTGACAGAATTACAATGTCATCGGCGAACCTCAAGGTTTTTGTTTCTTCTCCGTGGATTGTAATACCTACTCCATATTTTTCTTTTATTTCCTTCACTGTTTGCTCAATATACAGATTGAATAACATCGGGGAGAGGCTACAACCCTGTCTCACTCCTTTCCCAACCACTGCTCCCTTTCATGCCCCTCAACTCTTATAACTGCCATTTGGTTTCTGTACAAATTATAAATAGCCTTTCATTCCCTGTGTTTTACCCCTGCCACCTTCAGAATCTAAAAGAGAGTATTCCAGTCAACATTGTCAAAAGCTTTCTCTAAGTCTACAGATCCTACAAACGTAGGTTTGCCTTTCCTTAATCTAGCTTCCAAGACATGTCGCAGGGTCAATATTGTCTCACGTGTTCCAATATTTCTACGGAATCCAAACTGATCTTCCCCGAGGTCGGATTCTACTAGTTTTTCCATTTGTCTGTAAATAATTCGCGTTAGTATTTTGCAGCCGTGACTTATTTAACTGGTAGTTCGGTAATCTTCACATCTGTGAACACCTGCTTTCTTTGGCATTGGAATTATTATATTCTTCTTGATGTCTGAGGGTATTTCGCCTGTCTCATACATCTTGCTCACCAGATGGTAGAGTTTTGCCAGGATTGGCTCTCCCAAGGCTGTCAGTAGTTCTAATGGAAAGTTATCTATCCCGGGGCCTTCTTTCGACTCAGGTCTTTCAGTGCTCTGTCAAGCTCTTCACGCAGTATCAAATCTCCCATTTCATCTTCATCCCATCCACATCCCCTTCCATTTCCATAATATTGTCCTCAAATACATCGCCTCTGTATAGACCCTCTATATACTCCTTCCACCTTTCTGCTTTCCCTTCTTTGCTTAGAACTGGGTTTCCATCTGAGCTCTTGATATTCATAGAATAGATCTGATGAGTTGTAATTTACTTGTACCAAATATTGCTTGGCTAAATTCAATCATTTAATAAATATATCCATTCAAAGAACTCCACCCTCTTTATTTACAAAATAAAATGAACAACGACATGTACTACAGATACGAAGATTTTCGGTCCTTCATGATGTACATAATTTAAAAACTGGATTACTCACCACACTCTCTGGCTAAAATGTGTCGTAGTGGTGCACATTGTTTCACCCTGGGGACGACTGTTACATGACAATCCACAACACTATGCTTATACCCGTTGTGTAGTAAAACAGATTATTCTTCGCCCTGAAAAATTTACTTTCTGGGACATGACCCGTTTTCGAATTCACCGACTCAGTTGTACACGATTTCATGAATATCAGATGTTGATGCAATAATTATTCAGAACAAGCAAAAACTACGAGTACGATAGGTTTCTTGGAGTGCTGTATTGTTTATAAACAAATACAGAAACTATGATGTAGTTATACACTATCACAGTTACATTGAAATGAGGCAAACATTCACTATCAGTATCGGAGGCTTTACTTTCAAGTATTATGATGCGAGTTTCTCACTAATCTTATCTACGAAACATATTCGATGGTGGGAACAAAATAACCTTTCGAAGGTTACACTGCTATCGACAGTGCACCACATTATGGTTTCACACTGTCCAGCGTTTTATATTCTTATCTACGGTGACTTGCTAACGGCTAAATGGCCGCAATTTAGGCAGGTGTATAGATACAGATCAAAATTAGCAGTAGCAGTCAGAAATGGATGAGAAATTTTCCTTGCCTCTATAGACCACTTTCAGTGGTTGAGACAGTAGCCATTAAAAACACAGTAACGTTTGGAACGAGCTATTGTAATAAAGCTGTAATGCCGAACTACCCATAGAAGTACTCTTCAACAAATGGACTATAGTTACCTGAGCCTGCGCCTTTCTGTATACAACACGTCACTGAGTCGTTGATATACACTCTCTGAAATAATGGAGAAGCAGAGCTATATTAATCTAAGAGAACCAACTCACGGTCTATAAAGACGTTAGTTGTCCTTGCGGTTGTAGCCTTCAGTCCAGACGTTAATCAGTCCCGTGCGACTTACTTTATCTTTGTATAACTACTGCAACCTTCATCATCTTGAACCTTGGAACTGTAGCTAAGCCCTGGTTTCCTTCAAACTTGTCTCCGTCACCGAGTTAACTACTCCTTGGCACCGTAGGATATATCCTGTTAACGGTTGACTCCCTTTAGTCAAGTTGTGGCACAAAGTTCTTCTCTCCACGACTCGGGTCAGTACCTCTTCATCAGTTACACAATCCACTCATGTAATCTACATCATTCTTCTGTGCTACCATAAATCCAAAAAGCTACCATTTGTTTTTTATCCCTTCTCTCTTATCATCTACATTTCACTTCCAGTTTAGACGACTACTTTCACAAAAAAAAAGCTTTCTAACACTTCAACTTAGATCTCAACGTTACGAGCCACACGAAAGATAAATATTATTGTCAGATTATGTCAGAGTCTGACTCCGCAGCAGGCAGTCAGGGTGATTGGCTGCCATGTCAGTTCACGGTTTTCATACAACGACGGCCCTCACTACCGGATGTTTCAGCTGCCGAGAATTCTTCCGGGTTGTATGGCCGTGGTCCATGGAACTCTGCTATGCCTGACGTAGCTTTGGACGAAACGTCAGGGATAGAAGAGTTCCATGGACCACGGCCATACAACCAAGAAGAATTCTCGGCAGTTCACGGTGTTCCCTGCGGTTATTTTAGTGGCAGGGTTGGAACGGTGCGTTCAGCTCTCATGATGTTAATTTAATTACCTGGCTAAGGATTAACGGTTGAAAGATCTCGGCCAACGGAAGCGGAGATAATGGAGAATGGGAACTCTGATAATTTGAAAGAACGGTATATGGTTTGGAAACACCTGGAGCTATTTACTGTTCCTGTCGCAATCCATACCACAGTACGCTCGTTCAGCATCAGGTGGTTCTTTCGGCCTGAATGCGCAATTACTTTCACTCTATGCCAGAGGAATCCCAGCAGTTGGAAATCATTTAATGGCGTACGTCTGTGTGTTCTACAGAGATCCTGTTTCCGTACTTTCTTTGCGCGCGCGTTTCGTCGTCTTCAATTGCTACGAGCTGTGTGTTACCACGCGTACACTGTGCAGTATTCCTATGGGCATCTGAAAAAGACGGTCAAGTCGTTGAAACACCGCACAGAAAAATGGAAACAACTTGACTGAGTACCCACCGCACAGAAAAATGGAAACAACTTGATTCAGTACCTTCAAGTACACCGTTAATCAATGATGCCGAGAAAAGCTGAGATATTATATAAGAAATCTTTGTATAACATTATTACGAAAAGGGTAGATTGCCACTCTCAGTAAAGATGGCACGTCGAGTTGCAGACAGGCAAAACGAAAACACTGCTACAGTTAGAGCCTTCGGCCAAAGCACACCTCAAAAAGGGAACATACATCCACATATTGTTGTTCTTCCAACTTGCACTTTCCATTGTTAGAAATCGTCGATTGTTCTGCATTATGAATTGTTGTATTATATATGTAGTCAATGGTAGAGTACGGGAGAGACTTTGACCAATACTTAGGTGGACACCGTGATGGAGAGTGACAAATTTCGCTAATACACTCCAGGATCTTGACCTTGGTAGACGTACCTATTCCTAGTGTGGCAGAGCCCCACCCAATTTTAAATCCTATTCGTGAACACCAGCGTCAGAGGTTTCGTGAAGAGGATCTTAACGCAAGAATTCCCGCTGCCTCTGGCATTGTTGGTACATTGCCGGAGTCGATCGTACGTCTATGACAGAACACTGTGCAGCAACACCGCACCTGAGAGACGACATTTTTAACAGCTGTTGTGAATGTAGAAGCTTGTGCAAGCTGTGCAGATAAATAAAGTTATTTCAAACAATTATCTGCTTGCTTTTTCGTCATGGTCAGCGCAATTACCATGAATTTAAAATTTATTGTTTTCACTTACAATTTTCCGCTCAGTCTTTTCTGGACCAGAATTCCTTCCAAAATCTGAAATACTTGCCCTGCCTTGTCATTCATATCAGCGTGTGTCATCATCACAAAAAACGCTGTATATATGTCGTTTATTAAAGTGAATCTGTAGACAAGGTATGAGTAAGGTGTAATTGGTTATAAATCGGTGTACGAATGAGCAAAGGTGGACATTTTGTGAGGTAGGATACGGATGATACAGGTTCCACACGTAGTTTTCCTCCGTGAAGTAAAAGATAATGAGAACCACAGATGCGGCGCACAATGAAATGCATCACAGAGCCAGAGAAGGTGCATTATGCTGTCAGTACCGTCATTCAACTAAAATAGCTTGGATCACATACCTACACACGGACAAAGCTTACAAAGAGCATAATTTCCTTATCAATAAGGATATTTTGCTTCCTATGTCATCTATATGGATGTACACAGACGGGTGTAAATAATTTTCGTTCCCTAAAACTGCAATAAAGAGTCCTCAACAGTACAAAAAATCTCAAAAACAAGAGATATTTTTTTATCTACGAAAGAACAGATATTTTAACGTTCTTTCCTTAGATCAGGGATCTCCATACTACGGCCCGAGGGCCGGCAAACGGGCCCGCGTTAGCTGGTGGAACATCCCCAGTATCCGGCCCGCCAAATACACTCCTGGAAATTGAAATAAGAACACCGTGAATTCATTGTCCCAGGAAGGGGAAACTTTATTGACACATTCCTGGGGTCAGATACATCACATGATCACACTGACAGAACCACAGGCACATAGACACAGGCAACAGAGCATGCACAATGTCGGCACTAGTACAGTGTATATCCACCTTTCGCAGCAATGCAGGCTGCTATTCTCCCATGGAGACGATCGTAGAAATGCTGGATGTTGTCCTGTGGAACGACTTTCCATGCCATTTCCACCTGGCGCCTCAGTTGGACCAGCGTTCGTGCTGGACGTGCAGACCGCGTCAGACGACGCTTCATCCAGTCCCAAACATGCTCAATGGGGGACAGATCCGGAGATCTTGCTGGCCAGGGTAGTTGACTTACACCTTCTAGAGCACGTTGGGTGGCACAGGATACATGCGGACGTGCATTGTCCTGTTGGAACAGCAAGTTCCCTTGCCGGTCTAGGAATGGTAGAACGATGGGTTCGATGACGGTTTGTATGTACCGTGCACTATTCAGTGTCCCCTCGACGAACACCAGAGGTGTACGGCCAGTGTAGGAGATCGCTCCCCACACCATGGTGCCGGGTGTTGGCCCTGTGTGCCTCGGTCGTATGCAGTCCTGATTGTGGCGCTCACCTGCACGGCGCCAAACACGCATACGACCATTATTGGCACCAAGGCAGAAGCGACTCTCATCGCTGAAGACGACACGTCTCCAATCGTCCCTCCATTCACGCCTGTCGCGACACCACTGGAGGCGGGCTGCACGATGTTGGGGCGTGAGCGGAAGACGGCCTAACGGTGTGCGGGACCGTAGCCCAGCTTCATGGAGACGGTTGCGAATGGTCCTCGCCGATACCCCAGGAGCAACAGTGTCCCTAATTTGCTGGGAAGTGGCGGTGCGGTCCCCTACGGCACTGCGTAGGATCCTACGGTGTTGGCGTGCATCCGTGCGTCGCTGCGGTCCGGTCCCAGGTCGACGGGCACGTGCACCTTCCGCCGACCACTGGCGACGACATCGATGTACTGTGGAGACTTCACGCCCCACGTGTTGAGCAATTCGGCGGTACGTCCACCCTGTCTCCCGCATGCCCTCTATACGCCGTCGCTCAAAGTCCGTCAACTGCACATACGGTTCACGTCCACGCTGTCGCGGCATGCTACCAGTGTTAAAGACTGCGATGGAGCTCCGTATGCCACGGTAAACTGGCTGACACTGACGGCGGCGGTGCACAAATGCTGCGCAGCTAGTGCCATTCGACGGCCAACACGGCGGTTCCTGGTGTGTCCGCTGTGCCGTGCGTGTGATCATTGCTTGTACAGCCCTCTCGCAGTGTCCGGAGCAAGTATGGTGGGTCTGACACGCCGGTGTCAATGTGTTCTTTTTTCTATTTCCAGGAGTGTATTTGAAGTGGTACCTATACTGCCCACAACTGAGTATCCAGGCTTATCGCTACCAATACATTGCGACATTGTCGGAGCTCTATCTTTACAAAGCTGAAGGTCATGGTTAAACTTGTGGCTACACACAATAAAAAGACAGACCATTCTCCGTGCGATCGTGAAAAATAAGTACGATTAACAGACTAGTTTGGCGAAAACATTTTAAGTAAAAAAATTATTTGCATTTTATTCTACTCACGAGTCTGGTGGAAGTCTTTCAAATGGACAACACTTTGGCAACTAGCCTTAGTAGTCAGTCATTATGGAAGATGCCTCTTAAGCGAGGTTTCACTTTCTTTTGATTACGTTGTAAAATACACATAGCAAGTAAATCGTATAAAATATTTTTTATTTAAAAGTAGTTTAAAGAAAATGCAATACCTGGTGTACATAATGATATTGGATATTTTAGTTGTAACTGATGTATAAAAATAACTGTAATTAATGTATATCTTGAAAACTCACAGTGTTATTCACGTAAAGAAATATAACATCTTAGTGATAATTAGTGAAAAAATACTCAAATCGTGAAATACGTATTTCCATTTTCAGATTTTCCTTGCCTCTTCGAATTCAAACTTTGAATTGTCCCACACTTCGTCGTCTCACATACTAGTACAGCGCATAAAACACTAAAAAACTCGTGAGACACTCGCAAAATAGACACAATCACGCAACAGACCTATCAAATATCTGCTCTGGCTCTAAGACTACATAACTAAACTTATTGTTGCGCCGCTTGAAATAACATTGCGTTGACATACTCTACCTCTGTTACGTCTTGCAGTAATAGTGTTACTAACAATGATTTTGAGATTTCGTTAACTCTGTGAGATTTCGTTAACTCTGCAGGACGCTTTCGTGAAGAATATGTAGTGACATACTTTTTTGTCGGTGAAATTCACCAGAATAAAATACGCCAGAATTTTGGTCAGTTACGTCCACCAATCAAAATTATGTAATTAAATAAAAATCGTAGTTCGTTTTAGTGCTAGCTATTCCCACAACGTTAGATTTTTGCGTTTTCATCTTTCCTTTAGCCTTACATTACGGTGATCACGGGGTGCTAGGGTGCTTTAATCCCACTATGTAGATCTTGGCCCTTATGACTTCGTGGAGGAGTCAATGTGGCTCGCGGACTAAGAAGTTTGGAGACCCCTGCCTTAGATCCTCATGTCAAGAAGAAGGTATAATCAAAAAACCTGATACATTTATTCCTTTCCAATTTAATACCAAATATGTCACAAATATGTAATTGTACCAGTATGTACACCTATATGATGTTAAGAAGACTGGGTTTGCTTTAACCCACATATTTGTTCTTCTTGGTGCATAAATACAAATATCTACAGATTTATTCCAAAAAATTAGCATATGAAGTGTACTAGATTCAAATGAAGATTTGAAATTTTAAGATAACATTCAGATACTACTACCAGTTTTGCGAGCTAGTGAGAATTTAAACTTTTGAACTGGATGTAAGGAACTGTAGTTTTTGTGGCTATAGAGAGTTTGTGTATGTTGTGACATTCGTGACCAGTTCAGATATGATATTACACTCACGTCAAAATGTGAGGGGCAGTAAAAGGGCAGCAAACGCCATGATCTCCATTACTGTAAATACTTAACGTTATTTTGTGCTCTTGTGGGTAGATCATGGTTTATGTCAACGAGTTCGCAGTCTGAGAAACTGCATAGGGGACAGTCAAGTAAAAACCCACCGATGGGAAAAAGTAAATAGAAGGTCTACTATTTCAGAAGCAATCACCATAACTGCTGACTTATTTATCCCACTGTGAGAAAAGACGGACAACGCCTTCTTGGAAATATGTTTACGATTACTTAAGGAACAAGATTGTACCGAGGTGTGCATCTCAGAGTCCGAAGCAAATCGATAGCCACGAACGTCTTTCTTCAGGGCTCCGAAAATATGGTAATCGCATGTTGATAAGGATAACAGAAAAAATAAACTAGCAAACTGTGGTAACTAACACACAACCGTTTTATACGTGTGCTCATCATCCACAAATCTATCTGAAGCGATTCAACTTAAGAAAAGTCCTTTCTACGGCATCAGTTATGATCAAAATACACCTACATTGAAGCAGAATTATTTTTGGCTGAAGGCCGCCTGCAGATATAAATAAATAGATTAGAATTTTACATGATGTGCCTTATAGAAAGCCGACTTCCAGAGCGGTAAAGATATTTATAATTGAAACTTCCTGGCAGATTAAAACTGTGTGCCCGACCGAGACTCGAACTTGGGACCTTTGCCTTTCGCGGGCAAGTGCTCTACCATCTGAGCTACCGAAGCACGACTCAGAGCTGGTCCTCACAGCTTTACTTCTGCCAGTATCTCGTCTCCTACCTTCCAAACTTTACAGAAGCTCTTCTGCGAACCAGAAGAGTTTCTGTTAAGTTTGGAAGGTAGGAGACGAGATACTGGCAGAAGTAAAGCTGTGAGGTCCGGCTGTGAGACGTGCTTCGGTAGCTCAGATGGTAGAGCACTTGCCCTCGAAAGGCAAAGGTCCCAAGTTCGAGTCTCGGTCGGGCACACAGTTTTAATCTGCCAGGAAGTTTCATATCAGCGCACACTCCGCTGCAGAGTGAAAATCTTATTCATATTTATAATTATTTAGCTGAAATGGGGTTGCAAGAAGAAGATAATATGCGTAACTTAATGGAAATAGCCACTGTTCCCACAGAATGAGAACTTGTCAAAATAATTAGCTGGTAGACATAAATCGCTGGCATTATGTGTAGCAAGACTGTTCTTACATTAAAATTTGTCTCTGAAGGATTTTCGTGAAATAATTATTTTTAAGTACTAGTTTGGCTATATAGTAGTCTATAATTTGCTGTTAATTAAAACACATCTCTGTATTTGCATTCGATAGCTTGTGCCGAGAGGTCATTTGCCATCACGCGTCGTGTGGAATAGTACAGTCACACTGATAAATATATGAAATGATGCAGCGCTAATGAAAACCAAGCAATGTGATACACGTGTCTCAGAAAATGGTTGCAAGATGAACATCACTGAATGTAAACTATAGGGTAATGGAGTGTAATCTAATTTAATCAGGTGACGCTGGAGGTGTCGAAATGAGCCTCTAAATGAAGCAGGCGGGTATTGCTGTTGGGATCCTAAAAGCACTGGTAGCGGCAAAGTTAAAGAGTATTCATAGCGCAAAAGTAGACTGACTGTATGCCACCGCTAGTAGTGCATATCGGTTTCTGTATCAGTTCAACTAAATAACTTACCAGTCGAAGATGACGTGTATCTTAACTGATAAACCAAATTACATTACTAAGTTTAATAGTGATAAATTTACGTAAGCTGAGATGAAAAATAGTGTTGAATCCCAGACAACTAAATAAATAAACAAAAAGGTGCCTGCAGGCGTTATGTGGGTAAGTCCTCATTAATTAATGGCCATAGAAACATGTAAGTGTGAGAATGGAATGCTGTTTGGTTAATTCCTGATGATGATGATGTCGATAACTTTGCTCATCACGAGCTATGTCAAAACTGAGACAAAAGTGGTCAAAAGCTATATTCGTATCTAATTAGTACTCACGTCAGCTTTAGTATATTTATGCAGAGTGTTTTGGTTGCTGACAGTGTAGGAGATAACAATGATTGCTAGGACACCTGCATCATCAACAGACAATTGAAATTCACAAGTTCGTCTACAGTTCGTCTATATTTGTGTTTTCGGGCAATCGAAATCAGAACTTTCAGCGAGCGAACTCCAACGCTTGACATCTCGTATACAGTGAGGTCTCTAGAGACAGTGAGTGCTCAACTGGACAAAAAAACGAGGGATAAAACTGATGGCCGTCTTATTTGAAGCCATCTTTAATCCTCATATGTGGTGTTGAACCTTCGTTTATGAATACCGTGGTTTGACCACTATCGTGTCTCGGTCGCTGAATACGCAAAATAAATAGGGGAAAAAACGCCTGTCAGCAGCGGCTGTTTCAAGTACCAGTATTGAGTGTGTTATTTTGTATCTGCTGAAGCCAGTAACAACTGGTTGCAGCTATCAGCCACTTGAATTACAACCAGTCTGATATCTGGGGTATCAGACGTTGGCCTCATACGTACGTGATACTGTCGTTCACTGATTAGCACGGCTATTTCTAGAAAAAAAAACTTACTCTGTAACGAAAAAGATGCTACACTGATCCACATTAACGAAGGGAAATAACACGAAAAAAATATAACCAAACCATTGTGCACAAATATGACGAAAGTAATACCCTCAGACATCAAGAAAAACGTAATAATTCCAACCATAACAGAAGCGGGTGTTACAGGTGTGAAAATGATCGAAATATCAGTTTAATAACTCAAAATACTAACACGAATTCTTTACAGACGAATGGTAAACCTCGTGGAAGGTAAGTTTGGATCCCCTAGAAATGTTCGGACGCTCGTGGCAAACTGACCTACCACGTATTTTGGAAGACAGGTTAAGGAGAGGCAAAGCCACGTCTCTAGTATTTGTAGACTTAGAGAAACCTTTTGACAATGCTGACTGGAATATTCTCTTTTAAATTCTGAAGGTAGCAGGGGTAAAATACAGGGAGTGAAAGGTTAGTTACAATTTGTACAGAAACCAGACGGCCGTTATAGCAGTCGAGGGGTATGAAAGCGAAGCAGTGGTTGAGAGGGGAGTGAGACAGGATTGTAGCCTGTCCCACACGTTATTCAATTCGATACTGAGCAAGCAGTAAAGCAAACAAAAGAAAAATTTGGAGTAGTAGTTAAAGTCCATGGAGAAGAAATAAAAACTTTGAGGTTGGTCGACGACATTGTAATTCTGTCAGAAACAGCAAAGAACCTGGAACAGCAGTTGAACGGAATGGACAGTGTCTTCAAAGGAGGATATAAGATGAACATCAACAAAATCAAAACGAAGATAATGGAATGTAGGCGAATTAAATCGGGTTCTGAGATGTATTCGAAATAAATTAGGTGATTCTGGGGGTATTACATTAAGAAATGAGACACTTAAAGTAGTAAATGAGTTCTCCTATTCGGAGAGTAAAACAACTGATGATGATAGAAGTACAGAGGATATAAAGTGTAGACTGACTATGGCAATGAAACCATTTCTGAAGAAGAGAAATTTGTTAACATCGAGTATAGATTTAAGTGTCAGAAACACTTTTCTGAAAGTATTTGTATGGAGTGTAGCCGTGTATGGAAATGAAACACAGACAATAAACAATTTCGTCAAGAAGAGAATATAAACTTTCGGAATGTGGTGCTACAGAAGATTGCTCGAGATTTGATGGCTAGATCACGTTACTAATGAGGGGGTACTGAATAGAACTGGGGAGAAGAGACATTTGTGGCACAACTTGACTAGAAGAAGGAATCCCCTGGTGGGACACGTACTGAGGCATCCATGGGTGACCAATTTAGTGCTAGAGGGAACAGTGTTGGGTAATCATAGAGGGAGACCAAGAGATGAATACAGAAAGCAGATTAAGAAGCATGAAGGTTACAGTAGTTATTCGGAGATGAAGAGGCTTGCACAGGATAGGGTGGCATGGAGAACTGCATCAAAACACCACAACAGCACATGACGAAAATAGATCGTACGCAGAGTATATGGAGTGTCATGAATGAAAGTTGATAATGAAGTTTTAAACAAAGACATTACCCTTGAACTTAGAATGTTTTGGAAAATGCAAAACAGGTGTGTGAATGTGGTAAAACTGCCATCAGTACAGAATGTAACAGGTGTAAAATTTGAAACATACAGTGTATTGTGACACTTATCATGATGGTGTGTAAGAGTCCCTTATTAACTAAGCCTAATTCATATTACAAACTCTTGGCGCGGCAAGGTAGTGTGGAACTAAGTTCAACAACGTACCTGCCGATGAAAGCAACCCAAATATTCTTACGAAAGGTTGTCAGATCGAGTTAGAACCACCATGCCCCCAATTGGAAGTGTCTGCCGTTGAAGATAATCTTCCGCTTCATGAGCCTCCCCTGGCCGAACGTTATCGTCGTGTACTTATTCCAACAGCATGGCGAGGAAAGTAATCATCATTGTTGACATCTTTATTAAACTACATAGATACATCCAATACAATTTATGTAGACTGTAAGAGTCTCAAATCTAGGCTGATTATTGGTAATGACGTAAGGTCTTTTGGAAATATACTCATTCCCTCTATTAAAGACGTGAATGGTGGTTCTAACGATTGGTAAGAATAAACCATCAGAAGGTAATTCCAGTATAATGTAGTCAGAAAAGACCTATTTTCTCTAGGATAACAACGTGAATTGTACACACTTATCTGGTACACTCAGGTATAATTCATTTCACTTCTTCAGATGCTTAAAATCTGAAATAAATGAGAACTAAAAATGAAAAGCTCGTCATCGTTTTCTCTAGCCATTTGTCAGTAATAAGACCTTCCGTGCAAAAACGCACAGCTGTTATGCACGCATTTGCATAATGGTTTTCTGTGTACTTCATTTTGAAAATTGATAACAGATGTTAAATTTTGAATATTCTGCCTTAGCAACAGACTTCTGTTCATAGTCTATATTTATCAAAGGTGTTATGCCGTTTAATGTACAGAATTGTATAAACTGTGTTTTCTCCTAATTTAATGAGAGTCCATTTGCAGAGAACCACTTAATAATTTTCTAAAAGACATTATTTATAATTTCCTCAGCTGATTCTTGTTTGTTGGATGTGATTACTGTACTTGTATCATCAGCAAAAGAACTAGTTTATCATCTTTATGAATATAGAGTGGCAAGTCGTTAATATACATTAGGAACAATAGGGGACCCAAGATCGAACCCTGTTGGACATCATTCTTGATACTTTCCCAGTTGGAGGACTCTGCTGATTTTTGCTTCAACCTTTTGCTTTCTTCCAGTTAAGCATGAATTAAACCATTTGTGCACTGTCCCACTCATACCACAATACATAAGCTTATCTAGAATAATTTCATGATACACACAATCAAAAGCCTTTGAGAGACTACAAAATATCCCAATGGGTGATGTTAGGTTATTCAATGCATTTAATACTTGATCAGTGAAAGCGTATATGGCATTTTCTGTTGAAAAACTTTTCTGAAAACCAAATTGACAGTTTGTTAGTACTTCATTTTTACAAACATATGATGCTACTCTTGAATATGTTACTTTTTCAAGAATCTTGGATAAAACTGTAGGAAGTGAGACTGGGCAATAGTTGTTAGCATGCAGTCTATCTGGAAAAAAGCCCTGTTTCAGTGAGCTGCTACGTATGTGGCTGAGCATCCTCTTATTTATTGGGAACAAGCTTTTACTACTCTGTTGGAAATGCCATCAGCTCCATGTAAGCTTTTACTTTTCAGTGACTTTATTATTTACCTAATTTGAATTTATTATTTTCCTAATTTCAGTAGGAGAGGTGGGTTGAATTTTAATTTTATCAAATTGCATAGGTACTGCCTCTTCCATATATTGCCTTGCATTTTCTAATGAATAGCTGGATCCTATTTTCTCTACAACATTATTAAAAATGTTTTCTAGTTATGACTTCTTGTTAACAAACTTTCCATTGAGTTTAATAGAAATACAGTCTTCCTGTAGTCTCGGTTGCCCTATTTCCCTTTTAACAATATTCCCAATTGTTTTAATTTTATATCAGATGTGAGAATCTGAGACATACCACACATACTTCTGGACTTTTTAATAACTGTCTTAAATACAGTGCAGTAATTTTTGCAATGTTTCACTGTTTTGGGATCATTACTCCTCCTAGCTACAAGATACATTTCCTTTTTCTGTTTAGAAGATATTTTTATCTCTTTAGTAACCCGTGGCTTTTTACATGATTTCTTACAATTATATTTCATGGCTGTCTTCGGGAAACTGTTTTCATATATACTCACAAAGGTATCACGAAATACACTCCTGGAAATGGAAAAAAGAACACATTGACACCGGTGTGTCAGACCCACCATACTTGCTCCGGACACTGCGAGAGGGCTGCACAAGCAATGATCACACGCATGGCACAGCGGACACACCAGGAACCGCGGTGTTGGCCGTCGAATGGCGCTAGCTGCGCAGCACTTGTGCACCGCCGCCGTCAGTGTCAGCCAGTTTACCGTGGCATACGGAGCTCCATCGCAGTCTTTAACTCTGGTAGCATGCCGCGACAGCGTGGACGTGAACCGTATGTGCAGCTGACGGACTTTGAGCGAGGGCGTATAGTGGGCATGCGGGAGGCCGGGTGGACGTACCGCCGAATTGCTCAACACGTGGGGCGTGAAGTCTCCACAGTACATCAATGTTGTCGCCAGTGGTCGGCGGAAGGTGCACGTGCCCGTCGACCTGGGACCGGACCGCAGCGACGCACGGATGCACGCCAAGACCGTAGGATCCTACGCAGTGCCGTAGGGGACCGCACCGCCACTTCCCAGCAAATTAGGGACACTGTTGTTCCTGGGGTATCGGCGACGACCATTCGCAACCGTCTCCATGAAGCTGGGCTACGGTTCCGCACACCGTTAGGCCGTCTTCCGCTCACGCCCCAACATCGTGCAGCCCGCGTCCAGTGGAGTCGCGACAGGCGTGAATGGAGGGACGATTGGAGACGTGTCGTCTTCAGCGATGAGAGTCGCTTCTGCCTTGGTGCCAATGATGGTCATATGCGTGTTTGGCGCCGAGCAGGTGAGCGCCACAATCAGGACTGCATACGACCGAGGCACACAGGGGCAACACCCGGCATCATGGTGTGGGGAGCGATCTCCTACACTGGCCGTACACCTCTGGTGATCGTCGAGGGGACACTGAATAGTGCACGGTACATCCAAACCGTCATCGAACCCATCGTTCTACCATTCCTAGACCGTCAAGGGAACTTGCTGTTCCAACAGGACAATGCATGTCCGCATGTATCCGTGCCACCCAACGTGCTCTAGAAGGTGTAAGTCAACTACCCTGGCCAGCAAGATCTCCGGATCTGTCCCCCATTGAGCATGTTTGGGACTGGATGAAGCGTCGTCTCACGCGGTCTGCACGTCAGGCACGAACGCTGGTCCAACTGAGGCGCCAGGTGGAAATGGCATGGCAAGCCGTTCCACAGGTCTATATCCAGCATCTCTACGATCGTCTCCATGGGAGAATAGCAGCCTGCATTGCTGCGAAAGGTGGATATACACTGTACTAGTGCCGACATTGTGCATGCTCTGTTGCCTGTGTCTATGTGCCTGTGGTTCTGTCAGTGTGATCATGTGATGTATCTGACCCCAGGAATGTGTCAATAAAGTTTCCCCTTCCTGGGACAATGAATTCACGGTGTTCTTATTTCAATTTCCAGGAGTGTAGATAAAATTTTAAATTAGCATCATGTTCCTTGCACACCTCATCATAGTCTAACTGTTGCAAGCTTTCCCTAAGATTTTGAATTGTTAAATCGTTAATTGAACTTACTGTTTTGGAGCACTGTTTTGCATTCTTGTATGGAGCTATGTCATATAATGTAAGCAGTTGTGCATAATGACCAGGCAGATCATTCTTAACAGGAAAAGTTTTTATTTGATTAAATTTATCTTGGTCTACGAAAACATTATCTCTCAGTGTGCTGCTTTCCTGTACCATCTCAGTAGGAAAATCAATAACTGATGTCAAATTGAAAGAACCAAGTAATACTTCAAGGTCAAGCTCTCTGTCAGACTCTTTCAGAAAATCTACATCGAAATCACCACAAACAATTATTTGCTTTCCTCTGTCTGACAGATAGCACAACAACGAATTCAATTTATTCAAAAATAGTTGAAAATTTCCCAATGGGGACCTATACATGGCTACAAGTACAAAAGTGCAATTATTTAGTATAAGCTCACACACACATGCTTCTATATGTTGCTCTATTCAAATTTTCGGTTTCCAAATTTTTCACACTGTGACAGATTTTTAACATATGTGGCAACTCCTCCTCTCTCCATAGTGTCTCTACTTACACGTGCTGAAATCGTATATCCACCTACATTCACCATATCCATACCTGTGACTACATGATGTTCAGACAGGCGTAGTACATCTATTCCACCCACAATTTCTAAATCTTCTAAACAAACAAGAAGCTCATCTTTTGTTTTTTAATCCCCTTATATTCTGATACAATGTACTAACATTATTTTTCACTGTAGTTTTATGTAAATCTTGTGACATACTAACACTATTTTTCACTGTACTGTTATGAGAATCTTGTGATATTTTAATATCTCTAGTACCTGCCTGCCTGATCTTCTTATTGAGCTTAATTTCAGTCAATGTTGGATGATTGGGCACTATTCAGAAAAACTCCCATGAGTTTCAGTGTCCCTTAAAGATCAGCCCAGCCACTTTACCCTTTCCTTTCCTACTGAGATTCAAGCCACGTCTTGTGATGTCCCACTTACCAATATCATCAAAACGAAACAAACCTATGCCTGACAAAGTAGCCAACTGAAGCTGCTGATCTAGCTCCATATTGACCCTCCTGGCATAGTTTTTCAGTTGGGGCCGGTCATACCGCATGAAAGCAGGAACCAAGCCAGTATTTATATGTTTCGCTGCAGATGCAATTTTTACAAGGTCACACCCAATATTGTAGCCCTGGTCGTTATCAGTACTGTTTACCATTACACCCACTACCACAGCATGATCCTGCTTTGCAAAGGCCTTGCACAATGATCTTACATCCTCTAGCACTTGGCTAAGACATGCAATGGGCTTCAAAATACTTGTGACTGGTACCAGTCACTTAATTTTTCCTGCAACATCTGGCCCACATCTCTTCCATGGCTGCTACCTAACAACAGAACTCACCTCCTACATTCTACTTTTTTTTGCAACACTTGGTTTCCTAGTAAAAGTCTGTTGAGTGCTGCTTACACTTACATCTACTTGAGCCTCTTCCTTAGCTGACTGAGATAGCAAGGCAAAGCCACTGTTTGTGCCAATGATGAAACTATCAGATACTGTTCTCTTTCTGTGGCCCCTGGTCCTTGTGATCCAGAAACAACTATCTCTCTTCTTCGAACTCGTTACTGAATCTCGCTTTTTTCCTTATAAAATTACAACGGAGAATATACACTCCTGGAAATGGAAAAAACAACACATTGACACCGGTGTGTCAGACCCACCATACTTGCTCCGGACACTGCGAGAGGGCTGTACAAGCAATGATCACACGCACGGCACAGCGGACACACCAGGAACCGCGGTGTTGGCCGTCGAATGGCGCTAGCTGCGCAGCATTTGTGCACCGCCGCCGTCAGTGTCAGCCAGTTTACCGTGGCATACGGAGCTCCATCGCAGTCTTTAACTCTGGTAGCATGCCGCGACAGCGTGGACGTGAACCGTATGTGCAGCTGACGGACTTTGAGCGAGGGCGTATAGTGGGCATGCGGGAGGCCGGGTGGACGTACCGCCGAATTGCTCAACACGTGGGGCGTGAGGTCTCCACAGTACATCAATGTTGTCGCCAGTGGTCGGCGGAAGGTGCACGTGCCCGTCGACCTGGGACCGGACCGCAGCGACGCACGGATGCACGCCAAGACTGTAGGATCCTACGCAGTGCCGTAGGGGACCGCACCGCCACTTCCCAGCAAATTAGGGACACTGTTGTTCCTGGGGTATCGGCGACGACCATTCGCAACCGTCTCCATGAAGCTGGGCTACGGTTCCGCACACCGTTAGGCCGTCTTCCGCTCACGCCCCAACATGGTGCAGCCCGCGTCCAGTGGAGTCGCGACAGGCGTGAATGGAGGGACGAATGGAGACGTGTCGTCTTCAGCGATGAGAGTCGCTTCTGCCTTGGTGCCAATGATGGTCGTATGCGTGTTTGGCGCCGTGCAGGTGAGCGCCACAATCAGGACTGCATACGACCGAGGCACACAGAGCCAACCCCCCGCATCATGGTGTGGGGAGCGATCTCCTACACTGGCCGTACACCTCTGGTGATCGTCGAGGGGACACTGAATAGTGCACGGTACATCCAAACCGTCATCGAACCCATCGTTCTACCATTCCTAGACCGGCAAGGGAACTTGCTGTTCCAACAGGACAATGCACGTCCGCATGTATCCCGTGCCACCCAACGTGCTCTAGAAGGTGTAAGTCAACTACCCTGGCCAGCAAGATCTCCGGATCTGTCCCCCATTGAGCATGTTTGGGACTGGATGTAGCGTCGTCTCACGCGGTCTGCACGTCAGGCACGAACGCTGGTCCAACTGAGGCGCCAGGTGGAAATGGCATGGCAAGCCGTTCCACAGGACTACATCCAGCACCTCTACGATCGTCTCCATGGGAGAATAGCAGCCTGCATTGCTGCTAAAGGTGGATATACACTGTACTAGTGCCGACATTGTGCATGCTCTGTTGCCTGTGTCTATGTGCCTGTGGTTCTGTCAGTGTGATCATGTGATGTATCTGACCCCAGGAATGTGTCAATAAAGTTTCCCCTTCCTGGGACAATGAATTCACGGTGTTCTTATTTCAATTTCCAGGAGTGGACTTAAGCATTAAGTGCGCCTTTATTCAGGAATTTTAAGCTATTCGTGATTTGAAAGCATTTTCATGTAGACAAAGTACTGGAACGCATCCAAAATTTGTTTTCATTCGAAAATAATTTGCAAATTACTCGTCATCAGTAGGCTACATAATTCTCTTATCAAAAGCCTCAGTGCCTCTTAGGGAGTTTGTGCCTGAGACAGTCCTCGTAAGCATCGTTCGTGGATCCATTCTCTCTCTTCTTTTCAAATACCTAAACTAAAATAAGCATTTTTACAACATTGTCAACATGGAGTACTTCAGTTCCTTACTGTAGCGAAAGAATATCTTCCTTTTCCTGTAGGAACACTAACTGTCCTCTTAGGTTGGTGGTGGATCCCTTCCCAATCCTTCCCTAACCCGAGCTTCGCTCCGTCTCTAATGACCCTGTTGTCGACGGGTCGTTAAATACTAACCACCACCACCACCTTCATCTTTAGTGAAATCTTGTGTCAGGAGCATGGTGCACAGACTGGTGATGTCCATTTCAAAAGGACAGGTCCAGTGTTTAAATTCGAAGTGATTTATGGAAATAAAAAAAATTCAAATCGTGTTGTGTACACAGGGCTTGATTCTCTCTGCTCCTGAGTGCTAAACCAGTGTTTAACGTTTTATTCTACTTACCAAATATGCTGTAGCCCTCACTGCATTCTCGCAATGAGACGTCTTAATGAGACACAATTACATGCGACATATTTGTACTGCCATGCGCAGCTGGTCTCTAACTTTTCACATGAGTAGTATTCGTGAGTCGCCTGATAATACAGTAATCATAATTAGATAAGCAGACATATATGGTTTTTCATGTACGGTCGCTCGAAATGTAACGGACTTGAGGCCGTATCAGAACGCTTTTCAAGACACACAGGAGCAAAATTATCCAATCTTTGTCGTTGTTTGTCTTCACGTTGCTGTGACAGGATCCGTACGAGATCGACGGATCGAGATAGACCAAGATTCGCTCGTTCTTCTGACCAAGAATAATGGGTTCTGGAGGCGGACGTAGTAGTTTTAGACACCTCGCCCAGACTGTGTGATAATCTCTTCACATCGCATGTATGACACATCAGAGTATGATGGATCTGTTATCTGACGATCATCGAAGACGGGACAACAGCAGCGGATGGTTTGTTGAATGCCAGTCTGTTGTTTGTTTCTTCAGCCATGTTTATAAATGAAGCAGTAATTGGAAGAGATAGGACAGAAATTATGTACGAATAACGCCTGTGGAGGAGAATGTGGGGAAAGGGGGGGGGGTGGACAAGTGTCGAAATAATCACGGCACGATTCAGACAGGATATCAGTACCCGTTTGCGAATTAATTTGTCGGCTGTAACTGCAGGTATCTGTTTTCGTGTCTTACAAATGGTTCAAATGGCTCTGAGCACTAAGGGACTTCACTTATGAGGTTATCAGTCCCCTTGAACTTAGAACTACTTAAACCTAACTAACCTAAGGACATCACACACATCCATGCCCGAGGCAGGATTCGAACCTGCGACCGTAGCGGTCGCGCGGCTCCAGACCGTAGCGCCTAGAACCTCTCGGCCACTCATACTGGCTTCGTGTCTTACAGCAGCTATCTGCAAGGTCTTTATTCAGAACATTTTACGGAAATATCTTAGGACGTATCGTTGTAAATTAGAGGAACATTGTGCTCAGGAATGGAAAATCTAGAGAACATTACGGTCAGAAGTTCCGAGATATATCTACCATCTAAAGACAAGAAAGGGTAAGGTAAGATAATTGTAGTCCAATTTTTATGCCACTGGACATTGTCAAAGTCATTGAGAAGGCTGTAAGCCTATATACCGGGTGTTAAAAACGCCAGTATAAATTTGAAAACTTAGTAAACCACAGAATAATGTAGATAGAGACGTAAAAATTGACACACATGCTTGGAATGACATGGGGTTTTATTAAAACCGAAAAAAACAAAGTATTGCTGGACGCGTGAACGATCTCTTGCGTGCGCCGTTTGGTGATAATCGTGTGCTCAGCCGCCACTTTCGTCATCCTTGGCCTCCCAGATCCCCAGACCTCAGTCCGTGCGAATATTGGCTTTGGGGTTACCTGAAGTCGCAAGTGTATCGTGATCGACCGACATCTCTAGGGATGCTGTAAGACAACATCCGACGCCAATGCCTCACCATAACTCCGGATATGCTTCACAGTGCTGTTCACATTATTCCTCGACTACAGCTATTGTTGGGTAATGATGGTGAACATATTGAGCATTTCCTCTAAAGAAGATCATCTTTACTTTGTTTTACTTTGTTATGCTAATTATTGCTATTCTGATCAGATGAAGCGCCATCTTTCGGACTTCTTTAACTCTTGTATTTTTTTTGGTTCTAATAAAACCACATGTAATTCCAAGCATGTATGTCTACATTATTCCGTGATTTATTCAGTTTTCAAATTTATACTTGTAATGTTGTTGCATTAATTTGTTCTGCAAGCAGTGCTGCTATTCATGACCATAAAAGTGGGATAAAAGCTGTGAGCAGACTGGGGAAGTTAACTTTGCATTACTGAGCAACTGTTTCACCAGGTATCCAGTCTAGCTTACCAAATTCCCAACCAGACTAACATTAATTATAATCTTTTAATAGTCATACGACAACCGGTGATATATATATATATATATATATATATATATATAAGAATTTAAATAAAAAGAAATAAATCAGTTTATATTTGGAAATTTGTTTTAACATTGATCATTGAAATTTCAGCATTTAAACTTGAGTCATAACGAAGCTGGTGCCTTATTTATGACTGTAAAAATGTGAGTTTGTAATCTTACGGGACACATCAAATATGAAGTCACGATTGGGAGACTGCATACGACACGGCATTCATAAAATAACACACGAAGAACGTTGAAACATATGCAAGAGGAAATTAACCACAACCAACCGATTCAATTTTCACCCAAAGAAGTTACGTTCGTAGTGCAATTCTGTCCGTCATGTAATAACCAGACACTGGTATACTAAATTCATACTAACTCTCTGTGAAATCTTCCCGAAAAGAATAGCTGAGGGACACTTCGATGATTACACCATATGCTTCACGTGGTCAACTTGTTTTACACAAAGAGTGTAACTTCACAATAATTTTGATAATTAAAATAAATTATGTCGGAAAGCAATTTACAACAGAAAAACCTCGAACTGGTTACTGTTGTCTTACTATTAACCTGATGGATCAAACAATTGTATAAGCACTTGGTACTGGTCTCACAAAGTACACCCCACGTGGATTGAACATAAAGAAAAGTTGCTATATTGAAAAATATTGTCAAGACGAGATGTTATAATCTCACGCACATTCGCATTTAAGATGGATGATCTTAGTTAGAGTTACTGATCAACACGTGGTTCCACTTTACTCACAAAGTAGTGACAAAGCAACTACTGGAAGATATTCTGAAGTTGTCACTCGAAATACACTGCGTTGCAATTTAAGATAACATTAGATATTTTAGAGCTAAAACCTGAAATAAAGGTGATTAAATTTTCAGTTAGGCTGAACTTAAGAAATCCATTGTCCTACGGACTTAGCAGACACGCGCTTAGCTGGAGATCTTACCACTTCAGACGCTCGCCGCGGACAGACTGACCTGCGCCCTTCCTGAGGGTGCCTCACAAATACAAACGGAAGTGACCAGAGAGGCAGCTCCCTATACCAATATGCAAGGGATGGACATGACCATACTAAGAATAGAAACCTCTTTGCTTCTAGAAAGCGTAGTTACCTGTTCCGACGTTGGTCCTACTGTTCTCTAGCAGACAGGCTTGTCTGCTACCATCAAGCATGCAACTAGAAATATATTTGCTCATTCATTCGTTCACACATAAGGGAAGGGGGATGACAATATCTTATCATATACTGTATATAAAATATAGCGGATGTAGGTTCCGTATGAGACTGTGTGACATGAATTACATATATGAATTACATATAAGCTGTGCTTTAAAGTGTAGTAGTGTGACAGATCGTTCTTGTTTATGTGTAAAAGTAACACGTTCCACTGCTGTCTCCTCCCAGATAGTCAGAAACATCACAGTAAATTTAGAAGAGGAGTTTATGCCGTAAATGGCAACAGATTTAAGAAATTAACATGAAAGGAATCCAACAGAGACCTTTTATACTGACTTTTTGATCAGCCTGTATATGGGTCATTCATCATTCCAGTTCACATAATTTGCTGTCAAACGTTTGATTTGAGGAGTGGTTTAACAACTGAAATTTTATACCCTTTTTTCCTCTGTGAGGCACTGGACCGGTTAAACAAAGTGTTGTGAATTTGAGGTCTCTTTTTTTATTTAGCTAAGGCGTTTTATTCTGTTCATCACAAAATATCAATGCAGAAGTTGGGCCTTTGGGAATAGGAGGCTTAGCTCACAATCGATTCCTCTCATAAATTAAGAACAAACAGAAAAATGTCATTCTCCACAGTAATGGGAGAGGTTATGAGATGGCCTCTGATTGGGTCACAATTACGTTGCGGGTACCTAGTGGAAGGGTATAGGACCACTACTCTTTCTTTCATATATATATACCTTATGTTACAACAGGTGATTCCAAGATATTTCTCTTTGCTGATGCTACTATCTTCGTAACGAATGATTTTGAGTGCAACACTGGCAGTGTGTCAAATAGTGTAGTTCAACACTTAAGTTCATCTCCTGTAGAAAATAAAATGATGCTACATCATACTAAGACTCAATTCTTAGTTTCGCTTACACAGTTCAACTAAAATTGCCATTATAATCATATAAAATGAGCATTTGATAAATGGATCAGAACAATCGAAATTCCTAATCACTCAGATCGCATGGAGTCGTGGAATGCCAATGTTCAGGAACTTGTTCAAAACTGAGTGCTGCTATATTCAACACAGAATCGTGCCTGCAATAAGAGATAGTCCAACAAGAATATTAGTCTTATTTGCCAACTTTCGTTCTCTTATGGCGTACGGAATTATATTTTGTGGTAACTCTTCCCATTCACGTAGAGTATTTTTGGCTCAGAACCGGGCAGTTCGAGCAATGTATGTTATAAGTTTGCAAACCTCGTTTCGAACCCTGGGTATTCTGGCATTGGCCTCTGAATATATTTTTTTGTGTAGCGGCGTTTGTTGATAACTACATGAGTTGATTTCCAAGAATTATCAGCTATCAGTGAGTTAATGAGGGACAGAAATCGAGTGTGCATTTTGATCGCACCTCCTGGATTCCTGTACCGAAAGGCGTTCAGTATTCTGCTGTATCTATTTTGAATAAGCTAACATAAGAATCTTAGCAGTAATCCTCGCGCATTCGAGAGTGAACTGAAAAATTTCCTCATGGCTTACTCCTTCTAATCTGCTCGGGACTTTTTGGAAAAAATTAAAGATAATTCCTGTGTTAGATGTTGATCGTGCTAAGATATACTCAGTAGCCTGTCGACTGCGTAGGCTTCGTATAAATTCTATTTCACTTGTTAGTAACTTACCTGATGTTAATTCCATGTACGAACTCATTCCACCACCATGGAGATTATCTCCTTAATTTGGTCCTACGAAACTAGACATGTAAATTTAAAAAAAGGTGACTACTGACGGTAGGGGTTGTTTCATAGCCTGCTTGTTCCCTAAAGTCATTCCTCTGAAGTTCAGGGTGATTCAAAAAGAATACGACAACTTTAGGAATTTAAAACTCTGCAACGACAAAAGGCAGAGCTAAGCACTATCTGTCGGCGAATTAAGGGAGCTATAAAGTTTCATTTAGTTGTACATTTGTTCGCTTGAGGCGCTATTGATTAGGCGTCAGCTTCAGTTGCTGTTAAGATGGCGACCGCTCAACATAAAGCTTTTTGTGTTATTGAGTACGGCAGAAGTGAATCGACGACGTTTGTACAGCATGCATTTTGAACGAAGTATGGTGTTAAACCTCCTGATAGGTGGTGTATTATACGTTGGTATAAACAGTTTACAGAGAATGTGTGTTTGTGCAAAGGGAAACGTTCTGAACGGCCGAGAACGAGTGATGAAAATGTAGCACGCATCCAGCAAGCATTTTTTCGCAGCCCAGGAAAATCGACTCGCAGAGCTAGCAGAGAGCTGCAAATTCCACAACCAACTGTATGGAGAGTCCTACGAAAAAGGTTAGTTACGAAACCTTATCGTCTGAAATTGGTTCAAGCACTGTCTGCAGCTGATAAGATTAAAAGAATCGATTTCTGTGATTTTATCCTTGCTCAAATGGAAACACATCAATCTTTCATTTCAAAGATTGTGTTAAGTGATGAAGCAACTTTCCACACTAACGGGAAAATCAACCGTCACAATGTCTGTATATGGGGCACTGAGAATCCGCGAGAAACAACTCAGTATGAACGTGACTCGCCTAAGGTGAACGTTTTCTGTGCCATTTCAGCCAATAAAGTTTTTGATCCCTTTTTCTTTGAAGGTGCTACTGTAACTGGACTACAGTATCTGGAGATGTTAGAGAATTGGCTGTTCCCTCAGCTCGAACAAGAAGTGCAACAGTTCATATTTCAACAGGACGGAGCACCACCACATTGGCACTCATCTGTCTGTAACTACCTGAACGTCAACTACCCGAGGCGATGGATCGGCCGCCAGGCAGCATGTGACAGAGCACTTCATCACTGGCCTCCAAGAAGCCCTGATCTTCCCCTCTGCGATTTTTTCTTATGGGGGTATGTTAAGGATATGGTGTTTCGGCCACGTCTCCCAGCCACCATTGATGATTTGAAACGAGAAATAACAGCAGCTATCCAAACTGTTACGCCTGATATGCTACAGAGAGTGTGGAACGAGTTGGAGTATCGGGTTGATATTGCTCGAGTGTCTGGAGAGGGCCATATTGAACATCTCTGAACTTGTTTTTGAGTGAAAAAAAACCTTTTTAAATACTCTTTGTAATGATGTATAACAGAAGGTTATATTATGTTTCTTTCATTAAATACACATTTTTAAAGTTGTGGTATTCTTTTTGAATCTCCCTGTATTATCTGTAGAGCCACGTAAACCAGTGCAGTAGACTTTCCTAACGCTTGGACGCTTCTTCGTTAAGCCTTGAAAGGTTGTGAAACCATTCTTCACCGTCCGGAGATGATTGCAGGAATGTGGTAGTCCGTGGTGCGACGAGTGAATGCGTGGTGTGAAGAAGCAACCAGAGAACAGCTCAAATATCTATTCTGACCTTGGGACTTTATAAACTTATGAAATCTTATTTCATCAACACCGTAAGTAAAAAAAACAATGTATTTTTAAGACTATGTGCCGTTTTTATGTGAGAAATCAGCTCCAAAATTTTGTGAAAGTATCTATCGTGTATATAGTTTCTTTATTGTTAGAGTATCACGTACATGTTAAAGTTTATTTATATGCAGGTATCCTCGTTTTGTGGCAGCATTTAACTCCATTATTGTAGGTACTGTTTCAGTTTTGTTCTGGAAATCATTAAATTTTCAGTCAGGAAACAGTTCTGTGAATTTAATCAGTCACTTTTGCTTATGCGAGTACGATCAGTCATTGTTAATTTTCGAATACGAGCCTGAATTACCCATTACCCATTGCAATCGATGAAATTTTAATTTCACCACGCCCTAATTTCCTCACCCGATATTTCGCACATATATCTTTTGACCATTTTCCAGGTAAATAGATTCTGTCAGTTGGTTCAGTCTGAAGATGGCGGAAAGGTATACTATTGAGACGTCAGATGATGCGCTAAGCTGTCAGCTATTATACTACAGAAAGCTAAAGATGCACACTATTCTTGGCAAGTAATGACCTTGCACACACATATTCACTTCTTCCATATTCGTGATCTATTTTAATATTTTTATTAGCATCTGTTGTGTCTCACCCTGTTATGGATTACAGCTACACTACTGACCATTAAAATTGCTACACCACGAAGGTGACGTGTTATAGAAGCAAAATTTAACCGACAGGAAGAAGATGCTGGGATATGCAAATGATTAGCTTTTCAGAGCATTCACACGAGGTTGGCACCGGTGGTGACACCCACAACGTGCTGACATGAGGAAAGTTTCCAACTGATTTCTCATTCACAAACAGCAGTTGACCGGCGTTGCCTGGTGAAAGGTTGTTGTGACGCCTCACGTAAGGACGAGAAATGCGTACCATCACGTTTCCGACTTTGATAAAGGTCAGATTGTAGCCCATCGCGACTGCGGTTTATCGTATCGGGACATTGCTGCTCGCGTTTGTCGAGATCCAATTACTGTTAGCAGAATATGGAATCGATGGGTTCAGGAGGGTAATACGGATCGCTGTGCTGGATCCCAAACGCCTCGTATCACTAGTAGTCGAGATGACAGGCATCTTATCCGCATGGCTGTAACGGATCGTGCAGCCACGTCTCGATCACTGAGTTAACAGATGGGGATACAACAACCATCTGCTCGAACAGTTCGACGACGTTTGCAGCAGCATGGACTGTCAGCACGGAGACCATGATTCCGATTACTCTTGACGCTGCATCACAGAGAGGAGAGCCTGCGATGGTGTACTCAACGACGAACCTGGGTGCAAGAATGGCAAAACGTCATTTTTTCGGATGAATCCAGTTTCTGTTTACAGCATCATGATGGCCTTATCAGTGTTTGGCGACATCGCGGTGAACGTACATTGGAAGCGCGTATTCGTCATCGCGATAGTGGCGTACCACCCGGCGTGATGGTATGGGCTGCCATTGGTTACACGTCTCGGCCACCTCTTGTTCGCATTGGCGGCACTTTGAACAGTGGACGTAACATTTCAGAAGTGTTATGACCCGTGGCTCTACCCGTCATTCGATTCCTGCGAAACCCTATATTTCAGCAGGATAATGCACGGCCGCATGTTGCAGGTCCTGTACGGGCCTTTCTGGATACAGAAAACGTTCGACTGCTGCCCTGGCCAGCACAGTCTCCAGATCTCTCACCAACTGAAAACGTCTATTCAATGGTGGTTGAGGAACTGGCTCGTCACAATACGCCAGTCATTACTCTTAATGAACTGTGATATCGTGTCGAAGCTGCATGGCCAAGCTCTGTTTGACTAAATGCCCAGGCATATCATGGCCGTTAATACGGCCAGAGGTGGTTCTTCTGGATACCGATTTCTCAGGATCTATGCACCCAAATTGCGTGAAAATTTAATCACATGTCAGTTCTAGTATAATATATTTGTCCACTGGATACCCGTTTATCATCTGCATGTCTTCTTGGTTTGTCAATTTTAATGGCCAGTAGTGTATAAGTTTCCAATCTGGGAAACTGAAGCTGTTTCCTACCCAGATAAATAACGAAGCAGAAGAAATATAATTTCACAATTGACTGTCAGGTAAAAGCAACGTCATCTACACTTGATGGAGTCCACATCGTTTATCTTTCTTAAGAAGCATACAATTTAATTTCATGCGTACCGTCCTGGCAATTTTCGGTTCTCGTAGATGACACTAACGGGTGGTAGCAGACAGAACGTCCTAGCGGGCGACTGTTTGTCAGCGGGGCGGCGCTAGAAACTAATGGTCCGCCGCCAGCTCTGTACCGGAGCACACAGGCACCGCTAGAACAAGAGGGCGCCCCGTTACGGTGGGTGGCGCCCCGCCGCGGCCAGCTGGGACCTTCCACGTGACGGATGGCCCACCACCGGTTTGTGACGACGACATTTCTTAGCTGGCTACAGCCGACCCACTGCTTGTTCCCTGTCCACAGCGGGCCCCCGAGGACGTTCAACGGAAGGCGCGTACACACCAGGCCAACGAATGACAGTCTTCCGCTTCGTTGTAGGAGGTGTGCTTAGTGTGTGCGGACCGCAGATCGGAGCCAACCATGCTGTTGGCCTTGGTTGCGGTTCGGTTTACTGACGGTAACATCAAAGCGTTGGCGATTGGTTGGCGTTGCAACCTCTCTCATAGTGTGGATGCCGGGTCGAATGTTCGTCGCTTCAGTAGCGGTTTGTTCTGTCTCTAGGAAGGGTGTGTATTTAAGTTTTACAGGACTGTCAGAAGTCGCACGTGGTATGTTTTATAGACCGGCTTCGTTCTTTTATTTATCTTTAATTTTACGAGAGCCTCAACAGAATCTCTGGAACTTACAGTTTAAAGTACAGTATGATTTGATCCATTATAAATGTTACAATTGCGCTTATTTCTATGTTTTACAATTTTTATTGAAGTATATTATCTAAACATCTGAAGAAATTCACTGACTCACTTCCAAGTTTTTTTCATTTAATATTTTAGCTTCATATTTTCTGTAATGTGAATATTTCTCCAGTTCTTCAAGCAAATCCATTTTATGTCCTTTATTTAGTCGGCGGAGTACTTTGATGTTTTGCTCTGTTTTTCCAAATGGCTGTCCTGTATTACGTATGTGTGTTGCTATTGGTGATGTAGCATACATACACAACAAACACACTACATCAGCAATAGCAATACATATACGTAATACAGGACACCCATTTGGAAAATAGAGCAAAACGTCAAAGTTCTCCACCGACTAAATAAAGGACATAAAATGGATTTGCTTGAAGAACTGGAGATATATTCACATTACAGAAAATATGAAGATAAATAATTAAATGAAAAAATTGGAAGTGAATCAACAATTTTTTTTCAGATGTTTCGATAATATACTTAGATAAAAATGGTAAAACATAGAAATAAGCACAATTGTAAAATCAATATAAGTAATTTATTAGCCAAATTATTAAGATAAACAACCTCCATACCAAAGCATATCATAATCTGTGGACATCCTGAAGAAGGTCCTAGCACAGGAGTGGAACGCCGATTGTCTGAAGAAACATCACGCCATCTAACAACCCAGAAGAATTTAACGTCAGCAGTTTTATTATCCACGCAGACCTCCATCCATAGTCAACTGTCAATTGCACTAATATACTTTCTTACTTTCTCGTCAGCTGGATTTTACTTGACCTGATATCCAGTGCCTGCTATCGATATCCAGCCACCGCGAGGGGTTAGCCGCGCGGTCTTAGGCGCTGCAGTCATAGACTGTGCGGCTGATCCCGGCGGAGGTTCGAGTCCTCCCTCGGGCATGGGCGTGTGTGTTTGTCCTTCCGCTAATTTAGGTTAAGTAGTGTGTAAGCTTCGGGACTGATGACCTTAGCAGTTAAGTCTGATACGATTTCACACACATTTGAACATTTGATACCCAGCCAGTGTCCACAGGAAAGAACAGCTTAATAAAATATTATCTAATAGAACAAATAGAAGGAATGTAATTATGAGCATATGATAGCCCTCAAAAAATGGTTCAAATGGCTCTGAGCACTATGGGACTCAACTGCTGTGGTCATTAGTCCCCGAGAACTTAGAACTACTTAAACCTAACTAACCTAAGGACATCACACACATCCATGCCCGAGGTAGGATTCGAACCTGCGACCGTAGCAGTCGCACGGTTCCGGACTGCGCGCCTAGAACCGCGAGACCACCGCGGTCGGCTATGATAGCCCTCATTAAGTTCATTGCACAGATGTGCATTTGCAAATTCGACTATGTACATCGTGTTTACCGCAAGTTGTCTGATTTTAAGAACAGTTTGCAGGGAGGAAGAGAAACAAGCGCTGCCTTCATACAGAAATAGACTGTCACGGATTGAGGAGCGGGGAATAAACCCCCCTGCCCGCGAATGGAAACAGGAAAAAGTCGCAGAAGGAAGTCGTACACGGAGACAACAATCACTTAAAATGTTATTCCTAAACAAAGCTGAAATTGTCTTATGTGTTAACACCTTCAGTAAAGACTGTAACTGCAGCAATAACATTGTATCGCATTGTATTGTATTGAACTGGGGACCTAGAAACGTCGCAGAGGCTTCGTCCCAGCTGTAGCCCTCAGTGGTTCACAACCCCACAACAGGCTACAGCAGTCCACTCACCCCACCGCCGCCCCACACCGAACCCAGGTTTATTGTATGGTTTGGCCGCCAAGTGTCTGTCTGTCCCGTCACCTCTTCCCGCTATTTTAACGTGCCACTCATGCCTCAAGGATTTCGATAACCGTAGATATGTAAATGTTTTAATATAATAATCATAATATTAGTAATAACAACAAAGTCATTATTTGTTTGTAACAGAGGTTTGTGCGTCACTGTAACATAACTTCAAAGAAATTCCAATTCACAGAAATATACGTCTTTGGAAAATTCCAAAATACGTGTGTCAAGAAATTAATTTAAGAGCCCTAACAGTAACAATCATAAGTTTGACACCGACTTAAATAACATAAGATCATATTGGAGTGTGCATTCTCCTTTATCAGTAACTCACATGGAGATAAACGATCATAGTGCTGCCAACTACAGCTAGGCAAGCGTGTAAATGGAGGGTTCAGTTTTTTCCAGTCACTTCTACCTGCGTTTGGTACCAATCAGTGTTCATGATTTCCCTTGATACGTATTGTGCTGGCTTAAGCTGTCGCCGGCACACCAGTTGGGCAAAGCTGTAGCAAGAAGATTGTTAATACACGCTGGATCAAGCAAGCTTATCAGGAGAAAGGTCAAAGACAGACTAGCAAGCAACACGCCGCCAACGCTCTCTCGTCTGCAAGTATTTGTACTGCTTTCTCGACCGCAAGTATCTAGGCTACCGCCGTTGACTGGAGGGCTTAGTCTCAGTGACAATCTCAATGTCAGGCTCAGCCAGTAGCTCAGTCACTGGCACACTAACTCGCATCCTAGCTGGCGTCTGCCATTCTTCGCATAGCGGGACTTGTAATTCACCAGCAGTGAGGCTGACACGGACTATTATTTGAAGAGCTTGTACCACAACAATCGGCGCTGTAAAAATTAAGAAGCAGCTATCTGTCGGAGTAAATGTGTGCAATTGTATCGTAGAAAGAGGATATTGTTGTTGTGGTCTTTAGTCCTGAGACTGGTTTGATGCAGCTCTCCATGCTACTCTATCCTGTGCAAGCTTCTTCATCTCCCAGTACTTCCTGCAACCTACATCCTTCTGAATCTGCTTAGTGTATTCATCTCTTGGTCTCCCTCTACGATTTTTATCCTCCACGCTGACCTCCAATGCAAAATTTGTGATCCCTTGATGCCTCAAAACATGTCCTACCGGCCAGAAAAAACATCCTCTCCCTTTGTTCCTTTGGTACAAGATTCAACAGTGCCGACGAGGACACTAGAGTGACAACGAATACTCTACAGTGACGAATACAGCACATATTATGTAAATTGAAGGTGAAAGGGGAAGAAAGAAAAGGAAAGGAAGTAACTCGTCAGTTGCATCGAGACTTTAGGTGGAATCAGTGGCTACGAGCGAAAATCTGTGCTGGACCGGCACACAAGCCCAGGATCTTCTGCTAACTAGGTAGTTCTGTTAACCACTGCACTACCTGGAGACCCTGTTTATCAGCAATGCGCGCACTATTTCGGCACCCCTCTCGGCCAACCCACATTGTTACAAAGCGCCACCTATCCATATTTCCTATCCGTGTCCTACATGCTCGCTACTTTGAGATTCCTACAGGAAGTAGAACGTAGCTGTGAATGAATCCACCAATGTCAGTGTGGATGCACAATTACTTTCCACCTTCTGCGGAAATTCCAAAGAAGCGAGCAGGTAGGACATGGAAAGGGACTGTGGATAGGTGATGCGATGCTACGTGGGAATGTGGGTAGGCTGAAAGTTGTGCTCAGAGAGTCTGCGCAGTTATATTGAACACTGTCTCGGGGTGGCCCAGTAGCTGTTTATGCTGCTCACCCTTGCGACCCCATGGTGCTACAGCACCCTGACATTAACTAGCGAACGGTTTGGGGGGGGGGGGGGGGGGGGAGGATGTGCATACACCCTGTTTACCGTCGTCTGCACTCTGGTACGTTTTAGTCTATGGCAAATTCTCGACTAATAGTCAACTTTATCGCTTAGGACTGGCCACCTCCCCACTCTGCTCTGACTGTCAACTCGAAGACACGGACGAGCACCGTCTTACGTGCCCCCTGAAATGAAACGTATGGCTCCTCATCCAACGAACATTGGGCTTTTACCTTCGTGCCCCGCCAACGACAGTAACCCCAGATTTCTTGTTGTTGCCCCAGACATTTCACTACCCTTTTGCTAAGCACCATACACTAATCTGGTTTCGAGGATAGTCTTTAGAATACCTCTTCCAGAGCGGTCCGCCTACAGTCCTTGACTTCTGGTGCAAAGTTGTTACCGCTCATAGCATCCTCACCCGAAAACCATCTTACCGCCAAACTTTTGCCAGTTATCTTCGTAGCCTCTTCCTTGACCCCCTCAAAGTTGGGGTGTGCCATGCCCACACATCACATGATGCAACACCCTTATTCACGTTCTCATGCCTCGAAGAAAACAAAAAAAAAAAGGAAGAAGACAGAATATATTATATATTGTTGTATTTAATGTCTTTCAAAATTTTTGTTTAACTAGCAATCATTTGAATATGTTTAAATGGTACCGTTAGTTTGTTCAATAAAGATTATTGCACGAAAAAGTAATTAACACAAGTGTCTAGTAAACAGAAGATGCCCAGTAGATGTCCACTGTAGGGGGACTGTCAGAGACCAGTGTCACCTTCTCTTACAAAGGGGAGTTTTCCCGCAGTTGAGCTGAAGAAGTGGGATTATTGAGTAAAAAACCTTGGGCCATCGTCATTGGGTAGTAAGAAATGTTTTCCGACGCTGATGCCGAAGGAGGCTGTATTGGCTAAAACTCCTGTGGCTACCATTGGGGGGGGGGGGGGGGGGGGAGGGGCACCTCAATGGTTAGAAACGGATTTCTATCTTTTTATACTGGAGAGAAGTTATTGATTAAAATTTCTTCTGCCGTTTTTGGAGAGCCGGTATCATTGGCTAAAAGCGAATCGGGTAGAGGGTGAAAGGGGCAATGTTTATCCAAACTATTGTTGACCCCAGAAGTGGCTTCCAGGGAGTTGTTCGTATGGTCGCAAGCCGCGGGCGCGTATTCACTCTCTATAGAAGTTACACCTTTCTTAGAAATTTCAATCACTTTTCGGACTTTTCTTACATAAATGTTGGTTTAATTCGCCAGCACACGTACGTTATTGTAATAAATGCCTCAGACACAGTTCTACCGCCGATTTCATAGTTTGTTTCAACTGCGCATAGGATTCATATGCCTTAACACGTTCTTTAACAATTCTTCCCGTTTCGCCTATATACGCTTTGCCGCAGCCACAGGTAATTTCATAGACACCTGCGGTGTGAAGGTAATCAGGTGCATCTGTTTTCCATCGGAAAATTTTACTTTGTTTTAACCAAAGACAGAAGTCTAAATACCATTTTTCCTTATAATTCTGCTTATGTGGTCACAGAAACGAACGGTAACTTAACAGAGTTCCTGGTCTTTCCTATTAGCATAATTAATATTTCGCTTAAAAGCCCTATCTGTGGACAAAGTGTCATAGCCACTAGCCTTCACTGTATTCCTTAAAAACTCCAACTACGTTCCAAGCTGATGTCATCGCTGATACGGAAGGCACGTGAAGACAAAGTTTTCATCACTGCTTGCTTCTGGCTGGGTGGTGGTGCGAAGTGGCATCTGAATACCTGTTTGTGTTAGTAGGCTTTCTGTGCACCCCTTCTACATACCAACTCATCTAGGAACGGTAGACAGACCACAGTCTCAGTCTCCAATGTAAAGTTGGTGTTGCGGTGAATAACATTTAAGAACCATGAAGCTCTTCTTCGCTGTGTGCCACATAAAAAATGTGTCACCCAGAAGGAAGGCTTCAGAGGAGCATTATTTAAAGCCAGTTGGTCAGAATGGTCCATAAAAATGGCAACTACTGCTGGTGACATGGGTGACCCAATAGCAAGGCCATCAGACTGTTCATAGAATTCACCACTGTATTTAAAATAACTAAATATAAGACACAGATCAATTAAGTCACAAACATCTCGAGCAAATCTCCATTCTATCTGATAGGGGAGGTGTTAGTAAATAAAGATATCACATGAAGCTAACAAAAATGTCACTGGCGGATATCTTCACAGTGTGTATAATTTATCCAATAGTCTCACTTCTCCAGCACAAGCGAGGGAAACCTTCACTTTATAAAACAAGCCTACACTGACAGTCTCCAATCTACAGTTGACACCATCGAACAAAAGGATAGAATGACTCCAACCGCAAAACCCCCAAATGACCACCGTATCTTAAACAAACTCCTTGGACAGGTAAGCTGTGCTCACACCCAACTATGCGTTTTCGTGAACTTCGCTTTCTATCTGTGTTTGATTTCCTGCCCTTGTTGAGGTTGCGTCTTGGTTCTTCTTCCTTTTATGTGTGCCAGCAGTGATGTGTATCGAAATTTGCAGCGTGTACTATCTTTGGTTTGGTGCATATAGTTTCTGGCTAGGAGGTCTGCAGTTTCTCAGTCGGTTGCTGTGGACCAGGGAAGTTATCTCCGCGTGGTGCAGTCAGCTGGGTCCACTGGCGGTCTCTGTGCAGTGTCGGAGCGTGTGCGGAGCTTTCCGATCGCTAAGAGCTTCGTGGTTCACCTATCCAGGACGTCAAAGTTGAGTACTGGTTTCAACTACCCAAGCCATGTCCATTCATGTTGTGTGGTTCGTTTCGGTGGTTCGCTGTTGGGGAGGTTTCCCTGTAACACCGAGTGTTTCTATTGCTGAAATTTAGCCGCCATGCGGTGCAATTAACGATGTTGGTTGACTACAATTCAGTGCTCCAGAGGAGTTTTCTGCCTTGGGGCCGTTAGTGTTCCGGCTACCTGACCTGCCCACTGACGTGATTTCAGGCAGCGTCCTTTCCTCACCTGTTGTCGCTGTCCAACATGGTGAGTAGTTTTGACAGCTAATACATGTTTCACTGTGGATAATCACGTTCGTAACTTTTGTGTTTAAGTTCTCATGTACTGACTGGTGGCAAGCAAGTCGTTTTGTCGGTCGGTCCGTGGCTGTCCCCTGGTTGGGTTCCGACGCATCAAGTGTAGTTGCGCTCACCACCTGTCTCACGTAAGTGAACGAGGGCAGACCGACCTCCCTGGTGGTCTCTGAGTGCCGTTTTCTTTATTGCCCTTCTCTCCGGTGTTTAATTGCCTGTTTATAATCTATCATAGCCAATGATTTAAAAAAAAAATCTTCTTTTTACTGGATTGTATGTATTTTTTAATTTTGGAAAATAAATTGTGGGCCTTCAGCCACTTAAATCCTTATTAAAAAAAAAACATTGCGGCTTTCTGTCCTTGAAAGGTTATGGTAATTTATTTTAAAATCTTGAAAATTTTATTGTGGGTCTTCAGCCGTTTGTGTTGGATCTTGTTTATGTTTGTCTACTCAACCCTGCTTTGAGGCTCTCATATATGTTAATAATTTTGTTTGCAATTTTAACTGCATGTTTTTACAACTTGAGATTTATCATGTAGCTTTAAGATTTCTTGTTTGGAGGCCTTCAGCCGTGAAATAATTGCCTTTTCGAAACTCGTGGTTCTAAAAAGGTTCGGCTATGTGCCGTTTTGGTTCAAAGGTGTTATTAAATTACAATAAATTACAATTTTGAGTGAACCTGACCGACACTTTATTTGACCCTTTCCACAATCCTAATCACCAGTTCTGCCCAGCGGGTATAGTGGGCGTACCAACAGGGAAGTGATGAAGGAGTTCTAAGGATGTATGCCATAAACCTCACGTAGTTCTCTCGCTGGTGGATCCACCGCCTTTGAACCTTGTCCTGGGTGTACTGCATTGCAAATCAACCTCTAGACACCAATGTGGATACAATGCACAGTGGATCCACCAGCGCGAAGACTGGGTCGGGATTACTACAGCCAGCCACAACACACACATGCACATAGACATACAAGGAAAATAGGGCAAATGCGCTGTATCTGCAGAATATTTGGTTGTCAGGGGCTGGGTGCATTTGAGTACAGTACTAGGTGTTCGTACATAAGAATAACACTCAAATAGGACTGTCTCCATCCTTCTGATGGACATCTAACATATAACAGCGGAAATGGGATGAGCATGTGCTGTCATTGTGGGTCTTTTGAGTGTCAAAGACGGTGCGACAGGCGCTGCAGGATGCTATATTTTGTTGTTATGTAAGACGTCGTGGTCTCCTGATCTTCATTGCTTACATATTCCACCCTCACAATCAGATTCCGCACATCAAGACGCTTCATTCGAACCCAAACTCGATAAGATAAAGTCAATGTTGTATGAATTCATGTAAACAATATGCAAATAACAAGTTTTCACCGGGGTTGAGATACTCGAGGCTGGCGTACACACACATACATTCCAGACAAGACGGTCACAAAAGCTTTCATTTAGGGAGAGGCAAACACCGCACGCCAGGACGCCAGTCCCTTCAGAGGTTGTCACAGGGAGCTATTTACGATGGCCGGCCGCCTCCCATGGAGCGGACAGCGTGTGCCCCAATGAAAGGGGGAACGACCCCGTGTTCAGCTTAAAAGCAAACTCCACTACATTGTGTGGGAGCGCCCAACCTACGCATTCTTTACAAATATAGCACGCAGTTTCAGAGATTTTCACAGGGAGACAGCAAACGCCAAACGCCAATGCTACTGATTTCTGGATTGGTCGCCTTAAACGAAACGTCATTCTCCCGTTTTAGAAGAGCAATGCCGATTGGCAGAAGATATTTCTGACGTCTTGAGCTGGAGGAGTAATGGAAGAGAGCGAAAGATATACCCCTTCACGTCTGGTGTGGAGAGGGGCCGTTCCGTTGTCGCTCTTTGAGCGAAGACACGTAACGAGAGGGTGTGCGCTCGTATGTGTACTCAAAGAGCGAGGAACAAGTCTCTCCTTAGTACTTCACTGGGAGATGACCTCTGACGGGAGCGAATCGAAGTGCGACTCTATACATCCTTGCGATTAAGCATTGTTCATTGTGTTGGCCACCACACTTATGGTGCGGTGTGAATGGACAGAGTTATAGTTAAACGCCTGCGAGCGAATTTTTGAGTGGCATCGGGGTGGACTGGTTATCTAACCAGTGTACCATGCGAATAGTTAGACTAGGGGCGAATAGGAGTCCTTGACTTCATCAGTGCGTAGGGAGAGTTTGATTGGTGAAGGTCAATCCAGATAGAACGAGAGTCATCTTATTTGTCAGCAGTGAGCGGCGCAGACAGCAGTCATCGCAGCTTACGGTATTGTGCGCTACAGCTGTTGCGGGCCCCATGTTTCCTCCACAACAGGGCACTTCACTGCATTTCACACACGACAGCCTCGACCGTACCTAGCAACATTCTAACGGACAATTATTCAAGTTGAGTAGGCGCGGCTCTGAGCCATTCTGCCAACAATAACAATCTTAAACTTCGTATAGATATTTCATTAGCGAATCCTATCCTTGAGAGGTAACTTCACATTCCGAAAAGAACCAGGAAATAATGTGTTCAGTTCATAACTAAAAGTGCCATTGTGATTCCTCAGAATTTTTGAAAAATAAATAATTTTCGTTAGTTTCATGTTTTTCTTACACTAACTAGCATTACTCCAGTACCCAATATCCCACTAGTTACGTAAGAAACTTTGTGAATTTTTGTGTAATTTCCTTACAGCGGGCGACTCCAGAAGATATTCATTGCTGAAAGTCTTTCAGGCATTTCTCTTTAGGACGTTAGGAGCGTCTGGCTGACTTCTGTAGTAGTGTGGGAGTGGAAATTGCACCTTGCAGGAGCCACAGGGTAACGGGTACATCTCAGATTAATTCGTTGCGTAGAATAACAGAATGGAAACCCCACACACTCACAGAGTTGTTACTGGAGAATCTAGACAATATTGTTACGAAGTAGCAGTAACATAACTTACATCGAAGATGTAATGCTCTTTAGCAGGATAAATATAAATGTGCTATTATATATAATGCAAAATTGTAAATAACAGAAATTAGTACAGTTTACACTTAGGTCTAAGCAAACTGCTGCTCCCTCTGAGATTGGGTAGAAGTTGTTCCAGTGACCTCCCACGTGCAACAACAAAGTAGTGGGACACCTGCTTCTATTAAGACCTTTCCTCTCATTTGTTAGCTTCCTCTTACATAAATAAATTTTTTCTGTTTCCTTTTCCTCAAATTATATTCATTTTACACCAGCATAAACTCATTATTGTTGCTCTCGTTTTATTGCTCAAAACTAATTTTGTTAGGAACATGGAACAATGTACTGTAATATCTCAAAAAGCAAAGTGTGCGATTTGCTGCTTAAAATAGGTGGCAGGTTCTGAGATACGCAACAAATGAAATGAAATGAGTCTCCGTTTTGGTCGTATTTAGTTCACCGCCTTGTGTAACTTTGCACTATAGATAACAAAGATACAGTATCATTCCCCATTTTAATTGGTTACATCATTCTACTTCAACTTCTTTATCTGTAATCGCAATCCGGTGCGAAATAGCGAGATTACGCGTCCCCTTCTCTGTCGCCACATTTTGCAGTTCTTGTGCCGAGCGAGCAAATTCAGCAGGCTGAGCAGGGTTTAATATTCCGTCCGTGCCGAACTCATTAGACACGGAGCTCGATAATCTATGATAATATACACTCCTGGAAATGGAAAAAAGAACACATTGACACCGGCGTGTCAGACCCACCATACTTGCTCCGGACACTGCGAGAGGGCTGTACAAGCAATGATCACACGCACGGCACAGCGGACACACCAGGAACCGCGGTGTTGGCCGTCGAATGGCGCTAGCTGCGCAGCATTTGTGCACCGCTGCCGTCAGTGTGAGCCAGTTTGCCGTGGCATACGGAGCTGCATCGCAGTCTTTAACACTGGTAGCATGCCGCGACAGCGTGGACGTGAACCACATGTGCAGTTGACGGACATTGAGCGAGGGCGTATAGTGGGCATGCGGGAGGCCGGGTGGACGTACCGCCGAATTGCTCAACACGTGGGGCGTGAGGTCTCCACAGTACATCGATGTTGTCGCCAGTGGTCGGCGGAAGGTGCACGTGCCCGTCGACCTGGGACCGGACCGCAGCGACGCACGGATGCACGCCAAGACCGTAGGATCCTACGCAGTGCCGTAGGGGACCGCACCACCACTTCCCAGCAAATTAAGGACACTGTTGCTCCTGGGGTATCGGCGAGGACCATTCGCAACCATCTCCATGAAGCTGGGCTACGGTCTCGCACACCGTTAGGCCGTCTTCCGCTCACGCCCCAACATCGTGCAGCCCGCCTCCAGTGGTGTCGCGACAGGCGTGAATGGAGGGACGAATGGAGACGTGTCGTCTTCAGCGATGAGAGTCGCCTCTGCCTTGGTGCCAATAATGGTCGTATGCGTGTTGGGCGCCGTGCAGGTGAGCGCCACATTCAGGACTGCATACGACCGAGGCACACAGGGCCAACACCCGGCATCATGGTGTGGGGAGCGACCTCCTACACTGGCCGTACACCTCTGGTGATCGTCGAGGGGACACTGAATAGTGCACGGTACATCCAAACCGTCATCGAACCCATCGTTGTACCATTCCTAGACCGGCAAGGGAACTTGCTGTTCCAACAGGACAATGCACGTCCGCATGTATCCCGTGCCACCCAACGTGCTCTAGAAGGTGTAAGTCAACTACCCTGGCCAGCAAGATCTCCGGATCTGTCCCCCATTGAGCATGTTTGGGACTGGATGAAGCGTCGTCTCACGCGGTCTGCACGTCCAGCACGAACGCTGGTCCAACTGAGGCGCCAGGTGGAAATGGCATGGCAAGCCGTTCCACAGGACTACATCCAGCATCTCTACGATCGTCTCCATGAGAGAATAGCAGCCTGCATTGCTGCGAAAGGTGGATATACACTGTACTAGTGCCGACACTGTGCATGCTCTGTTGTCTGTGTCTATGTGCCTGTGGTTCTGTCAGTGTGATCATGTGATGTATCTGACCCCAGGAATGTGTCAATAAAGTTTCCCCTTCCTGGGACAATGAATTCACGGTGTTCTTATTTCAATTTCCACGAGTGTATGTTTTCAGTTGGGCTCTTAACAGAAATGAGTAGTGAGTCATTACGGCGCTATTTATTGCGGACATGTAACGGAAAATGAACTATTAGCTGCGGCAATCCGACCCAAAATACCGTATAACAGCCACGTAACTTGTGAAAGAGATATTTTGGCTTACCTAGTTTCGATTTCCCCACTATTGTGCTATCTTGGCAAAGTTCTGTGTTTGTCACTCCACTGAATATTTTTCACTAACAGACATCCTCAAAAGTACAGCTAATTATGTTTTTCTAGGAGGTATATCGAACAGTATCATATCAGCATTGGTACCTCTGTAACAGTTAAGTGTTAAAATTAATCACTATGAGCAAAAATGTATTCAGTGCCGCACAAGAGAATAAATGTTTTCTACTACAGTATTCACATCCTTCGTAATTCTGTACAGTTCTTATCTAAGAAATTAAAAGCCATAGTAGTAAAACCACCTGTGGCATCTGTCTACCACAATAAAAGAATACCAGGCAACTTTATAATTAACCGTACTTCTATTTGCTACTGAAACGTCGCGGCGACATCTACTTCGCCATCAACACATACTCCGCAACACTAGTAAGGAGCAAGCGTAGTTAGGAGCCAGTCCTGTTGCAGAATACTTTGTAAAACAGAATTGGGATTCCATCAGGACCAGGCGACATACTTGTTATCAACTTTTTCAGTTGTTTCTCTCAGCCAGGGTTGCTTATTACTATCTCCTCCATGGTTCAAATGGCTCTGAGCACTATGGGACTTAACATCTGAGGTCATCAGTCCATTAGAACTTAGAACAACTTAAATATACCTAACCTAAGGACATCACACACATCCATGCCCGAGGCAGGATTCGAACCTGGGACCGTAGCGGACGCGCAGTTCCAGACTGAAGCGCCTAGAACCGCTCGGCCACTCCGGCCGGCACATCTCCTTCATAAGGTAGGCTGTGCTGTGAGCAAACGATGGTATGGTTGTGCGATTCTTCTGCGTAAACGATTTCTAAATGTGAAATTTAAAATTTCGGCTTTTCTTCTACTGCCATACAGACTGGTCAACGTGTGACTGGATAAATGCCTTAGATCCACTTAGAAATTTTACGTAGGACCAGAATTTCCTCGGGTTCTTGGTGAGATCTTTAGCCAAGGTATGACGACGTAGTTGTTGTAATCCTGGCCTACGAATTTCTGTTCACTTTCGTTTATTGTTAGTTTCTCGTTCTTTTTTGGAAAGACAGTGCCGCAACCTTTTCTTCCTCAGTATTTGTCAAATTTCTTTGTTAAACAACGTTGTGTCTTTTCCTTACTGAACGCATTTACTCGGCACATGAAACTTCCTTGCAGATTAATGGACAAAGTCCCGAACTAGGGACCTTTGCCTTTCTCGGGCAAATGCTCTACTGACTGAGCTACCGAAGCACGGATGACGGCGCGTCGCCGCGCGTAATGGCCGCGCGGTTTGAGCCGCCATGTCACGGACTGCACGGCCGCTCCCGCCGGAGGTTCGATTCCTCCCTGAGGCATGAGTGTGTGTGTTGTGTTTAGCAAAAGGTACTTTAAGTTAGATTAAGTAGTGTGCAAGTCTATGGACCGATGATCTAAGCAGTTTGGTCCCTTAGAGTTTCACACACATTTGAACATTTTGACGCCGCGTCCTCACAGCTGTACTTCCGCCAGTACCTCTTCTCCTACCTCCCAAACTTCACAGTTCTCCTGCGAACATTGCAGAAATAGCACTCCTGAAAGATATGATACGTCAGAGACATGGTATAGCCACAACCTAGGGAAATGTTTCCAGAATGAAATTGCCAGTCCGCAGGGGACTGCAGTATCTTTTCTTCCAGGAGTGCTAGCTATGAAAGGTTAACAGCAGAATTTCTGTGAAGTTCCGAAGGTAGGAGACGAGATACTGGTGGTCATAAAGCTGTGAGGACGAAGTGCGAGTTGTGCTTGAGTAGTGCAGTCGGTAGAGGACTTGTCTGATAGAGACGAAGGTTCAGCATGCAGTTTAATCTGCCACGAAATTTCATGTGGCGATTAAGTGGGTTAAGGAAACGTGTGATGTGGTTGGTGTCTGTGAGGAACTTGTTTTTATATAGCCGTGCTGTCTCTCGACCGTTTCCATCTGCTTCGCCGTGCACTAACACCATCTCCGCCTGTTTTTGTCGTGAATACCGACCATTCTGCTGCTCACAGTACGCTCCATAAAGGACACAACGTGCAACACACAAGGAGCACACGGCACGTGGTTAGATGAACTGTGATTCGTCTGCGAAATCTACCTAGGCAACGATGCATTTCCGGACAGAACATTATTTCCTCCATTTCTAGTCAGGAATCCCTCCCTGTAGTTTGTTCGTAAATTGTAAATTTGTGGTAAGAACTTATGGGACCAAACAGCTTAGGTCATCGGTGTCTAAGCATACACGCTACTTAATCTAAAGTACGCTATGGACAACTTGACTCATGCTCGGGCTTGCATTCGAACACCCGACGGGGGGATGCAGTTTGTTGGTTTCATTAATGTTTACCCAGAATTTTTATTAGGTAACAGCTTATTAGCAATGTTATAGAAGTAAAAATTATGTGATTGTTTTTCCATGTGGGTTTGATTCGTATCTAAGTAAAATTTTCAATTATGTCGCTTAAAAGAATGGCTCAAAGCAGGAGTAGCGGCTAGCAGCTGGATTTTAAGGCTGATTCGCTAAGTGCATACTTGTGGTCGTAATAAAATAGAAGACGGGATGTCTTTCTTTCACTTGCGTATTACAATTTCTGTGCTTGCCTTTCGGTAAGAAGTTAAATAACAAAAACGGATGCTAATTACCGGCTAAAAGATGAAATAAGTATTCGTAATTAAGTACGTACGTCCTGGAATAGGCACCATTTAAAAAAAAATGTCGGTCTGGTTTCGCTGAACAAAATGTTTCATCCGAAGAACGCCGCACTTCTCCATCCCCGCCTGCTCTGCACGCGGCTCGAAAACGAACGCCGCCCTGGTCCTGAAACCGAACCTTCAGAAAAAAGAATCTCGCCGTATCTACTAAGACAGCGATTCAATGATACCAACATTGTTGTTGTTGCGGTCTTCAGTCCTGAGACTGGTTTGATGCAGCTCCCCATGCTACTCTATCCTGTGCAAGCTTCTTCATCTCCCAGTACCTACTGCAACCTACATCCTTCTGAATCTGCTTAGTGTATTCATCTCTTGGCCTCCCTCTACGATTTTTACCCTCCACGCTGCCCTCCAATGCTAAATTTGTGATCCCCTGATGCCTCAGAACATGTCCTACCAACCGATCCCTTCTTCTGGTCAAGTTGTGCCACAAACTTCTCTTCTCCCCAATCCTATTCAATACTTCCTCATTAGTTATGTGATCTACCCATCTAATCTTCAGCATTCTTCTGTAGCACCACATTTCGAAAGCTTCTATTCTCTTCTTGTCCAAACTATTTCTCGTCTATGTTTCACTTCCATACATGGCTACACTCCATACAAATACTTTCAGAAATGACTTCCTGACACTTAAATGTATACTCGATGTTAACAAATTTCTCTTCTTCAGAAACGCTTTCCTTGCCATTGCCAGTCTACATTTTATATCCTCTCTACTTCGATCATCATCAGTTATTTTGCTCCACAAATAGCAAAATTCCTTTACTACTTTAAGTATGTCATTTCCTAATCTAATTCCCTCAGCATCATCCGACTTAATTCGACTACATTCCATTATCCTCGTTTTGCTTTTGTTGATGTTCATCTTATACCTTCCTTTCAAGACACTGTCCATTCCATTCAACTGCTCTTCCAAGTCCTTTGCTGTCTCTGACAGAATTACAATGTCATCGGCAAACCTCAGAGTTTTCGTTTCTTCTCCGTGGATTTTAATACATACTCCGAATTTTTCTTTTGTTTCGTTTACTGCTTGCTCAATATACAGATTGAATAACATCGGGGAGAGGCTACAACCCTGTCTTACTCCCTTCCCGACCACTGCTTCCCTTTCATGTCCCTCGACTCTTATAACTGCCATCTGGTTTCTGTAGAAATTGTAAATAGTCTTTCGCTCCCTGTATTTTACCTCTGCCACCTTTAGAATTTGAAAGAGAGTATTCCAGTCAACAATGTCAAAAGCTTTCTCTAAGTCTACAAATGCTAGAAACGTAGGTTTACCTTTCCTTAATCTTTCTTCTAAGATAAGTCGTAGGGTCAGTATTGCCTCACCTGTTCCAACATTTCTACGGAATCCAAACTGATCTTCCCCGAGGTCGGCTTCTACTAGTTTTTTCATTCGTCTGTAAAGAATTCGTGTTAGTATTTTGCAGCTGTGGCTTATAAAACTGATTGTTCGGTAATTTTCATATCTGTCAACAACTGCTTTCTTTGGGATTGCAATTATTATATTCTTCTTGAAGTCTGAGGGTATTTCGCCTGTTTCATACATCTTGCTCACCAGATGGTAGAGTTTTGTCAGCACTGGCTCTCCCAAGGACAATGGAATGTTGTCTACTCCGGGGGCCTTGTTTCGACTCAGGTCTTTCAGTGCTCTGTCAAACTCTTCACGCAACATCATATCTCCCATTTCATCTTCATCTACATCCTCTTCCATTTCCATAATATTGTCCTCAAGTGCATCGTCCTTGTATAGACCCTCTATATAATCCTTCCACCTTTCTGATTTCCCTTCTTTGCTTAGAACTGGGTTTCCAACTGAGATCTTGATTTTCATACAAGTGGTTCTCTTATCTCCAAAGGTCTCTTTAATTTTCCTGTAGGCAGTATCTATCTTACCCCTAATGAGATAAGCCACTACATCCTTACATTTGTCATCTAGCCATCCGTGCTTAGCCGTTTTGCACTTCCTGGCGATCTCATTTTTGAGACGTTTGTATTCTTTTTTGTCTGCTTCATTTACTGCATTTTTATATTTTCTCCTTTTATCAATTAAATACAATATTTCTTCTGTTACCCAAAGATTTCTACTAGCCCTCGTCTTTTTACCTACTTGATCCTCTGCTGCCTTCACTACTTCATCCCTCAAAGCTACCCATTCTTCTTCTACTGTATTTCTTTCCCCCATTCCTTTCAATTGTTCCCTTATGCTCTCCCTGAAACTCTCATGAAAGAAGGTTGTATACATGGAAGAACCCTGGAGATAGTAAAAGGTATCAGATAGATTATATAATGGTAAGACAGAGATTTAGGAACCAGGTTATAAATTGTAAGACATTTCCAGGGTCAGATGTGGACTCTGACCGCAATCTATTGGTTATGACCTGTAGATTAAAACTGAAGAAGAAGGTACCAACATTTTCTAGCCAATATATTAAACGTAACTTCTTAACTCCGAACTTTTATTTCTAAACATTTATTTCAGGATTTTGGTTCATTGCGCAGCTAAAGGAGCCAAAATGGTGCCTCCAACTGATAGAGCTGGGACGGGCTGCGCCATTCCGTTGTGGCGCCTCTGGCGGCGCGTTACGGTGCTGTGGCTCGGGGGTTTCGTAGTGTACCAGGACTGCGCACACGAACGCGCAAACAATCAAAAAGTTAATACTTTTTTCGAGGGGATAGTTAAGACTTTGTATGACTGCCATCCCACATGCTCGCGGGAATGTGTCACTAGTGTCCGTTGCGCCAGGTATCATAGACTGCCAATTGAATGAAGTGCCACCCGGCCCCTGCTCGACATTTAAGATAAGCAGCTTCCCACAACATGCAGTGCAACGTTGCGGTTGCTGGAATGTTAATGGACTAATAAACGAAGAAACGAAAACACCTCAAAAACCAGTCTAGTGGTGTATAAGCTCTCCGTCTCGGATTCTAGTACGGATGCTACAAGTCTACGGGAGCAAAATGAAAAGAAAAGTACGGTCTTGGGAGGGGTAGGGGTGGAAGACAGTTCCGGACGATCGAAATGTTCCTCTTAATGACCAATGCACGGAGCGAGATGCCAAACGGAGCTTTTCTTTTATTGTCCGGCGCACTTCCCGGTCGAGGCGATCTCACGGAGCACCGGGTTGTAATGCTCTTTTTAACCACATTTCCTCATTATGGAGCGGGGAAATGTGCGAGGAGGCAGCCTGTGTTGTGTAAGTGGGCAAGAGGGGGAAAGTGGCGCTGAAGGTGTGGGAGGGGAGGGGGGTAGGGGGGGGGACGCTTATCTCGGCCTTCAGAAGCTGGCCGCGTCGTTAAGACCGACGCCTCCGGAATTTCTGGCGAGCGCCAGGGCCTGATGGGAAGTGAGCGATAGCCCTGGTATGGCCGCTACCACTGTATAACTGCTCATCGCAGACTCAGTCACAACACGGCGCGAACGGTGCTAGTAAATCGGCCGCAGCACGTTAATTGGCTGTCCGTGGAAACATGCAGAGATCGAAGCGAAATAGCTGGCAAACAGCGTGGGTAGGAATATCTGTGGAGTGAGCCTGGCGTTCTGCGCTTACACAACATGTGATACCAGGGGACCAGGGCGAAACTTTCAAACTTTTATCGTTTTGAATAATGACAGTATTTTGAATAAGTGTAGTCGTAGAGATGGGGGTACCTGTGGGAATGAAGAGAAAACGTCTTTAAAAATGAACCGAACTACATGAATTTATGACACATCCTTGTATATACATCTCCATTGCTTATAATTTCTAACTTTCGACAGTAATATTTATATTTACCTGTTGTTCCAGAGAAGATTAATGAGAGATGTGAATAAACAAAAATAAACGTGAAATGTTTAGGTTAGAATTACTACTGTTCCTTCTTACCTAAGGCCAAGGTCACAATAATTTTGAGAATTTAATTGCACTTTGTCCTTTATTTAAGCGCATTAGGCCGTAGTAGCAAATGGGAAATCAAAATTCAAGGTGACAGTGACAAAAGTGTTTGTCGTTTCGGAAAATCTACTTGCACGACTGGCAGATATGGACGGTTTTTATCTACGACAAATCTGTATAAAAATTATACAGTTAATAAGTACTTAAAATAGTTTTTTATTGATGATTAATAAGCTAGCTTTGTAAAATATAGGTACGAAGCTGGGCATCCATGATGCCTATTTGCCCTATCGAGTCAAAAGTCTCTTTTATGCTATAACCATCCACAAACAGTAAGTTTTAGCCCAAAATCGGTGTGGCATGTCAGAAGCTGGTTAAAAAGCCTTTCTAATGATACCTCATTCATCCCTGTACAATTTGTATTTGTTGAGAAAAAGGGATGTTGAAAAATCATATATACGTGATAGACTGCTATGATGTCATTGTATTATATAATGTGTACTGGCTGGTTAATGCTGGCATCCATATGCAGGAGACTAATGGAATATTGTCTAATTTATTTTAATTAGAATATTATTAGTAAAGGTTTGTTTAGTACAATGGTTCAGCTATGTGCAGCTTTTCACTGCATCGAAAGATTCTTGAAAGAAACAAGCTGTTATCTCTTCTTTTATTCCGGATAGAATCCAAAGGCGCTACACAAGCGCAACCTTTACGACTCTTTAGCGCCGCTCTGTTTCTTTTCACAACAATGAATAATTAATAAAAACGATAATCATGCATTGAAGGTGACAATTTTGTTTTCATCATTCGAACTGACTAATAATTTCCAAACGCACTGCTACATTAATTAACTAATAAATGAATGAATTAATAAATGAGCTATTTGGTTAACTTATTAGTGTTGGTGTTCATAATAGATGTTAACCCTGATCATTAGTTCGTGGTATACCTTGCAAAAATACTTTGATTCTCATACCAAAAACTCGGTGAATGTTAATATCTAACTCACAGCAAGAATTCTTTCTATAATCAACGTCTTCAACTGTACTTATCTTCTTACCTCGATACTGTTTCAATATCTGTACCTGATCAAGCAAAACTCGCAAAACAAAAAAGCATAATTTAAATAAAATCCAGACATCTTGTACAGACACTAATGACATTGTTTGTGAACACATAATATAGCATTTCACACTTGCAATTGAGTAATCCTGAGAAAACTAAATGCTTCCTGATAAACGATATTTTTCCTTATTCCTGTGGAATCGGTGAACCAAATGACTCGCAGTGTAACGAACGTAAGAATAGGCTGGAGAAATTTTATCTGTCTCCTGTAGAAAGAAAGATTCGCAGGAACATTGTTCCAAACTCTTAGTTACTCTTTGAATCTGCCAAATGTAAAAGTGGTACCCACGCACTAATCTTATATAACTACATTCTATAATACTATAACAAATAGTTCAGCTGATAAAATCAAACATTGGTTTCATCTGAAAATAGAAAAAAACTATAATTGCCGTCTCCACCCCGAGTAATGTGTTATGACATAAGCTCAATTTCCTAACATCCGTCAGGTGACGTAGATGTTTCTAAGAACAGAAAAACACGGCAGGACAGGGGAATACGTAATCTGTATGTGTCTATGTTCGAAGGTACTACTCATGTGGCCAACATCAAAGCGAAATGGTCTTGCGACACTAATGTGACAATATCCTTTCATTTTTCAGGTATTTATTCTTTTCTCGGGCATTAAGTTATCGGTAATAGCAGTGGTGTTTAACTGTTTAGAATACAGATAAGAAATCGAAAGGAGGAAACGTTGCTTCTCAGAGATACGCACCACAATGACGTAATTACAGTCACCATACTAGTAAGATGCAGTATAGACTTTTTTAATATCGAGACACAGTGCGATGGAGTCATACATTATCCAGTCACTATGTAAGTAGGCTGTTTAGGTTTCAATGTTGGTAACGCCATGTAGCGTTCTATATGAAAATCACTGACTGTGCTGTGTGAAGGCTGTGGTTGGTTTGCATTGTTGGAGTAATATTCACCATTGTAGTGTTGGGCTGTTGGCAGTTAACAGCGCGTAGCGTTGCGCAGTTGGAGGTGAGCCGCCAGCAGTGGTGGTTGTGGGAAGAGAGATGACGGAATTTTGAGAGCGGACGATCTGGACGTGTGTCCATCAGAGACAGTAAATTTGTGAGACTGGATGCCATGAACTGCTATATATATTATGACTTTTGAACACTATAAAGGTAAATACATTGTTTGTTCTCTATCAAAATCTTTCATTTGCTAACTATGCCTATCAGAAGTTAGTGCCTTCAGTAGTTAGAATCTCTTATTTAGCTGGCAGTAGTGGCGCTCGCTGTATTGCAGTAGTTCGAGTAACGAAGATTTTTGTGAGGTAAGTGATTTGTGAAACATATAGGTTAATGTTAGTCAGGGCCATTCTCGTATAGGGATTATTGAAAGTCAGATTGTGTTGATAAAAATATTGTGTGTCAGTTTAGTGTTGATCAGAATAGGTAAAGAGCGAAATGTCTGAGTACGTTCAGTTTTGCTCAGCTGTTTGGAAATCAGTAACGTAAGGGGTTTACCAGCACAGTAATTCATAAACTTTTCTATGGGGAGGAGTCAACATTAATCTATCAACCGGTCAAACGCCTGAATAACCACCTTTTGCATTTCGGACCGCCGCAAGACATGCGGGAAGGGAGTCAATGAGGTTCTGGAAGATATCGACAGGAATGTGGAGCCACGCAGACTCCAGTTCTGTGGAAAGTTACAGTAGAGTTTTCGGTTCAAGATCCATGGCATGAACAGCCTTATCGAGGTGGTCCACAGATAATCGATCGGATTTAAATGTGGTAAGTTCCGTGGCCAGGAGAGCAGGGGAAACTCTTCGAACCACGCGAGCAGTTTGAGACATTGTATTGTCCTGCTAGTAGACGCAAAAGCGTCAAGGAAAATCAACCTGCATGATGGGGTGGAGATGCTCCCCCAAGGTAGATGCGTACTTCTGCTGACCCACTGTGCCTTCCAGAATGACGAGATAACTCAAGGAATGCCCTCCAGCCTGGACCGTTCCGACGATTGTTGCAGGGTATTTACTTTCAGACGTTTCACGCCATACTTGTCAATGATCACCTGTCCATGGGAGCATGAAACGTGATTCATTTGACAAGGTCGGCTGTCGCCACACAGTGGACGTCCAGTTTCAGTACTGGAGTGCAAATTCCAGCCTTCGTCGTCGATGAACAGCAGTAGGCACGAATCAGGCGCCTGCTGCTCAGGCTCATAACCACAAGCGTTCGCTGAACAGTAGTTGAGGAGACATTGTTGGTAGCTTCCTGGTTCAACTGGGCCGTCAGTTTACCGACAGTTGCCCGTACGCATCTCCGCAACCGCTGTTCACCCCTGTCATTTATGGCCTGTGGTGCCCCACAGTTACCTCGGCGCCCGTTTTGGATAGCGCCAGTTTGCCATGCACTTATACTTTAGCCACGAATCCACGTGAACAGTTTACAGAGATTTCGGGAGTGCTTCCACACTTGGCCCGGAAGCCAATAATCATGCCTTTTTGACGCCAGATAAATCACTCTGTTTCCACATCAGGACATTGACTGCACTTTTTTCCATGACGCCCCTCCCCCCCCCCCCCCCCTCCCTATATGCTTTACGTACTGTCCACTGCCAGTGTTGCCAGTTGCCGTCTTCGAATGGTTATTGCTCGTTGACGTCGATCATAGGCAGTGGTTCATTAATGTGACTGGACCTTGTGGCATCGTAGGCGTACATTATGTGGCTGCATTACCATATACATATTTATAAGACAAGCGCTAGATAAATTCGATATTTTTTTAGGCACAGACAGTCAATCTGTTGAATTTATACTCAGTTCGATCAGTGTTCTCACATACGTGGAGAATCCAAAAAGTAAGTTACACATTGTGATTACGTAGGCTTTCTAGGCGTAATAAGTCTTGAAAGTCTCTTCGGGTTTGCTGCCGGATCCTAAAATCAACTTGACTCGATATTTCGGCGATCAAACTGGTCGCTATCTTCAGGAAAATGCTCCTTCTGCTGATGAGTCCCGCTGAGAACTGACGCCAGGTTGCAAATAGACGTCCTATATAGGCCACCGTTCAGTACACGGAGCATGCGCCGCCCATCAAGGTTTCTGCCTTCCAAAACCTGGAGATGGCGCCGCATGCACGTGATGGTCTTAACAGATTTTTGGACCACTTCAACTGTCTTCATCCCCGTATCAGATTTACTATGTAGGTTGAAAATGGTGGAATGCTTCCATTTTTAGACGTAATGGTTTATAAAAAAACCAAATGGAACCTTGGGACACAGTGTTGACCGAAAGCCGACACACACAGATTGGTATCTGCATTCTAAGAGTTTTCATCCACCACACCAACGCAATGGCGTCCCTAGGACTTTGGTACGGGGAGCATATGCCATTTCCGACGCAGACAGCTTAACCCAGGAACTTGAGCATTTGATGACTGTTTTTAAGGAAAATGGATACACCGAGAAGCAGATTCGTCGGGCTATGGTGTTTGGACCATCTCCGGAAGTGTACGAAGAGGAACATAGATCTGTGGCCTTTCTTCCTTATTCTGGAGGCTTATCGTTTAAGATTGAACGAATTACAAGGAATTTTAACATTAAGAGTGTGTTCCGTCCACCTTCTAAGATTAGGGCTCTGCTCGGCTCTGTGAAGGATGATTTGGGGCTTAGGAAACCCGGGTGTATAAATTCCGTGTCAATGTGGGAAAGCTTACGTTGGCCGTTCTATTCGCACAGTGCATGACAGGTGTGTGGAACATCGCCTCCACACGAGGCTACAACAGCGGGAAGCATCGGCGATAGCAGAACGCTGCCTAAATAAGGGACACAATATGAAATTTGAGGAAACTGTTGTGGTTCCCAACATTTCCGGTTTTTGGAACAGTGTCTATAAAGACGCGATTGAAATTAGTTTGGCTGATAATTTAGTCAACAGAGACAATGGGTTTCCTCTTAGCAAGACGTGGAATCCTGTATTATCTCGCGTCAAAACTGAACGTTCTTTGGTGCGGCCTTGAATGCGATACATCGTTGCCAGCAGTGTTTCACTAAGGGCGGCGCCACCTCCATGTTTTGGAAGGCAGAAACCATAATGGGCGGCACATGCGCCGTGTACTGAACGGTGGCCTATATAGAACGACGATTTGCAACCTGGCGTCAGTTCTCAGCGGGACTCATCAACAGAAGGAGCATTTTCCTGAAGATGGCGAACAGTCAAGTTGATTTTAGGATCCGGCAGCAAACCCGAAGAGACTATTAAGTTACAGATTATCATGGCTGGCGAAGTAACTTTTATTTAATGCTGCAACACACTTCAAAGTAACATGGATACATGACGCTATTTCTCAAGTCTCTGTAAACAACAGTCGGAACATTTTATCAATCGTTTAATTCCTGAACGATAAAAATCCGCGCCTTAGTTGCAAGCCATCGCTTGCTTTAACAATAAATATATGTTTGAGTGATGCTAAATGTTATTATTTTTACATAAAGAAAAATGTTATCTTCTCAATAACCATCAAGTCGTGAACTACACCCTTAATTTTTATACGAGATTAGTGAATTTACTTATGGCACTTTTGTTTTCTGCGCCTGCTGTCACTTTCAGAACTCAAATTAATAACCAAGTTAATTAACTTAAGAAGATTTAACCTCGAATTGCTGGTAAACCCAAGTACTAACACAATAAAATAAAAGAGTGAATGAAATAAATGTAAATGTCGAGTGACTAGGGCCTTCCATTGGGAAGACAGTTCGCCGGGTGCAAGTCTTTCGATTTGACGCACTTCGGCGACTTGCGCGTCGATGCGGATGAAATGATGATGATGAGGACAACACAACACCCAGTCCCATAGCGGAGAAAATCTCCGACCCAGTCCGGAATCGAACCCAGGCCCTTAGGATTGACATTCTGTCGTGCTAACCACTCAGCTACCGGGGGCGAACAAAAGAGCGAATAGTCGAGGGAGTATGAATGAGAACAGTGGCATATTTAAGTTTACAAAGTACTGACAAGTTTGATTAAATCTGCTGATAATTCTTACACAAAAACTGACAAGTAGAAATCAGAAAAGGGATGGCAAAGCATACATTGGGGCTATAAAAATTATCTCCTGAATTAGTGCCTTTTGCAATGCCATCTGACTTTGTTTACAGGAATCCACTGTGAGGCCTAACACTGTTCGAATGGAATCAACTACGACCAAGTATATCACAAACTTTGGTACACCTGGGATCAGGGAGCTGTGAATATCATTTAACAACCCTATTCCGCTGCAGCAGTATTTTACCCTTTCTCCTTGATTCAGGTGAAAGCGGAAAACGGCGCGCTGTGGACGAGGAGCGGATCGCTGCGACAGGTGTAATGTTCTGAAATGTTCACGAATGTTAGCAAATTACACGGTCTGGAAATCTGATTATCAGAAGGTGGCAAAGTTCCCTACAAGAGCACTGAAATCCCGGCATATTTCAGTGTGAGGTGCACCAATTCGCTGGCCTGGCCAAATCAATTTGATTTACGGGCATGACGGTGCATGCTGGAATTGTCGGGCATCAGAAGCCCAACTCAGGACAAGTAAGTTCTCCCTCACGAAACATATGTCAGAGATGATGTGCAGCTCCAATGTCAGTACAGTTGGAAACGGCCACTGGCTCTTAGTCTACCATCAGGTACAGACCACACGTCTCACCCACCAGTGAAAGACCTGAACTTTTCTACCAGGGGAGGCACGGAAGACAGAGCAGGAGATGAACCACTATCACTTTCCACCAAGCCTCGGTACAGAAGCCGAATTAGCAAAAACGAAACCGATCGAACTATCCTCTGCTCACTGAATCTCCCCTCTTAATTGTTCTATTGGCCTAGTAGCCAACCCAGACACAGAATCTGGTTTCCGCCACTGGGGCGCAAGCCTCCACTTTGCATATCCTGAGACGAGCCAATCAGTGACTCCAAATCTCTCTTGTCTGAAAAAGGGCATTTTACTCTAGGGAGGCATCATTCTCACGGTAATCATGGCCACGGCTTTGGAACAAAAAGGGAAACCAGCTATCTAAATGGGACCACAGATCCTCTTTTAGGGAGAGGTCTAGTCTTTCCAGGCTGACCATTTCCAATTTCTGAAAGAAGGCTCTTAAGCATCCAAGACAGTCATGCCAACTGGCTACCTTCGCGAGTGACTGCCACCTAGCCCAGGTAAAATGTTTAACGTGCCGACGCCCAGCTGCTGCGACCTTAAGAGGAAACAGAGGAGTGCTACAGTCATAAGTCTCTCTGCAGGTACAATCCGTGGATCACTGCTTCCCAGAATCACTCGCACAGCCATGTCACCGTACTCAGCATTTATGGCCCGCAATCCATCTCTCTCCTTGTTCTCTGTCGCCTCCACTATAGCCCCTTGGGCAGAAGTTCTCTACGGTTTACACATGAGTTACAAGAATTCGTCTCGTAAACAATGCATAAACTACACATACCACTATGGAACACTGAGTTTATGACGTAAAATAGGAATATTAATCTCACTAACACGGTTGTTAAAGTGAGAGAGTGGCGTGCCACCTCTCATAGTCACAGAGTCATATGTGAACCACTCTGTGAACATCCTCATCTTGAGAAAACCTCTTTCTCCCCAGTACTCTTTCAGCTTGCTGGAGAGGTGGAAACTGCATAGAGAAAGGTCCCGATCATCAACACACACATCTGTGCGGCCTTGGAAAAACTGTTGACACCATTCCACTATGGCTAGAAGTGACACTGCATTTGGTGCATATATCGCCATTATTTCACAGTAGTTTAGACGTTTTTCCCAAAGCAATCATACAATCCCGCATCTACTTCAGATTTGGAATACGTCTCCTTCTGTCGCATGTTTCACTCCCTCACCGTGTTGCACCTGTTATCTGCACTTCAGAGGAACACAGGACAAGTACTCTCTTTTGAAAATGCACCACTCTTGTTGCACAGTGGTCTTAGCATTGAAGGAGATGTGAGCACGGAAGTACTGGATGATAGTCTGGCTCATTTACTTCGTAACATACAGTTTTCCCAACAAGAATACTTATTTTACAGCAGTTATCCAATTCCTATAATATGCTGAATAATATATGCGGTTGATACTTCGGTGAAAATTAACAGGGTCGAAGAAGCATTGTGCCAGCTAGTAAAAACGAAAGACTGTAGTTCTTAAAACCACATCAAAGTGGCGCACTAAGTAGCCATTTTCAATGTCACTGCACTATAATTTATTAAAACAGGTTCAAAAATATTATGAAGTTGTGTAGAAAGCCTAAAATTGTGATGGCTCTCTCCCCCTTTCCTGTAACGATAATAATAAAAAATAGAAACATCTGAGATGTACGGGTTTCGTGGACCAGAAGTACGTTCTTCTTTTTATCTCTTTAAAGCTTCAAGGTGATTCCAGATAAGGGATTCAAATTATTTAGAAGGCTTCGAGACGCTGGTACAAAACACACGGTACTCTTGAGAAGGATCTATATGCATCAGCGATGTCATGATACTCAAAATCCACAGAGCGCTTGTGGTTTAATCTTACATCACACCTTGTCCACCAAACTTATGGGTGTCACTGTATGTTGGCGACAAAAATTCATTTCTGCGCATCTAAGTATTCATTTCATAGATATTCCGTTTCATGGCAAAACACGTGCAAGTGTTGAGGTAATATCGAGCGCATACATTTGTAATTCAGTACTCACAATTTAAAATAATTAACAAAAAACGTACATCTAGATTGCTGGCCATCAAAACCTCGACGAACATTTTCAAGTAGCGTCACTTCAAATGAAACACTCGAACTTTCCATAGCTGTTTCCGCCATCGTCATCGGGATTGAAAAACACTGGGCGAACGGCACTCGTTTTCGAAGGAGCTCTAGATTTTTCCCGATAGCACGCACAGCTCGATAAAGTATCGAGTGCTGCTCGAACAATCACGTGGCATTTGACTGACGGGGCAAGGAGAAAGCGATTGCGGGAAACTAAAAAATTGAAATCCACAAGCTCCGTGAAGCACATTAGGAAGTGGTAATAAATCCTACAACATTTACAGATATCGTACATCGACGTTATGGTGATTTTATATGTGAAGCTAACAGACAAAGGCGAAGATATTCTTCCTCTAAAATACACTCCTGGAAATGGAAAAAAGAACACATTGACACAGGTGTGTCAGACCCACCATACTTGCTCCGGACACTGCTAGAGGGCTGTACAAGCAATGATCACACGCACGGCACAGCGGACACACCAGGAACCACGGGGTTGGCCGTCGAATGGCGCTAGCTGCGCAGCATTTGTGCACCGCCGCCGTGAGTGTCAGCCAGTTTGCCGTGGCATACGGAGCTCCATCGCAGTCTTTAACACTGGTAGCATGCCGCGACAGCGTGGACGTGAACCGTATGTGCAGTTGACGGACTTTGAGCGAGGGTGTATAGTGGGCATGCGGGAGGCCGGGTGGACGTACCGCCGAATTGCTCAACACGTGGGGCGTGAGGTCTCCACAGTACATCGATGTTGTCGCCAGTGGTCGGCGGAAGGTGCACGTGCCCGTCGACCTGGGACCGGACCGCAGCGACGCACGGATGCACGCCAAGACCGTAGGATCCTACGCAGTGCCGTAGGGGACCGCACCGCCACTTCCCAGAAAATTAGAGACACTGTTGCTCCTGGGGTATCGGCGAGGACCATTCGCAACCGTCTCCATGAAGCTGGGCTACGGTCCCGCACACCGTTACGCCGTCTTCCGCTCACGCCCCAACATCGTGCAGCCCGCCTCCAGTGGTGTCGCGACAGGCGTGAATGGAGGGACGAATGGAGACGTGTCGTCTTCAGCGATGAGAGTCGCTTCTGCCTTGGTGCCAATGATGGTCGTATGCGTGTTTGGCGCCGTGCAGGTGAGCGCCACAATCAGGACTGCATACGACCGAGGCACACAGAGCCAACCCCCCGCATCATGGTGTGGGGAGCGATCTCCTACACTGGCCGTACACCTCTGGTGATCGTCGAGGGGACACTGAATAGTGCACGGTACATCCAAACCGTCATCGAACCCATCGTTCTACCATTCCTAGACCGGCAAGGGAACTTGCTGTTCCAACAGGACAATGCACGTCCGCATGTATCCCGTGCCACCCAACGTGCTCTAGAAGGTGTAAGTCAACTACCCTGGCCAGCAACATCTCCGGATCTGTCCCCCATTGAGCATGTTTGGGACCGGTTGAAGCGTCGTCTCACGCGGTCTGCACGTCCAGCACGAACGCTGGTCCAACTGAGGCGCCAGGTGGAAATGGCATGTCAAGCCGTTCCACAGGACTACATCCAGCATCTCTACGATCGTCTCCATGGGAGAATAGCAGCCTGCATTGCTGCGAAAGGTGGATATACACTGTACTAGTGCCGACATTGTGCTTCCTCTGTTGCCTGTGTCTATGTGCCTGTGGTTCTGTCAGTGTGATCATGTGATGTATCTGACCCCAGGAATGTGTCAATAAAGTTTCCCCTTCCTGGGACAATGAATTCACGGTGTTCTTATTTCAATTTCCGGGAGTGTATTACACGACAGTCAATCCAATACAATGTTTTATTTATTTATTAAAGACAAAAATATTTTGCCAAGCGGATTGCGGATGAGCTTTTCGATCCCTCTTAACATATCAGAATAACGTGTAAAAACGTTATCAGTTTTTAATCGTCTCTAAAACAATTGCTGCTCTGTGATCAAGAGGTTAGCGCAAGAGAAGAATTCGTTGTGAAGATACACACATCAAAAAAAATTTTGCATCCCGTCGGTTTCGAGAGTTCCGGAACCCGTACAAAAAACTGGAATAGAGATTAACATAGACATCATTTCCGCCATTTTTATTGAATACCACACATTGCATGTTGTACCACAATACAGCGGACCTTCCAGGGTGGTGGTCAAGACGCCTGTATACACCGGTACCTCTAATACCCAGTAGCACCTCCTCTTGCACTGATGCATGCCTGTATTCGTCCACAAGTGCATCAAGGCACTGTAGGTCCAGGTTGTCCCACTCATCAACGGCCAGTCGGAGTAGATCCCTCAGAGTGGTTTGTGGGTCACGTCATCCATAAACAGCCCTTTTCAAACTACCCCAGGTATGTTCGATAGGGTTCATGTCTGGAGAACAAGCTGGCCTCGCTAGTCGAGCGATATCGTTATCCTGAAGGAAGCCATTCACAAGACGTGCACGATGGGGGTGCAAATTGTCGCCAGTGAAGACGAATGCATCGCCAATATGCTGCCGATATGGTTGCACTATCGGTCGGAGGATGGCATTCACATATTGTACAGCTGTTACGGCGCCATCCATGACCACGAGCGGCGTACGTCGGCCCCACTTAATGCCACCCCAAAACAACAGGGAACCTCCACCTTTGCTGCACTCGCTGTACAGTGTGTCTAAGGCTTTCTGCCTGACCGGGTTGCCTCCAAATACGTCTCCGACGATTATCTGGTTGAAGACATATACGACACTCATCGGTGAACAGAACGTTATGCCAATCCTGACCGGTCCATTCGGCATGTTGTTGGGTCCTTCTCTACCGCGCTGCATGGTGTTGTGGACCTCACCATGGACGTCGGGAGTGAAGTTGCGCATCATGAAGCCTATTGCGCGCAGTTTGAGCCGTAACACGACGTCCTGTGGCTGCACGTAAAGCATTATTCAACATGGTGGTGTTACTGTCAGGGTTCCTCCGAGCCATAATCCGTAGGTAGCGGTCTTCCACTGCAGTAGTATCCCTTGGGCGGACTGAGCGAGTTCCTGTCTCTTTGTATCTCCTTCATGTGCGAACAATATCGCTTTGGTTCACATCGAGACGCCTGGACACTTCCCTTGTTGATAGCCCTTCCTGGCACAAAGTAACGATGCGGACGCGATCGAACCGCGGAATTGATCGTCTAAGCATGATTGAACTACAGACAACACGAGCCGTGTACCTCCTTCCTGGTGCAGTGACTGGAACTGATCGGCTGTCGGACGCCCTCTGTCTAATAGGCGCTGTTCATGCGTGGTTGTTTACATCTTTGGGCGTGTTTAGTGACATCTCTGAACAGTCAAAGGGCTGTGTCTGTAATGCAATATCCACGGTCAACGTCTATCTTCATGAGTTCTGAGAACGGGATGATGCAAAACTTTTTAGATATGTGTAGTACCTAGAAACGGCACTATATCTCAGGTCGGGCTTAAGTTCGATAAAGCGCCTATATAATGTTCGAGAATTGGACTTAATGAAGACTGCGATCAATTATTTATTTACCAAGCGAACTGTAGATGAGAGTTTCGATCTCTGTTAACATATTAGAATAATCCAGAAAAGGTTACCAGTTTTTTCTTTAAAACAAAACGTTAAGATTGAGATCTAACAAGGAATAATATTAATTGGGAACTGAATGCCTTATAAACGAAAATAAATCGTATTAAAATGACTGTGATTGTTAGTACGAGAATAAACAACAGCTGCAAAACCTGCTGTGAAAATAGTATCTATAAAACGGCACTCGATCTCACGACCGGCTTACCTCCGATAGAGAGCCTGTATAAAGTTCGAGAAATAGATTGAATGGTGACTTAATCAGTTATTTATTTATTAGCGGCTGTGTTTATGTGTAACCTGCCCTCTGTAAGATACTACAGCATTTCTTTCACAGTTATTTTTATGACTGAATTCCGTAATACACTGATAACGCTAAGACACATCTTGAAGATAGTATTAACTGAATGAGGAGAACTACCATTAGGAGTTCACCAAGGCTCAATCACAGGTCAGCCATTGTTCCTCATTAATGTAAACGATCTTCCGTCTAAGATACAAAAGCATACTTAGTCCCTTTTGTGGACGACACTAGTAATCAAACATACATATGGCCACAGAAGAAATGGTAAACAATGTTCTTAACAATATCATTGTTTATCTGCGCATGGGCTCACTCTCAATTTTAAAAAGATACACCATATTCAGTTCTGCACATTACTCCACATAAGTGTACCTAACGCATGGTGAGGAAATAATAAATAAGGTCGAAACTTCAAATCTTTTACGAGTCCACATTTATCAGGATCTTAACTGGAGAAAGCACATTTTTGAACTTCTAAAACACACTTAGAATCATTGCAAATCTTGGGTAGAGAGAAATCAGTAAGTTTACATATTTGGCACATTTTCATCGAATAATGTCAAATGGAATAACTTCTGGGATAACTCATTTTTAAGAAAGAAAGCCTTCATTCTTCAAGGAGGTGCTGCAACGATTATCTTGTAGATCTCTGTTTTAGGGGTTGAGCATTCTAATTACTGCTTGGCTGTATGTTTATTCCTTCATGAAGTTTCTTGTAAATAATCGACTGCAGTTAAAAAGGAAAAATGATGCACACAGTTGCAATACCAGAAGGAAAAATGACATTAATTACTCCACATGAAGGGTGTCTGTAGAACAAAAGAGCATGCATTGTGCCATAACCAAAATTTTTGTCAGCTTAACCAGTGATATAAAATTTCGGATAGACAGCAAAGTAAAACTTAAAAACAAATTAAAAAGTTTCCTTTTGAAAGCTCCTTCTGTTCTGTAGAATAGTTTGTGTTATTGTAATGTGTAAAACGTGGTGGGTAACGATTACTAACTGACGTCTGCATATTTAAGAATAATAATAATAACTGTAAAGAATTTACTGACCAAATGACTCATCGAAGATGGAACTTACTAACTAGCTAGCAAAATTTGAGGGGGGGGGGGGGGGGGAAAGTAAATCACTAAATTTACGTCTGCATATTTTTAATCAATAATTTAATATGGGATCTCGTTCTGGATTAAGTCGTGTTCAAGAAAGAAAGTCTTCATTGCTCAAAGATGATTTTCTAAAATAATATGTGGTGGTCACCCACTATATTCTTCCAGACATACGTTTAGGGAGTTGAACATTCTGAATGTTTCACATTATAGTTATATTCTTATGAAGTTCATTGTGAATAATCCACAGCAATTCGAAAGTTAGAATGATGTAAATAATTACAACAGCAGAAGCAAAATGGCATTAATTACTCAACATTAAGGTTGTGTTTAGTACAAAGAGAGGTGCATAACGCTCCAGCTAAAATGTTTGTATGATTTACGAAATGATACAAAATTTCTGACAGACAGAAAAGTGAAACCTGAAAACAAATTGAAAAACTTCCTCTCTGACAACTCCTTCTATTACGTAGAAGAATTCCTGTTACTGTAATGTGTAAAAGACGGTGGTAGAAATTATTAACTCACATCTTCCTACTTAATAATGATAATTTTAAAAGATTATGATGCAAATGATTCATGGAACATGAAACTAACTAACTAATTAACTAGCAAATTTTAGGGAGAAGCCAATTGTAAGCTGACATATTTTACACATTTAAATTCAATAATGCCATATGGAATAATGTTCTGGGTTAAACTTCTCTCTAGGAGAGGAGGGCTTCTTTGGTCAAAAACGTGGTGTAAAGATAAAATTTGGTGCTGACACACGATCACCTTACACACAAATGTTAAGGAGTTGGGCTTCTGACTACTGTTTCACAGTATATTTATTCCTTCATGAAGGTTGTTGTAAGTGATCTGTAGCAGTTAAAAACTAAAAATGATGTACATAATTACAGTGCTGAAGAAAAAATGGCATTCATTATTCCTCATTAACGTTGTCTTTAACACAAGAAGGGGTACACAATGCTGCAACTGAGATTTTTGCTCACTTACTACGCGGTATAAAATGTCTGACAGATGGCAAAGTGAAATTTAAAAAGAAAGTTAAAGAATTTTCCATTGAAAACATCTGTTATTTAGAAGAATTTCTGTTATTGTAATGTGTAAAAGGTGGTCGACAGGAATTACTTGCACGCATCTGTATAGTAAACAATAATAATAATAATAATAACAAAAAAACCTTATAAATGTTATGCATGTAGCCATATTTACATATCAATTTGCGATATGAATGTAAATTGTCTCGTTTCATGTCATCACGATCCATTGTGCAAATTGTCCATGGAACGTGAAACTCACTAACCACAGAAGACGTTAGATCTCGTGGGTATCGAAAGCTTGAGCAAAGCCAGAGATTTCTCAAGCAGTGACGCAGCTGCTGGAACAGTTCGAGTCGCGCCAAGCACAGAGCTAACTGCTAGGGCTGGAATGGTGTTCTGTTTGTATAGGCACGTCAGCAGTACCCAGAACCTTCCAAAGACGGTCGGAGTGACGGATGCGCGGAAAGGCGAGTTGCGAAGCCCATAACAACTCCGTCCTGCCACGGGACCACGGCGGATTAGTAGGGCGTCCTGCGGGACTGAAACAAGGGCCCCCCCAAAACATAATTGTGGCGTCACACCAGTTGTCCCGCCCCGTTATACATCGTGAACGCTTGGCTAAGTCAGGGGCCATGGGGGAAATCAGTATGTGAATGGAAAGGTACCGACTAAAGTCCATAACTTTGTCATTTGTTATCGGGAGCTTTCCTGTATTTAAAGGCGCAACTATGAAGTATTAAACTGGTACGAAATAGTACCGCGCTTCTCCGTCACAATCGGCACTGCAACTCCTAAGACCTGTACAGAGTCGGCTGGCCGCGGTGGTCTCGTGGTTCTAGGCGCGCAGTCCGGAACCGTGCGACTGCTACGGTCGCAGGTTCGAATCCTGCCTCGGGCATGGATGTGTGTGATGTCCTTAGGTTAGTTAGGTTTAAGTAGTTCTAAGTTCTAGGGGACTGATGACCACATCAGTTGAGTCCCATAGTGCTCAGAGCCATTTTGAGCCTGTACAGAGTCACATGACGCGTACCACACAGCCCGTTGGACTTTGTTGGGCCCGCGTGCGATAGCAGGACACCTATAACACGGACTGAATGTTCTCCCCAAAATATAGGATATTTTTAATTGGCTATGTCGAAGAATTCGTCTTAAATAATGGGTTGCTGCTCAGGTGTAAACTGCACTGAGCTATTGCAAAAATGGTTTTCGCAAGTTTAGATTTCTTAGTGACCTCGAATGAAGAAAAAGAAAGGTCACAAATTTCCACAGAGAGAACCGAGTATCAGGAACTGGTGAGCAGACGTGTACAATAAATATGTATTAATGAAGGTAGTTATAAAACTGATGCTACTGATACACAGTTGAGTTTCTTCCCCCACTATCTAAAACTATACTGATGCAATTAGTCTCAATTTTTTTCGATTCCTGAGATATTTTTGGAACTGGCAAAGTGGGATGTTTACTGTGATATACACTCCTGCAAATTGAAATAAGAACACCGTGAATTCATTGTCCTAGGAAGGGGAAACCTTATTGACACATTCCTGGGGTCAGATACATCACATGATCACACTGACAGAACCACAGCCACATAGACACAGGCAAAAGAGCATGCACAATGCCGGCACTAGTACAGTGTATATCCACCTTTCGCAGCAATGCAGGCTGCTATTCTCCCATGGAGACGATCGTAGAGATGCTGGATGTAGTCCTGTGGAACGGCTTGCCATGCCATTTCCACCTGGCGCCTCAGTTGGACCAGCGTTCGTGCTGGACGTGCAGACCGCGTGAGACGACGCTTCATCCAGTCCCAAACATACTCAATGGGGGACAGATCCGGAGATGTTGCTGGCCAGGGTAGTTGACTTACACCTTCTAGAGCACGTTGGGTGGCACGGGAAACATGAAGACGTGCATTGTCGTGTTGGAACAGCAAGTTCCCTTGCCGGTCTAGGAATGGTAGAACGATGAGTTCGATGACGGTTTGGATGTACCGTGCACTATTCAATGTCCCCTCGACTATCACCAGAGGTGTACGGCCAGTGTAGGAGATCGCTCCCCACACCATGATGCCGGGTGTTGGCCCTGTGTGCCTCGGTCGTATGCAGTCCTGATTGTGGCGCTCACCTGCTCGGCGCCAAACACGCATACGACCATCATTGGCACCAAGGCAGAAGCGACTCTCATCGCTGAAGACGACACGTCTCCATTCGTCCCTCCATTCACGCCTGTCGCGACACCACTGGAGGCGGGCTGCACGATGTTGGGGCGTGAGCGGAAGACGGCCTAACGGTGTGCGGGACCGTAGCCCAGCTTCATGGAGACGGTTGCGAATAGTCCTCGCCGATACCCCAGGAGCAACAGTGTCCCTAATTTGCTGGGAAGTGGCGGTGCGGTCCCCTACGGCACTGTGTAGGATCCTACGGTTTTGGCGTGCATCCGTGCGTCGCTGCGGTCCGGTCCCAGGTCGACGGGCACGTGCACCTTCCGCCGACCACTGGCGACAACATCGATGTACTGTGGAGAGCAATTCGGCGGTACGTCCACCCGGCCTCCCGCATGCCCACTATACGCCCTCGCTCAAAGGCCGTCAACTGCACATACGGTTCACGTCCACGCTGTCGCGGCATGCTACCAGTGTTAAAGACTGCGATGGAGCTCCGTATGCCACGGCAAACTGGCTGACACTGACGGCGGCGGTGCACAAATGCTGTGCAGCTAGCGCCATTCGACGGCCAACACCGCGGTTCCTGGTGTGTCCGCTGTGCCGTGCGTGTGATCATTGCTTGTACAGCAGTGTCCGGAGCAAGTATGGTGGGTCTGACACACCGGTGTCAATGTGTTCTTTTTTCCATTTCCAGGAGTGTATTTATACGAATGGTTTTTTTTCTGTTGGTGGAGGACGGAAATGCCGCTCAGCTGCTTTGTTTCCACATTCTTCTGCATATGCTATTACTTTCATTTTTGAGCTCGCATCATATTAATATTTTTTTTACTTCTTTCCATTACTAAAATAGCTATTAACAAAAATATTGTATTGTTACAGATAACCCAAATCACTTTCAGTTCAAGTACACCGGCACCGTAGACTGCAACGAAGCATCATAGGCTAGATGGTGTTCGGGGTTTGTGATAGTGAGACGTTAAGAAGACAGTGTTAGTCCGGAACTCATGTTCGTCGCATGGGTGCACTGCTGCTGCTGCTGCTACAAGTTGAATCCAGTGTTGCCAATAGAGAGATAGGTTCCCTGTGGTATCGAATTATGGCCATGTTTGAGACTGGTGGGAATTGTAAATCAAACACTAGATATTTTTACTCTAATTTCGAGTATAAGACGCACTTGAGTTTTTGAGGGAATTTCTCGAAGAAAAAAGCGCGGCTTACAGTCCGTAAAATGCGATGTGTAGATGCTGCTGCTTTCGCAAGGGATGCTGCCGCATTGCCAGTGTCGCTCCTGCGTGCGCCAAGGTCACAGCGAGCTGTCCAGGGAGGCGGCAAAGCAGCCGGCGAACGAGCGTTGGAAGTGGGAGATTCCCGCGCTGTGGTCGCACAACACGCCGGCTGCCGACATTCGGGCCCCGGCCGTGATTTAGGACCACCTCCCTCACGTTCCGACTGCCGCGCGGGCGCTGGCGATAAAGAAACGCGATTAAAACTTTTTCCTTTATAGGCCATTAATCAAGGGCCTAACGCGTTGCTCCGTTTATTGCTCCTGGTACGATTACGAGGCCGGGACACAAATAACGTATCAGATACCGCTGGTCGGCAATAAAACAAATACCCGTCGCGGCAGCATTTGTGTGTGTTGTTGTGTGTGTGTGTGTGTGTGTGTGTGTGTGTGTGTGTGTGTGCACGCATCAGTACGTCCTTTTGAAAGACGTGGAACGAGCTCTACGGCTGTGTATTTCAAACGGCGAGCATTCCAGTTCTTAATGTTCCTATAAAATTATTTTTAATAGCGGTATTGCTTCATTGTGCAACAGTGGAAGTTGTATGACGAGAACCTTCTGCAATAACGATAGGGTCTGAGCCTGACACTACACCATCTGCAGTGTGTTTGGATATCTGACAGCTTGTTATTACACAAACATTGAGGAGATTTATAAGATAGTTGTAGTAGTCACGTGAAGATTTTAGTAATACTGCGACTTAAGGGTCACCTACAGCTTCGAACGAACTCAGAAGGAAAAAATGCCGAGGTGCTGATGAAATATCAGTGATAGGAAAACTGAAAAAGGAAGAACAAAATGTGAATCGAAGCGATTCAGATGTAGTGTTGCAGAAGTATGCTGAAAATTAAATTGTCCGATACCGAAAGAAATTAGATCCTCCACAGTATAGACGAAGAAAGTCATCTGTGGAAAGTATTGAGAAGAAGAAGGGAAAGGTTGTCAGGATGTGCCGCGACATGAATAAAGTAGGCCACTCTGAGGTGAAGAGGTTGGCTTAGGTGAACCATTCGTGTTGGGCGACACGAAAACGAGTAGAAGACCAACGGCTCAAAAGAAAATGATAAAACCGAAAGAAAGAGCTGATCTCCTATGTCCATCAGGTCACGAACAGAAACACAGCCTATACAGGCTCTTTAATTTATGCAACTGAGGAAATTTCATTACATTCTGAATAGACTGCAACGATTACTTTTCCAAAAGAAACAGGAGCGAATGGTTGTGAAAATTACTGCCGCGATTTATCTGATATCAAACGCAAAAAAATACAAGAGTTTATGTCGTAGAATAGAAGGTAAGATTGAAAGATAAGGAGGACAACGGGGACTCGAGGAGCAAATTTTACCACTGTGCATACTAACAGACGGAAGATTTACGAGAAACAGGAAGAAATGACTTACATTGTGTTCCTCAAATTATTTCTTTGTCAGTGAAGTACGTATTTTGTGCTGTGAGCTGCAACTAGTAATAGTATCAAATCATATTTACTGGTTTCCAGACATTTGCTGATTTTGCAGTGTGCAATTTGTGTGTTGTTCAACGTTAAAGCATACGAAATAAAAACATGCGTTATTTTTAAAAATATTTTGTTCTTGCTGTCATAGTGAAAAGTGTCCACGAAAATGTAAAATAAAAACGTTTATATTCAGACAAATAAGTAAAACCAATGGTGATTCATATAATTAAATAATTTTATTAAATAACTGTGCCGATATTTATGAAGAAGGTACTAACAGTTGTTAAAGCAGTACAGATTTTTCCTAAGGAACAGGCTCCTTAACGTCTAATTCTACTTTTGTTTGTGCCTTTGGATGGAACAGTTATAACTATGTCTGCTAATCTTGTCATTTGATGTATTCTCAATAATAATCAATCATTTGAAAACGTGTATGCAATCAGTGTAGTCTCCTGCGTTACGTATTATCTGTTCTGGATAAGATGTTTCAGGAAGGGTAGGTAACACACATTGCTCGAAAGCCGTCAGGTTGATCAAGTATCATGTCTTGCTGTTTAAGCATGCAGTGAACATATGGAAGATCTGAAACAACCAGCAGCATGTGCGAACATACAGGAGTATCCCATTATTGTAATAACTGATGCGGGAGGGACAGTCAATGTTATGGTCAGCAGTCTCTGTGACAAAATCGGTGAGAAAAAATGGATACCAACTTCAGCTATGCAAAACATGAAGATTTCATGAGCTATTGGCGGTAAGCTGCAGAATGTAAAATCACAGCTGTAGGTTACACTAATGACGGGTAATGGAGCCATATGTTGCCCGTTCCTCAAAGTGAAAAGTTTAACCATTAGTTGAATACATGGGATAGAGGTAATGAGGGAAAGAAACAACACAGCCTCGGACATGGCTGTGTATGATGCCCTTAGGTTAGTTGGGTTCAAAGGTCTCTGTTGGATTCCTTTCATTTCTCTGCCTCGTGATGACTGGGTGTTGTGTGCTGTCCTTAGGTTACTTAAGTTTAAGTACTTCTAAGTTACAGGGGACTGATGACCATAGATGTTAAGTCCCATAGTGCTCAGAGCCATTTGATTCCTTTCATGTAAATTTTTTTGAAACTGTTGTCATTTACGGCATACATTCCACTTCTAAATTTACTGTGGTGTTTCTGACTATCTGGGAGGAGACTGAGCAGTGGAACGCGTTAGTTTAACACATAAACAAGAACGATCTGTTACACTACTACACCTTAAAACACAGTTTATATGTAATTCATGTCACACAGTCTCATCCGGAACCTACTCCCGCTTTCTTTTATATACTGTATATGATAAGATACCGTCATCCCCCTTCCCTTCTGTGTGAAAGGATGAATGAGCAAATGTATTTCTAGTTGCATGCTTGATGGTAGCAGACAAGCCTGTCTGCAAGAGAACTGTAGGACCAACGTCGGAACAGGCAGCTACGCTTTCTAGAAGCAAAGAGGTTTCTATTCTTAGTATGGACCTGTCCGTCCCTTGTCATGTTGCTATAGGAAGCTGCCTCTCTGGTCACTTCCGTTTGTATCTGTCTGTCCGCGGCGAGGGTCTGAAGTGGTAAGATCTCCGGCTAAGCGCGTCTCTGCTAAGTCCGTAGGACAATGGATCTCTTAAGTTCAGCCTAACTGAAAATTTAATAACCTTTATTTCAGGTTGAGATCTAAAATACCTTATGTTATCTTAAATTGCAATGCAGTGTAATTCGAGTTTGAAGTTTAGAATATCTTCCAGTAGTTGCTTTGTCACTACTTTGTGAGTAAAGGGGAACCACGTGTTGATGATATGTAACTCTAACATCATCAATCTTAAATGCTAATGTGTGTGAGATTATAACGTCTCCTCTTGACAATATTTTTCAATATAGGAACTTTTGTTTATGTTCAACCCAAATGAGGTGTACTTTGTGAGACCAGTACCACGTGCTTATACAATTGTTTGGCCATCAGGTTAGTAGTAAGACGATAGTAACCAGTTCGAGGTTTTTCTTTTGTAAATTGCGTTTCGATGTAATTTATTTTAACTATCAAAATTACCTCCGAGTTACACTCTTTGTGTAGACCAAGTTGACCACGTGAAGCATGTGCTGTAATTATCAAAGTAGCCCTCAGGTATTCTTTTCGGGAAGATTTCACAGAGAGTCAGTAATTTCATGATGGACAGGATTGCGCTACGAACGTAACTTCTTTGGGTGAAAATTGAATCGGTTGGTTGTGGTTAATTTCCTCTTGCATATGTTTCAACGTTCTTCGTGTGTTATTTTATGAATTCAGTGTTATATGCAGTCTCCAAATCTTCGCTATATATTTGATGTGTTCCGTAAGATTACAAACTCACATTTTCACAATCCTAAAAAAGGCACCAGTTTCGTAACAATGATCAATGTTAAAATAAATGCCCATATGTAAACTGATTTATTTATTTCTATTTAAATTCTCTTTATATATATATACGATTGTCGTAAGATGACTATTAAAAGGTTATAATTAATGTTAGTCTGGTTGGAAATTTGGTAAGCTAGAGTGGATACCTGGTGAAACAGTTACTCAGTAATACAAGGTTAACTTCCCCAGATAGCTCACGGCTTTTAACCCGCTTTTATTGTCTTCAATATCAGCACCGCTTTCAGAACAAATTAATGCATCAACATCATAAGCTTCAACTGGTTCTAAATTGTAAGATGTCAGGCAAATTCAACACCTTCCATGAAAACCCTGACATGATAATCAAATCCAGTAGTATGTCACATAGCTCCGAATAAATCGTGACATTAAATTAACCAATGTAATACGAGTAACGGGTGAGCAAATGGAATACCACAGACTAACACAAGATGGCCTAAATGCATGTCATACTTTCCCACCGTGAGACAGACCCAGTTCAGAGGGGAGAAACGAGAACAGAAGCCGAGAGCAAAACCGTGTTAAGCTAGAAGGCGCTACGATAAGGGATGGACTGGACACCCACGTCGCCAGTTAACCACTAAGACAACGCCAACTGCAAGTTTTAGCGTGAGACTTTTTCGCGTCTTTCTTACGTGAATGACCACCCCCCCCCCCCCAACCCATGTTAAAAGCTAGAGCCCTCCAGAAAAACAGTATAGATCTTATGATAACACAAAAAGGGCCACACCACCCGCAAGCTTTAGCGTGAGACTTTTTCGCGTCTCTGTTACATTACGAGCACCCCCAGCCCATGTTAAAAGATCAAGCCCTCCAGAAGAACAGTATAGATCTTACGATAACGCTAAAAGGACCACAACAGCTGCAGGTTTTAGCGTGAGACTTTTTCGCGTCTCTGTTACGTTGCAAACTTTAAAAACATTGCCCCACCACGAAAAGTATAACGTTTCTCATTGGATAGACAGAATTTTTGTAGGCGGCTTAAGGTTAACATTGAGACCCTGATTGGTCAGATGAAAACACAGCCAGATAGTTTTTTTAAACCAACATCGGTAAATGGTAGCAAGGAGAAGTTAGGAGTAGCCGAGACGGCGAGCTGGATGGCTGCTGCGCCGGCCGTTGCCCTCCTGAAGCTGCCTAACCAACGACAAGGTAATGAACGCACGCGATGCTGCATAACAGTGCATAAAACTTCACTCAGAACTGCAGAAGTCTCATCTGTTACACCCCCTTTTTGCGTAATACTAGTGTCGATCGTTAATTAAAACTCATGGTGTTCACATTTGCCACTTGAAGTGAAAATCTGAAACGCGATGATATCTCTATTATATAATTATTGAGAAGCCACATCAGCCACTGTAATTTACGAGAAGTTAGATAAGTAATTAAAGATAATTGAGGGTCACTGTAGACCATTTTGATAGTTTTCTCTCTTGGGAAACTTAATTTGCACTTAGATTATAGATGTGATATGGCATAGGTCATCCTTCGATCCATTGTAGAACTTGGAAACACATTCAGGGAATATTCGTTCACATATTTGTTGAACGCATTTGGTTTTTACCATACTGTATTAAAACACTGCCTTTTATCAATAGTGTAATTTATAAACAATGTTTTGTGACAAATATAAAATTTCCAATGGTAAACTTTAATCCTTTTTCGACGTTATTTTACCAGCTAACTAAAAATAGGAAAGCCTTGAACCCCTTCCACTAAATTTAGTTAGTATTACGATTCTTTTACAGGGAGTGCAGTGGAACTGACGCTGAAATCATTAAGTATTTGGTTATATCATCGCCAGTCTCACTGAACTCTTCTGAATTCTACATGTCATGTGTGGTCTGGCGTCTCCTTACCAGCAACAGGTCCCAGGTTCAAACAAGTCAAATCCGTACAAAAAAAAAAAAAAAAAAAAAGGAAAAAGCTCAGAGCGTCGTTGCGCGAAAGTGGTAGGGAGACACGATATGGAACAAACAGACACCACCACCCAGAGTGTTAGAAAGTATAGGGGACTGATGACCTGAGATGTTATGTACCATTGTGCTTAGAGCCATTTGAATCATTTTTTGAACAGCACTGTCGCCCTTTCTCGTGGCATGTGGATTTCAGAGCTTAATGGCCAAGAAATCATTGTAGAGCTACTAAGGACAAAAGCACGTCGTGCCAGCTAAAGCCAAGAGAACAGCATAAAGTTAATACAGAAAAAACTACAAACGCTGTATGTTGTCACTTTGAAGATGAGTCGGAGTCAGGTAACAATCACAGTAGGGCTGTGGAATCACACAAGAATCACATAGAGAAGTTACTGCAATCACAATACCTCAGCGCTTCATAGCCTGCTGATTTAATCAGTTTACTTCGTAAATACATTGACGAAAAAAATCGAAGAACCAAAAAGTAATCAATTTAGAGTAATGTAATTTCGGGAATGCATTTGTCTACGTATCGTACTTGAGTGGTTAACATTGTAAGATCACAGGTTAATGTAAGCGTGAGATAAACCACTGCAAATGTGAAGTGCTGGTACGGACAAGCGAAGAAGGCCCAACGGTATTGACCGGCTGCCGTGTCATCCTCAGTACATAGGCGTCACTGGATGGGGATATGGGGGCGGCATGTTGTCAGCACACCGCTCTCCCGACCGCATGTCAGTTTATCAGACCTGAACCACTACTTCCCAATCAAGCATCTGTTCAGTTTGACTCAAAAGGGCCTGCTGCACATCGTCGGGGACGTCCGATGATGTCTCGTATGTGCTTGATTGGAGACAGAACTGGTGTTCGAGCAGGTCGAGCCAAAGTCTTGACACACTGTAGAGCGTTTTGGATTACAACAGCGGTAAGTGGACAAGTAATATCCTTTTCCTTAAAGTCCGTACTGCCATTAGACTGTTGTTTATTTGCAGTGATACATTTGAAAAAGGAAAGAGTAATATCCTTTTGGGAAACACCCAGTGGAAAGCTGTTCATGAGTGACAGCACAACAGGGTGGACTCAACAGATCGGGACATAAATTTCTAGTCAGATGTGCTTGGGATAACCAAGAGCGTGCTCCTGCTGTCATACGAAATCATACCCCAGACCATAACTCCAGGTGTAGATCCACTGTGCCTAGCGCACAGACTTGCCGGATGCATACCGTCAACTGGCCCTCTTCTAACCAACACACAGCAGTCATTGGCACCGAGGCTGAACCAGCTTTCATCATAAAAGACAACGGACCTCCACCATAGCCTCAAATAAAGTCGCGCTTGACACCAGTAAAGTCGCAAACGGCGGCGGTTTGGGGCCAGTGAAATAGGCGCTACCTAGCGTCTGGCTGACAGATGCCCTTGAAGTAATTGGTTTGTAACAGATTGTTGTGGTACTGTGGTGTCAGCTACTGCTGAAATTTTTGCTGCAGATGCAATATGATGCGCCAGAGCCAAACTCTGAGCACGATGGTCTTCCCTTTTAGTAGCGCCACGTGGCCGCCCGGAGGCCAGTCTTGTTGTGATCGTTCGTTCTCCTGAACACCGATACCATCAACAATGTACAGTGGTTACATTCCTGGTAAGTCTTTCTGAAATATCGAGGAGGGAACATCCAGCTTCTCGTAGCCTCATTGCACCGTGTATTTGAAGCAAAACTGACTTGCATCCTCATAGTGGCTACAGGTGTGAGATGTAGAAACACGCCTACCAACTTCCGATTATGTCCCATTGCTCCTTCTTGGTGTTTTGATTTTTTCGCATCAGTGTGTACGGAACGATTCTCAGAGAATACAGGTATAATCAAGGGATATCTGTATAATGTAGAAGTGTTACTGCGCGAAGTCTGCTGTTCTTTAACATGTCCCGTTATTGGACAAAGGACGTGGCTGTAAGAAAACAAATAACGAAAATGTTTTATTAGCAATTTTTTGAAATTATATTTGTGTATGTAAACTCATCTATGTGTCATTGTAAATAAACCCTAACATTGAATATACAAATCTTTTAGTATTGAAATGTCCCCTTACAAAAATTATACACGACTGTGCTTAAACTGACACACAATATTTTTAGCGCAACGCAATCCGACTTTCAAAAATCCCTAAAAAAGAATGGCCCTGACTAACATTAACCTATACGTTTCACATATCACTTACCTCACGAAAATCTTGGTTACTCGAACTACTGCAATACAGCGAGCACCACTACTGCCAGCTAAATAAAAGATTCAAACTATGGAAGGCACTAACTACTGATAGGTATAGTTAGCAAATGAAAGATTTTAATAGAGAACAAACAATGTATTTACCTTAATAGTCATAATATATATATATATCAGTTCATGACACCAATTCTTACAAATTTCAAAACTCCGCCATCTCTCTCCCCACGTCCACCACTGCTGGCGGCTCACCTCCAACTGCGCAACGCTACGCGCCGCTAACAGTCAACAGCCCAATACTACAATGGCAGACAACAATGCAAACTAGCCACAGACTGCACACGGCACAGCCAGTGATTTTCATACAGAGCGCTACGTGGCGTTACCGATGCAAAAACCTAAACAGCCTACTTACAGTATGTGTGGTGTGAGTATGTTTCTGATGACTCATCAGGATGTATATGGAAGCGTATGTTTTGTGTCGTCATTGTCACTGTAGAGTCTTGTACCATGGGAAGCAAGGAGAGGATGTTGTTTGGTGGCCTGTATACTCTTTCCTCAACATAACTCCACACATATACAAACAGCGTTATTTATTTACCACAACAGAGAGCTACTTATCTTTAAGCAAGTTGTTGTGGTACAAGCTCTTCCGCAATAGTCTACATTAGCGTCACTGCCGCTATAAACGCTAGATTCTCGTAGCCTGCTACTTGGAACTGGCAGAAGCCAATTAGAATAGCGACTGAGACTGCGAATGTAACTGACTGTGACTGGGCTGACTGTCGGTAATGACAGGGTCTCCGGTCGGCGGCGGCAATCTAAATACTGGCAGCCGAGAGGACGTTGGCGGCTCGTTGCTTGCGAGTATGTCTTTGGCCTCTTTCCTAATAGGCACGCTCGATTCAGCGCCTGTTATCGATCTTCTTGTAACTTCTTTGCCGACCAGTGTGCTGGCCAGAATATTCCTCCCCCTCCCCCCCCCCCCCTCAAAAATGCCGCACAGTAGTTTTGTGAGGAGAATGCGAACGACAAAAGGAGGGGAGTCAGGATGCTGATATAGAGATGAGCCAGGAGCCACGACTGTGGAGGACAGCGTACTCCCGACCCTACCGAGCCACATCCAGAGCTGAGGGCGTGTGCTGGGGCAATGATGGCGACAGGACGACAATCACGGGTCCAGGTCCATGGGGTCTGTCTTGATGGTGGGAGCGATAGGAGGAGAGGAAGAGTTGCAGCGCCTATTCCCCTATCTGTGTGGTGAAGAAGCTTGGCCATCTGTTGCTTAAAAGTGCGTACGAAGCATTCTGCTTATATGTTAGACTGTGGGTGAAACGGAGCACTTGTTAGATGACGAAGGCTGTCGCGTTCACAAATCTGTTCAAATTCACTTGAAGTGAACTGAGGTTTGTTGTCCAATACAGGTACACTACTGGCCATTAAAATTGCTACACCACGATGATGACGTGCTACAGACGCGAAATTTAACCGACAGGAAAAAGATGCTGTGATATGCAAATTATTAGCTTTTCAGAGCATTCACACAAGATTGGCACCGGTGGCAACACCTTCAACGTGCTGACATGAGGGAAGTTACCAACCGATTACTAATACACAATCAGCAGTTGACCGGCGTTGCCTGGTGAAAGGTTGTTGTGTTGCCTCGTGTAAGGAGGAGGAATGCGTACCATCACGTTTCCGACTTTGATAAAGGTCGGATTGTACGCTAAAGCGATTGCTGTTTATCGTATCGCCACATTGCTGCTCGCGTTGGTCGAGATGCAATGACTGCTAGCAGAATATGGAATCGGTGGGTTCGCGAGGGTAATACGGAACGCCTTGTTGCATCCCAACGGCCAGTATCACTAGCAGTCGAGATGACAGGCATCTTATCCGCATGGCTGTAACGGAACGTGCAGCCATGTCTCGATCCCTGAGTCAACAGATGGGGACGTTTGCAAGACAACAACCATCTGCACGAACAGTTCGATGACGTTTGCAGTAGCATGGACTATCAGCTCGGAGACCATGAATGCGGTTACCCCTGACGCTGCGCAGATCACAGACAGGAGCGCCTGCGATGGTGTACTCAACGACGAACCCTGGTGCACGAATGGCAAAACATCATATTTTCGGATGAAACCAGGTTCTGTTTACAGCATCATCTTGGTGGCATCCGTGTTTGGCGACATCGCGGTGAACGCACATTGGAAGTGTGTATTCGTTATCACCATACTGGCGTATCACCCGGCGTGATGGTATGGGTTGCCATTGCTTACTCTTCTCGGTTCTCCTAGATCCCTGCGAAACCCTACATTTCAGCAGGATAATGCACGAGCGCATGTTGCAGGTCCTGTACGGACCTTTCTGGATACAGAAAATGTTCGAATGACGCCCTGGCCTGCACATTCTCCATATCTTTCACGAATTGAAAATGATGACCGAGCAACTGGTTCGTCACAATACTCCAGTCACTACTCTTGATGAACTGCGGTATCGTGTTGAAGCTGCATGGGCAGCTGTACCTGTACACGCCATCCAAGCTCTGTTTGACTCAATTCCCAGGCGTATCAAGGCCGTTATTACGGCCAGAGGTGGTTCTTCTGGGTACTGATTTCTCAGGATCTATGCACCCAAATTGCGTGAAAACGTAATCACATGTCGGTTCTAGTATAACATATTTGTCCAATGAACACCCGTTTATCATCTGCATTTGTTCTTGGTGTGGCAGTTTTAGTGACCAGTAGTGTACTTCTGTCGTTCTATGCAAAGTATGTAGGACAACGCTTGAATGACGGTACGTGATGTGGTATAAGGCATAGACATCGCAAATGCGAACTTGCTGAAAGAGTCTACCACTATGAGCCAATGAGTGTTCCAAAATATCCCTGCTAAGTCAATGTGCACTCGTTGCCATGGCGATTGAGCCTTATTTTAAGCTGAGAATGTCTGTGGAAGACTTATTGGTTTTCCGCCCATGCGAGACACTACAACGTCATCTGTTCAATGTGGGGGTCCATGGCCTGCAAAGAATAGTGCAGTCGTGCAGACTGTTTAACGCGAAAGTTCCCCAATGTCCTTGGTCGAGCAATCGCAACACATCCTTTTGCAACATTTTGGCAATAAGCACATGCGATTGTCCACTGTCAATTTGAAATAGAATCACACCTTGTTGAACTGAAACGTTTTACCGACGTGCGAAGTATTGGCGCGCGACCGAGTTCTGGATACTGCTCAACGAGCGAGGCCAAGACGTGCGAATGTAACGCGACAAAATCTTTAAGCAAGCTAGCGACACTGTCTTTCCGTGCGAAAGACGATATGGAAAGAAGGTTCTCGTGGATGCTAAGTCCAAACAAATAGAAGGCATCCAGATCAAATAAGTTCTCATTCTCTCTTAATTTCAACACAGTAAAATTCACTGTCCTAGTGTGAGATTTGTAAGTGGCAGGCAAGCTGCACTGTCCAAGCATTGGAATTTCCTGTCGTTGTAAGCAGTGAGGTGCTTGCTAGATTTAGAAAGGCGTAGTGAGTCGAGCTGTTCGTATGTAGCACGATTAAACGAAGTGACTGAAACACCTGTGTCTAACTGAAAGTTCACACGACGGCCAGCAATTCGTAATGAGACAAAGAGTTTGTTAGGACGTCGTTGCACAGCACTAGGGCAAGAATGAGGCACAATCGTAATCTGACTTTTGTCAGGGCCTGTTGAAGGTGTAGAAAATACAGCGTTCACTGCAAGTGCATGAGTCTGCTTTTTCTGAGAGCAGGCAAAATTGGTGTTTTCATGCCGTTGCAAACTGCTTGGACATGGGCTTTTTTCCCACACGTGTAACACGTTGCGTTACGTGATGCGTAATTCTGTCTTCAACGGCGAGCAGAACATCTAGGGCAAGACTTCACTAAGTTCACAGGTCTGTTTACATGTCTACGTGGCTGTCCGCACCGCTGTGTACGAGCTCCTCGTGGGTGCTTGGGACAGTCGCAAGGAAGGTGCGAATCGACCCGACAAATCGGGGCCTGGTCGAATTTATCGGCCGCTATGGCACCCGAATCACACTGTTCTAAGATTTACAATACTTGAGGAAGTGATGAATCAGAATACTTTAAGACCTATTCCTGTATTCTACAATCTGCAACACTGAACGTCGTAGCATCTCTTATCATTAAATCACTGTAAAAGTTGGCACAACTACACTTAAATTTACATTTCCTAGCCATGCCCGTTAATTCTGTGAACCACTGACTTCACGCCTGTTCCGGATTTTTCTACAAACGAAAGAACTGACATCGAGCTCCAGTTATGTGGACTTGCTGAGTTAATGCAGCTATTACTTGGTCGTAGCTGCGCTCGTCGGGAGACGCCAATGGAAACAGTTTTTTATGAACCGGATCACTGGGGACCACGCAATCGAAAGAAGGTATTTTAGCTTTACAGTACCTTGAACTCGATGAACTTCACAATGTGCTTGGAACTGTGTGAGGTATTCGACCCATTCCTCTTCTGTGTCATTAAATTGTTGGAACGGTGGTATGCCGGTCGGCGGCACTTGCAGGGCTGATTTGTTCGCCTGTTGTGCTGCCGACGCAATTTGTTCAGCCATTAGATGTTGTACCGTCATCAGCAAGGCAGCAATTTGTTGGTTCTGAAACTGAAATGCTTGTGTTAGATCCATTACATTGGCCGTCTGGGAGTGAGGCGCGGTGGCAGGGGGTGGAAGGGGCGAGGTAGTCATGGTTTACACAAATTTATTATAGCGGAAAGCAAGGAAAGCCTCTGAAAAGAGATATTTGATTAGTTCTGCGGCTTCCCTCCTGGAATACATGCAAGAACACAATAACAAATTAGCAGAATGATCATCCCTGCGAGCTAAAACCAAGAGAAGCAAGAAGAATCTTATTCTGGCTTGAGTTGTCCTCGTCGTCACTTTTGTGTCGTCGTTGCCACTTTAGAGTCTTGAACCATGTGAAGCAAGGAGAGAATGTTGTTTGTTGGCCGGTATCCCCTTTCTATAACACAACTGCACCCATGTATTAACAGGGTTCTTTTTTTACCAGACCAGAAAGCTGCTTCTGTTTAAGTAGCTTGTTGTGGTACAAGCTCTTCCGTAATAGTCCACGTTAGCCTCACTGCTGGTGAAGTACAAGTCCCGCTATAAACACTGCATTCTCGTAGCCGGTGACGTGGAACTGACAGACGCGAAAGAGAATAGTGACTCAGATTGCGTCTGTAACTGACTGTGTGCGACTGGGTTGACTGTGTGTGACCGACTTGGGTCTCCGGTCTGCGGCGGCGATCTAAATACTGGTGGTTGAGAGACCATTGGCGGCGCGTTGCTTGCGAGTATGTCTTTGGCCTCTCTCCTGATAAGCGAACTTGATTCAACGCTTATTGTCGATCTTCTTGCAACCTTTATGCCGACCAGTGTGTTGGCGTCAGCTTACGCCATCACAGTTAGTGTGAAGGACATATGTAATGCCAATTAGTAATGAGCCCATAACTGTACCAAGTACATAAAAGTGAAATAAGCTCCAAACGAAGAGAAAAATTTGTGCAAACTGGCACTAGGGTGCCTGTAAATAATCTCTTAAAAGCGTAAGAACAATTTTAATTCCATCAATATCTTTATATGTAATATAGTGTGAATGTATTTACTTTAGTATATAAGTGTGAGAAAAATATGTGTTCACTGTAAACTATACTATATATGGTAATCAGTGCAGAGATGGTGACAAAATGTTTATTTACACCTTATATGCATGGAATAAGAGTAATGGACTTTAGATCATTGTTTGACTCTATGATCCAGCAACTATAAGTTGTTATGGAAATAAAATAATTAATATGCAAAGTTATCTTCAATGTGAAATAATAATGGAAATACAAGGAATACATGTAAATAACTGTAGATAATTCTCCTAAATACGAAGAGCAAAAGCAAATTTTTGTAACTAGTAGTTACTAAGTATGTTTTTTTAGAGGCTTTTAAACCATTCATAGGTAAAACCATATACAGATGGGCTGTGATAGCTTTCCTCTAAAACTATAATATTGACTGACCATGGTCAAGTAGGATATGGCACACTTGTGGTAATGGGAGGATTTTTCTTTTGTGTGCTATTGTATGCTATTGTTTTACAACCGTTATTTTCGCGCAGACAAAAAATTTTGCACAAACGAAGCTAAAGAATGGTGTCCTACACAGAGCAAGAGAATTATTTATGATGTGTATATGCATAGGTCCTGAAAGTCATAAAGTAAAATTAAATGAAATACGAATTTGGAAATCTGTAGCTATGAGGTTGTCGTTCCAATATGTAGGCCATAGAGCGTACAGATCCCAATCCTGAATGTACACATTGCTGTTGGAAGTTTTGTGTGTAAGATGTTTAAAAGGATTATTAAAATTATTGCAAATAAGATAGAAGGAAATCTGATCTGTGAGGAGCACCAATGAAACAAGAGTGACCACGTGAATTTTAACAATAAACACGTTTTGTTCCAGTACAGAGCAAACCTGTGAAATTTGAGTGGGGTGATTATGTTAGCAAACGAAAGGATAAGCGTGAACACTCTGGTGACGGCTCATGGCTAATGGAGGTTTGCGCTAGGGCGCGACTAGCAGTGAAGAAAAATAGTTAATGAAAAGATCACTTCATTTCGATGAGTAGTGAGCAGTGACGTACAGAGTAATTCCAGAGTATTTAAGCAACGGATGAGCTCTTCAGTTAAAGGTGATGCACTTCTCACGAGCCGACCAGAGTGGCCGAGCAGTTCTAAGCGCTACAGTTTGGAACCGCGCGACCGCTATGGTCGCAGGTTCGAATCCTGCCTCGGGCATGGATGTGTGTGATATCCTTAGGTTAGTTAGGTTTAAGTAGTTCTAAGTTCTAGGGGACTGATGACCTCAGATGTTAAGTCCCATAGTGCTCAGAGCCATTTGAACCACTTCTCACGACGGTAAAGCAGAACACTACCTAACTGTGGTCACTATGTCCTGTTGTGGCATTCATGAACAGCTAAGCTAATGCAAAGTTCGGTGGTACCTACGTTCTCAATAGGAAGACGAATGGAATATTCCAGAATTTGAAATACTAACAGCTGCTAGCATGAGTTTCTTACAAGTAGATACCTTAGGGGTTGCGAAGCAACTCAAATAGCTTGATACGGGCAAGTCTTCTGGTCCAGATTGTGTGCCGATTAGGTTCGTTTCAGATTACGCTGATACAATAGCTCCCTACGTAGCAACCATATACAACCGCACGCTCACCGATAGATCTGTACCTACAGATTGGAAAATTGCGCAGATCGCACCAGTGTTTAAGAAGGGTACTACAAGTAATCCATTGAACTACAGACCTATATCATTGACGTCGGTTTGCAGTAGGATTTTGGAGCATATACTGTATTCACACATTATGAATCACCTCGAAGGGAACGATCTATTGATACGTAATCAGCATGGTTTCAGAAAACATCTTCCTTGTGCAACGGAGCTAGCTCTTTACTCGCACGAAGTAATGGCCGCTATCGACAGGGGATCTCAAGTTGATTCCGTATTTCTAGATTTCCGGAAAGCTTTTGGCACCGTTCCTCACAAGCGACTTCTAATCAAGCTGCGGGCCTATGGGATATCGTCTCAGTTGTGCGACTGGATTCGTAATTTCCTGTCAGGAAGGTCGCAGATCCTAGTAAATCATCGAGTAAAATTGAAGTGAATTCAGGTTCAAATGGCTCTGAACACTATGGGACTTAACATCTATGGTCATCAGTCCCCTAGAACTTAGAACTACTTAAACATAACTAACCTAAGGACATCACACAACACCCAGCCATCACGAGGCAGAGAAAATCCCTGACCCCGCCGGGAATCGAACCCGGGAACCCGGGCGCGGGAAGCGAGAGCGCTACTGTACGACCACGAGCTGCGAACTGATATCAGGTGTTCCCCAGGGAAGCGTCCTGGGACCTCTGCTGTTCCTGATCTATATAAATGACATGGGTGACAATCTGAGCAGTTCTCTTAGGTTGTTCGCAGATTATGCTGTAATTTACCGTCTAGTAAGGTCATCCGAAGACCAGTATCAGTTGCAAAGCGATTTAAAAAAGATTGCTGTATGGTGTGGCAGGTGGCAGTTGACGCTAAATAACGAAAAGTGTGAGGTGATCCACATGAGTTCCAAAAGAAATCCGTTGGAATCCGATTACTCGATAAATAGTACAATTCTCACGGCTGTCAATTCAACTAAGTACCTGGGTGTTAAAATTAAGAACAACTGCAGTTGGAAAGACCACATAGATAATACTGTGGGGAAGGCGAGCCAAAGGTTGCGTTTCATTGGCAAGACACTTAGAAGATGCAACAAGTCCACTAAAGAGACAGCTTACACTACACTCGTTCGTCCTCTGTTAGAATATTGCTGCGCGGTGTGGGATCCTTAGCAGGTGGGATTGACGGAGGACATCGAAAGGGTGCAAAAAAAGGCAGCTCGTTTTGCATTATCACGGAATAGGGGAGAGAGTGTGGCAGATATGACACGCGAGTTGGGATGGAAGTCATTAAAGCAATGACGTTTCTCGTTGCGGCGAGATCTATTTACGAAATTTCAGTCACCCACTTTCTCTTCCGAATGCGAAAATATTTTGTTGAGCCCAACCTACATAGGTAGGAATGATCATAAAACTAAAATAAGAGAAATCAGAGCTTGAACAGAAAGTTTTGGGTGTTCGTTTTTCCCACGCGCTGTTCGGGTGTGGAATGGTAGAGAGATAATATGATTGTGGTTCGATGAACCCTCTGCCAAGCACTTGAATTGCAGAGTAATCATGTAGATATAGATGTATATGTAGGGCAGTAGCGAACTGAATAGAAAGTAAGAGTAAGAATCACCATGCAAGGACGCTTGTAGGCAGTGCTTGTGATGGTGACTTCAACACGTACGAACACGAACTAACGAAGAACACGTCACCTCGTATAAATAAAAAGCTGTATAAATTTGTCGTGAAACTAAGAATAGTTGACTTTTAATAAATGTCATATAATAACAAATACGAAATGAAATCCCCAATCCAGCATACATTTTTCTTGTATTCAGCTCCGAGGGACGGCAGATCCAACTCGAAGCAGCATCAGCTGACACCCTGCCGCCCGTGTCGAGGCTATCGAGCAGTAAAGGCTGCGCGCGGCAAACCCAGCACGTAATCCCCCGATGTCAACCTGCTGCACTGACGTGACACCAGCGTCGGCATACACGGTCGCCGTAACCCAACGTTGCTTTGATGTTACCGTCGGGAAAACCCTCTTTATAAAATATTAACTACATACAAAATGAACTAAACACTGAAACTACCTCAGACTACATAAGCAAATGTAACATTACTCATGAACTATTCCATTTACGAGACCGAACAAACTCCTTAGTCATAGAACAATTAAATTACAAAGTCATAATGAACTCTTGAATAAACTTTACTGAAGTTTTGTTATCATGGCAACCACGAATAAAATGAAAGACGTTTACTGTTCCAAAACAAGAGAGTTGGAGGTTCACTACTCAAACAGTAATTGAAGAAATATTTTTATTATATTGTCATTGAATATGAACATACTTACTAAAATGAAATTTTCGCTCTACAGCGGAGTGTGCACTGATATGAAACTTCCTGCCAGATTAAAACTGTGTGCCGGACCGAGACTAACTTGGGTAAAGTGCATTATACGAAAGTCGTCAGACTAACTACTTGTCGCGTTTGCCTGTTTAAACATTTCATATCAAGTTGAACCAGCGTCTTTCTTAATACGAAGTCCAAATTAGCATCACGACCACTAATTAAGGTGGAAATTAAATTTAAAATATTTAACGGTCCATACGCTTATCGAACAGTGGTACGTGTAGCAACACCCACGGCCTGATACACTCATCAATCAGACAATCGGTGGCCGCTTTATTTTTCCAGAAAACAAGTAAATAATGAACAGAATAATTAAATATTTTATGTGTGGATTTAAATTCAATTAGTCTTTCGATCGCTTCTGTGCCGTATCTTTTAGAGTGCAAACCTTTAATTATTTTTTTTTCCTGCTTCATATCTAAATTTTTTTGACACAAGAATGGAAAGAAAAGACAAATTTTTACTAACAATCTGTTCTAACATTACAACGTTAGAATCAGACCTATACACTTCTTTAATAGTATTCATTTAGCGCATAAAACACCTTCTTATCAATGAGTAGGGCACTATTTCAGTATGTGGAACGGTGGCTATGTTGCCAGGTGTCAAACCAGAAATTCGAAGATCTTGGGTTGTGTCTTCAGTTCCACTATCGTTATCTTTTATAGCTTTTCCACGTCTGTCAGTGATTTGTTGATGAGAAAACTTACTTATGAGCTGTATCTGTTGTTATTCATCCAATTTACAGGCAACACATTTGTTTTTTACCCACTGATTTTTTAACTACTGTTTATTCTCATTCAAGGGCTATATTATTGGTAATGGAAAAGGAATAGAAATCTGACAATGAGTAATTTTCTTCTATCTGTAAGGTGTATTATAATCATTAGTCCGTTATGAATTACTATTACTCTGCCAGTAGATGCTTTGTTTGCGAAAATCAGCTACTGTGCACCCGCTCTTCTGATTTTTTAATGCTTTGGAGTTTCTAAATGTCAGTAGAGAAAGGTTTTATGGACTTCACCAGAGAAAGTTCGTAGATACACAATGAGTCGTCGAAAATATATTATGCACGGACGAAACGATAAATAGCCGAGCAGGAAAAACTGAAATCGCTTCAGTCTCAGAAACAAAACAAATGAAACTTTTTTCAGACTGATTCCCAGTACTTCTAGAAAGTCAAGAAAACTGTAATAAATGACTAATATTGCACTATATATATCGTCCGTCAGATGCATACACTGCTTCATACCAGACTATTTAGTTTTCTGCGCTCTAGTGGTCGACGTCGGAGCAAACCTCTTACTGCATCAGTAACCTCCCCATTATCAACGTAGTCCTACTCATGGAGTGCATTCGTCATTGGGACAAGCGGATGGAAGTCGGAAGGACCAGATCCGAGCTGAAGGGAGGAACACTGTAATGAAGTTTTGTGAGCTGCTCTCGGGAGAGGAGACTAGTTGCTATGTCGTGAAGAAGTTGGTCTGCATTTTTGTGGCGAGGAATGTGCAGAAGTCGTTTCTTCAGTTTCGTAACGGTAGCACAATATACTTCCGAGTTGATTGTTTGGGCATGCAAGGACGTCAGACAGAACAGCCCCTTCAGAGTACAAGATACCCGTGACCATTACTTTACCGACTGAGGTTGCTGCTTTGAACTCCGGAAGAAGTGTGCCACTTCATGGATTTCCGTTTTATTTCCGGTCAAAAGTGGCGAACCCACATTTCATTGCCTGTGACGATTTTCTACCAAAAAAATATCACGATCATCTCGTAACGCGCGAGCTGTTTCGCACAGATGATCCTTCGTTGCTCTTTATGGTCTTCTATTTGGCGTCGAGGAACTCCGGGGACACAGAATGGTGGACGGGTGTGTCAGCACTACCAACAGAGACGTCCAGTTGTGCAGCGAAGTGTCTGATTGTGATCCGTCGATCACACTGAATGAGAGTGCCTGCACCTTCCAATGTTGTAGGAGCTGTGATCTGCCGCCCGCACGCGAAGGAGCGGGCCGGTTTGCGCAACCTTGTTACAATGATTACAGACGCCTGGCACAACGACACGCTGAGCTTTTGTTCACTGCAAGCGCCTATGAATATGTGCCGTGCTCTACTTTTCTGCCAAAAGAAACTACTAAGGCGCGGGCACCTATCGGAACTTCATAACACTGAAGGGGCTGAAGCGGAAATATTCCACGATGTTCCACAACAACTTCCGCATTTTTTTTCGACTGAAACTGGCCGAGAAAAAACGTGTTGCATTGCTTGTTGAACGTCCCCTATATCAAACCAATATCGCCTGAGAGTGAGCGCTACGACGAGTCTGAAACACGCTCTTTGATATGAGGTGATATAATGACAGCGGATTTTAAGACACGATAAGAGAATGTCATACGGTTTTTTGCAGCTGCGAAGTTTCAAAACGCATATCACTTCAGAACGAGTTATCTGCTAACTGATACGATATAACGTAATAAGGAATTTTTTTTCGTCAGATTTCGTGCAGTAGTTGCGATCATATACAGTGTGGACAACCATTTTCAAACGCCCATCACATTTAGTTTCAAATATTTTAGCGTTTTAACTTAATTTACAATTGGAGCGTTGCTGGGTCTTAGGACTGACTGAGCACGCAGAAGGGTTTCAATAGGGCCTCTGAGGACCCCAGCGTGCCAAATGCGTTTGACTTTCTTCGTGCTATAAAGCATTGACCATTGTTTAATGGTAGGAGAACTAAAAATGCACCTTCACAAAACGCCCAATACAAAATATTCCCAAAATGTGGAACGTAAATTATTGTCAAAAGATTTTCATAAACGCCTGCGTTCACTGTGGCCCCGTCGACCGGCGACGATTCACACACGGAACAGCGCACTGTCGCCTACCGTGACTCACTCGCTACTCCTGTATAAGTACTTCCCACTGTTACTTCTACCAAACAAAACGTTCTTTACACCACTCTAAACGAATTCGCGTACAATTGGCTTTTTCGATTTGTTATTGTCTTGTTTTAATATTTCATTATAATATTTCACTCTGATACAAGTCTTAGGTTTATATGCTCCACGTTATGTTATGATGAAGAAACAAGATTCATTACTAAATTCTTTCAGCACATTACGCTACAAAAAATACGCCAAGTGGACATGATAGGACCTTATCATTAGACTGCGTACCTTTAGACGGAAAAACATTATTTTCCTAAGTCCCCAGTTGCAAATAAACTTCTACTTTTGTGTCTGATTAAACTCCAAACCGCTAGTTTTATAACATGCAGAACAGCCTATTTCAGTATTAGCGCCTGTTTTTGCCTATTTAAGCTTTAAAATACTAAAAGGTGCCTGTTTCTTTCATGTAACGTAAAATTCTTGTGTTTTCAAAAGATCAGAATTGCTTAGAAGCAGTGGGAGGATTGAGAGCGATACTTGAAAAAAAAAAAAAAAAAAAAAAAAAAAAAAAAAAAAAAAAAAAAAAAAAAAGAAGGAAAGAAAGAACATCTATAGCCCATAGAATTCTGTCCAACTGCTTGTTTCCACAAAGAAAGTTATTCATAAGCCTTGAACAGGTTTGAGATAAAATAAAACATTCACAGGTTGTTGTTGTTGTGGTCTTCAGTCCTGAAACTGGTTTGATGCAGCTCTCCATGCTACTCTATGCTGTGCAAGCTTCTTCATCTCCCAGTACCTACTGCAACCTACATCCTTCTGAATCTGCTTAGTGTAGTCATCTCTTGGTCTCCCTCTACGATTTTTACCCTCCACGCTGCCCTCCAATACTAAATTGGTGATGCCTTGATGCCTCAGAACATGTCCTACCAACCGATCCCTTCTTCTGGTCAAGTTGTGCCACAAACTTCTCTTCTCCCCAATCCGATTCAATACTTCCTCATTAGTTATGTGATCTACCCATCTAATCTTCAGCATTCTTCTGTAGCACCACATTTCGAAAGCTTCTATTCTCTTCTTGTCCAAACTATTTATCGTCCATGTTTCACTTCCATACATGGCTACACTCCATACAAATACTTTCAGAAACGACTTCCTGACACTTAAATCTATACTCGATGTTAACAAATTTCTCTTCTACAGAAACGCGTTCCTTGCCATTGCCAGTCTACATTTTATATCCTCTCTACTTCGACCATCATCAGTTATTTTGCTCACCAAACATTCACAGGGGTAGAGTTAAAACAGCCCAGCCATTATGGTAAAAGAACATCACCTCTCTCCTTGGCTATACAAGGACTCTCATTACAGGAAAACGAGGCCGTTGTTAAAATTTTTGTTATGCACTCGCCACACTAAATTAGTTAGTACTGTACCGATGGAAATATAAAGTGCAACATGTTCATTGATCAAAATGTATTCTAGTTTCAGTGTGGGAATTGCTGAACAGAAGAGAACCCGGTAAACAGCTAGTTAAGAGCCTAGTCACATAAAATGTGGCTGCCAGACCTTCCGTACTTACAACAGGTGGAAAAATTATATTCGCCAAGCGAGTGTGAAAGTAGTTAGTTGTTACGTTTCTCTGCTTCTTAGTTTATCCTGCCATTTCGGAGTAGCGAATTTCTTCTCACATTTTTCAACACCAGAGCATTAGTGAAGCAGATTACTTTGTAAACATTGTTTAAAATTATACTAACATATACTAGCTCTCAATTGTTCACTTTTATTACACATTTTTAGTTGCAGAGTTCAATTAAGTTTTCAGTTGCAAAGGAAAAAACATGTATTCAGTGACAGGCTGCTTGGAAAACAAAAATTGCTGAACTGTACCGTACATTTTTTTAAATTTTATTGTTATATTTTGTCCCCACCCCCAATGAAACATGACCCTTGCCGTTGGTGGGGCAGCTTGCGTGCCTCAACGATACAGATAGCCGTACCGTAGAGGCAACCACAATGGAGAGGTGTCCGTTCAGAGGCGAGACAAACTTGTGGTTCCTGAAGAGGGGCAGCACCCTTATCCACTAGCTGCAGGATCAGTAGTCTGGATGACTGAGTGATCTGGCTTTGTAACGTAAACCAAACCGGCCTTGCTGTGCTGATACTGTGAAGAGCTGAAAGCAAGGGGAAACTACAGCCACAGTTTTCCCCGAGGGCATGCAGCTTTACTGTATGGCTAAATGATGGTGGCGTCCTCCTGGGTGAAATATTCCGGAAGTAAAATAGTCCCCCATTCAGTTCTCCGCACGGGGACTACTCAGAAGGACGTAGTTATCATGAGAAACAAAACAAGCGTTCTATAGGTCAAAGTGTGGACTGTCCGATCCCTTAATCGTGAAGGTGGGTTAGAAAATTGAGAAAAAGAAATTGGTAGGTTAAAGTTAGATATAGTCTGAATTAATGAAGTCCAGTGGCAAGAGGAAAAAGTCTTCTGGTCAGGTGAATGCAGGGTTACAAATACAAAACAACAGGGATAATGCAGGAGTAGGTTTAATAATGAATAAAAAATAGGAGCGCGGGCTATCTACTAGGAACAGCATAAGGGAAACTACAGCCACAGTTTTCCCCGAGGGCATGCAGCTTTACTGTATGGCTAAATGATGGTGGCGTCCTCCTGGGTGAAATATTCCGGAAGTAAAATAGTCCCCCATTCAGTTCTCTGTAGCCAAAATGGACATGAAGCCCACGCCTATCACAGCAGTACAAGTTTATATGCCAATTAGCACAGCATATGACGAAGAGATTGAAGAAATAAATAATAAGATAAAAGAAATTATTCAGATGGCGAAGGGAGACTGAAATTTAATGGTCATGGCGGACTGGAATTCGATAGGAGGAAAAGAAAGAAAAGGAAAAATAGTAGGTTAATGTGGACAAAGGGTAAGGAATGGAAGAGGAAGCCGCCTGGTAGAGTCTTGCACAGAGCATAACTTAATCATAGCTAGCACTTGGTTTAACAATCTTGAAAGAAGGTTTATACGTGGAAGGGGCCCAGAGACACTGAAAGGTTTCAGATAGATTATGTAATGGGAAAGCAGAGATTTAGAAACCATGTTTTAAACTGTAAGACATTTCCTGGGACAGATGTGGACTCTGACCATGATTTTTGGTTATGAACAGTTCCGACCCTGTGTTTCTTCAAAATGAGGGCGATTTTCCCCGAGAGTGCACCTGTACATGGAATAAACGCAATGCCTACCTCCTCCTTGGTGATTTCATCCATCTCTACAGGTTGAGCTGTGTTTTGTCCTCCGAATAAAACTCGTGCACTGTGGGGAGCGCCAAAGATGACCTCGGTTTGAGGAAAGCCGGCGTTTACCAGATTCCGTGTCAATGTGGCAAGTCTTATATTGGTCAGACGATGCGTACCGTCGTGGATCGATGGCGTGAACACCAGAGGCACACTCGACTGATGTATCCGAGCAAGTCGGCGGTCGCTGAACATTGTTTGTCGGAAAATCATGCTATGGACTATGAACGCACGAGGATCCTGGTACAGACGTCGAGATACTGGGACAGAGTTGTTAGAGAGGCCATCGAATTTCGCACCAATGACGTCTTCATAAACCGTGGCAGTGGCTATAATCTTAGCAAGGCTTGGGAACCAGCGATTGGGTTAATCAAGTGTAAATCGAGCAAACGTATAGTTGTGACGACCACGGCGGACAGAGCCATCACACCGACGTCATCTTAGACGCAGTCGCAATCTGTTCCACCGCGCGACCGTGGCGTGGGGCGCGGACAGCGGAGGCAGAGCGCCGCGGGCGGAGGGTATTTAAATCGGCCGCCGCCGCGGCCGAACCCAGTTCCCCCCTGAGCAGCTATAGCGTACGGGTCTCCGTGCCGGCACGTTCACAGGAGCTCAGTCCGTCAGTTCACCTGATGATGGCGACATTTATGATCGCCGAAATATTGTGCCCATTGAACACTGTAGACCGGCAGTACACCCGTGGATATTTTGATTATCAAATACGCCGGGAGAAACTCAAGACTCATAAGCACTTTTTGTTTTTGGCTGAATATTTGTGTACTTTCTTCCTTCACCAATTAATGGAAGCATTCCATCTGTTACCTAAAGTTTTTTCACTGTTACCGTCCTTTTACGTAAGTTTTCTGTTCAACATCTCTGATTATCCTTTTTAGAGACGTCCACTCCTCTTCAACTGAACTGCGTGTTCTAGTATTCCTTCTGGTAGTATCACCATCCTTAGCAAAATTTAAAACAAATCCTATCATTCCTCAGTACACCTCTATCTCACTCCCTTCTGCACTAATTCTTCGGCATAATTCTCTTAAACTTCAGTCTACTAATCTGAGTCTACATCTGCAGCTCAACATCTGACTTCGGACACCTTATCTCACCGTGAGGTAAACCTACTGGCACCTCGCCTGTCTCAGCGTCTGTCCCAAGTACACATACTTCCTACTCTTCATTCTAGAAGAGAGTATTCGCTATTATCATCTGAAATTTATTGTAGAACTCAATTAGTGTTTCTGTTCTCTCATACCTAATGTCGGTCCCATATTCTCCCGTAATACTTCCGTCTATTTCCTCCGCTTCAACTGCATTTCAGTCCCCCATGATTATTAGATTTTTGTCTCGCCTTACATACTGAATTTCCCATTCAGTATCATCATATACTTTCTCTCTTCCTTCATCTGCTGCTTTCAACATTAGCATGTATTAATGAGCTATCATTGTCAGTGTTGGTTTGCTGCTGCCAAATCTGACGAGTGCTGCCCTATCACTGAATTATTCACAGTAGATCACTTTCTGCCTTATTTTCCTATTCATAAAAAAACATACATTATACCATTTCTAAACTTAGAACACATGAAACCCGACAACCAAGCAGGCTGTCCGTGCATCCCCCAGGTCCGCTATCCTGGATTTAAGTGACTTGCCAACCACGCAGATTGGATTCATACCTCCAGTTTCGCCATTTTGGATGCTGATGTCACAGGGCTGTGGTCATATTACCAGGTTCACAATCTTGATCTATGGCGTCATAGGCCTGTGCTGGTAAACTAATGTGTGTGTCTCATGGATCGCCATATTGGCTTCTGATGCCAGAGAGGCTGGAATATTCCAAGGTCCGCCATCGTGCATTTTAAACGAATAGTGTAATTTTAAATACCGCATTGTAAAGCACCAGCTGCAGCAACACTTTATTCCTCCAGTGGTTTTGGTGCACAAAACATTAATCACTGGAGGTCTATGATAACACAATACACACTGTACGATACACAGGCAAACACAGAAAAATGTTCTGAAAACTCGTAGTTCTAAGGCTGCTTGCAAAGACGGCCTCTGGTTATCTAAAAGTGCGTATCAGAACAATGGCACCTCACTATAAACTTGCCTCTGTCTCGGCTCACATTATATTTGATGATGCCAGAAGATCACGATCATAAACTTTACATACGGTAATCATAATTTCCAGGCTACTTGCTATGGCAAGTGTCAAAGGCAGTTTAAACAAAACTCACAAAAACATATGACCATCAACGATCAAAGAGCACGGTAAGGAATGACCATAAATTGCTACTCCATGTCAATAAAATATGGTGTATACTTATCATTACCAATCAGTTTATACTCATAATGTTATAGAAAAAGAATACGGAGTGCCGTTCATATGCAAAATGTAATGTATTTGGCCTAAAATGAGTGATTAGAGTAACAAAAATGTTCTATGTAAAGTCGTGTTAACATAAAATAACCTCTTTTAGACAACAAATAGACTAAAAATGCAATTCAGACTATAGACAGGAATATAAAATTAACGGTATGCAATATTAGAGCTACCTAATACATCAATTTACCACTCCAGGTATTTTTTTACCAGCCAGTCGAAAATCGTATAAATCTGTACTTTGCTCTGCGTCTGAAAATGAAACAAACGTTAAATAAACTTTAAAATTAACATTCATCTCATCTCTGCGAGTGGAAAGCCATAAACTCATTAAAGTGTGGCCCCATAGTGTTACGTATAGGACTTTTAATATCAATATTAATGGCTTAGTAACGGGCTAACGAAATCCTTTACAGTTAGCGCTGAAGACTTGTGTGTTTCCAAAAGTTTTTTTATGAAGTATGAGACACATTAAGCACTTAGAAAGCTTTTTAGTGTACTCCAATAAGCATTAAATAGCGGCCATTTCCCTTAAAATGAGTTGTATAACTGTATTAAAGCTATACATAACAACATTCCAGATCCCAGGTCTCAGGTCATGAGCAATGTCGACCCATGCCGAGAAGGAGAAATGTAACCTTTCCAATTAGCTTCAAAAGATAAAATTTATTTTCAATGGCTGCATATCTGCATCGAACCTAATTAATATATGGGCATTTTCCAATTATTTTTAAAAATGTTCAAATGGTTCAAATGGCTCTGAGCACTATGGGACTTAACATCTATGGTCATCAGTCCCCTAGAACTTAGAACTACTTAAACCTAACTAACCTAAGGCCAGCACACAACACCCAGCCATCAGGAGGCAGAGAATTAAAAATGTTACAAAAGATGAAAACGTACTACAGAAAAAAGACTGGCTCGTAACATTTTCACACTTGCAGGGCTCGTACTATCTACCACTTACACAAACTGTTAAGGAAACTTTCAGATACCAAAATGCAGACTACATCCTTTCCAATTCTTCATTAGCGTGGTTTTATTACTTACTTGGGTGCTACATCGTCATACAAGGATCTATCCTTAGATAGATATGTGGCTTACAGGCACATTTGTAAAACGTCAAGTTAACGTATCTGCATCAGTTGGTCCCACAAAAAAGGAAGCAGAATATAATACCTAATAACATAACGGGCTAAACTAGATGACTCATTTGTTGCAATAAAAGAATAAGGATGATTCACAAAAAAAACAGCTGTGTATGGTACCATTATCACATATAAGGTGACACAGTTCATATATTTTACTATGGGAATTGCTTACATGGTAATCAGTATGTACAGATGGACTGCAACCAGAGCTGCTGACCGATGACCTCAGCAGCTTGGTCCCATAGAACTTCCCACCACCAGAACTGCTCCTCATTACTTACGATTCTTGAAGAAACGAGAAAGCTTATACGATCATTGCATACCTTAAAGACAGCTAAAATATGTCCCAGATGACTATCTTGCTGAATTTTTGAAATATGATTGTAGAGCCTAAAAACCTCTCTTTAGGCTTCACAATTTTAATTAAAAACTTTCAACTAGGTGGCAATAGTGTTACCTTGTGATGCTTCTACTCAGTAACAGCAATTGGTATACAAGTACATTTCATTTAACTACATTAATGAAAAATTTCCACTATATTCATTAATACAAAAATCAGGATACATTACCAGAAAGAGTAGGGAAAGGTGCCATCATCCCTCAGAATGTATCACCATTCATAACTCCAGGAATTACTGAATGGTAAATACTGTACAATTAATTTTAAAGTATTTTTATCTTGCAGCTGTTCATAATAAAGTAATTGTGCAGTGTGTATGAGAGGCCTTAAGGACTTTTTCACATGATGTAAAGTGTATCCACATTTAGGCTATATGGTTAACATTATTATTATGTCTTGATCTGTGGCACACAATATTCCACTCCTAAAATTTCAGTGAAGTTACTCCATAATTTTTCATTTTTTAGATCTTTTTGTTTTTAATATATCTTCAGAGTACAATTTAAAATCACTTATTTTCCCAAGAAGATAGACGTGTGTCCCTTTATTTAATTTATGTAGTAACTCCATGTTGTTTTCTTTTTGACCAGTTGTATACCTACAGGCTTTGAGGTATTCACTAAATGCTGACTTACTGGATTGTTGTTGGTGCTCCTGAAATACTGTTCTAATTTTCCTGCCAGTCAGACCAACAGAAAACTTATTACACTGCTCACGTTTGATTTTATACACACATACAAAATCAGACAACGGCTTTTTGTCTTTTATGTTTGATAACATTGTCTTAACACTACCTTCAGTCTGAAAACGAGAGATACGTTGCTTTTCTTACATAAATGACGAGTGTGATATGAAATCTTACTAAACAAGGGGAAACAAACAAATTTGGTTTTCCTTTCCTTTTCTATTTTTGTGAGTGTAATGTTTCTATTATTTTCAAACTGCCTTTACTTTTTTCTTTTGCAGTACTCTATGTTCAGTAGAGCCCTATATATTTTAATCTGCCCATTTTTTTTGTAATACTGTTTATTTGTCATGAGGGTTCTTAAAGCTTAGTCAGTTATGCAATAGAAGAAGGCCTGTTTGCACTGTATGTGATGACATGGTGACCTATGGATAATAGTATCTGTAGTTGTAAGTTTCCTGAATATGTTAAATTCATTGTTGTCAGCTGCTATTGAAACTGGAAGCTCCAAAGAATTATTTTCCCCTCTGTGCCTGTCTCGATTGTAAATTTTAGTTTAGAATGACTATTACAGAACAGCGTAAAAAGTTCACTTCATCATCATTGCCATTAAGCTGTATTAATGTGCCATCCACATATCCTCTATACTAGAACACTTTCTTTATTATTTCATACACAATAGCCATTATTTTTCCCTCATTTATTTATTTATAAAACTCTTTATGAAATGAAAAATTATTCATTGAAAGGTCAAGTTCATCAATAAGATGAATAACCATTGTTGTTGGTAGGCTTTTGTTTGAAATTATATTCCTTCTGATCAACTCAATGGATTCTTGCGCTGGTACATTTGTGTGTAAATTGGTGACGTCAAGTGAGATAAGTTTAGCCCCCAAGCGACCACCTGCTTCACAAAGTATACATATTCATCTGAATTCTTAAGCATTTAATTGTTACTGAATACAGACTTGTCTTTATCACTTCTATCTAATTTTTGACCTGGTAGGCAGCCAGGGTTACCATTATAATTAACAGCTGGGTGAATAGGGATGACCTTCTTTTGTATCTGTGGGAGCAAACTTTATTTTGCAGCCACTGGATTCATGACCACTAACTGCCTCTTCATCCTATCACTAAAGAGTAAGACAGAGAACTTGCTTGAAACTTATGAAATGGCTTCCTCACCAGTTTTATTATACCATTGTCACTAACGATTTTTTCTGTTTTATCACTGTAATAGGAGAATTGCCCAGCTTGCATTTCCTGTCAGTTTACACTTAAGACACTGGTCTCTAAGCTGTGACATCATAGAAATTGGAGGAACCCCCCAAGCATGTTTGGCCCAATGTGAATTTCCAGCCCTTTTTTAATTTGCCGCAATTTTATATGTAGTAAAATGCTCCTATGATGGCAGAGTGGTGGGGATAGGGGGAGGTGGGATCAGGTAACATTGCATTGCATTGGCATAGGAGGAGGGGGAGGGCCTGGCAAATCTGGCAACAATGCAGGATGTGTTCGAAGCAGATCTGCCACTTTATTGCCTAGTGTGTTAACATGCCATTTCCAAGATTTGGAAAGGCGAGCCTGCCTCGTCATAGATTAAGAATGCAGGATGTTGAAGCGACCAACTAGGAAGCGGTTTTTAGGCGGTTTCCCACATCCAAGTAAGTGAATATCGTACTGGTTCCCACATCCTATCCCAGATACACTCTACACAAACATTTAAAAAACGTCTAACACTTGAAACTAAGATTTACTCTGGATGCAGACAGGTATGGTACACAGATTCTTTCTTGAGGGGAGTGGTTGTGTCAAGAAGCGAATTAGCACGTTCGGCCATTCATTGCCACTAAAACCACAATAATCCAATGCTGACGTCATAGATAAATCGGAAAAGCAAAAGAATAAGGGGAAGAAGAAGATCTAACTCGCAAAGTGTTCTATTGCTAAATTCAATGAAAACGTTTTGGCGAGCTTAGCTTTGAAGAATAGGGGTACAATAAAACGTTATATTTAGCACCGTAGCTGGTTTGTAATCTGTGTTAAGACAGTTAGTGACATACGAATGTGAATCTGTTTCTTTCTCTTAAGGTTCGATGGCGCCTACAATATCTCTCTGATTTACGCTTCTGGAAGGATACTATGCATAACCATGTTTTCGAAACATTTCTGCTGTGCCTCTCCTCAGTTTATAAGGCAAAATCGCCCATTTCGACAGTTATATGCCAGATTTAAAAGTTTCTTGCAGGTAGTAGTTATTAAAATGAGCAGAATTTCCTGAAACGATGCTAACTTTTTACAAAAAGTTCCTTCCTTCTTAAGAAATATTATTCTGATACCGTAAATGATTTGTAATCACCTTTCAAAATGTGATATTAAAAGAAAATCATATTAAACCACAGTCAGATTGTTGCTCGGAAAAAGAAGCGAGTAAGCATATTAAGTTAGTATGGGAACATATATCTGTTGGTAACTTGTCACTTCTGTTTTAATCATTCAACGATATCGACTAAGCACTTTAACCAGCCCCAAAATTTCGAGTATATGTTTGCTGTTAAGTATTCACTTCCTTTTTACTGATCTGGACAACAATCTGTCTCGTGCACCTTGATGTATTGAGAGAGAAACAATAGAAGTTCTGTGATACTTATTTTTCACAAGTTCTCCGCCAAGGACGATTGGGAACGCCATTTAGATGCGTATATTTGCTTAATCCTGTGTTTTGTTAACATAGCTTTCCACCTCTGTGACCGGAGGTAATCCTATCTACATGACCTACGTGGGTGAGAAAGTATCTGCAGAAGGGTCTGCACACTGTCTGTGTGGTTGGCTTTTTCAGACTGGGTTAAGATGACAGGTGTCAGATACACTGCTACCAGGATGTAACTATATTCCTTGCCTGTGCACACAAAAGGGCCTTTTAAATCAGTTACAATGAAGCTGTTCATTTATCACATGTATCTCCTTCGTGTTCTTAGTGATTAATTCCCTCATCTCCTTCGAGGCTTCTTTCTCTTACTCCTGCCTCTTCCTGTATTCTTCTTCTCGCTTATTGCGTCTTCTGTGCCGCTTCTTGCATGAATTGCATGAGGGCCTCAAACTGAGATTCTCCGTTAATTCCTCCAGGACTAGACAAATGCGAATCCATCGTTCTGTGACGTTTTGTTCGTGAGTCTACTTCGGCACTTGTTATGCCTGCGCATTCTACATGGAGCTCTGCTGCGGTTTCAGCTCCGCTCTCGTTGTGTGACTGAATTACCCAGTCATAATCAGAAAAAATCTGCGTTCGACACATCCGCAAGGTCAGCTGCTTCATTCAACAGAGAATTATCCGAAATTTTCTCTTGATCAGTGCCACCGGTCTGAGATTGATCCATTTGTGACGAATATTCTCACAACCTTGGAGCAAACGTGCCTTGCTTCTAGTAAGCATGCATTCAGGTGCGCACTCCATTGTGCATCATCGCAATGTCACGCAAGTCTGTCATGAAATTATCTCTAGCAATTTACTCTTACTAAATCGATGACAACGCATATCAAATAAAAAGAATCCTAATCTACGATAACATACATGTGTCTCAATTTAATCTACCATCCGACACGTTAACACAACGTTTGGATTCCGTAGAAATATCGGAACACGTGAGGCAATACTGGCCCTACGACTTACCTTAGAAGCTAGATTAAGGAAACGCTAACCTACGTTTCTTGGCATTTGTAGACTTAGAGAAAGCTTTTGACAATGTTGACTGGAATACTCTCTTTCAAATTCTAAAGCTGGCAGGAGAAAAGCACAGGGAGCGAAAAGCTATTTACAATTTGTACAGCAACCAGGTTGCAGTAATAAAAGTCGAGGGACATGAAAGGGAAGCAGTGGTTGGGAAGGTAGTGAGACAGGGTTGTAGCCTGTCCCCGATGTTATTCAATCTGTATATTGTGCAAGCAGTGAAGGACACAAAAGAAATATTCGGAGTAGGTATTAAAATCCATGGAGAAGAAATATAAACTTTGAGGTTCGCCGATGACATCGTAATTCTGTCAGAGACAGCAAAGGACTTGGAAGAGCAGTTGAACGGAAATGGATAGTGTCTTGAAAGGAGGATATAAGATGAACATCAACAAAAGCAAAACGAGGATAATGGAATGTAGTCGAATTAAGTCGGGTGATGCTGAGGGAATTAGATTAGGAAATGAGACACTTAAAGTAGTAAAGGAGTTTTGCTATTTGGGGAGCAAAATAACTGATGATGGTCGGATATAAAATGTAGACAGGCAATGGCAAGGAAAGCATTTCTGAAGAAGAGAAATTTGTTAACATCTAGTATTGATTTAAATGTTAGGAAGTCGTTTCTGAAAGTATTTGTGTGGAGTGTAGCCATGTATGGATGTGAAACATGGACGATAAATATTTTGGACGAGAAGAGAATAGAAGCTTTCGAAATGTGGTGCTACAGAAGAATGCTGAAGATTAGGTGGGTAGATCATATAACTAATGAGGAAGTGTTGAATAGGATTGGGGAGAAGAGAAGTTTGTGGCACAGCTTGACTAGAAGAAGGGATCGGTTGGTAGGACATGTTCTGAGGCATCAAGGGATCACCAGTTTAGTACTGGATGGCAGTGTGGAGGGTAAAAATCGTAGGGTGAGAACAAGAGACGAATACACTAAGCAGATTCAGAAGGATGTAGGTTGCAGTAGATACTGGAAGATGAAGTGGCTTGCACAGGATAGAGTAGCATGGAGAGCTGCATCAAACCAGTCTCAAGACTGAAGACCACAACAACAACAACAAAAGTCTGCTTTTGATGTCCTTGCTCCCTCCGTCATTGGTTATTTTACTGCCTAGGTAGCAGAATTACTTAACATCATCTATGTCGTGACCATCAATCCTGATGTTAAGTTTCTCGCTGTTCTCAGCAATGTCATCAGCGAATCGTATCATTGAGATCCTTTTACCTTGAATTTTAATTCCACTCCTGATCCTGTCTTTTATTTCCATCATAGCTTCCTCGATGTACAGATTGAACAGTAGGGGCGAAAGGCTACATCATTGTCTTACACACTTTTTAATACGAGCACTTCTTTCTTGGTCGACCACTCTGATTATTCTCTCTTGGCTGTTGTACATATCGTGGATGACCCGTCTCTCCCTGTAGCTTACCCCTACTTTTTCAGAATTTCGGACATCTTGTTCCATTTTCCATTGTCGAACGCTTTTTCTATGTTGACAAATCCTGTGAACGTGCCTTGATATTTCTTTATTCTTGCTTATTACCCGCAACGCCCCTTTTCCTCACTCGTGCCTTTACTTTTCCTAAAGCCAAACTCATCGTCTTCTAGCGCATCGTCAATTTTCTTATCCATTCTTCTGTATATGATTCTTGTAAGCATGAGCTGTAAAGATGGTTGTGCGGTAATTCTCGCACTTGCCAGCTCTTGCCGTCTTCGGAGTTGTGTGGATGATGCTCTTCTGTAAGTTAGATGGTATGTCTGATGAGAACGAAGTCTTTCGCGACGGCACTTGTATGTGACACATTGTCGGTTTTCTTGCCGCGTCAGTTCGGGATAAAGTCTCAAGCTTTCGACGGTAGTCTCCATCGTACAATATAAAATGGTGCAAGATGTTCGATGTTCTGTAAAAAGTAGGGTTAAGCTATAGTGACAGGCGGGTCAGACACAGTATGTACAAGAGAGAATAATAAGAGTGGACGACCAAGAACGAAGTACTCGTATTGAAAAGGGTGTAAGACAAGGATGTTGCCTTTCGCCCCTACTGTTCAATCTGTACATTGACGAAGCTATGATGGAAATAAAAGAAAGGTTCAGGAGTGGCATTAAAATTCAAGGTGAAAGGATCTCATTGATACGATTCGCTGATGACATTGCTATCCTGAGTGAAAGTGAAGAGGAATTACATGATTTTCTGAACGAAATGATCAGTCTAATGAGTGGCCATATATAGCCCGTGGACAGCTTGTGAATCCTCGGCTTGTGATTGCACGACGATTACGTACTGCTGTCGCAGACGGTGTCAATGTCTGCGCTGGTGGCGCCACCGCTTCCGTCCGATCGTAAACCCTGAAAGGAATGTCTCTGCTACTTCACTGCATCGAGCGCTCGTTTCCATCTCCACTCAGATTGTATCCACTATCACGGTTAAAGTTGTTCTCGCTCATTCTTCTTTCTAAAGCCTCCTTAATTGCAGAATCCCAATATGTGGAGGCATGGGACAAAATTTTTGTTTCATCGAACAGTATTTTATGTTTGCTCCTTGCCGATTTCTCGAGTTCTGTATTTTTAATATGCCGTTGGTGTTCTGCACAGTGGTCGGAAACGGTAAGAATGGTCTGACCCATATAATTGCTTCCACACTCACAGAGGATATTATAAATTCCAGGGATCCTGAGACCGAGGCTGTCTTTAACAGGGCGCATCATCTGCTTAATTTTCTTAGGAGGACGAAAAATCGGTCTTATACCCCGTCTACCCAGGACTCTTACTATTTTACTGGATAATGTTCCGTTGAGATCTACTGTCAGTGCAATTAGTTCTCCTACCTACTAGCTGGCCAAATACCTAAGTTGATGGCTCCTATAGTCGGCCAGTGTGAACATCGCATCAAAAACTCCCAAATGTTTATTGACAAAATCAGACAGATTAGAATTGGTCCAAATGATATTTTGGTCAGCGTGGATGTGGTATCGCTGTTCACAAAAGTTCCTGTGGAGGACACTTCGAAAATGCTGGCTTATCTTTTTGCTCCTGAAACTATAAAGTTGTTTGTGATGACGAACACCTACCTCTTGTATGTTAACAAATTTTATGAAATGTCGGACGGTTTGGCGATAGGCTCTCCATTGTCTCCACCATTGGCTAACTTATTTATCAAGAATTTCGAGGAACATGCTTTAAATTCGGCTCCCCGTCGTCCATCCTGATTTAATCTTTACGCTGATGATACATTTATGGTCTGCCCACACGGCGCAGAAGCCCTCGAACAATTCATGGAACACATGGACAGCATACATCCGAACATTCGGTTCACTGTGTAGTTGGAGAAGGAAAGAAGTTTGCCATTCTTAGACGTTTTACTACTACGACAGGCGGACTGGCGTCTCGGTCACTCTGTGTACCTTAACCCGATTTTTCGTCCTCCTAAGAAAATAAGGAGATGATGCGTCATCTTAAGGACAGTCTTGGCCTCAGCCGTTGCGTCTTAGCTCGCCTTCACTTCCTATTTATTTCATTCTTCAGCGACTTGTATTTCTCTATGCCTGAGTTCCCCGGAACATATGTGTACTTCCTCCTTTCATCAATCAACTGAAATATTTCTCCTGTTACCCTTGGTTTCTTCGCAAATACCTTCTTTGTACCTACACTATGTCATCAAAAGTATCCGGACACCTGGCTGAAAATGACTTACAAGTTCGTGGCGCCCTCCATCTGTAGTTCTGGAATTCAATATGGTGCTGACTCACCCTTAGCCTTGATGGCAGCTTCCACTCTCGCAGGGATGTGTTCAATCAGATGCTGGAAGGTTTGTTGGGGAACGACAGCCCATTATTCACTGAGTGCTGCACCGAGGAGAGATGTCTATGTCGGTCGGTGAGGCCTGGCACGAAGTTGTCGTTCCAAAACATCCAGAAGGTGTTCTGTAGGATTCAGGTCAGGACTGCGTGCAGGCCAGTCCATAACAGGGATGTTATTGTCGTGTAGCCACGCTGCCAAAGGTCGTGCATTCTGAACAGGCGCTCGATCGTGTTTAAAGCTGCAATCGCCATCCCCGGATTGCTCTTCAAGAGTGGGAACCAAGAAGGTGTTCAAACATCAATGTAGGCTTGTGCTGTGATAATGCCAAGCTAAACAACAAGGGGTGCAAGCCCCTTCCATGAAACACACGACCACACCATAGCCTCACAGCCTCCGAATTTTACCGTTAGCACTACACACGCTGGCAGATGACGTTCACCGGACATTCGCCATACCCACACCCTGCCATCGGATCGCCACATTGTGTACCGTGATTCGTCACTCCACACAGCATTTTTCCACTGTTCAATCGTCCAGTGTTTATGCTCCTTACACCAATCGAGGCGTCGATTGGCATTTACCGGCGTGATGTGCGATTTATGAGCAGCCACTCGACCATGAAATCCATGTTTTCTGACCTCCCGCCTAGTCACAGTACTTACAGTGAATCTTGATGGAGTTTGGAATCTCTTTGTGATGGTCTGGATAGATGTAAGCCTATTACATATTACGACCCTCTTCAACTGTCGGCGATTTCTGTCAGTCAACAGACGAGGTCGGCCTGTACGCTTTTGTGCTGTACGTGTCCCTTCACGTTTCCACTTCACTATCACATGGGAAATTGGTTGCCTAGGGATGTTTAGGAGCGTGGAAATCTCGAGTGCATACGTATGGCACAAGCCACCGCCAGTGACCTGAACACATTCGAAGTCCGTGAGCTTCGCGGAGCGCCTCATTCTGCTCTCTCACGACGTCTAATGACTACTGAGGTTGCCCATAAGGAGTACTTGGCAGTAGGTGGCAGCACAATGTACCTAATATAAAAAACGTATGTTTTTGGTGGTGTCTGGACACTTTTGATCACATAGTGTATGTTTTCCTTTCCATCTTCTGTGATGGCCCTTTTTAGACATGTCCATTCCTCTTTGTTCTGCCTACAGAGCTATTCCTTATTGCTGTATCTATAGCCTCATCATTCCTTAGTACTTCCTTTTCCCATTTCTTTGATATTGATTCTTCCTGACTAATGTCTTAAACTTCATCCTAGTCTTCATCACCACCATATGTTGATCTGAGTCTGTGTCGGCTCATGGGTGCTCCTTACACTGCAGTATCTGATATCGGAATCTATTTCTGACCATGACGTAATCTAATCGAAATCTTCTGGTATCACCCGGCCCTTTCCAAGTATACCTCCTCCTCTTGCGATTCTTGAACAGGGTATTCGCTGTTACCAGCTGAAACTTGTTACGGAACTCAGTTAGTCTTTCTCCTCTCTCATTCCTGATCCCAAGCCCATATCCGCCTGTAACTTTTTCTTCTCGTCCTTCTCGTATAACTGCATTCAAGTCCCCCATGCCTATTATATTTTAATCCCCCTTGACATAGTGTATTACCCTTTCAATATCCTCACACTCTTTCTCTATCTTTTCATCTTCAGTTTCCGACGTCGGCATGTCTACTTTAACTATCAATGTCGGTGTTGATTTGCTGTCGATTCTGATAAGAACAACACTGTCACTGAACTGTTCACAGGAACACGCTCTGTGACCTACCTTCCTATTCATAACGAACCCTACTCCTGTTATACCATTCACTGCTGCTGTTGATATTACCCTATACTCATTGACCAGAAATCCTTGTGTTTTTTTCCACTTCACTTTACTGACTCCTACTATATCTAGATTGAGCCTTTGTATTTCACTTTTTCAGATCGTCTAGTTTCCCTACCGCGTTCAAGATTCTGACATTTCACGCCCCGACTCGTAGAACGTTATCCTTCCATTGATTATTCAATCTTTTTCTCATGGTACCCTCCCCCTTGGCAGTGCCCTCCCGGAGATCCGAATGGGGGGCTCTTCGGAAATCTTTGGCCAGTTACAGGACACATGTCCTGTGGATACGCTTTACATGTCTTAAATGCAGTTATTTCCATTGCCTTCTGCATACTCAGTCCATTGATCATTGCTGATTTTTCCACCTTTATGGGCAATTTCCCACCTCTAGGACAAGAGAGTGCCCTGAACCTCTGTCCGCTCCTCCGCCCGCCTTGAGAAGGCCGTTGGCAGAATGAGGGTGACTTCTTATGTCGGAAGGTTTCGGCTGCCAATGCTGATTATTAATCAGATTTCAAGCAGCTGCGGGACTTGAACCTTCGACCGAAGACGTTTTGATTATGAATCAAAGACGCTATCCCTAGACAACGGGTGCGAGACATGTATAAAATAAATTTTTAACTCCATGGCTACAGAAGCTCTTGCTACAGAAGCTCTCTGGCTGGGAAGCCACTCATTGGCTAATAGCGTAGCGAGTGTTATTAGTGGAACAGAATTTTACGCTCAGGATGTAAGAACTTCTATAGTTGTGACCCCAGCTTCTAGGCTCAGTTCAGACACTTAATAATTCTGAAACTGGTGTAGACACACTATGTACTTCTAGACGTGCCTTCTTGTGTTAGTGTGAGAAGCGAAAGCGCAGCTCCTCAGGCGGAAAGGTAGTAACGCACCGTGAAACGCTTCGTCCCGGAAGCTTCCCAACCGGCGAGGCAGCTGTTACACGTGTCGGTTGCAGCACAACAAAGTGCCACAAGAAGAGACGTTTGAAGCACTTGACCATTCTGAACAACCGGACACCGTCAGCCGATGAAAAGAAACCTCCCAGCTGCAATGGACTCCTCGCAACATATGCGAGCCCACACCGCAGAGACGAGTTTTTCCCCCGCGCTCCTTAATGGCGACCATTTATTCTTCCCGCGGAAGACTCTTAATTCCCGCCGGGGACAACCGCAGGCGCGGGATTTTAATTTCCCAGTGTGTGTGTGTCTCGGCGGCGGCCGTAGCGGGCTAAATGGCGCGTGAACTGGTCCCCAATTATTCGCACGCAGCCGGTCCCTCCACCAAATTAGGCCCACTCGATAAAAAGCCCTCGCCGAGCAATCGAGGGGAACCAGTTCCCCTGTCCGGCAGTGGCATTCGTCGAAATGAAATGCGACGCACTCCGGCCGCGGAAAGAAAGGACGGGATAAAAGGAAGTCGTTAGCGGCGCTGTACCGGGAGAGGTCATTACTAGAAACGGATTCGGTGGTGTGCGGCGGCCAGCCGCGACATGACACCCTTCCCGTGGACGGATGGGACAAAAGGAAAACGTTCCAGGAACGCCCGCGAGGGCCTTTGTCAGGCCGAGCCCGCCGCAACTGGTCGAGAGTTGACCACCGGCCAGACCCGTTTCTCAACTGTCTCACTTTCCAAATTAGTAGATCTCCTGCGGCTCCGAGCCAGATATTGCAAACCTGGGAGCCCATAACGGCGGGGTGACAGAAACGGGAAGTCCTACTGTGTTTGCGGATCCGGCCCAGGGGCGGTGACAGTTCGGTCTTCATCAACTGTGAGCCGCTTTGTACCCACGTGCGATGCACTGCAAGAAGTGTGACGTTAACGCTCAATAGCGGAACAGCGGTATTTCAAGATTGCGCGTGTATTTTCTTACGTGTTTAGTCGGCAGCAGAACGTGGCTTTTAGAAAACTGGTTGACACTTAACTGCAACGAAAGGGAATGCATATAGTTTTCAGCATGGAGTATGAAAAATGCCCTAGTGAGACTTGTGCCCAATATTCTTGGAGACTAACTGCTCACTAAGTCACGACGTAACTGCACCACGAGAGTCGTTCTCCAGCTGAAACGTCCCCTATGAATAACGGTCTATTTGCCCTCCGAAAGTCATCGTCCACTCCTTAACAATTACCCCTAATACGACTGAAACTTTTGTACCGTCTAGGCCGTGCGTCTTGTGTGTTTGTGGGCTCACACACTGTCCAGTCACATTAGCCTGTCAAAAGCTTATCAAGGCGGGCGGAGGAGCGGACAGAGGTTCAGGGCACTCTCTTGTTCTAGGGGTGGGAAACTGCCCATAAAGGCGGAAGAATGAGCAATGATCAACGGAGTGGGGATGCAGAAGGCAATGGAAACCACTGCATTAAAGACAAGTAAAGTGTATCCACAGGACATGTGTCCTGTAACTGAAGAAGTGTCATGATGATCTCTCCATTGGCAAAAGATCCCGGTATAGCCCCCATTAGGATATGCGGGAGGGGACTGCCAATGGGGAGGTTACCATGAGAAAAGGATTGAATAATCAATGGAAGGATAAAGTTCTACGAGTCGGGGCGTGGAATGTCAGAAGCTTGAACGTGGTGGGAAAAGTAGAAGATCTGTGAAAGGGAAATACAAAGGCTCAATCTAGATATAGTAGGGGTCAGTTAAGTGAAGTGGAAAAAAGGATTTCTGGTCAGATAAGTATAGGGTAATATCAACAGCAGCAGAAAATGGTATAACAGGAGCAGGATTCGTTATGAATGGGAATGTAGGTCACAGAGTGTGTTCCTGTGAACAGTTCAGTGACGGGGTCGTTCTTATCAGAATCGACAGCAAACCAACAACGACATCGATAGTTCAAGTAGACATGCCAACATCGCAAGCTGAAGATGAAAAGATAGAGAAAGTGTGTGAGGATATTGAAAGGGTAATACAGTATGTAAAGAGGGATTAAAATATAATAGTCATGGGGGACTGGAATGGAGTTGTAGGGGAAGGAGTAGAAGGTAAGGTTACAGGAGAATATGGGCTTGGGACAAAGAACTTTTGTAGCGCTGATCGCTGCGAGACGTGCAGGAAGGGAGTCAGTGAGGTTCTGGAAGGAGCCGACGGGAATGTGGAGCAATGCTGACGCTGATATACCGTGGCTAGCTGCCCTAGCTCGGTAGACGATCCATGGTGCGAGCAACCCTATCGAAGTGGTTCCATAGATTCTCTCTTGCATTTCAATCCGGGGAGTAGTACAGTAAACTCATTCTGGTGCTCTCTGAGTCACGCACAGGTACTGCGAGCTGTGTGACACGTTGCATTTCCTGCTGGTAGATCCCGCCATGCTGGGGAAAAACAAACTGCATGTAGGAGTGGGCATGGTCCACGACGTTAGATGCGTAACTGTCTTGATCCATTGTGCTTTCCAGAATGTCGTGACCACCAAGGGCACGCCACGAATATATTCCCGAGGCCTTAACGCTCCCTCCTCAGGCCTGAACCCTTTATTTTCCGGCGTTTCATGACCTATTCCCCAACGGCCCATCTGTCCAATGGAGCATAAAAAATAATTCATCTGACAAAACAACCCTGTCGCCACTCAGTGGACGTCCACATCGTCGCTGATGAAAAGCAATCAACATGGGTGCATGAACAACACGCCTGCTGTGGAGATCCATTCGTTTCATGGTCGTTGAGGAAACGGAGTTGGAAGCCCCCCGGTTCATCCGAGCGGTCGCTGTTCAATAGTTGCACCTCCATTCTTCGCCCAAACACATCTCCGCCGCCGTCTTTCACCCCTCCCCCGCTGAACCCCTCTCATCTATGGCCCGTGGTGTAACACAGATACCTCGGCGCCGGATTTGGGTACCACCAAAAAATGGTTCAAATGGCTCTGAGTACTATGGGACTTAACATCTGAGGTCATCAGTCCCCTAGAACTTAGATCTACTTAAACCTAACTGACCTAAGGACATCACACACATCCACGCCCGAGGTAAGATTCGAACGTGCGTCGGTAGGAGTCGCGTGGTTCCGGACTGAAGCGCCTAGAACCGCTCGGCCACCACGGCCGGCGGATACCACCATTTTGTCATGCCTCGTGTACTTCAACTGCGGCTGTACACGAACGGCTTCCAAACTCATCCGCTTCGGAAATATTTCCATCTTTGGTCCGAAAGCCAGTGATAATGCCTTTTCCGTCTGCAATGCGACGACGACTGCGCTGTTTTCCGCTCTCCCACCCCCCATCCCTCACTCTCGGACACGCTTTGTATACCCTTCCGACGGTGCGTGTTGTTACTGCATTGTGACGTCGAACAAAGCCCACAGGTTACACTAATGTGACTAGAATGTGTAAGTTCGTTACCTGAACGTCAACAACCATCGCCAGTAACCCATGTACGTCGTACATCGTATATCAGAAAGAGAACCAAAGTGGACGACACTGTGATTTGACTCTGTTCGAAACAGATATCTATGTCTTGTCGAGGAATTCTTAAGACAAAAAATTGTAATGTGCTTGGAATGAATTCAGTGTGGAGCTCGGTATGAAGATCGCTTAAACTTACATAAGACCCTGAATCAGGCAAAGAAGAGGTCACCAGAGAAATAGACTTCCATTTCTAAGTCAGAATCCGAAGAGTTAGGTGACTTGCAGAATCACACTGATATCAGAAAAAAATTGTGATTGCGTCAGGCAGAAAATGTAATAAATTATGATCACTTCAACAGTCAAAATTCTTCGAGCGTCTCTAGTCGTCTTAATCAGGCGTAACTACAAAGTAAAACATTATGTAAGAGCCCTCGGCTCTTGGAAGTGCAGGGCAAAATGTGAAATTCGGGCAAGTGGAATACTGAATCATCCGTTGTCTATTCAGAATGGAAATTTCAGTAAGTGCAGTCTACAGGACACCTTCCGAAACGGAAAACCAATATTTTCTGGCCGCAAGACGGTCAAACTCTCAGTGGAGGGTATCATTTTTAATTATTATGACTGACATTGGAAGGAAAGTATTCTTCAAGATCTTGAGCAGAAACTGAATGCCGCTATGTTGACTAAGGATGATCACCACTTCCTCTGATACGGAAACGTCTTGTTTACATTTCTTAGCTTCACTCTGGTTCACTTCCTATGGTGTTAATATTCAGCGGGAACTCCTGTACTCCTCAAGAACATTCTTAGCGCAGATGAGAAAGGTCCGACTAATCTACGGCTTCAGTTCTCGAACTTCGTGTATTCTGCTGTCACAGGTAACCATAAATTCTAATTCTGACATACCTGCACATATATTCCAGCCTGGCCTTTTGTGGCGGTACGCCACATAACGTGAACAAAGAACTTCGCAAATTACCCAAACTGACGTCGTGACGAAATAAATATTATCGCAGAATAATAACAAAGACTGTAATCAATTAATATGATCTGCAAGTGTTATTGTAATCTCCTTTCCTTTTCAAAAAGGATCGCGGACAGTTCCTTTTTGTTTCTAAGTAGTGTAAGAAGCCATTTTGTGACGAGGCACGTAGGGGTGTGGAAAATTGTTGGCGCGCGCTTTGAAGCTGGGGGCGTTCAGCTGTCACAGCCGACCGTGAGAAACGTGGGCAACAATGTACGAAATAAATTTAACAATAATGTTAAAATAATGTTAAACTGAGTTCATTCTTTCATTCAGGTTGCTAACAAAACGCTCCATTCAAACACAATTAATTGTTAATTTTAATAATACTACCAGTAATAATAATGATAAAGGACGAAACAAAATTCACTCTGTCGAACTTGAATTGTTTTCATTGAGGTTTATAACAAACCGCTCCTCTCTCTCCTCTATAATGCAGTCTTATTTCCACATGTGAGCTTCCACGTTTTCTACGACGTGGAGGATGGACTTGTTCCAATCCTCTGCAGTTACTGTTCTTACTGCTTCTTCCAGCAGTACTTCCGGCATTTTGTATGTTTTGTTTTTCGCTGCAACATAGCCTTTGATTCTGATCCACACTAACTCGATGGCGTTTAATTTACAATAGTACGGAGGAATTCTGAGAACAGTTTTCCCTGCATTCTTGGCCATTACATCTATTGCGTATTCGTTGTGCGCTGTTCTGTGATTTTTAACTATATCTTAAAGTTCTTTCTTCGACATACCGTCTTTGAAATCAATGTTTTTAAATTTTAGCCACTCTGATATTTCGTGAGTATTGGAATTCGCATTGGGTACTTTTTCTTTTGTCAGAGAATGGTACGGCGCGTTATCAAGAACAATAACTGCATTTTCCTGAAGCCGAGGAAGAACATCTTGAAACCACTTCTCTAAGGTTTCGGCGCACATCTCGTCATGATAAACTCCCCTTTTCTTGGATTCGAAAGTCCACAACCATGCTTCAAGGAACCTTGCTTTGCTGCCAATGTATGCGATAATCAGACGTTTCCCTTTACCTGATGGGACCTTGCTTCCGGTGGATAATCCGGACAGAAACGCTTGGTTTGAGGAATTTATAGTCATTTACCCAGACGTAACTTCGGGTATGTCCTGCGTTTAACCACGTCTCGTCCAAATAGTAAATGGGTCTGCCTTCATCTCTCAACCGTTTAATAGTTCGAAGATAACGCCGCCTGCATAAAATGATGTCATCCCTGTCTATTAGCATGCTATAGCGCCCACGCCGGACATATTTGAAATTCATTTCTCTCAATAATTTATAAAATGTAGTTCTCCGAAAATTGCCCAGATCTGCATCTTTGTTCACAACTGTAAGCACTTTGTCAATTGTTGGCAACTCGTTACGAAAAAACAATTCGTGTGCTTTCCTTCGTATTACATTTCTATCGAAATCAACACTTTTAGAAAGCTTCTGTCGTAACATTCCTTTCTTGGGAGACTTAAATGAGTGTGTGTCCTTTTACTCACTTATCACACGATACACTGAAGAAGTCCAACACCTGTAGCTGCAGCTGTTTTCGAAACAATGTCACTCATCGACTTCTCTGGATATAACAGTTCCGTTTTATACACGTTAAGCACCATGTGCTTCTCAGAAGAACTTAATGATTTCTTCTTTGCTTCGTTCTTTGGTGGACTCAAAACTGACACATCGACCTCGCTCGCTGAATCCGTGGCTGACATAATGAGGACAGCTGTATTTGATGCTAATGAAATAAGTGAATATATAAAATAAGAAACCATGCGATGCTATTGGATGCGCACATAAACAGTGAATGCTCAGCGTGACTACAAACTTATATACTTACTCTAATAATCAACAACTAGTCTTTCAAGCGTCTTTACAGATTAACTTAAGATTTCCTGAAATTGCCGCCGTGCAACACCCGCTAACGAGTTCACACCTGCAACTGAGACGGCCACACTGACTGAGCGCCGCGCCTGCGAACCGCACAATGCATCGCTCATAACGGACAAACGGTTGCACCCATCGCATTCGAACAAACTACAAAATTAAATTTAAACCTTTCTGAAAATATTCTCGCTTACACCCACACAAAAAAATTTAAGGGGGAAAAGTTTGTCGCTTGCTATATTTCGGATGATGATTTGGTAAAAGTTCTGCATCAGACGTTCAAAAATTGTTCAAATGGCTCTGAGCACTATGGGACTTAACTTCTAAGGTCATCAGTCCCCTAGAACTTAGAACTACTTAAACCTAACTAACCTAAGAACATCACACACATCCATGCCCGAGGCAGGATTCGAACCTGCGACCGTAGCGGTCGCGCGGTTCCAGACTGTAGCGGCATCAGACGTGAGATGTTAATTTATTACTTCACTTTTACTGACCCTATTAGGCAGAAAATTTGCAGACGTAATCAACATATTGTACTGAAGTCAATTATAACATCACTTTGCTGTGCGACACACAGTTTAGGAGATATGGCATGATAAATATAGAGTAACGCGAAAAAACATCTTTTCCTGAAAACTTAAATATTTCTCTTTTTAAGTGACCATAAATTTTAATGTAATGTAAAAAAGGTTGTCGGAAGGTAGTTCTCGGATCACTTTATCATGTTCAGGTGCCAAATTATAAAAAATACGATTGCGCCCCTGCCTTCTACACCCCTCGACGGCAGCACTGACGTCACGTGCCTTGCCGTGTTTACAGTACGTCTCTTGTTTCGGTGAATGGAGTTATATGTCAATGATATACGCATATTTTATAGGGGAACGTTGGTGCAGAGGTCAACGCCATTGTTCTAAATGATAATGGCCCAGAGTCGTAATAAATATTTTAATATTTACTAATTTTGACAAATAATAAAAGTTAATGTAATGCAGGAGATTTCTCCTGATTAGCGCTTTTTCCTGTGGAACAGTAATATTTGTCACTTTTTCCAATATTGAATCATACTTATATAACATGATTCCAGTACGTATTTATACGCTACTGTACGGAAGTTGCAAGAATAACCACAGCATTGCAAATACACAAAAATTTAAACAAGCAATTATTATCTGGAAAATCACGTGTTGATGGTGACTTTTAATATAAAAACAGAGTGTCGGGCAAACTAGCTCCGAGAAGTACCATAACTGAGTCAATGGCGTAAATAATTTTTCAGTTGTGAAGCAGGCAGAATAATACTAACTCCAGCTTTACATAACAAATACCAACAATATACATACGGAAAAAGAACCACCACACTTTGTTATGAGCACTATTCACTCATTCAGAAGAAACTGCAACATTCATAGTGATTACGACACGGTAAAAATGATACCCACTCGGGTGCTACTTTCTTCAACACTGTACAGAAATGTGCGCACTAATTAGTAGGTTTAATTTTCAATAGGCTTCCAGCAAAAACGAAAAAAAAATTATGAGTGATAAATCACAAGTATTCATACCCAACTTGAAAAGTTTCCTTGTGACTCACTCATGCTGTTATGCACGTTAAGTCTGTCGCAGTGGCGCCAAACTTTTCTTGGTGGTTTGTTATTTATTCGTACACTCCCTCGCAATTTTTTGGAGTTTCATAAATTCTCTAATTTAAATGTAATAAATACAATTTAAACACAACAATAAATTATTTGCTCAATATTCTGTAAACAGTGACCCAGCAGCTTTAGTTCGAATGGTCTCACGGGACCTGACAAATACATAAATAAATAAACAGAACACGATAGCTGCTGCTGATTGAGTGTTTAAGGAGACCAAACAGCGAAGGCGACTGGTCTCCTATTCACCCCCAGAACAGAAACAGTGTACCTAGTATGTCAGCGGATACACTGAAGTGCCGGCCGCCGAGGCCGAGCGGTTCTAGGCACTTCAGTCCGGAACCGCGCGACTGCTACGGTCGCAGGTTTGAATCCTGCCTCGGGCATGGATGTGTGTGATGTAATTAGGTCGGTTAGGTTTAAGTAGCTCTAAGTTCTAGGGGACTAATGACCTCAGATGTTGAGTCTCATAGTGCTTAGATCCATTTGAACCATACACTGAAGTGACAAACGTCGTGGGATAGCTACATGCGCACATACGGATGACGGTAGTATCGCATACACCAGGTATAAAACGGCAGTGCATTGGCGGAGCTGTCATGAAAAGGTTACTGAAGTGATTATGGCCGTACCTGGGGAATCTGAACGCAGAACAGTAGTTGGAGCTAGAAGGGTGGAACATTCCATTTAGGAAATCGTTGGGGAATTCAATGTTCCGAGAGCCACAGCTTCAAGAGTTTGCCGAGAATTCCAGATTTCAGGCGTTATCTATCACCACGGGCAACGAGGTGGGCGACCACCTTCACTTAACGACCGACAGCAGCGGCGTTTACCTAGAGTTGTCAGTGCTAACAGACAAGTAAACTGCGTGAAATAACCGCAGAAATCAATGTGGAGCATACGACGAACGTGTATGTTAGGACAGTTTGGCGAAGATAGGTTATGGCAGCATATGCCCAACGTGTGTGCCTTTGATGACAGTACGGCATCTGTTGCAGGGTCTCTCCCGGGCTCATAACAATGTCGGTAGGACCCTAGACTGCTGGAAAACCGTGGCCTGGTTAGATGAGTCCTGACTTCATTTGGTAAGAGCTGATGGTAGGGTTTGAGTGTGGTGCACACCCTACGAAGCCATGGACTCAAGCTGTTAACGAGGCACTATACAAGCTGATGGAAGCTCCACGATAGAGTGGGCCGTGTTTATATGGAATGGACTGGTCCTCTGGTTCAGTTGGATGTTGGTTTGGGTTGAGTTGTTTGGGGGAAGAGTCCAAATAGCGAGGTCATCGATCTCATCGGATTAGATAAGGACGGGGAAGGATGTCGGCCGTGCCCTTTCAGATGAACCATCTCGGCATTCGCCTAGAGCGATTTAGGGAAATCACGGAAAACTTAAATCAGGATGGCCGGACGCGGGATTGAACCGTCGTCCTCCCGAATGCGAGTCAAGTGTGCTAACCACTGCGCCACCTCGTTCGGTGGTTCAATTGGACCGATCATTGACTGGAAAGGGTTATATGTGGCTGCTTAAAGACCATTTGCACCATCATGTACGTCATGTTCCCCGTACAACAATGGATTTTTATGTATGACAACTCGCGATGTCATTGGACCAAAACTGTTTGCGATTGGTTTGAAGAAAATTTTGAACAGATTGAGTGAATGATCTGGGGGCTCAGATCGCACGACGTGAATCTCTTCGAACATTTATGGGACGTGCATAAAATTCTGCCCTGGCAACACTTTCGTAATCATAGACGGCTATAGAGGCACCATGGCTCAGTATGTCTGCAGGGGACTTCCAACGATTTGTTGAGTTCATGTCACACCGAGTTGCTGGATTAAACCGGGCAAAACGAGGTCCGACACGGTACTGGGCGGTATCCCATGACTTGTCAGTTCAGTACAAAGTCGATGGAAAAGTATGAGAACGGGTTACAAACGTTTGCATAGCGTGTATCTGAGGCGAAACATGAAAACCAGCCTAGTATTCACCTACAGATGTGTGGGTAACCGCCTGAAAACACATCGAGGCTAGTCAGCACACCGAACAATCGTCACTAATCCACGGGCTCGTTCGATCCGGAAGCGGTCGGGTAAATACGCGCGGCTTCCAGGCAGGTATAAGGCGGCGACCAGAATATTTTATCCACAAGATAAATTATCTCGATAGAGCAGAGTGGGACAAAGAGTCGAGAGCCACACAAGCCACAAGGGAACGCACTGCTGTGTAATGACAGCAGTGATATCAACATGACCTTCGCACCGTGGGATCAACTACGAATGGAAATTCTTAGCCACTATCCTATATCCCGCACGATGCTCAGTCATGATCGAGTCGGACAACACTGCCATCTTATCAGCATCATATCGTCACTTCTGTGAGACTGCGCCGAAGACATGGACCTAAGATACATTTTCTTTGGCTTTATATGCCGGAAGTAATTGTCAACTGCCTGAAGTATCAGTTGTAACACCCTGTAAAACACATTTTATTGCAAGGGATCTTCTTAGCTGAAGTAAAAGTATATGTGTAACAGTCATTTATGAAAGAGAAGGTAATATCTATAATGTCGAAATCTTATATCACTTTTGCTGTGATTTTACAGTAATAGTAGAGTTGCTGTAGTTATCTATTTACCTGGTTTGTACCATCTTCGTACATTTCATTCGTATGTATTATGTATATAGGTAGCTACATGGGGTCTCCCGAAAGCCAATAAAAATTACGGTGGTTTCTACCATTATCGAGATACTACCTTAGACCAACTCTATAGCATCAACTGTAGGTGCTCTCTGCATTATACGTGGCAGGTTGGCAGAAAGTAATGGCTCAGGTGCTGACAGGCGTCCTGGATTGTCATGAGTCGCACTTTATCTGCAATTCGTACCACAGGTGTTGAAGAGTGCGTGATGAAAGGAATGCAGTGTATCCCTCAAAGAAAATAAAATGAATAAAGTTAAATTTCCATTACTAATTATTCGACATCTTGACGATAGCAGGAATATGACAAGAATAATATGAAGCTTTTTTTTGGATTAATGATTAAAATGATCTGCTATCCATGTCGAATGAAAACTATTACCTGATATCCCGGTAACCTGAAATTGCATATTCTGGTAATTTTCAGGCCCAGAACTCGTCATTGGGGAGCGGAAAAGCTTTGTGACCCAGGTCTGTGAAAATATTAAATTGTAATGCAAGAAATGACTTGCATGACAACCTCAAGATAATAGGATTTCTAAAAAAGAAAATTAGACTGCAGGTTCGACTTGTGAAACACGTAAATGTACATTCGACAGCGGGCTGATGGTGCGCGGTTATCACGTCACCAACCAACCACTTCCAAAGGCGTAATTAACTGGAGACATACAAAGGGACCGCAGTTATTAGAACAAGAACATATGCTGACAGAAATGAATGAAACAAAAACATTTATAATTATTAAATACGTCACAAAAAATAAATACTTGTCCTCTTTCTCAGTACGTTCTTTCGAGAGTGCAAACCAGGATCTAAACACAATGATCATTCCAAATTAAATCGTACATTAGTTTCTTGAAAACAATTGATACTTGAATTTTTTGCAGAGATTATCATTTACGCTACAGATTAACTCTCAGGGTTATATTTTTGTCGTTAAATAACGTTGCGTAACAGGATGTAGCAAGCGGACACAATCGACGTGGCCCCAAAGATGCTCAGTTGGATGAAAATCAAGTTTTAGCAAAGCATTCTTCTAGCAATTTACCAAGATGCGCTTTGTTGCTCAAAATGTCATTTCTCCTTAGATGACAAGCATGGTATAATGGTATACTGCCGTGGATATGGTTAGTTAGCAGCTTGTGCCAATCTCATTTAATTTATATAATTCCGTCTGTAATTTATCTTCGGTGTCTTCTAAGATCACTCGATGAACAGAAGATAACATCCTGTTAATTTAACTATTACTCCCAATATTTTTATGCCTCATGGTGTTCTATCTCTTTTCTATCCCTGATAATATCATGTATATACACTGAAGAGCCAAAGAAACTGGTGCACCTGCCTAATATCGTGTAGGGCCCCCGCGAGCAGGCAGAAGTGCCGCAACACGACGTGGCATGGACTCGACTAATGTCTGAAGTAGTGCTGGAGGCAACTATCTTGAATCCTGCAGGGTTTCCCACAAACCCATAAGAGTACGAAGGGGTGGAGCATCCTAGATATGCTAAATATTCCTCATGTCTAGGGAGTCTGGTGGCCAGCGGAAGTGTTTAAACTCAGAAGAGTGTTCCTGGAGCCACTTTGTAGCAATTCTGGACGTGTGGGGTGTCACATTGTCCTGCTGGAATTGCCCAAGTCCGTCGGGAAGCACAATGGATATGAATGGATGCAAGTGATCAGATAGGATACTCACTTACGTGTCACGTATCAGAGTCGTATCTAGACGTATCAAGGATCCAATCTCACTCCACCTGCGCACGCCCCACATCACTACAGAGCCTCCACAAACTTGAACAGTCCCATGCTGACATGGAGGGTCCATGGGTTCTTGAGCTTTTCTCCATACCCATACAAGTCCATCCACTCGGTACAATTTGAAACGAGACTCGTCCAACTAGGCAACACGTTTCCAGTCCTCAACAGTCCAGTGTCGGTGTTGACGGGCCCAGGCGAGGCTTGTGCAGACATTAAGGATTCACGAGTGGACCTACGGTTCCGAAAGCCCCGATGATGTTTCCTTGAATGGTTCTCAAACTGAGACTTGTTAATGGCTCAGCATTGAAATCTGCCGCAATTTGAAGAAGTGTTGCACTTGTGTCACGTTGAACGATTCTCTTCAGTCATTGTCGGTCCCGTTCTTGAAAGATCTTTTTCAGGCCAAAGCGAAGTCGGAGATTTAATGTATCCCTGGATTCTTGATATTCACGGTACTCTCGTGAAATGGTCGTACGGGAAAATCCCCGCTTCATCACTACATCGGACATGCTTTGTCCCATCTCCCGTGGGTCGACTATAACACAACGTTCAAACTCACTTGATAACCTGCCGTTGCTGAAGCAGTAACCAGTCTAACAACTGCGCCAGACCCTTGTCCTATGTGGGCGTTGTCCACCGTAGCGCCGTATTCTGCCTGTTTACATATCTCTATATTCGAATATGGATGCCTATACCAGTTTCATTGTCGCTTTAGAGTAGATAATGAATGTTATTGATGACAAACTGCATCCTCATTTTACCTCGATTTCTTTGTATTTCTGGTTTTATATCTTTACCCGTGTCCGTTCTAATTCTAGTGTTCACATAAAAGCCATTTGCGACATGGATTAGATATTTAATGATTCATATTTTTTCTATTATTGCCTGTAGCTTATCTCTGTGAATTATTCCAAACGCTTTTTTCACAATTCACATATGCTAGGTCAGTTACCTGATTTAATTCTCGTCACTTTCTCTTAACTGTTACAGCGCGAACACATAGTCTACGCAGTTCTAAAACTGCTAGTTGATCTATGACTATTATATCAGAGATATTTCTTAGTCTTTCATTTATTATTTTTCTGTAGAATTTGTAAGTATTATTCAGAATACTTATACCCCTGTAGTTGTATTACTTATTTCACTTTTCCTATATCTGACAGATATATTTAAAAATATATATGCTTTTATTAAACTGCTCATGATCATTCCATGCCCTCCCCACTCTTCCCGCCACTTCTCTTGTTGGATTCGTGCCTCTGATAGGTGTCTTACCAGCTGAGATTGCAGACTGTCCGTTCTCCGGCACGTCTCACGTAACCAACGCCAACGTCCGTCCATTTCCTGTTCTAGAATAACAATTGTCTTCCTCTAATGCTAATGGCTTTAATACTGTACGTACAGAGAGAACCAGTGTGATGCTCAAGGCGTTTCCGCTGCTTCACTGTACAGGTACTAAAAATAAACGGAACGAATGGAAAGGAAATGTCTCGAGTTACTGCAGCGTGTGGGGTGGCGAACACCGGACAGAAGAAGAACACACACACGCGCGCGCACACACATACACACACGTACGCCTCTGGACGTACACAACTAACTGAAGGCAATGTGGGGGCAGGGAGGGATGCAGCGACCGAGAATAGAGATGACGCAAACAGTTGTGAGTGGTTCAAAGGCGGCTGTCGGTGCGTTTCGAACCGCGTGACTGGGCAGCGAGAGACAGCGGCGCGTAGAGAGACTGGCCCGGCCAGGGGCCGCCCTCGGCTGGCCCTCCCTGCTCCAGATAACGGTATCTCGGGTCCTCATCTACGAGCATCCACGCACACACAGAGCTCTGGTCTGAGCACAATGCCTTTCCCTGCCCGTCGGCAGTTCGCCTCCTCCCGCTGTCAGCTCGACCACTCTACCTGGTCATCCTGGCTGCAGAAAGAGTGCGAAGTAATCCGAAGACTGGTTTTCTCAAACTGTCTTGTGTGTTCCGAGTCTACAGTTGTACGGGACTTCTCACCATTAATTTTAGAAAGATAACAATCGCTTGTACCCAACTTATTATTTATGTAACAAAATTAACCATTTATCTAGGTGGGAGGCTTGGCGACCGTACCTCAGCTACTGAACACACTATCTAATCAAAAGAATCCGGACACCTGTATGTAATCCGGAACTGATCACTAGGTTTCATGACAGGCCTACCTACGAAAGCAGTAACTCTACAAAAAAATGGTTCAAATGGCTCTGAGCACTATGGGACTCAACTGCTGTGGTCCCCTAGAACTTAGAGAACTACCTAAACCTAACTAACCTAAGGACATCACACACATCCATGCCCGAGGCAGGATTCGAACCTGTGACCGTAGCAGTCGCACGGTTCCGGACTGCGCACCTAGAACCGCGAGACCAGTAACTCTACAGCAGGGTTTATAACACTCTCGTCTGCTACTGCTATACCATAACCTTAAAGTTGGAGGCAGGTTGTGAAATAAAACTATCTTGTTAAAGCAATTAAGGTATAACGCAGCAGAGCAGTGTTGCCCTCTGAGAGGAATTTTGTTATATTGACCGCGTTGTACCTAACGGAAGTGGCTTATCGGAAGTGAAAGTCAGAATTACTTAAATATTCAAACAATGACAATTAATATTTTACCTAGCTACACTGTTTAAAGAATAAAGGAAACGGTCGCCAGCCTAATTATCCAAGAGAATGATTAACATTATTGTTTATAAAAAACAGTTATTAGTAACTTTTACGGACAAACACAATCTATAGTTTACCACACACGAGTGCAATGAACTCTTATCCAAGAGAATGATTAACATTCTTGTTTATAAAAAAAACAGTTATTAGTAACTTTTACGGACAAACTCAATCTATAGTTTACCACACACGAGTGCAATGAACTCTTACACGTGTGTATGTTCACGGTTAAGATTGGAAGCTGACAGAGCAGGACAGACTATTTGCATAAATATAACAGATAACGGAACGCACTATTACTTTCAAGGCTTATTCAAATCGAATAAGTTTTATAACATTACTATTAACATTCACTGCAGAATGTTAAATTAGACATAGGTTAAGCCTCTCTCAGTTAAATACTTTGCTATTTAAAATAAAAGTTAATTGGAATCCACTAACAGGTTGCTTCTCAATATCTTTTGATTAAAGAAATTGTTGTTTTCCTTAATAATGGCCTTCCCGTTACTTGTTAACTAACATTAACACAATAGACAAACTGTGGATCCTGTTATACAATGAATATGCATTTCCAATACACAAGAGATACCAACACTTATATATAACTATCCACTACTGCAGTTTTCCACTTTTACTACAGTGAAACACAATGTTGACAAATTTGCAAGAAACTGACTCACCTTTTTAAAATTTACTACAAGCAGCACTATGATCATTAACTAAGCAAAACTTCATAAGCCTCAGTTTTAAGAACTTTAATTTTTAAAAGACACAGCAAATTGTCTTTATTACCACAGTCTTCTACTTTCAAGTAAATGATTACATAGGTGACTTTGAAACTTCACAAAACTACATTTACTGCTTCCCACAATTTCACTAAATCCACAGTAAACCTGAATATTCCCTTCTCATCAAAGATCAAACAACATTATGTAATTAACTGTCTAACTTTGAGGCTTTCATTTTTTCCACAAAGTAGGACCCTCGGTAATCATGGTTCAAATGGAGAGGAACCTGAGAGTTGTGGTGATAGGAAAAAAATCAAGGCAGCTACATACATTCAGTTATAAGTTACCTTATATTTGTGCATACTAAAACATCCAATAAGCTGATCCTTCACTGTACAATGTTATAGTACTCCGTCACAGTGATTGTGCAATGTGGTGGCAACAGCATGTTGGTAGGTGGATTTGCAGGCAGAATTGCTGGACTCTGTCATTTCTTGCTGGCGATGATAGATACCAATGCTAGAATAGTTCCAGCCATTTACCCATCCATCCGAGGCATTGGTAAGCAGAAGGATAAGCCTCTCTCGGAACCAGCACAATATACAACTTTTACTTAGGTAGTGCACAGTTTGGTAGCTCGTCCCCGACTGACTCTTGTTCCACCTTTTCTACCTAGCCAACCACAATTTGCGCCCGCTTCACAGTTCCGTTTCCGAGGGGAACCACTACACCTTTTTCATACAAACTAATTAAGAACTCTAAGTGAAGGTCAGCAGCCAACGTAACAGTAACTAAACATATTAAACAAAATATATCATTTGCACATATAGGTAGTTCTAAACAAAATTATTTAAACAAATTCCAAATATATACAGTAAGTTTTGTCTCCCTCCAATTGGGACAAAGAATTTAAATGACAGATATACTACATTGCATAGAATCAAACCATGACATCAAAGTTTTAACAAAGAAAGGAGTATACAATTTTGTGTTATCGATTCAATCAAACATATTTACAGATACTCAAAGTTATAACATCAAACCAAAACAAAAGGCAAAATAAATCCATACGGCATTAGAGCTATGGTGTTACAGGTTGTAATTATTCTGATTAGTACTTACAAAATCTACAGCGGAATAATAAATCAAAGTCTACGAAATATCTCGGGTGTATTTTAACGGAGAAAAAAGCAGGTTTTAGACAGAGAAGATCAGGCATGGACGAAATATCGAGACAGATAACACAAGGAGACTAGAATTTAATCTGGAAACTGACCTAGCATTCAGGGATTGCGAAAAATCTTTGAATGTATTCACGGACATAAGCTAAGGGGCAGTAATGGAAGAAAGAGGAATTCGTAAACATATGATCCAAGGCATAAAAAGCCTGTATATTCCAAGATGCTACTTCAGGTGGGTGTAAAATGAATTTGCGCAATGGAAAATACTGAACGCGAAAATGAAGATTTGGCACTGGCTGACTGCCCTCTGAAGCAGATCTTAGGATCTCTTAATGGTGATATTATCTCCTCCTTCTTGCTCTTTAACATACAGATTACAACATCCACATAAATCAATAATTAACTAGTAACTACAAATGATGAATGCTGTTTCTGCTTTGACATTTATGGTGGATTAAAACCGTTTTATATATTACAAATGTTTATATATCAATTTCCAATGGACATAAAGAAATATAAATGGATTTCCTAACTAATATGATTGATCAATTACCCAAATCAGCCCCTTTTTCTGGCTACGCGATCTACACATGTAGCGCGAGGTGATTGACATCACCTACACTGGAAGACACCACTTTCAAAGATATTCGACAGTGATGTGCATCCTCAGTGGAAATAAAATTTATGGACACGGCTGTTTAGCTTTATAGCCCTAATAAGCCGAAGCAATTAGCAAAGTCACCGTATTTACTGCGTCCGGTGAGACCGAGCGATGGTTCTAGTACACGTCTGTGACGACGGAAGAACTCCAGCCACAAAATATTTAAAAAAAAAACCTCATTCAAACACTAGGACGGCAGAGGAGGTCCTCTGACTAGTATAATCTAATAATGTATTCTCTTCTCTGTGTTCTACGGACGAGAAACGCGAACTTCCAGCCACAAGGACGGAGTACAGATAACATCTCAACGTGAGTATAGGCGGAAGACGTGCTCTCAATCACTGAACGCTGCATACTCAACGACGACTCCCTACCCAGAGGCGAGCTCCAGAATCGTGTAAGTTCGCAACAGTACAGTGCCTAACCGTTCTAACTATAAAATCTCCTGACAGCAAAGACAGCAAGTTCGTCTGTACCAACAAAAGCTGATGCTGTGCGACCGTCAAACACGGGCGCTCAAAACGGAAGACCTCTTCTCTCCACCGCTGGCTTCCCAGCATAGCTCGGCTCCTTTACCTCGCAATTGCAGAAGGCGAATCATATTCTCGAAACCACGGAATATTTTCCCTCTCTACAGATTCTTCCGAGCGCCGACGAACCATATTTTAGCCTTTTGTCGTCCAGCGCGGGAAGTTTGCGAGGAAATACTTATCCCCGTTAATTAGGAATTCATACAATGGCACGCTTCTCAGAGTAAAAATCCTCGGAGATAATCCAGCCTGCGTGATTCCCGAAGTAAAGCTTCCTTGTTCCTCTCTGCTGCGTCCAAGATTTTCATAGTTTCCCGTTATTCTTCCGGCCTAGATACAATACCGGCCAGGCACCACTCCATTGTGCTTCAACGCTCGGTTGCCCTGACCTTCCGGCTAGCACTACTTCTTCTGTTAAGGAGGACCAACACACCTGTGCAGGCTTTTCCACCCTCTGTCTAAGTGACGCCTATCGTTTCATTTCCACTGGCGTTTCAACGTCTGCTAGTATAGGCAATCATTCATTATGCTGTTTTGATAATAAGGACACTCCGTCACCTTTCATGCAGTAAGCGTTAATAACTGTTTAAAAAGTGTACCTGACAATGTAAGTTTTCTTTAATTATTCATATATACGATTTACAGCCTATTGAACGATTCCTAATCCCGGTTGTAAATCACGGAAAAGTATGTAGATGAGTTCTTTTAAGGTGCGAAATTATAGCCACCTTACAATATGAACACCAGAATTAGAACTGATATGGATGAAGATATTATATATGCAATAGAAACAAATCGAGGTATGAAACAAGTATTTTGTCACCAACGAGAGCCCTACCCGGCACTATGACGTAGGAGGTGCGGAGTATTTTGTTGTCAGTAGAGAAACGGTAACAGCAGAATAGATTTGTCAAAAGATTTCAGGGACTTTGCACGTGGACTAGCCACTTGATGTCACCTGAGTATGGACGGTAACAGACAGATTCCTTATTCCTCGATTGCCGGAAAATATGCCCGGTGCCCAACTTCAGACTGTTAGCGAAAGTACGGGCATAAGGAATAGGTTCCCAGATATGCGAGTGGCTCCAGTACTTCTTAAGTAACAGAACCCAGTACAATGACCTCAGAGGCAGTGTTCATCAGAGACAAAGGTACTGTCAGGAGTTTCCCAGGGAAGTGGGCAGGGCAGCTCTTATTCTGTTCATAAGTAAATGCTCTGGCGGACAGGGTGAGCAGCAATATGCGTTTTTTTGCTGACGATGCTGGGTGTACGTCGGGAAGGTGGCGCCGTTGAGTGACTGTAGGAGGATACAATACGACTTAGATAAGGTTTCCAGTTCATGTGATGAATGGCAGCAAGTTATAAATATAGAAAATCGTACGTTAATGTAGACAAATAGGAGAAAAAAATCCTTAATGTTTGAATACCGCATTAGTCGCCTCTTGAGTGATACATTCACATCGATTAATATCACGGATTAACGTTACAAAGCGATATTAAATGGAACGAGTATGTCGGGATTGCAGCATGGTTTTTTGTTGGAATTTTAGGGAAGTGTGATTTATCTGTAAACGAGACAGCATATAGGACACCAGTGCGACCTATTCTTGATTACTACTCGAGCATTTGGGCTCCACACAAAGTAAGATTAAAGGAAGATGTCAGAGAAATTCAGAGGCGGACTGCTAGATTTGTGACTGGCGGGTTCGAGCAAACATGCGAGTGCTAGCGAGATGTTCCGGGAACTCAAATGGGAATACCGGGAGGACAGGCGACGTTCTATTCCAGTGACAATTGAGTGACTATTGAGAAAATTTAGAGAGCCGGAATTTGAAGCTAACCGAAGAACTATCTTAACGCCGTCAACGTAGATTTTTTGTAAGCACCACGAGGCTAAGATGAAAGAACTTAGAGATCGTGCGGTGGTATGTAGTCAGTCGTTTTTCCCTCGCTCTGAGAGTGGAACAGAAAAGGAAATGACTGATACTCGTAGAGGGTACCCTCGGCCACGCTCCTTACTCTGGCTTGTGGATTATGTCCGTAGATGTAGACGTATTAACAAATCCATCAGTGAAATTCCAACCTTTCTAAAGCTGCCCAGATCGGTGATGCGATTGTGAAGTGGAAAAGCGAAACAACCACAGCTAATACCCAAGACTGGCTAAGTTTCACGGAGGCTCGAAATTTAGTGCGGACGTCAATGCTAGATGCTTTTAATACTATCCACAATGAAACATTATCTCAAAATATGATAGAAAACCCAAAGAGATTCTGGTCGTATGTAAAGTACACCAGTGGCAAAAAACGGTCAATACCGTCACTGCGCGATAGAGATGGAAATGTTACCGATGATGGTGCCACTAAAGCGGAGTTACTAAATACAGTTTTCCGTAATTCCTTCACGAAAGAAGACGAAGTAAATATTCCAGAATTCGAAACCAGAACAGCTGTTAGCATGAGTGACATAAAAGTAGATATCTTAGGTGTTGCGAAATAACTCAAATCACTTAAGAAAGGCAAGTCTTCCGGTCCAGATGGATTACCAATCAGGTTTCCTTCAGAGTATGCAAACACAATGGCGCCTTTCTTAGCAATCATGTGCAACTGCTCACTTGAGGAAAAGTCCGTTCCTAAAGACTGGAAAGTAGCACAGGTCACACCAATATTTATGAAAGGAAATAGGAGTAACACATTGAATTACAGACCCATATCAGTGACCTCAATTGGCTGTAGTATTTTGGAGCGTATACTGTAATCGAACATTATGAATCACCTTGTAGAAAATGACTTATTGATAAATAACCAACACGGATCCAGAAAATACCGTTCTTGTGCAACGCACCTAGCTCTTTATTCTCAAAAAGTAATGAGTGCTGTCGATAAGTGATCTCAGATCGATTCCATATTCCCAGGTTTCCAGAAGGCTTTTGATATCGTTGCCCACAAGCGACTATTAATCAAATTGCGTGCATATGGGGTATCTTCTCAGTTGTGTCACTGGATTCGTGATTTCCTCTCAGAGAGGTCTCAGTTCGTAGTGATAGACCGTAAATCACCGAGTAGAACAGAAGTGCTATCTGGCTTTCCGCAAGGTAGTGTCATAGGCCCTCTGCTGTTCCTGATTTACGTAAATGATGTAGGTGATAATCTGAGCAACCCCCTTAGATTGTTTTCAGGTGACGCTGTAATTTATCGCCTAGTAAAATCATCAGACTATCAATTCCAATCACAAAATGATGTAGAGAGAATTTCTGTGTGGTGCGAAAAGTGCCAATTGGCACTAAATAAAGAAAAGTGCGAGATCATCCACATGGGTACAAAAGAAATCCGATAAATTTTGGGTATACGGTAAATCGCACAAATGTAAGGGCTGTCAATTCGACTAAATACCTAGGAATTACAATTACGATCAACTTAAATTGAAAAGACCACGTATATAATATTGTGAGGAAGGCGAAACAAAGACTGCGCTTTGCTGGGAGAACACTTTGAAGATGCGACAAACCCACTAATGAGACAGCCTACATTACACTTGTCCGTCCTCTGCTGGAATATTGCTGCGCGGTGTGGGATCCTTAGCAGGTAGGATTGACGGAAGACATCGAAAAAGTGCAAAGAAGGGCAGCTCGTTATGTGTTATGACGCAATAGGGCTGAGTTGGGGGGCATTCACTGAAACAAAGGCGGTTTTCTTTGCGGCAAGATCTATTTACAAAATTTCAGTCACCAACTTTCTCTTCCGAATGCGAAAATATTTTGTTGACACCACCTGCGTAGGGAGAAATGATCATCATAATAAAATAAGACAAATTAGAGCTCGAACGGAAAGATTTAGGTGTTCCTTTTTCCCACGCTACATTCGATAGTGGAATGATAGAGAAGTGGTATGAAAATGGTTCGATGAATCCTCTGTCGGGCACTTAAGTGTGAATTGCAGAGTAGCCATTTGATGTAGATGTAGATGTAGACCAGACAACAACCGTCGAGCAGTGCGGAGGGCGGTTATAAAACATCGCATAAAATTAGTTGAAAGAATCACTCGTGAGTTCCAGAGTGCTAACAGTAGTCCAGGTTGCAGAGATACAGCGCGTAAGGAGTTAAAAAAGAATAGGTGCAGTAGTGGAGCAGCTCCTCATGCGCTACACGTTACTATAGCCAGAGATAAGCGGCACTTGAGGACGTGTAAAGAGCGGCGCTGCTGTACGGTGGATGACTGGAAACCAGTGGTTTGGAGTGTAGAATTATTGGAAGGATTTGAGTCCAGTGAATGCGTGGAGAACTTCACCTGCTGTCATGTGTTGCGGTACAGTGAAGTACGTGGGAGGTGGTGTTACGGTATGGAGGTGCTTACTTGGTTGCTATGTGATTCCCTTATGGCGCTTGAGAAAACACTAAATGCTGAAGTATATGAACACAATTTACATCACTATGCACTGCTTACATTACGGGAACGGTTGAGAGACGATGACTGTATTCTTCACAAAGTATCGTCTGTGAGGCAAAGGTTTGTGCACAACAACATTCCTGAAACAGACTGACCTGCCCAGCGTCACGATCTGAAACCAGTTAGATAGTCGACTTCATTCCAGTACCCCTACGTCCAACAGCTCTGTATTCTCTAGTTTAGTCTTTTGAGGAAGAAGTGGCTGCCATACATACTCATATATTCAGAGCCCCTCACTGAATGTGTCCCCAGCAGACTCCAAGTTGTCATAAAAATGCAGGGTGGACACACCGCACATTAATGTACACTGATACTGTCCAGATACTTGTGACCAAATAGTGTACTGGATGACATTCGCAGCTCCAATCTCGGAATATACAGCCCCAACACATCTCTGCCGCCTGCAGATTATACAAAACAATTGTAAGCAGCGCTCCACGGTACAGACACTCCGTGGACGAAAACAATGAACTCCGTCCACAGACCCTCACAGAGGTATTCAAAAAACTAGCCACTTGACTGTACAGGAAGTAGAGATCTTCGAATAACTCCTTCGTTCTGAACCTGGATCAGTGCCATCAAAACTAAAACTGGAAATATAACAGACCAAAAACACTCTTTCGTAGGAAACATCGACAATTTATAGCAAGCTGAAAAACAAAAATGCAAACAACATGACATCGGCTGGCCCCTGTCGGATCTCACTGGCTCCACCAGCTTGAGTTATGCAGCACAACATCATGCTGTCACAGGGAAGCTGACAACACGCAAATCACAAACAAAACACAGATGATAGCATACATTAAGCGGCTCATTTTCTTTTCAAACTCACATAGCGCCCAGGCTTGAAACGCCTCTAAATAGGAGTGCAGATCACATAATATTAGGTCCAGAAAGCTAGTTAAAATACGATGTTTATAACTGTGAGATTTTGGGGGGAAACTGAAGGTTTATGGAAAAGGGAGGGAGTATATTTGTCTCAGGAGAAAAGAAAAACAACAGCTAGGTCTTAGCCCATTTGACGTTGTCTATACTGCAACCGGTGTCAGTGATCGTGAGACGGTTATAACAACAATGGTTATTAAAGTAAAAAGACAAACCAAATCATGTAGAAGGTTTTACATGTGCAGCAAATTAAATAAAGGGGTAATAGGTTTGCGTGTAGAAGAACTGTGGCTCAAGTTTAAGGGAGTAGTTGATCATACACCTTGCACCAGTTCGTGGTTGGAGGGAGTCTACACATTATACAGTTAAACGTCTAAAGAAACAGAGGCCGCTGCATAGTAGTTGTACAACAAAGCGTTAAGGGTGTAGACAGAGACATGCTGAGTGAGAAGCGTTTCGCTAGTCTCCATGGTATACAGATAGTCTAAAGAAACTTCTGAAGAGACTGCTGATTAATAGGTGCAAACTAAGACATAAGGGTATAGATAGAAAGATGCTGAGTGAAAAGCGTTTCGCTGTGACGTGGGCAATGCATCAGAATACTACTGAAAGGTCTCCTACACAGACCAAAACGAATTCTAGTTATACGTAAAGCGTGTTAGTGGTACCAAAGCTAGAGTCCACATGCTCATGGACGAGACAGGGACTGAAACAGAGGATAACAAAACAAAGGCAGAAACGATTAAATCTATTTTCAAACATTCCTTCACATAGGAAAATCTAGTAGTATTTCCCTAATTAAATTGTCGCACCACTGCAAAGATACCTGACATAGACATCTGTGGCAGCGCTGTTGAAACATCTGAAATCTCTAAAAATGAACAAACCTCTGGGGCCCTATAAAATATCGTTCATATTCTACAACGAATTTGCAGCTGAGTTAGTTTCTCTTTAAAAAATACACTGGAGAACCCTCGAACAAAAAATTGTGCTCACTAGGTGGAGAAAAGAACAGGTCATATCCGTCTACAGGGATGGTAGCAGAAGTGATCCACAAAAGTACCACCCACCATATTTCACATTCATTTGTTGTAGTATCTAAATCAATATTCTGACCTAAAAAGCAATGAGACCTCTCGAAGGGATGTCCTCCATCATGGCAACCAGCATGGGTTCCGGAAACACACACCCTCTCCTTGGTTCGTGACCATGTCTTTTGAACCCTAAACGACTGGAATACCATTCCCTGGTCAGATGAGTTGGAAAGAGATAATGATAGCTTTCGAATGTGGCGCGGACCCTACAAAGCCGCGGAACCAAGTTGTCATCAAGACACTGTGCAAGCTGGTGATGGCTCCATAATGATGTGGGCTGTATTTACATAGAATGGACTAGGCCCTCTGGTCCAACTGAACCGATCAGTGACTGTAAATCGTGTTCGGCTAGCTGGAGACCATTGATGTTCAATGTTCCCAAACAACGACAGAGTTTTTGTGGATGACAGTGGGCCCTGTCACTGGGCCACCGTTGTTCGCATTTGGTCTGACGAACATTGTAGTCGATTTGAGCTAATAATTTGGCCATCCAGGTCGCCCGGTATGAATCCCGACGAAGATTTATGGGAAACAATCGAGAGGTCAGTTTGAGCACAAAATCCTGTACCGTCAACACTTTCGTAATTATGGACGAATGTAGAGATAGTATGGTTCAATAATTCTGCAGAGGACTTTCTACGACTTGTTAAGTCCATGCCATGTTGACGTGCTGCGCTACGAAGGAGGTCCTACACGATATCAGAATCTTTCCTTCGTGGAGGACCACCCTCACATACTGTAGAATGTTTTGAAAGACATTTCCCCCATTTGACTGTTAATTGTTCATTTATTTCACACAATCATTATTTCGGCTTTGTAGCCACTCTCAAATGCATGTAGAAACAGTAAAATAAGTCTGACGTGTGTGTGACATCTGATCGTCCGGAAAACATATTTCTTGCCTTATTGGCCAGTTCTCGTATTGTGAAATGTTCAAAAATGTGAAATTTTGCATTACACAAAATTATAACCCGTAGTATCGTAAGACTACTATGTCAGTGACTCGTCCAACTCAAAGAAATTCCTGGATACAATCATTTGTAGGGATTTGAAACGGAACGAACACATAAGCTCAGTCGTAGGTAACACAGGTCGCTGACTTCGATTCATTGGTAGAATACCAGGGAAAAACAATCGGTCTGCAAAGGAGATTGCTTACAAAACACTCGGGCGAGTCATTCTAGTATATTTATCAATTGTGTGGGACACCTACCAAATAGGACCAAGGAGGCTATTTGTGTGTTCTAAGAAGAACAGCACAAGTAGTCATAGGTTTGTTTGACCTTTGGGATAGTATCCCGTAGATGATGATACAGAACAACCAGACATTTGAAGTTAGACACAACTATACCGAGAACGCATTTCAAGTGCCGTCACTACGTATGGCTCCTCTAGGGATCGCGAGGACAAGAACAGACTAATAACAGCCGCACAGAGGTGTTTAATCAAACACTCTTGCCGCACTCCAAACGTGAATGAGAAGGTAAAGGTAAAGAGACTATGGGACGTATCCTCTGTCATGTGCTTGTAAAGTTGTTGCATTAATTTGAGGTGTAATCGGTGCTGCTATTCAAGATCATAAAAGTGGGTTAAAACCTGTGAGCTGTCTAGGGAAGTTAACCTTGAGTTACTGAACGACTGTTTCACCAGGTATCCAGTCCAGCTTACCACATTCCCAACCAGATTAACATTAATTATAATCTTTTAATAGTCATACGACAACCGTTAATTTAAATAAAAAGAAATAAATCAGTTTATATTTGGAAATTTATTTTAACATTGATCATTGAAATTTCAGTATATTAAACTTGAGTCATAACTAAGCTGGTGCCTACTTAGGATTGTGAAAATGTGAGTTTGTAATCTTACAGAACACATCAAATATGGAGCCAAGATTGGGAGGCAGCATACATTCATAAAATAACACACGAAGAACGTTAAACATAAGCAAGAGGAAATTAACCACAACCAACCGATTCAATTTTCACCCAAAGAAGTTACGTTCGTAGCGCAATCGTGTCCGTCATGAAATTACCACACACTGGTATATTAAATCCATACTAACTCTCTGTGAAATCTTCCCGAAAAAAAAACAGCTCAGGGCTACTTTGATGATTACACTACATGCTTCACGTGGCCAACTTGGTTTACACAAAGAGTGAAAATCCACAATAATTTTGATAATTAAAATAAATTACATCGAAACACAAATTACAAAAGAAAAACCTCGAACTGGTTACTATCGTCTTACTATTAACCTGATGGGTCAAACAATTGTATAAGCACGTGGTACTGGTCTCACAAAGTACACTCCACGTGGGTTGAACATAAAGAAAAGTTGCTATATTGAAAAATATTGTTAAGACGAGACGTTATAATCTCACGCACATTCGCATTTAAGATTGATGATCTTAGAGTTACTGATCAACACGTGGTCCCACTTTACTCACAAAGTTGTGACAAAGCAACTACTGGAAGATATTCTGAACTTCACACTCGAAATACACTGCGTTGCAATTTTAGATAACATTAGATATTTTAGAGCTAAACCTGAAATAAAAGTCACTAAATTTTCAGTTAGGCTGAAATTATGAAATCCATTGTCCTACGGACTTAGCAGACACGTGCTTAGACGGAGATCTTACCACTTCAGACGCTCGCCGCGGACAGACTGACCTGGGCTCCTACCATGGGTGCTTCCGTATACCAAACGGAAGTGACCAGAGGGGCAGCTTCCTATACCAATGACAAGGGACGACAGGGTCATACCAAGAATAGAAACCTCTTTGCTTCTAGAAAGCGTAGCTACCTGTTCCGAAGTTGGTCCTACTGTTCTCTAGCAGACAGGCTTGTCTGATACCCTCCAGCATGCAACTAGAAATACATTTGCTCATTCATCCTCTCACACAGAAGGGAAGGGGGATGACAGTATCTTATCATATACAGTATATAAAAGAAAGCGGATATAGGTTCCGTATGAGACTGTGTGACACGAATTACATATAAACTGTGTTTTAAAGTGTAGTAGTGTGACAGATAGTTCTTGTTTATGTGTAAAAGTAACACGTTTCACTGCTCAGTCTCCTCCCAGATAGTCAGAAACACCACAGTAAATTTAGAAGAGGAATTTATATTCTAAATGACAACAGATTTAAGAAAGTAACATGAAAGGGATCCAACCTTTCACGCTTAAAAATGAAAGCTTTGGAATGTTCCAGGACCTTGACCGCTCAGTTTGACTCAGGAGACATCGTCATTGCCCAGCAATAACGGTAACTTTCTCCCTATAACAAAGCCTACCCATTGGCACGAACTGTCACAGTTGTTAGTACAATCAGTTTCTGCCTTCTGTTTCCCCATGGGACCATATTAATCAGTAATAGTATCCAGATGTAAGGATAACATCACAGACCCACATCCTGGGAATCCTGCAATTCACGCAAGTGACTAAATTGAGGAGCATATAACGAGCGTTCGGTGTTCGGCTTGAATTCGGCTCACGTGACGTCCATCTCTCACTATCTTGGAGACGCCATATTGGATTTCCACTATTTTGTAGTTTCCATATTATTACTTGCAGGTTACGATACTACATCATTTGAAGACAATGACTCATTGAATGTTTATCACAAACACGACACTTTTGGTGGGTATATTACTATTAAATCTCATTTAAGGAATGATAGGAGGTGAAATCCTTAAAGGGATACCAAGGTGAATTATAATAATGCACAAAGAATATATATATATATATATATATATATATATATATATATATATATATATATATATATATATGTGTGTGTGTGTGTGTGTGTGTTGCCGCGCATATGTTAATTGCCACAACTGATTTAACCACAATGGTAATGTTAAAGTCCTATGTAATTCCTTGCAGAAATGTTTTAATAATAACTTTTGTTCTGAAGAAAACTTTTGCCAGTCATTTATCTGAGTTTAAAGATTTTACGAATTTTTCCTGTGCATACTCATGTTGATTAAGCAAAAGAAAATCAGTTGTTTTCTTACAAACGAAAATCTTGTGGCCACACAGCAATGCACTGGGCTGCGCCAAAAAAAATTTGTTATAGGAGCAGATACATAGACAGCGTTATCCGGCGGCATCATTGTGAGGTAAGAATTTTTCGGTTTATTCAGGATGATTTCACAGGTCCATGACGCAGTGCTGCCGACGTCAAAACTCGATACGCAGTCAGTCTTTAATGGAAGGTCACACTATAACTTGAAATTTTATTATTGGAAAGAAATTTTTCTATTGGGAACTTAAACGAGATTTTTCTGTTGGGAGGTTATACTAAATGTGGATATTATAATCATATTTTTTCTGTTGCGAGGTTACTATGTCTTTTATAAAGTTCTACTTCACTGTCAATCCCAGGTATAAAAAGTGAAGAAAGAAACGCTTCTGAAGGTACATGCAGTAAAGTAAGATAATATTTTCAGTGTTTTACACTCGGTTGATCAAGCGAATTACTCACGGGGTGATTTCGGAGGGTTTTGAGATTATTTTCAGAGTAACTTTGTGAGATAGCATTGTTTTTTACAGAAGTAGTGGGGTACATGTGTAATGAAATGACCCCACACAGTACATAATTTTGTAAAACCTGCGCTATTTTATAACTTGAGATGAAAATCTTCACAAACTTGTACAGTATTTATAACTATACCGTAGGCTATTGATCTATCTGACAACTGAAGCTACAATACTTTTCCACCGGCCGCATCAAAAGAAAGTTGCCGCTTCATAATACTGCGTGAACTTCTAACAGTCGGATTATTCGTCAGATAATTACACAGGTTAACTATCAAGCCAACTTACAAGTTGGGGAATACAATATCGTGCTTAAAATAAACAGCAATCAAGCCAACTTACAAGTCGCGGAACGCAAGAAATACAATCTCGTGCTTAAAATAAGCAGCGCGTGGAGCTGACAGCGATAATTCATTGCTATGCAGAGAAAGAGAGAAGATAAACCATAGTGCCCGAAATACCTCCGTGTCCTCAATGATCCTGCTTGGCCAAAAGTGTAAATAAATAAAATCTTGCCACGGTATTAGCCGAGCGGTCTCAGGCCCTGCAGTCGTGGACTTTGAGGCTGATCCCGACAGAGGTTCGAATCCTCCCTCGGGCATTGGTGTGTGTGTTTGTCCTTAGGATAATTTAGGTTACGTAGTGTGTAAGCTCAGGAACTGATGACCTTAGAAGTTAAGTGCCATAAGATTTCACACATATTTGCACATTTTTTAAATAAAAACTTAGAAACAGTGTTAGCTCGCTCACTTTTTGCCATCATTACGAAAATAAATTTAATGCACATTTAGAGGTAGGATATCTCTCCTTTTATTATTATACGAATTATACGATAAGACGAGATTGTTGCTTGACGTCCCGTCGACAACGAGGTCATTAGAGATGGAGTACAAGCTCGGATTAGGGAAGGATTGGGAAGGAAATCGGCCGTGCCCTTTCAAAGGAATGATCCTGGCTTTTGCCTGAAACGATTTAGGGAAATCACGGAAAACCTGAATCATGGCCGGAGACGGGTCTGAACCGTCATCCTCCCGAATGCGAGTCCAGTGTGCTACCTACTGCGCAACCTCGCTCGGTTGAGAATTATAATTTTATTTTTGTAGACCTTCGAAAAATGCGCTCCAAATAAATAAAAAAATTTATCACTTTCACCAAGAATGGGACGTGGACTACTTTTTACTATGGTGAAAGAAAACTATTGCTGCTTAATATGCAATACTTAAGTGGTAATACCTAGAAAAGGAAGTTTAGGGCGACATTTTAACGCAATTCATAATAAATATCAGACAGACTTTCCACCTAACAGCTAAATAAGAAAGAGTAAATTGCAAGCGTTGAAATGGCAATCAACAGTCCACGATAACAAGTTCTCTAGGTCTATTGAGGAAAGTAGGGTTGCAACTGCAGCTTCTTTTCAAGTAAATTACAGAATTGCACTGAAGTACAAACCTTTTTCCGATAGAGAATACATCAAGGAAATTTTCAAAGAATTGGCCCATTCGCTGTTCCTGAATTTCAAAAATAAAAATGAAATTAAAAAAAGTTATTACTGCCGTTACTGTAGACCTATGTTATTTATCTGGATTTCGGTTTTAAATGTACTGTCGTTCTGTTTGCGAAGAATTTACGGCAGAAATCGATGTACATGTGTACCGGATGCATTCAAATCGAAAATCAACACTATAAATAAATGTAATCTTGTTAGTAACATTGCGAAAGGGTGATGCCGAAAGGGCATAGAAAACAGGCGAAGAAGAAGAATGGGGAATGAAGCGGCCGTGGTCAGTTTGGAACTCTTCCCGCCATTCATCTTGAAGATTCACGCACGAAAGAGTAAATTTCTAACTTCGTGACACACGAATTATTTTGTACTTCGACGACTGCTCAAATAATCAAGTGGCATACCACAACTGGAATTTTTCAGGACATGATGGATCAGTTTCCATTTTCGTTCACTAATCGTGCGTTATCATTGCTGATATGTCAGTTATCGAATATCGTTCTTGCATCGCACTTGGAGTGTAATGAACAAATGGGACATCTCAACACTTTTGTGTTTTCCCACATGTCAACCACTGGGTATCACATATCGTGACCACCATCAGAAATTGCGGTCCGGCGTCTATCAGTCGGGAACAACCGATCTTACTCAGAGGATTCGATAAGTGTCTCGAAAGAATCAGGCAAGCTACATTCGTCATTTACATGGCAGTGCATAGACTGTTGGTACATACACCGCGCCGTCTTTGGTTAAACGATATACGTGAAACGTAGTACGTAAAAAGTGCTTCATCTTCACTCAGCCTATCATCCATATTATGCTTTTACCGTGAGGTGCAATCTCATGAGCAGATTGGAATATGCACACTAAGATAAAAGAAACAACACATCACGAAGTTGTATCTCAATGGGATGGAATGGGTATGTGTGATATTGAAGCGCCCCCTCAGAAAAATTACGAATGACAGTGCTGGTAAACCTCTTACGTTATTTGATTTTCAAACAGCTGAGCAAAACTGAACGTACTCAGACATTTCTCTTTTCACTTATTCTGATCAACAGTAAACTGGCTCACAATATATTTTTTAGCGGAACGCAGTCTGACTTTCAATAATCCCTACAAAAGAATGGCCCTGACTAACATTAACCTATACTTTTCATGAATCACTTACAACATGAAATCTTCGTTACCCGAACTACTGCAATACAGCGAGCGCCAATACTGCCAGCTAAATAAAAGATTGTAACTACTGAAGGCACTAACTACTGATAGGCATAGTTAGCAAATGAAAGATTTTGATGGAGAACAAACAATGTATTTACCTTAATAGTGTTCAAAAGTCATGATATATATATCAGTTAATGACATCCAGTCTTACAAATTTCGTTTTTGTGACGCATACACGTCCAGATCGTCAGCTCTCAAAACTCTGTCGTCTCCCTCCCCACATCCACCACTGCTGGCGGCTCACCTCCAACTGCGCAACGCTACGCGCTGTTCACATCCAACTGCTCAACACTACAATAGCAAAATATTCCAACAATGCAAATCGACCACAGACTGCACACAGCACAGTCAGTGATTTTCATACAGAGTGTTACGTGGCGTTACCAACATAAAAACCTAAACGGCCTACTTACAATATACGTGAACAAACAAAGTAATGACTTTCAGAAAAACTGGCTGATTTATTCAAATGAAAGAGCTTCTCAAACTGAGCAAGTTAATAACACGTTAATCCATCTCCGGCCCTTCTGCAAGCAGTAATCTGGCTTGTCATTGATTGATAGAGTTGTTGGATGTCCTTCTGGGAGATACTCTGCCAGATTCCATTCAACTGAGGCTTTAGATGGTGAGAATCCAAAGCTGGTTGGAGGGCCGAGTCTATAATGCTCCATACGTTCTCAACTGGGAAGAGATACAGCGACCTTGCTGGCCAAGGATGTGTTTAACAAGCCCGAAGACAAGTAGTAGAAATTCTCATCACATACGGGCGGGCATTTCTCTTGCTGAAATGTAAGCTCAGAATTGCTTGCCATGAAGGCAACAAACGGGGCGCAGAATACCGCCAGAGTACCGCTGTGCTTTAAGGATATGGCGGATGACAACCAAAGGCGTCCTGCTGTGAAAAGGAATGCCACCCCAGAGCATAACTCCTGGTTGTCGGGCAGTATAGCGGGCGACTGTCACATTGGTATCCTACCGCTGTTTGGGGCCTGGCGTGGAATCTCACTGACAGGAGTAGAACTGTCTTCAGTGATGAGTTCTGCTTCTAAATGAGCCCCGATAACCAGAGGAGACGTGTCTGGGGACGCCCCAGACAGCGTTGGGATACCGGCCTCATTGTCACCTGACGTACGGCCCAACATAGCAGGACCCCTTTGGTTGTCATCCGCGGGACCCTTACAATACAGCGGTATGTCGAAGATATTCTTCGCCCCGTCTTGTTCCCCTGATGCCAAGCCTACCTGGGCATGCATTTCAGCAACATAATACTCATCCGCTCAAGGCGAGAGTTTCTACTGCTTGTCTTTGTGCTTGCCAAACATTACCTTGGTCCACGAGGTCGCCGGGTCACTCCCCAAATGAAAACGTTTGGAGCATTACGGGGAGGGCCGTCAACCAGCTGGGGTTTTGGACGATCTAACATACCAGCTGGACAGAATTTGTCACGAAGTGCCCCAGAGGTTCAAAAATGGCTCTGAGCACTATGGGACTTAACATCTGTGGTCATGAGTCCCTTAGAACTTAGAACTACTTAAACCTAACTAACCCAAGGACATCACACACATCCATGCCCGAGGCAGGATTCGAACCTGCGACCGTAGCGGTCACGCGGTTCCAGACTGAAGCGCCGTGAACCACACGGCCACACCGGCGTGCCTCAGAGGGCATCGAGCTATCAGCCATTGCCAATCCAAATAACTGCTTAAGGGCCAGAGCGGGATCAACTCGTTATTGATTTGCCCCGTTTGAGACGCTCTTTCCCTCGAACAAATCACCCAATTTTTTTTAACTGTAATGACCTGTTTGTCTGTACATATACAAGTACTGATTTCCGTCGAATTCGCATAATTCCTTCGTGGTTTCTTTAATCATTTTTGGAGTGTATTTACACTAATGGGCATTAAAATTGCTAAACCTAGAAGAAATGCAGATAATAAACGGATTTCATTGGACAAATATATTATACTAGAACTGACATATGATTACATTTTCACGCAATTTTGGTGCATAGATACTGAGAAATCAGTACCCAGAACAACGACCTCATTCCGTAATAACGGCCTTGATACGCCTGGGCATTGAGTCAAACAGAGATGGGATGGAATGTACAGGTACAGCTGCCCAAGCAGCTTCAACACGATACCACAATTCATCAAGAGTAGTGACTGGCGTATTGTGACGAGCCAGTTGCTCAGCGACCATTGACCAGACGTTTTCAATTGGTGAGAGATCTGGAGAATGTGCTGGCCAGGGCAGCAGTCGAACATTTTCTGTGTCCAGAAAGGCCCATACAGAACCTGCAACATGATATCGTGTATTATCCTGCTGAAGTGTACGGTTTCGCAGGGATCGAATGAAGGGTAGAGCCATGGGTCGTAACAAATCTGAACACAGTAAAAAAGAACCTGAATTCATCCGAAAAAATGACGTTTTGCCATTCGTGCACCCAGGCGCTCCTGTCTGTGATGCAGCCATAATATCCGAGGTGATAGTCCATACTGCTGCAAACGTCGTCGAACTGTTCGTGCAGATGGTTGTTATCTCGCAAACGTCCCCATCTGTTGACTCAGGTATCGAGACGTGGCTGCACGATCCGTTATAACCATGCGGATAAGATGCCTGTCATCTCGTCTGTTAGTGATACGAGGCCGTTGGGATCCAGCACAGCGTTCCGTATTACCCTCCTGAACCCACCGATTCCATATTCTGCTAACAGTCATTGGATCTCGACCAAGGCGAGCAGCAATGTCGCGATACGATAAACCGCAATCGCGATGGGGTACAATCCGACCTTTATCAAAGTCGGAAACGTGATGGTACGCATTTCTCCTCCTTACACGAGGCATCACAACAATGTTTCACCAGGCAACGCCGGTCAACTGCTGTTTGTGTATGAGAAATCGGTTGGAAACTTTCCTCGTGTGAGCACGTTGTAGGTGTCGCCACCGGCGCCAACCTTTCGTGAATGCTCTGAAAAGCTAATCATTTACATACCACAGCATCCTCTTCCTGTCGGTTACATTTCGCATCTGTAGCACGTCGTCTACGTGGTGTAGCAATTTTAATGGCCAGTAGTGTAATAAGCACGCACTGGATATCCTTAGACTTGTTTTATGTCATTAATAAAAGGAATCGCACACATAGTTTTGATGAGGTTGTCCTAATTATCAACTTTTTGAACTTACTCTTTTCCATCATTTACAGGTGCCCATCCTAACGTTCCTTTCCCGCCCCCGCCATTCCTCCCCCCTCCCCCCCCCCCCATCCTTCCTGTAGCCGTTCAAACCATTTAGTGGAACCTTCATCACTGTATCGTAGGGCGCTTTTGGGAAATCAGTTTTGCACGCGTGATGTGTAAGACTCACAGGACAGTCTATTTCTCCATGGAGAACTGGAAGAACCGCTAGAGCCTATCTGTAAGTTCGCCGCGCGGTGAGTTGCTGCGATATCACGACGGAGTAAGAGGCTGTACAGGTCTGGTTTGATGTTTCTGCTCGATGGATTCGAAACGTCTGAGCCTATACACTTCAGAACTTTTGAATACCTACCTGAAGTTATTGTTCCACTATTATCTGCAACAACTCTAGCTATATGGCCAGTCGCTTCCTTTCTTTTCCCCTATACTTTAAAGGGTACACTTTTCTTGAACCACCCTTATATCGGGAAACTGAAACACATACGCGCCGCTTCGTAGGAGAGTCGAATTAGCTGAGCGATTTTTCGTTAGTTACGACTTTACATACTGACTGTGATATCTGTGACGTAGCATTTACTGGAAGAGTTCAACGTGCAGAATTTTATGGTGAAAGATGAGAAAGGTCTAGAGATCACTTGAACTACGACATTCTTATGCAGGATCTCATAAGCCACTGCCGATCCAATCTGAAGAGAGTATTCAATTAACTGAAAGATGTATTGGGATCGTCGATCGGAGTTGGAGGTCAGTTTCTTCAATATCCTCAATTACCTGCAATGTAGACCTAGTTTCGCTTTCAAAAGGTTTCTCTTGTGTCTGAACACAAACCGTTTCTTTAGAAAGTACAAAATCACCATAAGCTCTTTTGAGACGCTATAAATAATGGCATGAATTCAGTCCTTTGTAGTTGATGCCTTTGGGACCTTCAGTCCGAAGGCTGGTTTTTTACCTGCACGATATAAAGATAAAAACTGTGGATTGTATGTAGTTACGTCCAGATCTAGACCGACGGCGAATGGCCCTAAAGTTCTCGACTGTCACGTCTTGTCGACACGTGTACTTGTTTGTATGTGTCTTGTACAAGTTTGAGTGTTTCTTTCAGAGCGTGTTGACGTAAGTCCAGGCGGATGACCTTTATCTGGTCTGCTTCAACAGAGAGACAGCAGAGTATTAAGTTGTCAAATAACGTTACACTGACGACAGAGTACACACGCTTTGGCGGCTCGGCTTTCCAGTGCTCTCCCTGTTTTATTGGAACGTTTTTTTATTGCTTTAAGCTAACTTAATGTCGCTAGGTTGTGTTAGGTGCCTCTCAAATCCCTCAAAAATTCAGAGAACGCCGCCTTCTATCTTTGTGTGTTCACACGTTAGCACTCTTGTTCTCAATAAAGAAGCCCTAGTTCTCTTTATTCAAGACTGCAAAGCAAGTTATGTGTTTTGTATCGTTTAAAAGACAGTAAAATCTTAAATAAACTTTACGTTTATAGTGGCCAGAATTTCTGAAGCTGACAGTTACGGCTGGTAAATATTTATAGGAGAAAACATATATCGACAAGAAAACATATACCAGAATATTTTCCTTAAAGTAATTTCACAGTTTGCTAAGTAGTTGTAGGTCTGTGGGATCTTTTATGTAGGACCAGAGTCTTTCGGTGTCGGCAGGTTGAACAGAAAAAGTGGAAAATCAAGAAATAAAAGTTTCTTGATTATATGTGTCTAATGTAGATTTGCAACTTATCTACACTGAAGAGCCAAAAAACTGGTCACCTGGCTAGTGTAAGGCCCCCGCGAGCAAGCAAAAGTGCCGCTACACGACGTAACATGGACTCGACTAATGTCTGAAATAGTTCTGGGTGGAATTAACACCATGAAACCTGCAGGGCTGTCCATAAATTCGTAAGATTACGAGAGGATGGAGATCTCTTCCGAACAGCACGTTGCAATGCATCCCAGATATGCTCAATAATATTCATGTCTGGGGAGTTTGGTGCCCAGTGGAAGCATTTAAACTCGGAAGAGTAGTCCTGGAGCCACTCTGTAGCAATTCTGGACGTGTGGGGTTTCTCATTGCCCTGCTGGAATTGTCGAAGTGCACAATGGACATGAATGGATGCCCTCTCGAAACCTGGCGAGCAAGCTACACCGCGATGCAGACCGCCTCTCTTCTTCTGTCACTCTGAACGATTCTCTTCAGTCGTCGTTGGTCCCGTTCTTGCAGGCTCTTTTTACGGCCGCAGCGTTGTCGGAGATTTGATGTTTTACCGGATTCCTAATATTCACGGAACACTCGTGAAATGGTCGTACGGGAAAGTGGTTCAAATGGTTCTCAGCACTGCTACGGTTGAAGGTTCGAATCCTGCCTCAGGTATGGATGTGTGTGATGTCCTTGGGTTGTTTAGGTTTAAGTAGTTCTAAGTTCTAGGGGACTGATGACCTCAGAAGTTAAGTCCCATATTGCTCAGAGCCATTTGAACCATTTTCTGACAGTGTTCTAGCAGTAGAGGATACCAAAAGATCCTGAGGAAGATCCCAGATGAGGGGTCGAAATATCGAACATTTTAGAAGAAATATGATGCAGCCTAATAACTCAGCAGATTTTTTCAATAAAGGGTCTTTCTGTGTATGTATTCGCAGTACGTCGATCTTCTTTGAGGACCAATTACCACTCCCTGCACCATGTGTCCATTCTTTGCAGATCTTCCTGCACTTCGCTGCTCTTTGTAGCACCACCATTATCCGCGAAACCTCGTGGAACCTCCGATGTTATCTACTAGGTCGTGCATATGTATTGTGAAGAGTAATTGTTTCTTGTGGGTTGGCAACTCTCAGTGGTGGAAGGAGATCCCCTGACCACAGCCAGCATCGCCGGAACGTGGTAGTACATAAACTCAGGCTGTAGTGTCTTCTCTCCGTTCAGAATGACATGCTGTGTTCTGTTTGTCTCTATAAATTAACTTTCAGGTCTCTCACAACGAATGCTTGGGAAAAAACTGCTACCAAAGGTCTTGTAATTTTTAAAATATGCTCTCAATATACACTACGACTCGAAAGTTTTCTATCATTCATGAGAAAGCTGTATACATTATTTCAGTGTACAAACACATTTACAAACTAAATATATAATTTGTCTCTCTATCGTTACGTACAATACAGTGTGGTTTAGATTTTAGCCTATTCAGAACATCCACTCTTGGGCCTCAGAACAGCTACACAAACGCTTATCGTTCTGAATATAAGACTTTACGGTGTTTTGCAGGTAATGCAGTCCAGCATGTCTGTACATTATTCCGTAGATCAACATTACATTACCTCCGTTTTCTGACCTCCTCTCAGGATAGGATTTAGATCAGGAGATTGACTGGGCCACATCATATTCTTCAGGGACTAGACAGGAACGGCCATTTGAAGCAAAAAACTTCATATGACGATATACCCTGTACCTGTTGGTTTCTACATCTACATCTACTTCTACATCTATATCTATACTCCGCAAGCAACCTGACGCTGTCTGGCGGAGGGTACCTTGAGTACCTCTATCGGTTCTCCATTCTGTTTCCGTCTGGTATTGTTCGTGGAAAGAAAGATTGTAGGTATGCCTCTGTGTGGGCTCTGATCTCTCTGATTTTATCCTCATGGTCTCTTCGCAAGATATACGTAGGAGGGAGCAATATGCTGCTTGACTCCTTCTCTGAAGGTATGTTCTCGAAACTTCAGCTAAAGCTTGTAGCGAGCTACTGAGCGTCTCCCTTGCAGAGTCTACCACTTGAGTCTAAATATCATCTTCGTAACGCTTTTGCGATTACTAAATGATCCTGTAAAGAAGGGCGCTGCTCTTCGTTGTATCTTCTCTATCTCTTCTATCAACCCTATCTGGTATGGATCCCACACTGGTGAGCAGTATTCAAGCAGTGGGGAACAAGTGTACTGTAACCTACTTCCTTTGCTTTCGGGCTGCATTTCCTTATGATTCTTCCAATGAATCTCAGTCTGGCTTCTGTTTTACCGACGAATAATTTTATATGTTCATTCCATTTTAGATTACTCCTACTGCCTACTCCCAGATAATTTATGGAATTAACTGCTTCCAGTTGCTTCCTAGATAGAACCCTTTCAATGAACACTGTTATTTATTTTCTGTATTGTTCAATATATTTTCAGGTTTACTCATGTACAACAGTTAGTTTACAGCATTTAGTATACAACAGTCAGTGTAAAATAGTTAGTATACATTACAAAATGTGTTTTACAAGGTATCAATTGAAAAATATGTATTTTTAACACATGTTCGTGAGAAACCGGTAAGGCAGAAACTCCTCGTGTGCCGGTAGTGGAACTAAGCTGCAAGATTCCGATAATGAGCTGCTATTTCTGAACAGGTTATTGAACTACACATTCAGAAGAAAAATGGGAACTTGGAAGAAAACCTGTTTCATGCAGTGTGCTGAAAAGTTTGGTAAACACTCTACGATCAGGGAACAAACAATGTACAATATATACTATTGGCCTTTAAAATTGCTTCACCAAGAAGAAATGCAGATGACAAACTGGTATTCATTGGACAAATATATTATACTAGAACTGACATGTCATTACATTTTCACGCAATTTGGCTGCATAGATACTGAGAAATCAGTACCCAGAACAACCACCTCTGGCCATAAAAACGGCTTTGATACGCCTGGGCATTGAGTCAAACAGAGATTGGATGGCGTGTACAGGTACAGCTGCCCATGCAGCTTCAACACGATACCACAGTTCATCAAGAGTAGTGACTGACATATTGTGACGAGCCAGTTACTCGGCCACCATTGACCAGACGTTTTCAGTTGGTGAGAGATCTGGAGAATGTGCTGGCCAGGGAAGCAGTCGAACATTTTCTGTATCCAGAAACGATAGAACCTGCAACATGCGCTCGTGCATTATCCTGCTGAAATGTACGGTTTCGCGGAGGTCGAATGAAGGGTAGAGTCACAGGTCGTAACACATGTGAAATGTAACGTCCACCGTTCAAAGTGCCGTCAATGCGAACAAGAGGTGACCGAGGCGTGTAACCAATGGCACCCCATACCATGACGCCGGGTGCTAAGCCAGTATGGCGATGACGAATACACGCTTCCAATGTGCGTTCACCGCGATGTCTCCAAACACAGATGCGACCATCATGATGCTGTAAACAGAACCTAGATTCATCCGAAAAAATAACGTTTTTCCATTCGTGCTCCCAGGTTCGTCATTGAGTACACCATCTGTATGTGATGCGGCGTCAAGGGTAACCGCAGCCATGGTCTCCGAGCTGATAGTCCATACTGCTGCAAACGTCGTCGAACTGTTCGTGCAGATGGTTGTTGTTCTGGCAAACGTCTGTTAATGCAGGGATCAAGACGTGGCTGCACGGTCCGTTACAGCCATCCAGATAAGATGCCTATCATCTCAACTGCTAGTGACACGAGGCCGTTGGGATCCAGCACGGCGTTCCGTATTACCCTCCTGAACCAACCGATTCCATATTCTGCTAGCAGTCATTGGATCTCGGCCAACACGAGCAGCAATGTCGCGATACGATAAACCGCAGTCGCGATAGGTTACAATCCGACCTTTATCAAAGTCGGAAACGAGACTGTACGCATTTCTCCTCCTTCCCACGAGGCATCACAACAACGTTTCGTCAGGCAACGCCGGTCAACTGCTGTTTGTGTATGAGAAATCTGTTGGAAACTTTCCTCATGTCAGCATGTTGCAGGTGTCGCCACTGTCGCCAACTTTGTGTGAACGCTCTGAAAAACTGATCATTTGCATGTCACAGCATCTTCTTCCTGTCGGTTAATTTCGCGTCTGTAGCACGTCACCTTCATGGTGTAGCATTTTTAATGGCCAGCACATCCTTCATCGCTGTACACGTGTGCCATTTTACGCTATATTGCAGTGCCTGTGTTATCCTGAAATACAATGCAATGTACCTTCATATGCATGTTCTATATAGTTAACCTACACAAACGTCCTTGCTGGTAATCTATACGTTAAGTGCGTTTGATCTCGAAAACGATTCGGTGTGGGATATATGTTCATGTGAAGATTCTGCTTCAAATGAGCGTTCCCGCCACATCCCTGAATATTGACCGTTCTTCGAGGGACACCGCGTATAATTAAAAAATCTGTAGCGATCCGCTGTAAATCTGCCTTACGTCCTTCTAAATAAGATACTTGTAACTCTCGATTTTTCAATTTTCCATTTCTGTTTCTGCTTCACCTGACCATGCCAAAAGAATCTGGTCGCTACACGTAAGAGCAGCAATGCGAGGCGGATGCTGGCGACCTCCCGCGGCCATTACTTTTTGCATCGTTTCTGCGAGCCGACGGCGGAGTGGACTGCGTCACTTTGCGGACGTCGACCGCGCGTTCCTCTGGCCGGGTCAGTAACTGTGCCTACTACCGAGCCAGCGATTGGAATGTGACGTCGTGCTGCGCGGGGCGGGCCCGCATTCCGCCGGGCAGCAACTCAACTCCCAAGAGGACCAACTTGCAGACTGCTCTGCCCTGTCCCCCCCTTTTTTTCATACTATCAGGATTTCAGACTCAACGCCCGAACATAAACTCAATTAATACACTCCTGGAAATTGAAATAAGAACACTGTGAATTCATTGTCCCAGGAAGGGGAAACTTTATTGACACATTCCTGGGCTCAGATACATCACATGATCACACTGACAGAGCCACAGGCACATAGACACAGGCAACAGAGCATGCACAATGTCGGCACTACTACAGTGTATATCCACCTTTCGCAGCAATGCAGGCTGCTATTCTCCCATGGAGACGATCGTAGAGATGCTGGATGTAGTCCTGTGGAACGGCTTGCCATGCCATTTCCACCTGGCGCCTCAGTTGGACCAGCGTTCGTGCTGGACGTGCAGACCGCGTGAGACGACGCTTCATCCAGTCCCAAACATGCTCAATGGGGGACAGATCCGGAGATCTTGCTGGCCAGGGTAGTTGACTTACACCTTCTAGAGCACGTTGGGTGACACGGGATACATGCGGACGTGCATTGTCCTGTTGGAACAGCAAGTTCCCTTGTCGGTCTAGGAATGGTAGAACGATGGGTTCGATGACGGTTTGGATGTACCGTGCACTATTCAATGTCCCCTCGACGATCACCACAGGTATACGGCCAGTGTAGGAGATCGCTCCCCACACCATGATGTCGGGTGTTGGCCCTGTGTGCCTCGGTCGTATGCAGTCCTGATTGTGGCGCTCACCTGCACGGCGCCAAACACGCATACGACCATCATTGGCACCAAGGCAGAAGCGACTCTCATCACTGAAGACTACACGTCTCCATTCGTCCCTCCATTCACGCCTGTCGCGACACCACTGGAGGCGGGCTGCACGATGTTGGGACGTGAGCGGAAGACGGCCTAACGGTGTGCGGGAGCGTAGCCCAGCTTCATGGAGACGGTTGCGAATGGTCCTCGCCGATACCCCAGGAGCAACAGTGTCCCTAATTTGCGGGGAAGTAGCGGTGCAGTCCCCTACGGCACTGCGTAGGATCCTATGGTCTTGGCGAGCATCCGCGCGTCGCTGCGGTCCGGTCCCAGATCGACGGGCTCGTGCACCTTCCGCCGACCACTGGCGACAACATCGATGTACTGTGGAGACCTCACGCCCCACGTGTTGAGCAATTCGGCGGTACGTCCACCCGGCCTCCCGCATTCCCACTATACGCCCTCGCTCCAAGTCCGTCAACTGCACATACGGTTCACGTCCACGCTGTCGCGGCATGCTACCAGTGTTAAAGACTGCGATGGAGCTCCGTATGCCACGGCAAACTGGCTGACACTGACGGCGGCGGTGCACAAATGCTGCGCAGCTAGCGCCATTCGACGGCCAACACCGCGGTTCCTGGTGTGTCCGCTGTGCCGTGCGTGTGATCATTGCTTGTACAGCCCTCTCGCAGTGTCCGGAGCAAGTATGGTGGGTCTGACACACCTGTGTCAATGTGTTCTTTTTTCAATTTCCAGGAGTGTAGTATTAAGCGGTCCTAAAAATAAAAAGTCGCCCTTGAAACGCGCAGCATTAACGTCTAGCATCTGTTAAGTCATGGTTGGAAGCTTGTTAGCAGAATATTTTTAATAAATAATGTAAATATTAATTAGCAAATAATGATAATAATGTGTTTCCGGGTGTTTTGCCGAGTTGTTGTTTACATTTTACGCACAATATTTCGACGACCGATCCATCCGTCTTCTTCAGGTGTTGAGAATTTGGCTGTGGTGTGTACTCGCTGTGTGGACTCCAACCGAACAGTGAAATGTAGTTGCACAAGCTGCGACATGTTCGCGAATTGAACAGTCAACCGATGATGTTATAAATTTCCTTTACTTCACGTCTATGGTCACAATTTTTTTTTTTTTTGTCATCATACTACCGGTTTCGGTTTATAATGGCCATCTTCAGATTTATTTTATAAAAACAGTGTATTAGGACATTTTTTTTATAAAAGAGACTTGAAGATGTTCATGCAGACTGAATCCGGCAGTCTGATGAAAAAAAAAAGTTGTGACCTTAGACGTGAACGCAGCCAGCACAAAGCTAGTTGGCTAGTTGTAAACTATTGTATGTTAGTCGGCAAATGCTAAGGTCAACTGCTGACGTTACAAGACAGGTTCTGCAGCAAAATTAAAAATTATAGTGTGCAGTAAAAATGAAGATATTTGTTTGAAGTAATCATCAAAGAACATGATACACCTCATACAAAACGTTGAGCTGTTTCCTAGGGGCTTCAGTCTGTAACCGCGCGACCGCTACGGTCGCCGGTTCGAATCCAGCCTCGGGCATGGATTTGTGTGATGTCCTTAGGTTAGTTAGGTTTAAGTAGTTTTAAGTTGTAGGGGACTGACGACCTCAGAAGTTAAGTCCCATAGTGCTCAGAGCCATTTGAACCATATTCTTGTTGTGTTGTTATGATATGGGCCCATTAGGTTTGAATAATTTGCATTGAAGATGGTCACCCAGTGACTGAAATCGATCTGTAAAATAAAGGAATTCAGTATTTACTACCGATACTGCCATTTATCCAAAAAATATATTGATAGGCATCTAGCCTACAAGTAAACCGACATCTATAATCCACGAACGAACTTGAGTTGTCTGGCAGAGTGAACTTCGTGTACCACTCTTACTTCCTGCTTTTGCTGTCCCAGTCGCTAATAATTCGCGGAGAGAACTATTGTTGGTAACCTCCCTTGTAAGCCCGAATGTCTCTGGTAAGCACAATAAGGCATTTCGCGTGTCTATAAAATAATAATTTGTCTTCCCGTGATTAGTAATTAAAAAAAGAAAATAAGTGCTTCAATATTTTAATTAATACTTCGATTTGTTAATAAATATAGAATTTAAATCACATTTAAAAAGCAGTTGCTATCAGCGACAGTGGAACCAGCTATTTTACAGTTACTAGATATCTGGTCTCCGCATTAAGCTACCGTTAATTATGTTGGCAAATTCGAAACGTTTTGGAGTTAAAGGCTGTTAGAAATCTAATTTCAAAGATGATTCCTTAGAGAAATGCCTCGTACAGCTGTAGAAAACTAGAAAACCGATCTCAGGGCGCTAACCTTCAAACCCTATAAGTATGACGTAAAAAAAAGTGATGATACAGAAAGTAATGACGACTAAGTGAGATAAGGTGCCGTATTACGACAAGAAAGTACACCCAGCGGGTTGAATTATTGCTATTCGATGAGATCTACGCTCCTAAAATCGCCTTATGTCATCCTCACAAGTACCATAAACGTAAATGTAGATATGATTTAGTTTATTTGTTCATCTAGGGTTCACCTGACTACTATATAGGATTTATGTTCATGATACAACAAAAATAAACTGGTCAAAATACATATACACAAAGAATGTATACAGGAATTAGACGAAAAATATGGAAAGACACAAAAACAGCTGGACTAATTGTGCGGCCGCTCCCTCCGGAGGTTCGAGTCCTCCCTCGGCCATGGTGTGTACGTCTAGGGACCTATGACCTCAGCAGTTTGGTGCCTTAGGAAAATGGTTCAAATGGCTCTGAGCACTATGGGACTTAACATCTAAGGTCATTAGTCCCCTAGAACTTAGAACTACTTAAACCTAACTAACCTAAGGACATTACACACATTTATGCCTGAGGCAGGATTCGAACCCGCGACCGTAGATGTCGCGCGGTTCCAGAGTCACTTACGAAATTCACACACATTTTGAACACAAAAACAACACATTACGATGCCTTATACGGTGCAGGAATCCAGTTGGTTAAAACAGCTTCCATTCATCTCGGGATGGGTAAACACAGGTCCTGTACGATTTTCAAGACAATCTTACACCATTCCTCTTAAAAAATAATGGCTAATTCAGGTAACGATGATGCAGGTCGATAGCGATCACGCACCCTTCTCTCCCACGCAGACCACAAAGGCTCAATTATATTGTGACGTGATGACTGCAGTGGCCAGTTTAGAATCACAATTCATCCCCGTGCTAACAAAACCGATGCTGGACGATGCGAGCTGTGTGAACAGGGCCCCTGTCATCTTGAAACACAGCATCACAGTTTGGGAAGGAACATTGTACCGTGGGATGGGCACGATCATCCATAATTGTCACATAAACCTTGGCAGTAATGCGACGTTTCAGAGTAACCAAGGGGCGCATGGAATATTACGCTATGGCTGCCCAAACCGTCACGGAAGCCTCGTCTTGCTCCACTTGAAACGTTCCCTTAGAAAAACTTATACATGACTGTGCTTAAACTGACACACAATATTTTTAGCGCAACGCAATCGGACTTTCAAAAATCTCTACAAAAGAATGGCCCTGACTAACATTAACCTATACCTTTCACAAATCACTTACCTCACCAAAAATCTTCGTTGCTCGAACTATTGCAATACAGCGAGCGCCACTACTGCCAGCTAAATAAAAGATTCAAACTACGGAAGGCACTAACTACTGAGAGGTACAGTTAGCAAATGAAAGATTTTAATAGAGAACAAACAATGTATTTACCTTAAAAGTCATAATATATATATATCAGTTCATGATATCAATTCTTACAGATTTCAAAACTCCGCCATCTCTCTGCCCACATTCACCACTGCTGGCGGCTCACCTCGAACTGCGCAACGCTACGCGCTGTTAACATCCAGCTGCCCAACACTAAATGGCGAGTATTACAACAATGCCAACCAGCCACTGACTGCACACAGCACAGCCAGTGAATTTTCATACAGAGCGCTATGTGGCGTTGGCGTTACCAATAAAAAAACCTAAACAGCCTACTTACACACTCTTGGAACTTAAATTCGGCCAGAAGCTGTAAGACTAAGAAACAAGACTAATTAAACCAAATTACTTGCTTCCATTTCTCCATAGTCCATGTTTTATGGTTTGGGCAACACGTTTTCCTGTTAAGTGCCTCTTCGTCAATGATGTGTGGTTTCGGAATTTCAAGTCGTCTTGTAATTCCCTGCTTGTAGAACTCCCTTCGTGATGTTTTAGTGCTGACAGGATTCGTGAGTTTTGCGTTCACTTTTCCCGGTTGTGCTCCTCTTATTCTTCGCCACTATCGTCGTCAGTGACTGTCCGTCACGTTCACTTGACACACACTTTCACTTTAGTTGTGACTTAGCGGATGATAAATTTGCGTAGGCGTTTCAGAGCCAGTCGACATGAAAGTTTTCTGGGTATGGTACCACGTCATGACGTAAAAAACTACTGCTGCTGGAGAGAAAAAAACATTTCGGCCACGGTTGCAGCGGCCTTCTGAATCTAATGATGGCCGAAACGTTGGTTTTTCTCCAGCAGCAGTAGTATTTTAAATCATGACGCGGTACCATACCCAAAAACCATTTATGTTGGTTAGTGGATGATGTTTTTATGTTTTACCCGTGTGCGCTATAAATCTTTGATACTGTGCCTCTTCGAACACCGGACACAAAACACTTCGACTCCCTTGGTTACCAAAACGTCGGTCGCTGTGGCCGAGCGGTTCTAGGCGCTTCAGTCTGGAAACGCGCGACCGCTACGGTCGCAAGTTCGAATCCTGCCTCGGGCATGGATGTGTGTGATGTCCTTAGGTTAGTTAGGTTTAAGTAGTTCTAAGTTCTAGGGGACTGATGACCTCAGAAGCTAAGTCCCATAGTGCTCAGAGCCATTTGAACCATTTGGTTACCAAAACACCCACCATATAGGCACAAAAAATTGTCCCCCACGTTCGAACTTATTTAGCTCCGACAAAGCGCATTCACAACTACACCGAAAACTGTTCTGATCATGACTGACGCCTGCAACGTACTGAGGACGTTGTACATACAACTGCTCAACCTGCAGGCTTGGCTCGCAGCTGAATTTAGACTATGTTCAAACAGCATTTGTCGTTGCGTTTCCAGATTTTTGACCAACTCGTAAAAGTACGTTTTTATGACGCCAAGATAAGTGGTCGACTGTGGTATTGATGAAAGAACCATCCCAGGATATGCTTTAATGTCTTAGAAAACCATGTAAACATAGATCAGCATGGCTGAACAGAGCAAACTACTCCCGAATATGAGGTCAGTGTCTTGTAATTGTACTGCCTCACTTGGCTGGTACCTTTTGTGCATGTTTCTTTGATTCACACGCAAATTGTACAGATAGTTGTAAACAAAAGACAGTTTTCCATCGCAACGCTGCACACACTAACGACATCCGCTGGTAACACCTGGACCACAAATAGGCTGCTATGACCTTTGCAGTCCGTTCCGAAAGAAGAAAGAGATCTGTGATGTCATAACATGAAATTTCAGTATGTGGGAAATTTATGAAGGAGGACAACAGAACAGACGCGGATTTTCGCAGCAAGTTAGCAAATGTGAATCACTGCTAAACAAATCGCGTTTTACATCACTAAACGAATAAAGCAGGCACCATGTTGAAAGCTGAAATGCCGTTTTCCACGGTTTTTAGCTGCTGAAACGTGTGGTGCGAAAGAGCACCAGAGCTTTAGGGTAGTTAATAAACGAGGCTTCAGTTTGTTCTACAAAGGCTTCTTTTTTCAACTTCCGATCGGTCGCGAAATTAAAACTGTCTTGAACATCCGGTGAAGCTTTGTACAGACGTGTTATGCAGCGCAGTCTCTGTCAATCGCTTCGCGTTGCACTTTTCATTTCTTAGTGCTCAGTGAGCACGTAAAAATGGATAGAAAAGTTACCACTAAGTATGAGGCGCCAGCTGAGGGGTTTCGCCTGATTTCATGCATCCCACACGTCATAACTGTCTTTTGTTTCCTTGAAACTTCCTGGCAGATTAAAACTGTGTGCCGGATCGAGACTCGAAATCGGGACCTTTGCCTTTCGCAGGCAAGTGCTCTAAAAACTGAGCTACCCAAGCACGGCTTACGCCCCGTCCTCATAGCTTTACTTCCGCCAGTACCTCGTCTCCTACCTTCCCAACATTACAGCTCTCTTGCGAACCTTGCAGAACTAGCACTCCTAAAAGAAAGGATATTGCGGAGACATGGCTTAGCCACAGCCTAGGGGATGTTTCCATAATGAGATTTTCACTCTGCAGCGGAGTGTGCGCTGATATGAAACTTCCTGGCAGATTAAAACTGTGTGCCCGACCGAGACTCGAACTCGGGACCTTTGCCTTTCGCGGGCAACTGCTCTACCAATCAGCGCACACTCCGCTGCAGAGTGAAAATCTCGTTCTGGAAACATCCCCTAGGCTGTGGCTAAGCCATGTCTCCGCAATATCCTTTCTTCAGGAGTGCTAGTTCTGCAAGATTCGCAGGAGAGCTTCTGTAAAGTTTGCAAGGGAGGAGACGAGGTACTGGCAGAAGTAAAGCTGCGAGGACAGGGCGTGAGTCGTGCTTGGGTAGCTCAGTCAGTAGAGCACTTCCCGCGAAAGGCAAAGGTCCCGAGTTCGAGTCTCGGTCCGGCTCACAGTTTTAATCTGCCAGGAAGTTTCATATCAGAGCACACTCCGCTGCAGAGTGAAAATCTCATCTGTTTCCTCCTTTGTAACACTTCTCGGCCACATACGGCAGGGGCAAAGGAGACCCTCCTGCAGCATTTTCGATGGGAAGCGTTCGATCATCCACCCACCATACGGTCCGGACTTGGCCCCATCTGGATCCCATCTAGTCTTTCACACGAACTGCTAGCTATGAGCACTGCGTTTTGGCAAAGACAATGAGCTGAAGATCGGCGTAGGTAACTGGCGGAAACCACCAGCGGTTACCTTCAATTACGAGGTACGCTAGATATCGCGATCAGTTCCTCCACATTTGGAGCTATGTGCGTTCTTTCAGCTATCGATCTACCGTCTCCTAACGATGTGTTACGAATGCTATTTTTTGAGCTTACGATCAGTCACAAAATGGGAGTCACAGTGAAAAATAAATGTTTTATTTTCAGCATTTAGACACACTTTCCAGCTAGTTCTCTACATAGTTGCCGCTCTGACTTCGACATTCGTCATAGCGTGGGGTGGAAGCAGATAACGTGGAAATAGAAATTTTGATGACAACAAGAAGATTTATTCTCGTAAAGATGTATTCGAAACTGACAACTACGTTTGAGTCCTGGTTCAGAATACTCATTTCTTTTACGATTTTTTAAAGAACTTAAAAGTTTGGACCTACACTTCGTTGCTCATATAATTTTGCCAGTGAGATTCTGTCGAGGAGGAATTCGAATGTTTTTAAAACTTTCTTCTCAGTACATAAAGTACGTGTCCCTGAATTCATTGACGTGTCAGCAATGCTCTGCAGGAGTTTCTATACCCATCAAAGCTTATCGCCGGCCTGAGTGGCCGAGCGGCTCTAGGCGCTTCAGTCTGGAACCGCGCGACCGCTACAGTCGCAGGTTCGAATCCTGCCTCTGGCAAGGATGTGTGTGATGTCCTTAGGTTAGTTAGGTTTAAGTAGTTCTAAGTTCTAGGGTACTGGTGGCATCAGCAGTTAAGTCCCATAGTGCTCAGAGCCATTTGAACCAATCAACGCTTATCACTAATGAAGTTAAAGCAGAATTCCATCTAATACAAGACACTGTTGATTTTTTCTATTCCTTACAGTAATTATGGCATTTATGTCAACTTTTTGAAGCAAAATCCGCGCATTAGGAACGGCAGGGATAGCCGTCATCGCTCTTGGAGAGCACCACAATCGCAGATCACCTTGGTTCACAATGGCTCAAATGTCTCTGAGCACTATGGGACTTAACTTCTGAGGTCATCAATCCCCTAGAACTTAGAACTACTTATACCTAACTAACCTAAGGACATCACACACATCCATGCCCGAGGCAGAATTTGAGCCTGCGACGTAGCGGTCGCGCGGTTCCAGAGTGTAGTGCCTAAAACCGCTCGGCCACTCCGGCCGGCAGGCTGTATCATGTTGGCCTTTGATGATTGGGGTAGTTTCTGGAAATAATTTAAGCATATTGGAGCAGCGCTCATAAAAGGTGAGCATCACACGTGTTCGATGCACTGGCGTATTAATATTACAATTAAGAGCTATTTTTTTTTAGCCGTACGATATTCTACCTGATGCTATTATTTTAAATATTTGTAGAGATCGTTACGTTTTTTTTAAAATCATCAGTCATATTATCATTATTTCTCTGGCAAGTGTTTATAAGGAATTACAGTTTTTTATAAACAGTGTTCTGCGAAGTTACTACCCATTACATTATCTGTTGCGCTCGCTTTTGTAGTAATGAAAGAAGAAAAGATTTGTAAAACAGTTCTGTAAGCTAAATCATGTGCAATTACATTTTTGCGAGTTTTATTATAAATACGTTTAATATTTCTGCTACAGAGGTAGAATGTTTCTAATTCTTCAATGATGTAAGATATCGCTTTACAGGTTTATTGGGATTAGAGGAGATGCGTTAAAATGAAATCATCCTTCTGGTTTCAGCTGATTAATTTAGTGTCAGGATTGTTTTTTCTCCACGTTCGCTTGCATTAATATGTTCTATCTTGTGACTATTTTACAGTGTAATTTTTTCTCTGTGCTATTGGTATTATGGAATTGTACCTAATCATTTTAACAGTTGTTCCCAAAAGCGGAGGCAAAGACTGAACTGGCTTTCAAACTGCTACGATGAAAGTCCTTTATAAACGTTAATTGAGCATTGTGCAAGTATTCGGATTAACTTTTTCCTGTTATGCTTATCGATTTAAGGTTTTCAAGGCAACTGGATCCAGCGGGTTTTAAAATGGCTCTGAGCTCTTTGGGACTTAACTTCTGAGGTCATCAGTCCCCTAGAACGTAGAACTACTTAAACCTAACTAACCTAAGGACGTCACACACATCCATGCCCGAGGCAGGATTCGAACCAGCGAGCGTAGCGGACTCACAGTTTCAGACTGAAGCGCCTAGAACCGTAGAAAGAGCAACTCAAGAAGTTTTTTGTTTCATGTTCACAAATGTTCAATGAGTCAACGGTTAGCCATACAGCACTCACCCAGTCTTCAGCCCAATTCGGTCCAAGCTCGCCCCAAAGTCTCTACTTCATACTCCGCAAGCCATCCGTGTGGCGGAGGGTAATTTCTGTACCATTAATTGAGAGATACAACCCTGTTCTACTCGCTAACAGCGCTTAGGAAGAATAACTGTCGGTAGACCTCTGTATTTTGCTGTAATTACTAGAATTTTCTTATCGTGGCCATTACGCAAGGCATTTGTGGGGGTAAGTAAAATGTCGTCCGTCTCCTGGAAGTGCTCTCTCGAAAATTCAGTAGTAAATCTTTGCGTGATGCACAACGTCTCTCTCGTAACCTCCACCACAGGACTTTGTTGAGAATCTCCGTAACGCTCTCGTGCCGACTAAACGATCCCGTGCCACTCTTCGTTGGGTGTTCTCTACATATCAATCAGTCCTGCCTGGTAAGGATCCCAGATAGATGAACAATACTCAAGAATACAAGCGCCATATAAGCCACTTCATTCGTGAATGAGCCACAATTCCTTAAAATTTTTCCTATGAATCTGAGTCTCGTATCTGCTTTTTCCACTATTTATTTTATATAGTCATTCCACCTAAGATCGCTCTAGATAGTTACTCCTAGATATTTTACGGTAGACACTGTTTACAACGGTTTGTCGTCAATAGTGTAGCTATACGGTAGTGGGCTTCTTTTCCTACGGCTCGTTTCACACTGAGACACTGGTGACGTTCACTAGAGACGGTCACCGACAGAGATACATTCGTTTGAACTGGAGCATTCACACCCGGACACTACTCCGCCTCATCGAGACACTGTTACCCAGCAAGTGACTCACCCTTGCCACATGTGACGGACATGGTCACTGTGTTCACAGCAGTCACCCCCGACATGCATTAGTTTCAACTGGAGAGTTCGCACTGGGACACAGATCACAGACACAGCGCTGCAGATTTGTCGACTGACAGGCAGTCATTTCTGAGACAGTGTCGCGAAACATTCATTGTATATTATACTGTACACATTGTAGCCATGAGTTTAGATTTCATTAACACGGAAGATTTTATAAGTGAAGTATGAAGTCGTCCCACCATTTGGGACGTCAAAAGCGACGACTACAGCAACAAAATGGTGGCTAGGAGGGTAGTAACCTTCAAGCACATTTGCAACACTTGCCCCCTTTTCTTTCGCGTCATAAGGCGTTCCGCCTTCTGGTAAAAAAAAAAATAGAGTTAAAACATTATTCTTAATTACAATTATTTACGCTACTACAATAATGACTTTTAAGAACTTTTTGTAATATTATTGAAGTACAAGTTCCTGGCACACTATAATTTTAATTGTAAGCTCCAATCAGTTCAGTGAATACAATAATGTGACTTCCTATAGTTAACATAATAATAATTGCGCAATGCACATCACAAATACAATGCCAGATGAACAATGAGGCCTAACCGCATTAACGTTCACGTAACATTTCTAGCAATTACATTTGTTGCAGCTGCCAAGCCACTTCACCTTCAGGGCTAACGAAGTAGTTTGCAAAGTCATGTATGATACTGTTCGCAATATTTCAAAAATGGTTCAAGTGGCTCTGAGCGCTATGTGACTTAACATCTGAGATCATCAGCCCCTAGACCGAAGCGCCTAGAACAGCTCGGGAACCGCGGCTGGCCGCAATATTTTCTCCACCGACTAAACGACGTGACATGTCCTGGAAACCCTGAATAGTTAACGTATCCTCAAACGACATAAACAGTATAAAACAATCCTCTCTCCAACCTATCATATAGCAGTGGATGTACCTGTAATAAATGTTTTGTCTTCATTCTCCTCCTCCTCCTCCTGCTTAGAAGTACCAACAAAAGTTCCTTCTCCCTCGAGTCCATTTCACTAACTAAACAGTTGGCAATACCTGCGGTGTCGGGCACCTGTGATGTAGGAGTATTCACCACAATTACCGGTGACCGTCACTGGCCACCGTCACCAGTCTCCCAGTGTGAAACGGGCCTATGTATGCGCAATATGTTACGCTTATTTACATTAAGGGTCAACTGTCAGAACCTGCACCATTCATCAATGCTTTGGTGGTCATTCCGCAAATCGTTACCAACTTCTGGCGTTTGCTACTTTGCTATAGACAACTGCATCTCCTCATTGACATCAGTATAGCTGCACTTGATACGTCCACCTTTGCAAAGACATCCTGTTTCCTTAAACTTCTGTAACCACTGTTAAACTGACTGTCTTGTAGGTGGAATCTTGTTAAATATGGATCTGAATTTCCGACATCTTGTAGGTGTGGACTCGCTCTTGCAGAACTCCATCACGGAAAATGCCTTCTCCGTTGGTCTGGTAGCCATATTGCTGGGAACCACTGTAACAAAAAAAATTGAGTTACTGTATCCATACATATAATCATCCGATACGTTACCTCAGTCTAAACATTCTTTGCATTCACTTGAAAGCGTGTAGATCATTTTGAATAAACATGTATATTCATAGATACATGTCAAAAAAGTGCTTATTCGTTAACATAACCCGTCAACATTGCAACACAATGACGCCTAATTTTCGACTGCACCATCACTCAAAGGATCTTTTCCCACAAGGGGGAATAAAAGAGCCTAAACTAATGCAAGTATCAAAAAACGTGTATCGAAATATCTACATGTGAACAATCATCTGAAGATGTAAGTGTCGTTTCGAAACCGGTAAGAGGGCTACCTCTCTGAATATAATTAGAGTGGCTGGCTGCTGTTTTCTTTTTTGGACCCCTCATTTTAGACACAGCCACGGTTTCAAAATCCCATTTTGTTACAAAATAGCACTGGGAATAATTTCCAAAGTACTTGAGAGATCCTTGGAGTGACAAAGGCTATGTTATCTGAACGAAGTCATGGCGATGTTCTCTGGAGGTCAAAATTTCTGTATTATCTCTCTGTTATGTCTATTACATTATTTTTTTCCAAAAATTACAGATAAACTTACCGCAAATACAGATTTTATTGTTAACGGATACTCAAGTACCACATTGCAATTCTGTATGTGTGTAATTTTTATATCACATTCATCGTTACAAAGACTCGATTTCCTGCAGTGGAACACACGTCTTGAGCTAAGTACCTGGTCAGGCCTGTTGTTGGTTTGTTTATGTTTTACGGTGGTGTTTATGGTGTGCTAATATGAAATGAAATTATTGTATGGCGTTGTTCGCCGGGAGGCCCCATGCGGGGGAGTTGGGCCGCCGTATTGCAAGTCCTTTTTAGCTGATGCCACTTCGGCGAATTGCGGGTTAATGATGATGAAAATGATGAAGAAGAACACACAACACCCAGTCGTGATTCTAGTGCTACAAAACCAGTGAACCAAACAAGAACTCAGTAGTTTGAAGTTGTTAACATCGCCAGACTTTTAATCTATGGTGTCCCAAAATATTTATGGAATGGTGCTGGAAGTCCAAAGTCATCCAGAGTGTTTTAGGATTAACACTGAGTGAGCTCGCCTTTAGAATATGGAATACGTCTTCAGTCCGATATCCGTCTACGCAGCTGTATAGAGCTTTAAGTTTCAAAAATTTCGGAAGAGATATTGGGTTCGAATATATAAAAGTTCGCAATTTTGCAGTACATTTGCAACTTGTGCATCGTGAAAGTGCCCAGAGACGATTGCAAGACATTTTTCGCCTTTGTATAGCAACTTCAGTTATGGCATCAATGTCTTACCAACGTTTTAAAAGCAAGTACTTCACCTCTGTTGCTGTCGATGACAAAGAGAGGCTTACAACAAACTTCGAACCTATACAGATGAGCCAAAATGTTATAACCACTACCCACGTTGGATGCCGCACCTTTTTGTGACGTCACGTGTGATGGAGGCTTACAACAAACTTCGAACTTACACTGATGAGCCAAAACCTTATAACCACTAACCACGTTGGATGCCGCATCTTTTGTGTGACGTCACGTGTGCTGGAGGCTTACAACAAACTTCGAACTTACACTGATGAGCCGAAACGATATAACCACTACCCACGTTGCATGTCGCATCTTTTGTGTGACGTCACTTGCGCTGGGGGCTTACAACAAACTTCGAACTTACACTGATGAACCAAAATGTTATAACCACTACCCGCGTTGGATGCCGCATCTTTTGTGTGACGTCACGTGTGCTGAACTGAGTTACTTATTTTAAAATTTATTTGTGTTAATAGTTGCTGTAAACGTAGCTTAATAGTTGATTTTCATTCACCTCAGTCCTACTTTCTTTGTCATTGTCTCGAGTGGGCTGTTATTTGTGAGTGTGCTTACGTCGTTCACACTCGTCTCACGCCTCAGTAGTGTGTTTACATTTTGTGCGGTAGCAGCTGCAGCGGTTCTAAGGCTATGTACTGACAACGTTGTTGGTTCACTGTTACACATTTATTAAATTTAGTAGTTGTCAACAGTGCCTCGTGCTGCTTGTGTCGAAAAAACGCTTTAATAAACTTTTGGAACCGTTCGCTCACTGTGTTTTTTAGAGCTTTCCTTGCGTTGAAGTCGTTTAGTAAATTTCCTGCGGTAGTTTTCATCTGGCGTTCCTTATTGTTTCTAGGGAATCGAACCTAGGCCTCCTGCGTGGTAGGCGGAAACTCTACCACTACGCTGCGGAGGTGGACTATGGTGTGCTTTTTCAACTAGTATGTATAACATTACAGTCTTCTTTTGAGTAAGCACCTGATCTGAAACAAAATGCGAATACATCTGGATCACTTTAGCAACGACAACTCTTCAGAAACATTAATTACTAGAAATATTGCCCGAAAACACGTGTGCTTATAATTGCACGTGTTTCGTCCCCGAAAGATTATACGGTTGTTAGGTTTAACAGTATTTTTCAACATTCCCTCCAATATCCGCATCAGTCATCGCGTATTACGGAGAGAAGCAACACCGAAAGTCCATTTATTGGACAAAGAAAGCACGTGAAAATGGATGCTCCGACGGGCGGTTTAGGATGAAGTACGCGCGAAGAATGCTCCTCCTACCAAATGGCTCGCAGGCTTTGTTAACACCGTGAACCACATCGATCAGAAAGGAAAAAAGGTGGAAAAACGTGAAAGCTATTGGCGCTGGAAGAATTTACAGCGACAAGTCGGTTGAGGGGATCGTGGACGGCCAGCGGAGCAGAACGGGCAATAAAGTTTATGAGTCCATTGTGGGACGGCGGAGGCGGCGGCAGGGGGGAGCAGACACCTGCCAGCCGCGCACCCTCCGATGGCCAAATTACAGGCCGCGGCCGGCCGGCGGGCAGAGGGTTGTTGACCCTCGCAGCTCAGCACCCCTCACCCTGCGTCCGGCGAGGCAGCTGGGAGATCTCACAGGCCGCCACAGTTTGTCGAGGTTGGTGCTCCGTAGTGAGCATATGTGTGAGGAAATACCCAAAAGAAATATAACTTATTTAGAAAATGGTTCAAATGGCTCTGAGCACTATGGGACTCAACATCTGAGGTCATCAGTCTCCTAGAACTTACAACTACTTAAACCTAACTAACCTAAGGACATCACACACATCCATGCCAGAGGCAGGATTCGAACCTGCGACCGTAGCGGTCGTGCGGTTCCAGACTGAAGTGCCTAGAACCGCTCGGCCACCAACGGCCGGGTTTGGGTTATACAGAACGATTATGTGTTCTGTTGCGTTACTTATTTTTGTCTCCGGTTTTATTACGAATTATCCACGATCTTGGTGGATAACGTCAATGAAGTTTCAATAAGGTGTTTACACGAGGATGAATGAAATGAAAACCTTAAATTTGGAATAACAGATCGAAATTTCGCGCCGTTATACTGTAAGTTGGTATGTGTGCTACAAACAGAGTGCTGAATGTCCTGTAGTGCAAATACACACATACGATCGCAGTATCAGCATAAAGATGGCCGCCCCACTTGCGACTTGCACCTGGGAAGAAAAGCATTCTGTTACGCAGCTTTTGCGTAGTGAAGGTGTGAAACCTATTGAAATTCATCGACGAATGAGGATTCGGTATGGTGATGCATGTTTGTCACAGCAGCAAGTCTACGAATGGAGTAGGAAGTTCCCAAATGGTGTGACTTCAGTGGAAGATGCTCCTTGTCCAGGTCAGGCTCAACGAGTTGCAGCATTTGAAGCCATAGTGAAGGAAAACCGCCGAGTGTCACTGAATGACATCGCAGCATGTTTAAGATTATTCATGAGTCAGCGTGGTGTGCTCCAGTTTCACAATGTGTCTGCAAGATGGGTGTCACGGCAGCTGACGCCTGAAATGAGAGAATGACGTGTTGATGCTTGTGAAGAACTTCTTCAGCGCTTTGAAGGTTATCGCTTCCTTGCAACAGTCGTCATTGGGGGACGAAACCTGAGTTCACTTCCACCAATCGCAAACAAAGAGAGCGAGCAAGGAATGGCACCATTCCTCATCACCAAAACCAAAGGAGATGCGAACAGAACCATCAGCAGGGAAGGTTATGTTGACTCTCTTTTGGGACGAAAAAGGCGTCATTTTGGGGTATTACATGTCTAGAGGGACCACTGTCACCAATGCATCATACACAGATTTCCTAAAAAGTCATGTGCGGCCTGCAATCAAATCAAAGCGACGTGGATTGCTGTCAGCAGGTGTCCTTTTGCAGCATGAGAATGCAAGGCTCCACACTGCCCGTACAATAGTTGCAACAGTCAGAGACCTGCATTTTGAGTGTCTTCCTCGTCCACCATACTCACCAGACCTTGCCCCATGTGATTTCCATAAGTCTGGACCACTCAAAGACGCTATGGGAGGAAAGAAGTTCCGTTATGATGAAGAGGTACGCCACTCAGTAGTTGCGCGGACTAACAAAAGAATTTTTTTCTAAAGGAATTTATGCACTTTGTAAGCGCTGGAGAACTTGCACTGAGCGTGGGGGAGATTATGTTGAAAAGTGATACAGCGTTATATCACTTCTGCACAATAAACAATATCATCATCATGATCGTCATCATTTAAGACTGATTATGCCTTTCAGTGTTCAGTCTGGAGCATTGCCCCCCTTTAAAAATTCCTCCATGATCCCCTATTCAGTGCTAACATTGGTGCCTCTTCTGATGTTAAACCTGTTACTTCAAAATCATTCTTAACCGAATCCAGGTACCTTCTCCTTGGTCTGCCCCAACTCCTCCTACCCTCTACTGCTGAACCCATGAATCTCTTGGGTAACCTTGCTTCTCCCATGCGTATAACATGACCCCACCATCTAAGCCTGTTCGCCCTGACTGCTACATCTATAGAGTTCATTCCCAGTTTTTCTTTGATTTCCTCATTGTGGACACCCTCCTGCCATTGTTCTCATCTACTAGTACCTGCAATCATCCAAGCTACTTTCATATCTGTAACCTCAACCTTGTTGATAAGGTAACCTGAATCCACATAGCTTTCGTTCCCATACAACAAAGTTGGTAGTAAAGATTGAACAGTGCACAGATAACTTAGTCTTGGTACTGACTTCCTTCTTGCAGAAGAGAGTAAATCGTAGCTGAGCGCTCACAGCATTAGCTTTGCTTCACCTCGCTTCCAGTTCTTTCACTATGTTGCCATCCTGTGAGAATATGCATCCTCAGTACTTGAAACCGTCCACCTGTTCTTTGTTCCTCCTATTTGGCACTCAATCCGTTTGTATTTCTTTCCCACTGACGTTACTTTCGTTTTGGAGATGCTAATCTTCATACCATAGTCCTTACATTTCTCATGTAGCTCTGAAATATTACTTTGCAAACTTTCAATCGAATCTGCCATCACAACTAAGTCATCCGCATATGCAAGACTGCTTATTTTGTGTTCACATATCTTAACCTCACCCAGCCAGTCTATTGTTTCCTACATATGATTCATAAATAATATGAACAACAGTGGAGACAGGTTGCAGCCTTGTCTTACCCCTGAAACTACTCTGAACCATGAACTCAATTTACCGTCAACTCTAACTGTTGCCTGGCTATCCATGTAAAGACCTTTAATTGCTTGCAAAAGTTTGCCTCCTATTCCATAATCTCGTAAAACAGACAATAACTTCCTCCTAGGAACCCGGTCATATGCCTTTTCTAGATCTATAAAGCATAGATACAATTGCCTGTTCCACTCATAACACTTCTCCATTATTTGCCGTAAGCTAAAGATCTGGTCCTGACAACCTCTAAGAGGCCTAAACCCACACTGATTTTCATCTAATTGGTCCTCAACTAATACTCGCACTTTCCTTTCAACAATACCTGAGAAGATTTTACCCACAACGCTGATTAAAGAGATACCTCTGTAGTTGTTAAAATCTTTTCTGTTTCCATGTTTAAAGATTGGTGTAATTACTGCTTTTGTCCAGTCTGATGGAACCTGTCCCGACTCCCAGGCCATTTCAATTATCCTGTGTAGCCATTTAAGACCTGACATTCCACTGTATTTGATGAGTTAGTTCCGACTTAATTTCATCCACCTCAGCTGCTATATTGCACTGAAATGTATTGATAATTTTCTCCACTTCCTCAAATGTGATCCTGTTTCCATCATCATTCCTATCCTATTCTACCTCGAAATCTGAAACATTACCGATCGCATTTTCACCTACGTTGAGCAACTCTTCAAAATATTCCCTCCATCTGGCCAAGGCATTTACAGGATTCACCAGTAGTTTTCCTGACCTGTCCAAAATACTTGTCATTTCCTTCTTACCTCCTTTTCGAAGACTGCTAATTACACTCCAGAATGGTTTTCCAGCAGCTTGACCCATAGTCTCCAACCTGTTTCCAAAGTCTTCCCAAGATTTCTTCTTGGATGTTGCAATTATCTGTTTGGCTTTGTTCCTTTCTTCAACATAACTTTCTCTGTCTACCTGAGTTCTAGTATGTAGCCATTTTTGATAGGCCTTCTTTTTCCTTTTACAGGCTGCCTTGACTGTGTCATTCCACCAAGCTGTTTGGTTCATCCTACTTTTACACACTACTGTTCCAAGACATTCTTTAGCCACTTCTAGTACTGTGTCCCTGTACCTTGTCCATTTCTTTTCCAATGACTGTAATTGACTACATTCAACTAACTGGTACCTTTCTGAGGTCGCTGTTATGTACTTGTGCCTGATTTCCTTATCCTGAATTAACAATATTTAATAAAATATTTAAGGTTTCCATTTGACTCACCCTCGTATTTTAGGTCATTTTTTTTCGTTGAGAATTAAATGTCGATAACTTCTTGTGTGTCAATATATCACGATTTCCTCCAACATATTCATTTCTACCTACCTCGTGTTTGCTGTGGCTGGATTAGTGTATGTGGTACTGTTGACGATTGGTTTTAACGTTCCTTATACCTACACCGTGGCATAATTATTTGAATGTACAAATACAGTAAGTCATTTATTGGTTCATTTAATGTAGTTTGACAATGATAAAAGTTTCATCTTGTAAGTGGGATGTGGGGCGATAATTTTCGCACAAGTATTTCACACCAATTTTACTAGACAAAATTTTGATTCATGTCGATTTACTAAATGTAATCAACAAGAGGAGCAACAACAACAATGTTGGGTTCTTCTGTTATGTAAAATTTTCATGACGCTAGTGACATAAACAGTGGGCAGTGAAAGTTAACTGGGGAGGAGGGAACCGTAAAAGCGATTTATAGAAAAATACAAATCCTTCCCTTCTTCTGAAGTAGGTATTTTGTGCTATGATGTATCATTAGTAACATCTAACGAAAAATTTCTTTGCATCCACTGTTGTTGCAGTATACTATTTGGACGCTGCTAACACAAGAACAAAAGTATATTCATGTTGTCGTCAGCAATCTTGCCTTACTATGATTTTTGGTACATCGTTAAAAGTATTCCTTTAGTGCATAATATACAGCTGCTAGTGAATACTAAAGTTATAATTTAACTTGTTGATCTGGTAGACTAAAAACTCATATATCTTAGCTCAGTTCTGAGTCAGTCACTTTTTCTTCAATTATAGTTTTCTTACCCTCACGTTATGTTATGTTAACCGGGAACCTAGAAACGACGGAGAGGCCCCTCCCCGCCTCAGCCGCAGTCGTCCACAACCCCACGACGACTGCCGCCGTCCACTACACCCCTCCGCTGCCCCACACCGAACCCAGGGTTATTGTGCGGTTCGGCCCCCGGTGCACCACCCCTCCCCCTCACCCCCCAGGGAACGACTCACACCAGACGAGTGTAACCCCTATGTTTGCGTGGTAGAGTAATGGTTGTGTACGCGTACGTGGAGAACTTGCTGGCGCAGCAATCGCCGACATAGTGTAGCTGAAGCGGAATAAGGGGAACCAGCCCGCATTTGCCGAGGCACATGGAAAACCGCCTAAAAACCATCCACAGACTGACCGGCTCACCGGACCTCGACACGAATCTGCCTGGCGGATTCGTGCCGGGGACCGGCGCTCCTTCCCGCCCGGAAAGCCGTGCGTTAGAGCGCACGGCCAACCGGGAGGGCTTTAACCTCGCGTAACGATTTGTTGATGTGAAACAAATAACATCCAAATATAAATGTCCTCCGTCAGTCCCACTTGGTAAGGATCCCACACCGCACAGCAATATTCTAACAGAGGACGAACGAGTGTAGTGTAAGCTGTCTCTTTAGTGGACTTGTTGCATCTTCTAAGTGTCCTGCCAATGAAACGCAACCTTTGGCTCGCCTTCCCCACAATATTATCTATGTGGTCTTTCCAACTGAAGTTGTTCGTAATTGTAACACCCAGGTACTTAGTTGAATTGACAGCTTTGAGAATTGTACTATTTATCGAGTAATCGAATTCCAACGGATTTCTTTTGGAACTCATGTGGATCACCTCACACTTTTCGTTATTTAGCGTCAACTGCCACCTGCCACACCATACAGCAATCTTTTCTAAATCGCTTTGCAACTAATACTGGTCTTCGGATGACCTTACTAGACGGTAAAGTACAGCATCATCTGCGAACAACCTAAGAGAACTGCTCAGATTGTCACCCAGGTCATTTATATAGATCAGGAACAGCAGAGGTCCCAGGACGCTTCCCTGGGGAACACCTGATATCACTTCAGTTTTACTCGACAATTTGCCGTCTATTACTACGAACTGCAACCTTCGTGACAGGAAATCACGAATCCAGTCGCACAACTGAGACGATACCCCATAGGCACGCAGCTTGATTAGAAGTCGCTTGTAAGGAACGGTGTCAAAAGCTTTCCGGAAATCTAGAAATACGGAATCAACTGGAGATCCCCTGTCGATAGCGGCCATTACTTTGTGCGAATAAAGAGCTAGCTGCTTTGTAGAAGAGCGGTGTGTTCTGAAACCATGCTGATTACGTATCAATAGGTCGTTTGCTTCGAGGTGATTCATAATGTTTGAATACAGTATATGCTCCAAAACCGTACTGCAAACCGACGTCAATGATACAGGTCTGTAGTTCGACGGATTACTCCTACTACCCTTCTTAAACACTGGTGCAACCTGTGCAATTTTCCAATCTGTAGGTACAGATCTATCGGTGAGCGAGCGGTTGTATATGAGTGCTAAGTAGGGAGCTATTGTATCAGCGTAATCTGAAAGGAACCTAATCGGTATACAATATGGACCTGAAGACTTGCCCGTATCAAGCGATTTGAGTTGCTGCCCAACCCCTAAGGTATCTACTTCTAAGAAACTCATGCTAGCAGCGGTTCGTGTTTCAAATTCCGGAATATTCCATTCGTCTTCGCTGGTGAAGGAATTTCGGAAAACTGTGTTCAATAACTCCGCTCTAGCGGCACAGTCGTCGGTAACAGTACCATCGGCACTGCGCAGCGAAGGTATTGACTGCATCTTGCCGCTTGTGTACTTTACATACGACCATAATTTCTACGAATCTTCTACCAAATTTCGAGACAATGTTTCGTTGTGGAACCTATTAAAGGCATCTCGCATTGAAGTCCGTGCCAAATTTCGCGCGTCTGTAAATTTTAGCCAACCTTCGGGATATCGCGTTCTTCTGAACTTCGCATGCTTTTTCCGTTGCCTCTGCTACAGCGTTCGGACCTGTTTTGTGTACCATGGGGGATCAATTCCATCTCTTACCAATTTATGAGGTATGAATCTCTCAGTTGCTGTTGCTACTATATCTTTGAATTTGAGCTCATCTCGTCTACATTTACGTAGTCAGATCGGAAGGAATGGAGATTGTCTCTTAGGAAGGCTTCTAGTGACACTTTATCCACTTTTTTAAATAAAATTATTTTGCGTTTGTTTCTGGTGGATTTGGAAGAAACGGTATTGAGCCTAACTACAACGACCTTGTGATCACTAGTCCCTGTATCAGTCATAATGCTCTCTATCAGCTCTGGATTGTTTGTGGCTAAGAGGTCAAGTGTGTTTTCGCAACCATTTACAATTCGCGTGGGTTCGTGGACTAACTGCTCTAAATAATTTTCGGAGAATGCATTTAGGACAATCTCGGAAGATGTTTTCTGCCTACTACCAATTTTGAACAAGTATTTTTGCCAACATATCGAGGGAAGGTTGAAGTCCCCACCAACTATGGCCGTATGAGCGGGGTATTTATTTGTTACGAGACTCAGATTTTCTCTGAACTGTTCAGCAACTATATCGTCGGAGTCTGGGGGTCGGAAGAAGGAGCCAATTATTAACTTAGTTCGGCTGTTAAGTATAACTACCACCCATACCAATTCGCACTGAGTATCTACTTCGACTTCACTACAAGATTAACCACTACTGACAGACACAAACACTCCACCACCAATTCTGCCTAATCTATCTTTCCTGAACACTGTCTAAGACTTCGTAAAATATTATGCAGAACTTATTTCAGGCTTTAGCCAGCTTTCTGTACCTATAACTATTTCAGCTTCTGTGCTTTCTGTTAGCGCTTGAAGCTCAGGGACTTTTCCAGCGCAACTACAACAATTTACAACCACAATTCCGACTCTTCCTCCATCCAAGCACGTCCTGTAATTGCCAAGCACTCTTTGAGACTGCAGCCCACCCCGTACTTTCCCGGAGCTCTCTAACCTAAAAAACCGCCCAGTCAATGCCACAAAGCCTCCGCTACCCGTGTAGCCGCCAGCTGAGTGTAGTGAACTCCTGACCTATTCAGCGGAACCCGAAACCCCACCACCCTATGGCGCAAGTCAAGGAATCTGCAGCCAACACGGTCGCAAAACCGTCTGAGCCTCTGATTCAGACCCTCCAACCGGCTCTGCACCAAAGGTCCGCAGTCGGTTCTGTCAACGATACTGCAGATGGTGAGCTCTGCCTTCATCTCGTAAGCAAAACCGGCAGCCTTCACCAAATCAGATAGCCGCTGGAATCCAGAGAGAATTTCCTCAGATCCAAAGCGACATGTGCCACCATCTGAAGCTGGCTGCACCCTGTGCTCTTCATGGCATCTGGAAGGACCCTTTCCACATCAGGAATGACTCCACCCGGAATGCTAAGGAGTGCACACTGGATTTCTTCCCCTCCTTAGCCGCCATATCCCTAAGGGGCCCCATTACGAGCCTAACATTGGAGCTCCCATTTACCAATAAGACCACCCTCTGTGATTTCCCGGACCTTGAAGGTTGACAATCATCATCTGAAACAGGGCAGGCAGCTGCATCTGGCTCAGTCAGAGACAGTGCCTGACACCTGTTTGTCAGACGCATCGGGGAGGCTTTCTGATGAGCCTTCGGGGACGTCTTTCGCTGCCTGCCACGCCTTGGAACGACCTCGAATAGTCACACCCAGATACTTGACCGATGGCACTGTAAGCGTCAGATTACGCATATCAACAGACACGCGGCACCCGACTGATTCTCATTTTGCGTCCGAAACCCTCGACATAACTGTCTCCATGAAGGATCACTCCTTACTGGCAAAGCTCCTTTGCGAGAACGGTAAGTGTGTGCTAGTATCCTTGCAATCAAGGACATGAAAAATGGCTTGGTCCGATGTCTGCTAAGGATCTGTTGAAAACTGTTACAAAATTCTTTTGAAGTGCAATGTGTCAGAGCGAGGAAAGCGGTTCATCTGATGTCTGTCGAAGATGTGGCTGCAGTATTGAAGGAGGAGTCGTGCGGTGCGGTACTGTGCAAACATACACTACACCGTGAATTGCTCGTTAGTTGGACATGCCTGAGAGCACAGTGAAGAAAACCCAACGAACAAAATCACCTACTTTCGTTAGTCGCTTCCTGCTAATCTACCAGCAACTCTAAACGTTTGCTCTGGAATTTGTTGTTCGCCTGCTCCGGAAGTGGACATTGTGTGGACAGACGTAGCCCATTTCAATCTCGAAGGAGATTTTAGTATGCACAAATGCAGAATATAGGCAACGGAAAATCCGCAAGCACATCAATTGGTACCATTTCATTCTACAAAAGTGGCAGTGTTCTGGGTTGATGACTTCGTCTATCGTAGGGCACCTTTATTTTTAAAGCCTTGAGAGTCTTCTACAGACCAACATCATTACAACCCTTCAACAGCATGGATGGATGGGTAGAGCTATTTTTATGCAGGATGGAGCTTCTCCGCATATTACACAGCCAGTGAAGCGGCTGCTGCAGAGGCATTTCGTGAATGCTGTAATTAACAGCCCTCATTTCTCTAAAAGCTTGGTCGTCCAGAACCTGGTCGTCATCAGTGTGAATTCTGGCTGTGGGGTTATCTGAAAGATGTTATGTTGAGTGCTCCAATTACGAATGTGGCTGAACTGAAGGCATGAATGCGCAAATGTGCCTCTCGAGACACTCCGATCTGTTGTGATTGGGGCAGAAAACTGTGGACAGCATATTAAACATGTCTTGCTCCAGTCTCACGACATTTAGAAACCGATTTCATTTTGCCTTTTATGCTGCTATTGGCCTCAGCACAACTAAAAACCGATTTTTCCCATCCGATGTCGTATGACGTTGCCGCGGTGAATGGACTTACCTACATAACTGTGGCACAACTATTGACTGTCAGCTTGTGCAGCCATGCACATTAAACAGAACAGATGATGTAATGTGCAGGCCAAAGCTTAGCCATCGTATTGCGATTCATCAGTCATCTGTAGCCGACCCCATTTACGCTTAGAGAGCCGACTATTGGTAAAATTTTAGTTAATTTTTTTTTCTCACGACGTTTCCCCTTGCGTCGATAATATGCTTTTCAAATTTGACTTCATTCTGAGCAGTGGTTCGCTTTCTACAGCGTTTTGAAACCCGAACTTTAAGTATGGACACCTGCTAGAATACGTTTCACGTCTTTCCTTTGCTATAACACTTGTGTGTCCTCTAGAAAGACAATAACTTCTGTGCATGTGTCATGATTAGTGGCAGATCACTGGCATAAATGAAGACAAGCAATGAACCCTGAACACTACGGCACCGCCCTCTTTACAGTACACCAGTCAGATTCAGACATCTCTCCTGCTTGTTGTTACTGGAGAAGAACCTACTGCTTCCTATATTGCAGATGTGAAATGGACCGCTGTTGAGCTTTCTCCCTTAACCCATGATGTTCTGACTCATTCAAAAGAATTAAATGTCACCATGATACCTATACCCTATCCTGAGAGAAGTGGGACCGACAGACGGACACATAGACAGGAGGACAACAAAGAGATCCTATAAGAGTTCTGTTTTGGCCGATTGATGTTCGGAGCCCTAAGAAGACTTGCGATCAAATAAGGCAGAAGGAACAGGAAAAATCCTTTCGGAATTTCTAGTATCACCGGAGGAAGTGGCAACCTAACTACCACCGAAGTTGGTGCGTAGAAGCTACAAGGCTGCAGACATACCAGCAGCCTTTCGAAAAAATAGAATCCAAAAATCTAGGTGACAGCAAGATCAGTAAGTGCGAGAACTCCCGCAAAATCACCTTAACAGGTCATGCATCCAAGTCGCGAACAGAAACAAAATATAGAGAAGAATGGAAAAGAAAAATGAGGCTCTAATAGATGAAGATTAGTTTGGCTTTCGGAAGGCAAAGGTACCAGCAGATTGTTTTCATGTTGTGCTTGATAACAGGAGCAAGCAGCAGCAGCAACAGCACTCCGTCTTCCGGCCACAAGTGGCCCATCGGGACCATCCGACGGCCGTGTCATCCTCAGTTGAGGACGCGGATAGCAGGGACATGTGGTCAGCACACCGGTCTTCCGGTCGTTATGATGGTTTTCTTTGACCGGAGCCGCTACTATTCGGTCGAGTAGCTCCTCAATTGGCAACACGAAACTGAGTGCACCCCGATAAATGGCAACAGTGCATGGCGGCCAGGATGGTCACCCATCCAAGTTCCAGCCACGCCCGACAGCGCGTAACTCGGTGATCTGGAGGGAACCGGTGTATCCACTGCGGCAAGGCCTTTGGCACTAACAGAAGCAAGACTTCCGAAAAATCAAAACATGGTCGTAGCATCTGTCAAACTAGGGCAGCCGTTTGACAGTGTAAAATGACGCAAGGTGTTCGAAATTCTGAGAAAAGTAGGGGTAAGCTATAGAGAAAGACAGGGAATATTGAATATGCACAAAAGGATCTGTAGAGAACAGTGAGAATGGGAGACCAAGAATGAAGTGGTCGGATTAAAATGGGTGTGCCGGCCGGTGTGACCGAGCGGTTCTAGGCGCTTCAGTCTGGAACCGAGCGACCACTACGGTCGCAGGTTCGAATCCTGCCTCGGGCATGGATGTATGTGATGTCGTTAGGTTAGTTAGGTTTTGTAGTTCTAAGTTCTAGGGGACTGATGACCTCAGATGTTAAGTCCCATAGTGGTCAGAGCCATTTGAACCATTTAAAACGGGTGTAAGACAGGGGAGAAGTCTTTCAATCTACACTTAGAAGAAGCAATGACGGAAATAAATTAAATTTCGGGGTGAAAGTATATCGGTGGTAAGATTGGCTGTTGGGATTTCTATCCTAAACCAAAGTGATAAAGAATTACATGGCCTGTTGCAAGGGTCTAATGAGTATAGAATATGGATTGGAAATAAACCGAAAAAAGGCGAAAGTTATGAGGAGAAGGAGAAGTGAGTTTAGTGATAAACTTGACTTAAAAATAGGGAACTACGAAAGAGACGAAATTAAGGAATTCTGCTGCCTTAGAAGCAAAATCACACAGGATAGGTGCAGCACGGACATAAAAAAATGAACTAGCATCAGTATAGTGGTAATTACTCGTCAAAGGAAGACTACTGGTATCAAACTTAGACCTTAGTTTAAGAAATACATTTCTGAGAATGTATGGTGCATAGAATTGTATGGTAGTGAATCAAAGACTGTGGGCAATAGAGAAAGTAGAAAATCGATTCGTTAGATACGTAGTGCTACAAAAATATGTTAAAATTTAATGCACTGATAATAGAGAGACGACAAGAGAGAGAAGAGAATCGGCGTAAACATGTGTAAAACACTGAGGAGGGCAACATGATAGGAAATAAGACATCAGGGACTAATATCTATGGTGCTAGTGGGGGTTATAGAAGGAAGAATGAAATAAGATTAGTGTTTAACGTCGGAGCTATGGAGATTAAAAGCTATAATGGGAGACCTAGGTTGAAATACATCCAACAAGTAACTGAATACCAAGGGTGCAAGTGCTGCTCTGAGGTGAAGAGGTAAGCGCAAGAGAGGAATTCGTGGCGGGCCGCTTCAAACCAGTCAGATAAATGACGACAAAGAAAAAGTATCCACGACATCATGATGATCCCCCGTATGTAGAATGACTCCACACGAAGACGAAGAACTTAATTACGATACTAGGTGTTCGACAGTTAAAGTAGGACTGGTTTTATTTTATTTGCCGCTGCAGTAAGGACATTGCTAGTTAGCTGTTGGAAATTATTTTATGACACCTGAAGATGCTTACAAGATCGAAACAAGTGGTAAACAAAGAATTATTTATCAGCAGCTGTTGGATGTGTTGCTTGAAGTATGACATTTTTTCAAATACTTATGTGCAAGTGCACAAAATATATCGAGAGAGAGCATTTTTCAAAATAGTCCCACGTCGTATTTAATGCCTCAGCAAGAATGAATTCACCCTTGGAACAGAAAGAGCCAGATTTTCAAATAGAGATTAAGTGCAGATAATAGACTTTCTCTACATCTACATCTACATCCATATACCGCAAGCCACCTGACGGTGTGTGGTGGAGGTACCCTGAGTACCTCTATCGGTTCTCCCTTCTGTTCCAGTCTCGTATTGTTCGTGGAAAGAAGGATTGTCGGTATGCTTCTGTGTGGGCTCTAATCTCTCCGATTTTATCCCCATGGTCTCTTCGCGAGATATGTGTAGGAGGGAGCAATATACTGCTTGACTCTTCGGTGAATGTATGTTCTCGAAACTTTAACAAAAGCCCGTACCGAGCTACTGAGCGTCTCTCCTGCAGTCTTCCACTGGAGTTTATCTATCATCTCCGTAACGCTTTCGCGATTACTAAATGATCCTGCAACGAAGCGCGTTTCTCTCCGTTGGACCTTCTCTATCTCTTCTGTCAACCCTATCTGGTACGGATCCCACACTGCTGAGCAGTATTCAAGCAGTGGGTGAACAAGCGTACTGTAACCTACTTCCTTTATTTTCTGATTGCATTTCCTTAGGATTCTTTTAATGAATCTCAGTCTGGCATTTGCTTTACCGACGATCAACTTTATATGATCATTCCGTTTTAAATCACTCCTAATGCGAACTCCCAGATAATTTATGGAATTAACTGCTTCCAGTTGCTGACCTGCTATTTTGTAGCTAAATGATGCGGGCTCTATCTTTCTATGTATTCGCAGCACATTACACTTGTCTACATTGAGATTCAATTGCCATTCCCTGCACCATGCGACAATTCGCTGCAGACCCTCCTGCATTTCAGTACAATTTTCCATTGTTACAACCTCTCGATACACCACAGCATCATCTGCAAAAAGCCTCACTGAACTTCCGATGTCATCCACCAGGTCATTTATGTATATTGTGAATAGCAACGGTCCTATGACACTCCCCTGCGGCACACCTGAAATCACTCTTACTTCGGAAGACTTCTCTCCATTGGGAATGACATGCTGCGTTCTGTTACCTAGGAACTCCTCTATCCAATCACACAATTGGTCTGATAGTCCATATTCTCTTACTTTGTTCATTAAACGACTGTGGGGAACTGTATCGAACGCCTTGCGGAAGTCAAGAAACACCGAATCTACCTGTGAACCCGTGTCTATGGCCCTCTGAGTCTCGTGGACGAATAGCACGAGCTGGGTTTCACACGACCGTCTTTTTCGAAACCCATGCTGATTCCTACAGAGTAGATTTCTAGTCTCTAGAAAAGTCATTATACTCGAACATAATACGTGTTCCAAAATTCTACAACTGATCGACGTTGGAGATATAGGTCTATAGTTCTGCACATCTGTTCGACGCCCCTTCTTGAAAACGGGGATGATCTGTGCCCTTTTCCAATCCTTTAGAACGCTACGCTCTTCTAGAGACCTACGGTACACCGCTGCAAGAAGGGGGGCAAGTTCCTTCCCGTACTCTGTGTAAAATCCCATCAGGTCCAGCGGCCTTTCCTCTTTTGAGCGATTTTAATTGTTTCTCTATCCCTCTGACGTATATTTCGATATCTACCATTTTGTCATCTGTGCGACAATCTAGAGAAGGAACTACAGTGCATTCTTCCTCTGTGAAACAGCTTTGGAAAAAGACATTTAGTATTTCGGCCTTTAGTCTGTCATCCTCTGTTTCAGTACCATTTTGAGCACAGAGTGTCTGGACATTTTGTTTCTATCCACCTACCGCTTTGACATAAGACCAAAATTTCTTAGCGTTTTCTGCCAAGTCAGTACATAGAACTTTACCTTCGAATTCATTGAACGCCTCTCGCATAGCCCTCCTCACACGACATTTCGCTTCGCGTAATTTTTGTTTGTCTGCAAGGCTTTGGCTATGTTTATGTTTGCTGTGAAGTTCCCTTTGCTTCCGCAGCAGTTTTCTAAGTCGGTTGTTGTACCACGGTGGCTCTTTTCCATCTCTTACGATCTTGCTTGGTACATACTCATCTAACGCATATTGTACGATGGTTTTGATCTTTGTCCACTGATCCTCAACACTATCTGTACCTGAGGCAAAACTTTTGTGTTGAGCCGTCAGACACTCCGTGTTACTTGAGGAAACTGAGCGCCGGGAGTCCTCGAATAAAATACAAATTAAAAAATGTCACCACTCACGAACTTTAAACCTCAACGAACTTTAGTTTCTTTCATTTTCCATGTGTTTCAGACGTTATCCCATCATCAGTGGACAGTTGTAGGGTAATGATGAAACAAAAACTTCATAACGCAAACAAAAATGAAAGTTCGAATTTAACAGTTACCTATTAAACTCGTATATGTATATGTAAAAACACTCTACAAGTTCACCTCTGATATCACGAGGTGCAAGACCCACATGTAAAAAGTGTTTCTAGCAATATAGTTATCCTTTGGTGATGTGTAGAGATCCAGATACACTACTTTACACCTCTGAACTAATCGAGAACAAATGCCAGTGAGGGTACCAGTTATGGATCCTCTGATGTCTGAAACGCTAATTACAATCACAATTTTAATTGTAATTGAATTTTCTAGTTTATTTTCTATATTCTTTTGAGTCAATGACAGCGAGGGGAATAAAATATGTTTTTCAGCCTACTTCCAAGGGGCTAGAAATGATCGTCAACCAACGGAGAACATGGCATGTATTTTCCTCTAAGCCTTTTCTAATTTTTCGCCACATCTACGCGCTTACGAGGTATATCTAAATCTTTACGGTAACTCATCGACCACTTTGTGTCTGTTAATAAGGGACGTGATGGCATCTAAATCTCCGTGAAACAGAGATTTATAAGCTACCCAGCTGATCGAAGACGCTATCGGGTTTAATCTGGATCACGCTTTCCATTTCTTGATTGCTAGTATGGAACGGAGATGACGCCCTGTAATGCACAGCAAGCGGTTGTGGGCTGGGCAGTTTTAGAAACGCCGGAATGCGCCGCCAGTTAATTACCCCACTCGGAAACCGTAACGGGATACGCAGGAAGCGAATGGGCAGCCCTAGAATTTATTAGCTGTCACGCGAGAAACGAGCTCTGCCGACTTTTTCAGTGACCTACGGCTACAGAGGACTGAATTAATACTCATCGTGGTGAACTGTCACTGCACGCAAAAGGCCACGGGACGTATTACTTGCCCTGAAGATGTCAAGCAGGGATCTTGCCGAAACGTTCCTTTAAGATTGTCACGTGAACCGACTATGACAAGCTGTCGGGCCGCGTGTGCGCTGAGTCTCGGCCTTTCTCGGCTTTGCTCATTCCCTCTAGGAAGTAATCGAAACAGCGCGACATTTCATTCAGTACTGCAGTGTGACGTTTTCTGGTAGGAACAAATCTCTTCAGATCGGCAGTGGTTTCAGCGCCATTTAGCCTTAGCTATTTGTTCGTAGTGTGATGGTCGTTGACATGCTCAGTTGTTGTTTCCACAAAAAGGGACAGTCTATCGATCTGCAGTGACAAGCCTTTAAAACCGAATGGGGTTGACAGAAGATACGAACGAGAATTATCTATTTCTGTTATGGAGTCGAGTAAGTGATGGGTACGGCAAATTTGCTCTGAAACGACATTACAGTACCAAGCAGAAGCAATTTAAAGACTTAAGTGCCACTCAATGTGAAAAAAATATCTGTATAAAGAGACAGAATTCATTGTTGTATTCATCGAGAAGCACCCTGTACTAAATTTGGAGGCATGTAGCACTTAAGGAAATTGGTGGTAGGAACATTAAAATTTCTGAAGGCGCACGCATTATTCCAGTGTCAGTCCTAACAGTTTACGATGGAACTGAACGAAGAGTGTGGAAACCTTATACGTTACTGCGAAGTACATTGGTTACGTCAACCGGCATACCTGGAACGGTTTTTCGATTTAAAACCCGCTATTGTAGAATTTATGAAGGAAAATGGAGGGCAGAAGCGAAAATTAGAACGTCCGGAATGGATTGCAGACATTGCATTTAAGTGGACTTCACTGCACGCTGCCCAGTGTAAGATGTTGCAAGGTGAGAAACTACTTATTTCTGATTTGATGGAGATACATTCAAAAAGAAATCTCACTGTGGAAGGGGCAAATTCTGACAAAAAACTGTGTCCATTTCGCTAAGCTTCTTGGCGTTATAGAAAACGTGAAGTTTGAAGAATTCATTATGGCGTTGAAAGAATTACAAAGACAATATTCTAAACATTTTAAGCACACTGCCTATCTTATATCTGATCTCGAGCTGATTTCGGGACTGTTTCCCGTTTCAGTTGAAAGTGCCCCAGTGCATGTCCAGACGTAAGTAACTGACCTGCAATGTGGTGGTGGTGGTTAGTGTTTAACGTCCCGTCGACAACGAGGTCATTAGAGACGGAGCGCAAGCTCGGGTAGGGAAGGATTGGGAAGGAAATCGGCCGTGCCCTTTCAAAGGAACCATCCCGGCATTTGCCTGAAGCGATTTAGGGAAATCACGGAAAACCTAAATCAGGATGGCCGGAGACGGGATTGAACCGTCGTCCTCGCGAATGCAAGTCCAGTGTGCTAACCACTGCGCTACCTCGCTCGGTAATCTGCAATGTAATTTTCTTTTTACAGATAAATATTTTACGTTAAAACTATCCAAAAGATCCCCATTGTTTTCCAGAGATAGAGTTTCCACATCTCCATAATGGAGCTGCAAGGTGTGTTACAATTTTTCGATAAAAATATGTGTGTAAAAGATCTTTTTCCAATTATGAAACTAAGTAACTCATGAGAACACGGCAACCTGAGTGCAAAAATCTGCGAAATTGTCTGAGCCCTTCTGCATCCCGACAGTTTGTACCTGGTAAAAATTACACTACCGGCCCTTAAAATTGCTACACCAAGAAGATGACGTGCTACAGACGCGAAATTTAACCGACAGGAAGAAGATGCTTTGATAAGCAGATGATTAACTTTTCAGAGCATTCACACAAGGTTGGCGCCGGTGGCGACACCTACAACGTGGTGACATGAGGAAAGTTTCCAACCGATTTCTCATACACAAATAGCAGTTGACCGGCGTTGCCTGGTGAAACGTTGTTGTGATGCCTCGTGTAAGGAGGAGAAATGCGTACCATCACGCTTCCGACGTTGCCTAATGCGGCAATCTTCACGCATCTCATTGTTTATAACATCACGAATCCTGAATTATGATACGTTCTTATCCTCACAGCGATTCTCTGACAGTAAGGAAAAAGTGTGCGAAGTTTGGTTGAAATCGGTTCAGTGGTTTAGGAGGTGTGGAACTCTACACACACACACACACACACACACACACACACACACACACACACACACATACGAACATTTTTTATAATATGTGAGGATTTCATACAATACAGTATCTGAAACGAACACATTTAATATTATTTTCCGTAATGGTTTCTACATCTTTATCTTAATCTACATTTACATGGATACTCTGCAAATCACATTTAAGTGCTTGGCAGAGGGTTCATCGAACCAACTTCACAATTCCCTATTATTACAATCTCGTATAGCGCGCGGAAAGAACGAACACCTATATCTTTCCGAACGAGCTCTGATTTCCCTTATTTTATCGTGGTAATCGTTTCTCCCTATGTAGGTCGGTGTCAACAAAGTATTTTCGCATTCGGAGGAGAAAGTTGGTGACTGGAATTTCGAGCCCAAATCCTGTATCATTCCTGTGACACTGCCCCTCATATTTCCCAATAATACGAAACGTGCTGCTCTTGTTTGAACTTTTTCGATGTACTCCGTCAGTCTCATCTGGCAAGGTGCGAATGGTTCAAATGGCTCTGAGCACTATGGGACTTAACATCTGTGGTCATCAGTCCCCTAGAACTTAGAACTACTTAAACCTAACTAACCTAAGGACATCACACACATCTGTGCCCGAGGCAGGACTCGAACCTGTGACCGTAGCAGTCGCCCGGTTCCGGACTGAGCGCCTAGAACCGCTAGACCACCGCAGCCGGCTAACTGGCAAGGATGCCACACACCGCGTAGCAGTATTCTAAAGGCGGACGGACAAGCGTTGTGTAGGCAGTCGCCTTAGTAGAGTACCGATCCTAAATTTTGTATGTTTTAGAATAAAGGACTTCGCTGACACCGGTTCGTGGAAGAAAATGAAGAATAGGGTTTTGCGTCAAGGTGGATCTACAACACCATATTAACATTGTGAAAACGCGACCTGTTTCAATAACTAGGTGGCAGGTCACTTGAAAATGGCAGCAAATAAAATTTAACTATCATTTAACTTTTAAAGCACAAAATAATTATGAATGTGGATCTCACCGGATACATTCAAAACATTATTATTTCAGGTACCTGTGGATACGTCCGAACATCCACGCAGACCTAATCTGAGCCGACCTAAGTGGACGAGCGGTTCTAGGCGCTACAGTCTGGAACCGCGCGACCGCTACTGTCGCAGGTTCGAGTCCTGCCTCGGGCATAGATGTGTGTGATGTCCTTAGGTTAGTTAGGTTTAAGTAGTTCTAAGTTCTAGGGGACTGATGACCACAGATGTTAAGTCCCATAGTGCTCAGAGCCATGCCTCGGGCATGGATGTGTGTGATGTCCTCGGGTAGGTTAGGTTTAAGTAGTTCTAAGTTCTAGGGGAGTGATGACCTGAGATGTTAAGTCCCATATTGCTCAGAGCCATTTGAATGCAACAGTTTCATAGTCGCACAGTTTTCCCTGTGCTCTGTCAAAACATATGCTTTTTTTCGATGTTTGTTTAGGTGTAGCGTCCCCATACTACGGCGCAGTTACCTCGCATCGGACGGACGGACGAACAGATAATAATTGTCTGAAAATAAAAAAATTAAACTTTTCACTTGAGGGAAGACTTGAAGTAAAGTCCTCTCGTTCCGCAGCTGCTCACGCTAACCTCGGGACCACGGCGCGCCTGAGCTTACACTGTCCTTGATGTTACTTATCTTTCGTATGGACTACTCAGTTTGTATATTTTGTTTTTTTTTTCATAGTTCCACACAACTTATTCCTGTTTTCTCAATTGATCTGTGTTCAGTCTTTCAAGGCCTATTCACTGTGCCAACTTATAACTAAATCTGAGAGGGTTGCGATGGGGAGGTTCGCTTGTTAGTAGGGTACCGATCCTAAATTTTGAATGTTTTAGAATAAAGGACTTCGCTGACACCGGTTCGTGGAAGAAAATGAACAATAGGGTTTTGCATCAAGGTGGACGTATAACACGATATTAATATTGTGAAAACGCGACCTGTCTCAGGAACTAGGTGGCAGGACACTTGAAAATGACAGAAAATAAAATATAACTACCATTTAACTTTTAAGCACAATATAATTATGAATGTGGATCTCACCAGATACACTCAAAACAGTATTATTTCAGGTACCTGTGAATACGTGCGAACATCCACGCAGATCTAATCTGAGCCGACCAGAGTGGCCGAGCGGTTCTAGGCGCTACAGTCTGCAACCGCGCGACCGCTACGGTCGCAGGTTCGAATCCTGCCTCTGGTGTGGATGTGTGTGATGTCCTTGGGTTAGTTATGTTTAAGTAGTTCTACGTTCTAGGGTACTGATGACCTCAGAAGTTAAGTCCCATAGTACTCAGAGCCATTTGAGACCTAATCTGATGGGTTGTCGAGAAGGAAATCGGCTTCCGGCAGAACACAAAGTACGACGGCCTACATTTGCTACACCCTCTTCAGGTTCCCACGTCACTGCTCAGTTCCCGGCCAGAGGAACGGCGTCGCGAACGAATCGTGAAATCAGAAGATCAGCCCTGAGAAAGGGCGCAGGTAGGAAGAAGCGCCCGCTCGCTGGCTACAGTCTGCAACCGCGCGACCGCTACGGTCGCAGGTTCGAATCCTGCCTCTGGTGTGGATGTGTGTGATGTCCTTGGGTTAGTTATGTTTAAGTAGTTCTACGTTCTAGGGTACTGATGACCTCAGAAGTTAAGTCCCATAGTACTCAGAGCCATTTGAGACCTAATCTGATGGGTTGTCGAGAAGGAAATCGGCTTCCGGCAGAACACAAAGTACGACGGCCTACATTTGCTACACCCTCTTCAGGTTCCCACGTCACTGCTCAGTTCCCGGCCAGAGGAACGGCGTCGCGAACGAATCGTGAAATCAGAAGATCAGCCCTGAGAAAGGGCGCAGGTAGGAAGAAGCGCCCGCTCGCTGGCTGCTCCGCAGCCGCGCTGTGAAAAAATCGGGCGCGAGTTGCCGGCTGCCCGGTGATGCGGAGAGCCGCGTTTTCCACGGCGCGCCCGCACGTGCACGGCGCGGGCAAAAACGACGGACGGAGCCGCCCGGTCGCGCCGTGGTGTAGGCTCACAGCCGGTAAGGCACCGCGCCTGTCTGCTGGACGCGCAGGCGCGAGGCAATTGTCCAGCGCGGCCTGCTGACGGAAGTGGCGGACACGCAAGAAGGTCACAGTCTTTATTGCCTGGCCCTGACGTCATTTTCGTGGCTCCAACATCTCTGAGCTAAAGTCGCGTGGATGTTGGCAAAACATGGTTGTTTCGTATTGCGCTTATGGCTGTACTCAGCGTTTTGTCGAGGGAAATGGCATTACAAAAATGAATTTACAATGAAATGAACACCATTAGCTGCTTACAGACGTTGACACATTTTTTTTTTAATTTCATTTTGTTCGTTGTCGTTCGTTGTATCTGCTCTGGGTCGATAGACACCCGTTTCAGTACGTTGTTGATCCATTTCTAACATCTTGCGTGGTGTCTGTTTGTTGCATATCGTGTCTCCCTACCACTTTCGCGCAACGACGTTCTGAGCGTGTTTTTTAGGGAATTGACTAGTTTGAACCTGGGACCTGTTGCTGCTAAGGAGACGCCAGACCACACATGGCATGTAGAGTTCAGAAGAGTTCAGTGAGACTAGCGATGATATAACCAAATACTTAATGATTTTAGCGTCAGCTCCACTGCACTCCCTGTAAAAGAATCTTAGTACTAACTAAATTTAGTGGAAGGAGTTCAAGGCTTTCCTAGTTTTAGTTACATGGTAAAATAATGTGGAAAAAGCAGTTAAGTTTACCATTGGAAATTTTATTCTACTCACAAAACGTTGTTTATAAATAGCACTATTGATAAAAAGAAGTGTTTTAATACAGGAAGGTAAAAACCAACTGCGTTCAACAAAAATGTTAACTAATATTCCCTGAATGGGTTTCCAAGTTCTCCAATGGATCGAAGGATGACCTATGCCATATCACGTCTATAATCTAGGTTTAAATTAAGTTTCACAAGAGAGAAAACTATCAAAATGGTCTACAGTGACCCTCAATTATCTTTAATTACTTATCTAACTTGTCGTAAATTACAGTGGCTGATGTGGCTTCTCAATAATTATATAACAGAGAAATCATCGCGTTTCAGATTTTTACTTCAAGTGGCAAATGTGGACACCGTGAGCTTTAATTTACGATCGACACTAGTATTACTCAAAAAGGGGATGTAACAGATGAGACTTCTGCAGTTCTGAGTGAAGCTTTATGCGCTGTTATGCGGCATCGTATGCGTTCATTACCTTGTCGGTGTTCGTCAGGGGGCAGCGCGCAGCACAGCTCCGCTCACCTCGCTGTCTCAGAAGCAACCACCCTCCTAACATCTCCTTACTACATTTTACTGAAGTTGGTTTAAAAAAAACTATCTGGCTGTGTTTTCATCTGACCAATCAGGGTCTCAATATTAACCTTAAGCTCCGCCTACAAAAAAAAATGGGTCTATCCAATGAGAAAGTTATACTTTTCGTGGTGGGGCAATGTTTTTAAAGTTTGCAACGTAACAGAGACGCGAAAAGTCTCACGCTAAAACTTGCGGCTGGGGTGGCCCTTTTAGTGTTATCGTAAGATCTATACTGTTCTTCTGGAAGGCTCTAGCTTTTAACATGGGATGGGGGGTAGTCCTAGCGGTTAGCTGGAGACGTGGGTGTCCGCCCCTTCTCGTAGGGCCTTCTAGCTTAACACGATTCTGCTCTCGGCTTCTGTTCTCGTCTCTCCCCTCGGAACTGCGTCTGTCTCACGGTGGGAAGGTATGACATGCATTTAGGCATTCTTGTGTTAGTCTGTGGTATTCCATTTGCTCACTCGTTACTCGTGTGACTTTGGTTAATTTAGTGTCACGATTTATTCGGAGCTATGTGACATTCTACTGGATTTCCTTATCATGTCAGGGTTTTCATGGAAGGTGTTGGATTTGCCTGACACCTTACACATTAACACATTTTGTTTTATTACACAGGGCAGCTAACCCTCTGACCGAACACGCTGAGCTACCGTGCCGGCTAGCCATCTGAGCCACCGAGGACACAAAAGACGTCTGCAGGGATTTATCTCTGGCATGCCTCCCGCAAAACCCACATTCCCATCGTATTGTCCCGCACTACATTCTTAGTGCCTCCGCCCATTACACTCATTACTCGCGGCGCGTTGCCGACACCCGTAAGAGTTCGGGCACTGTTTGTGCATTCGCATAGAAGAAGAAGATGGTCTAGTGGCCGGTGAGCCTTAACTATATATTTACTAAGATGGTATCTGTTTTTTCGGATCCGCAGCTCGTGGTCGTGCGGTAGCGTTCTCGCTACCCACGCCCGGGTTCCCGGGTTCGATTCCCGGCGGCGGCAGGTATTTTCTCTGCCTCGCGATGTCTGGGTGTAGTGTGATGTCCTTAGGTTAGTTAGGTTTAAGTAGTTCTAAGTTCTAGGGGACTGATGACTATAGCTGTTAAGTCCCATAGTGCTCAGAGCCATTTGAACCATTTGTTCTTTCGGTCATGTCCGAAAGGACAGATACCATCTTAGTAAATATATTACAAAAATGGTTCAAATGGTTCTGAGCGCTATGGGACTTAACATCTGTGGTCATCAGTCCCCTAGAACTTAGATCTACTTAAACCTAACTAACCTAAGGACATCACAGTGTGCTCCCTGCCGCCGTTGGATAAGCAGCGGCTGCAGCAAGTCGTATAACCCTAGCTTACTTATTTGTTAGATAGTTTAATTAATTTCTTTGCGTGTTTTTGGGTACTTCCATTGTTTAATTCATATATTTCGCGCGTATTATAGTATTCGACAGTTGTAGCATCGCGCTTTAGTGTTTACTTCGTAGATTCTTATTTAAATTGCGTGTGAGTTTCGTATAGGAGGTGAAATTTCGAGTTTTAGTTACTGTAATCGTAAATTCAGCAGATTGTAGCGCAGTCGTTAGGCATTTGTACAGGTTAGTTGATACATTCTTTGTGTGTTCCGCTTGCGTTATCTAGGCACGGACTCGTGTTTCAGTAACTGTTGTTAAACATCAATTAGAACGGACAGGGACTGCGATTGCTGTGTTCGGATGAGGGCTGACTTGGCATCCCTTCGCTCACAGCTGCAATCGGCGCTGACTTCGGTCGCGCAGCTTGAGGCTGTTGCCAATGGGCACCACTGTGGGGAGCCGGACTCGGGTATCACGGGGATGTCAACCTCATCCCGTCTGTCCCCAGATCGGTCTGCCGCTGTGGTTGCCCCGGTTGCTGCCCGCAGAGGGGCTGAGCCCTCGCCTGTGGTTGATTGGGAGGTCGTTCCAGGGCGTGGCAGGCAGCGAAAGGCGTCCCCGGAGGCTGATCAGAAAGCCTACCCGGTGCGTCTGACAAACCGGTTTCAGGCACTGTCTCTGACTGAGCCAGATGCAGCTGCCTGCCCTGTTTCAGAGGATCATTCTCAGCCTTCAAGGTCCGGGCAATCGCAGAGGGTGGGCTTATTGGTAGTTGGGAGCTCCAATGTTAGGCGCGTAATGGGGCCCCTTAGGGATATGGCGGCTAAGGAGGGGAAGAAATCCAGTGTGCACTCCGTGTGCATTCCGGGAGGAGTCATTCCTGATGTGGAAAGGGTCCTTCCGGATGCCATGAAGAGCACAGGGTGCAGCCAGCTGCAGGTGGTGGCACATGTCGGCACTAATGACGTGTGTCGCTTTGGATCTGAGGAAATTCTCTCTGGATTCCAGCGGCTATCTGATTTGGTGAAGGCTGCCGGTCTTGCTTACGAGATGAAGGCAGAGCTCACCATCTGCAGCATCGTTGACAGAACCGACTGCGGACCTTTGGTGCAGAGCCGGGTGGAGGGTCTGAATCAGAGGCTCAGACGGTTTTGCGACCGTATTGGCTGCAGATTCCTTGACTTGCGCCATAGAGTGGTGGGGTTTCGGGTTCCGCTGAATAGGTCAGGTGTTCACTACACTCAGCTGGCGGCTACACGGGTGGCATGGACTGGGCGGTTTTTTAGGTTAGAAGGCCTCGGGAAAGTGCGGGATGGGCTGCAATGTCAAAGGGTGCTTGGCAATTACAGGACGTGCTTGGATCAAGGAACAGTCGGAATTATAGTTGTAAATTGTTGTAGTTGCGCTGGAAAAGTCCCTGAGCTTCAAGCACTAATAGAAAGCACAGAAGCTGATATCGTTATAGGTACAGAAAGCTGGCTAAAGCCTGAAATAAGTTCTGCAGAAATTTTTACGAAGTCTCAGACGGTGTTCAGGAAAGATAGATTAGGCAGAATTGGTGGTGGAGTGTTGGTGTCTGTCAGTAGTGGTTTATCTTGTAGTGAAGTCGAAGTAGATACTCCGTGCGAATTGGTGTGGGTGGAGGTTATACTTAACAGCCGAATTAAGTTAATAATTGGCTCCTTCTACCGTCCCCCAGACTCCGATGATACAGTTGCTGAACAGTTCAGAGAAAGTTTGAGTCTCGTAACAAATAAATACCCCACTCATACGGTTATAGTTGGTGGGGACTTCAACCTACCCTCGGTATGTTGGCAAAAATACTTGTTCAAAACAGGTGGTAGGCAGAAAACGTCTTCCGAGATTGTCCTAAATGCATTCTCCGAAAATTATTTAGAGCAGTTAGTCCACGAACCCACGCGAATTGTAAATGGTTGCTAAAACACACTTGACCTCTTAGCCACAAACAATCCAGAGCTGATAGAGAGCATCATGACTGATACCGGGATTAGTGATCACAAGGTCATTGTAGCTAGGCTCAATACCATTTCTTCCAAATCCATCAGAAACAAACGCAAAATAATTTTATTTAAAAAAGCGGATAAAGTGCCACTAGAAGCCTTCCTAAAAACAATTTCCATTCCTTCCGAACTGACTATGCGAATGTAGACGAGATGTGGCTCAAATTCAAAGATATAGTAGCAACAGCAATTGAGATATTCATACCTCATAAATTGGTAAGAGATGGAACGGATCCCCCGTGGTACACAAAAAAGGTCCGAACGCTCTAGCAGAGGCAACGGAAAAAGCATGGGAAGTTCAGAAGAACGTGAAATCCTGAAGATGGGCTAAAATTTACAGACGCGCGAAATTTGGCACGTACTTCGATGCGAGATGCCTTTAATAGGTTCCACAACGAAACATTGTCTCGAAATTTGGTAGAAAATCCGAAGAAATTCTGGTCGTATGTAAAGTACACAAGCGGCAAGACGCAGTCAATACCTTCGCTGCGCAGTGCCAATGGTACTGTTATCGACGACTGTGCCGCTAAAGCGGAGTTATTGAACGCAGTTTTCCGAAATTCCTTCACCAGGGAAGACGAATGGAATATTCCAGAATTTGAAACACGAACATCTGCTAGCATGAGTTTCTTAGAAGTAGATACCTTAGGGGTTGCGAAGCAACTCAAATCGCTTGATACGGGCAAGTCTTCAGGTCCAGATTGTATACCGATTAGGTTCCTTTCAGATTACGCTGATACTATAGCTCCCTACTTAGCACTCATATACAACCGCTCGCTCACCGATAGATCTGTACCTACAAATTGGAAAATTGCGCAGGTCGCACCAGTGTTCAAGAAGGGTAGTAGGAGTAATCCATTTAACTACAGACCTATATCATTGACGTCGGTTTGCAGTAGGGTTTTGGAGCATATACTGTATTCAAACATTATGAATCACCTCGAGGGGAACGATCTATTGACACGTAATCAGCATGGCTTCAGAAAACATCGCTCTTGTGCAACGCAGCTAGCTCTTTATTCGCACGAAGTAATGGCCGCTATCGACAGGGGATCTCAAGTTGATTCCGTATTTCTAGATTTCCGGAAAGCTTTTGACACCGTTCCTCACAAGCGACTTCTAATCAAGCTGCGGAGCTATGGGGTATCGTCTCAGTTGTGCGACTGGATTCGTGATTTCCTGTCAGGAAGGTCGCAGTTCGTAGTAATAGACGGCAAATCATCGAGTAAAACTGAAGTAATATCAGGTGTTCCCCAGGGAAGCGTCCTGGGACCTCTACTGTTCCTGATCTATATAAATGACCTGGGTGACAATCTGAGCAGTTCTCTTAGGTTGTTCGCAGATGATGCTGTAATTTACCGTCTAGTAAGGTCATCCGAAGACCAGTATCAGCTGCAAAGCGATTTAGAAAAGATTGCTGTATGGTGTGGCAGGTGGCAGTTGACGCTAAATAACGAAAAGTGTGAGATGATCCACATGAGTTCTAAAAGAAATCCGTTGGAATTCGATTACTCGATAAATAGTACAATTCTCAAGGCTGTCAATTCAACTAAGTACCTGGGTGTTAAAATTACGAACAACTTCAGTTGGAAGGACCACATAGATAATATTGTCGGGAAGGCGAGCCAAAGGTTGCGTTTCATTGGCAGGACACTTAGAAGATGCAACAAGTCCACTAAAGAGACAGCTTACACTACACTCGTTCGTCCTCTGTTAGAATTTTGTTGCGCGGTGTGGGGTCCTTACCAGGTGGGATTGACGGAGGACATCGAGAGGGTGCAAAGAAGGGCAGCTCGTTTTGTATTATCGCGTTATAGGGGAGAGAGTGTGGCAGATATGATACACGAGTTGGGATGGAAGTCATTACAGCATAGACGTTTTTCGTCGCGGCGAGAGCTTTTTACGAAATTTCAGTCACCAACTTTCTCTTCCGAATGCGAAAATATTTTGTTGAGCCCAACCTACATAGGTAGGAATGATCATCAAAATAAAATAAGAGAAATCAGAGCTCGAACAGAAAGGTTTAGGTGTTCGTTTTTCCCGCTCGCTGTTCGGGAGTGGAATAGTAGAGAGATAGTATGATTGTGGTTCGATGAACCCTCTGCCAAGCACTTAAATGTGAATTGCAGAGTAGTCATGTAGATGTAGATGTAGATCACACACATCCATGCCCGAGGCAGGATTCGAACCTGCGACCGTAGCGGTCGCGCGGTTCCAGACTGAGGCGCCTAGAGCCGTACGGCCACACCGGCCGGCAAATGGCATTACATTGCACGTATAAGTGTTTCTATGATAGTGCAGATACGTTTATTGAAATCTGCTGAAGTGACTTTTATATGATTTTTTACGCTTGAAGTAGAGTATCACGTAAATTAAAGAGTTGAAAGTGATGCCTGTAAAGTCAGACTCATATTACATTTTGGGAAGTATCTGTGATAATTCGGTTAAGAAGTATAACTGTTTCTCGTTCCTACTCATAGGTTCCCTAAGGATGAAAACCGAAAGCAGCTTTGGATACATGCCCTGAAACGGAAGAACTTTAAGCCATCTGCACATACGCGCCTTTTTGTATATACAAGTGAGATTATAATAAGGTAAGAGCACCAATAGGCAACATATGAAGAGAATTTTTTTCTACCTTCTAATACTATTAAATAAATGGAGGCTCCAAATTTATTTTCTGAAACTTCAAAGTCTCACCTTTCATCTAAAATATCATTTTTTAAAACTAAAAGTTAAAACTTTTGTAAAAATAGTAGTAACTGAACCTTCGAAGTGCACCTAAAATTGATACTCTAAAATGGACCTGCTCCTAAAGTCGTCAATTTTGGCACCTATAGTTGACATAATACCCATATCCCATTTTCTTTTATAAATCACTGGAGCTCAAAACGCGGCGAATCCAATGTTTAAAGTTTTGACACGAGCCCACACTTACTGTTTAAAAGAATGTTTACGACATTTTTCTTTAATTGATGGTTTATAGTAATTTCGTCCCGCTGCCCACCAGAGGGTCCTTGGATGTATTTGTTAGATTTTATAAATGGTACTGTGAACAGATCCAGCTCAAATGTAGTTCTGACATAATTTTTCGCAAATAAAAAAGTAATTTTTGTTGGAAGCATTTCGCAGTCAATTGAGAAATGCGGGTAAAATACGATACAAACATAGGATGGCAGACCGCTGAATTGAAATCTCGCCACGTTTTGCCAACAGTCACGTGGTTTATGTTGGAGCCACACCAGCCCTTTAGCTTCTGCACAGCAAGGCCAGTCTGCTAGTATCCATTGCCGAAGGGCTGGTCCGCAGAATGCTGCCAAAGAGAAAACATACCATAGAGATTCAGCATCGCGACGACAGTGGAGCTAACTGAACAACCCAGCGCCTTGTTTTATGTCGCCAAATGAAAGGGGCTTACTGGCACCCAGAAGTGTCAAATAATTACGAAACAGATAAACATGCACGGCCGAAAATATCACAGTTAATAAAATTTTTCCAGGCTGTAAAGTCGTGGTCAAATGGATTTCGCATAAAAACTCAACGTTTCGTCCCCGTCTGCAGAGAACATTTTCAGTGAGGATAGTAAATTCTTTGAGTGTCCCACTGACACCCTAGTTGCATCAAAATTTCGTTTACGTGTGCTCCCGCATAGTCAAGGCCCACGAGAAAGACAGGCCTTGGCGCGTACGTCACATCACGTGACACTGTAGAGTCAGAGGATCACAAACATTTGTTTGTCACAGTCCCCTTTTGCTTTTGCCGGAAAGAAAACTTCCAAACTTCCGTGCCCCCCCCCCCCCTAAAAAAACATAGAGCTTTTTATTAATGATGAAGAAACTATTGAAAAATTTGTGATGGTGACGTCATGTAACATGGTGGGCCTTTAACGTATCGAGTCGCAGTTATTACGTCATCAGTCTAGTCTTGTGATTATAAGCCACTCCTGAAGCAAAGAAAGTCCTTGGTAAGCAATGAAAAATATTTGCGACCTTTGCAGATTAGTGGATGCGGGCCATTATTTTAAGCTGAGTGTAGCTTATTACTTTCACTCATTATCAAAAATAGTCACTCAGTCACGGTGTTAACGAAAGTCACTGATTTGTACGCCTATAGCGCTCCCCATTGTCATTGGGCATAGCTTGGCATTTATGTCAACGACGACAGTTACCGAACGGCGACAAAGACCCACTTCCCAGAACCAGACAAAAACTAAAAAAAAGTTTTACGAAATAATCGTGCAAACTACACAGAACTTTAAAAAATATGAATAAAACAACTTCCTTACGTTGATTACATTCCCTTGCTGCACACCATTTCTTCACCAGTATACGATTTTAGGACTACTCTTCGCTTGCCATATCTAGGATAAACTTTCGCTGTGTCTTCAACCAGAAGAAGTACTACTATTAGTTGAAATAACATACCACGTGTAACATCAGAATCCTAAGGATCACACGCAGTATTTATATTTAAATCAGATTCACTACGTTTATTTTACATTGTTTCTTCGAAACAATAATTTTACAGTATTACCTACATGTAAGGATAGTTAGGAGGAAAATAACAAGTTCTCTTATAATGTGACGTATTTATTATAAAAATATTATTTCCACACACATATGGCAAGAATCAAACAAATCAATCAACGTGAAGGATGAGCTTGCATATTTTTTACGAGATTTTGAATTCTTGGCTGAATAGTAGAAACTGCGCAACGTAAATCATTTGCAATACAGAGTTTGCTTCTAAGCTTAATTTTTATCGCCACTACCGCTGAAAATGCTCTTTCGCACAAATAAGTGCTTGAAAATGGTAAATACAGTTTCAGTCCTTGTTCTGCTGTGCTGGGATACACCGTGAGATATTTCACCCAAAATAAAGGCTTATCCATCTTCTCAAAGTCATACTTCGCTGCAGAATCATTTTTAATTTCTAAGACTTCCTCTTGTAGTCTGTCTGGCAACACATCAACGTCAACGTGAAATGGATCCGTCGCTAACCTATAAGAAATTTTATCATCACAACTGTTAGGGAAGTATCGTTCGAATTCATCAATGAGGTGCTGCAAATGGTTTGATATTTTACCCTTAGTATCAGTATCCTTAAAATCGTTTTGAAATCGGGCTTCTTCCAGGATTCCAAACAATCTGGGAAAGCAGGAATAACTGCAGCCTAAAATTTTACGTTTCCATAGTTGCAACTTATCAGTAAACGCTTTGATGCCATCCTGATGAAAAACTATGTTTGACCCTCCACCTTGTAATTTCAAATTCAGTGTGTTTAAAGATCGGAAAATATCTGACAGATAAGCCAATGCAACATGAACACCGGGCTTTCTAAATTCCACATACAGTTCAGTTTGTTTGTTATTTTCCAAAAACTGCATCAGTTCGTCTCGAAGTTCAAATAACCTTCCTATCATATTTCCTTTAGAGAGCCAGCCTACTTCTGTATGAAGTACTCTGCTCAGAACGAACACTTGTACTAGTTTCGCATTCACGTCGTGCACATTTTTCTGGTGACAAAGCGCATAACCCTGGCGTCCAAATTACGAACACGCGAGTACATTTGAAGCGTATACAGTCTATTAAAGTCACTGTAATCGCATCACATGGGGATCCGCGGGTTGACAGGGTAATAAAACGGCATTTCCGCAGTGTAAGTGATTATTACTCGAAGGCTAGTCTGAGCTTATAGTAGACATGTAAATTTGAATGGAATTAATCTTTTTTGGGCTTGTAATGTTAATTTTTCGTTACATAAAGGCAATAATCGCGAACTCTGTGTGTTCAGCTATGCGATAGAGACACCGCATTATCATTTCACACTAAGGCATAACGTGTTTCTTGTCAGTTTGTGCTTTGCTTACAGGTGTGCGATAACCACAATTCATGTTCGTATTTCTTCCACGTCTGCAGCTACAGAAAATTTATGTTGACGTCGCAAGCCTATTATAGCATTTAAAATGAAAGCGTGTTTAGAGAAAAGTGGCTTTCATTACATTGTAAATCAGCAATGCCTGTAACAGGAAATACAGGAGACTGCCCCCTTTTCACTTATTACAAATGCTCATCTACTTCATCTATAATGTACCAGTGTTTGTCATAGTCTCGTAACCGGAATGGCCACAGCATCAAAAAACGCCACATGAAACCACCAATGTTTCAACGAATTCGATAGCAGGCTTTTACGACGAGAAACTTAGTGCCTGATGTTTAGCAGGAATATCAGTAATAAGGCGAGCAGCAACAACGCTGTTTATACGCGTGATTTTTGAGACCTTGCAACGGACTGTACAGCCAGAACCACGGAACCAAAACTAAAGTAAATGTTCGCCCTGAAAACCAACGAGGTTTACTTATAGTAGAAGAAGCAAAGTCGTGTGACAACATCGGCTGCGAGCCCCTCAAGAAGGGTATTCAATCCCTGTTTGCAAGTTCTTTCAATTAGACGCCCATTCGGCGACCTGCGTGCCCCTACCTCAGCCCAGGACTTAACACTGGAGAAAGAGACTTACAGATTAACATGGAATACCAATAGTTCCTGGCATAGCTGCCCATCATGGAGAAGGCTTGCGGAAAGACAGATACTAGATCACCATGGCTGACTTATAGCTTCATCTTGATAGTAATTCATATCCTTATTATTCAGCTTTTGTACTGTCTTCAAGGCCAGAGTAATCACTCACTGAGCTCTCTGTATGCTACCTTTGTTACTTGAATGATATGTAAGGGCCTGGGTTGAGGCCCTTAAAGCTGTAGGATGGTGAAGCACGGAGAACAGTGGTGAAGACTAACTGTCAATCTGCAAGCTAGTGGAACGGCGTTAGCAAGACATAAATTTATTCAGTTTAAGTGTTACAGCTGAATCATCTTCGCCATGGCCATGGCGAGGACAGTGGACGCAGCACACCGTCTTACAATTCGCTGACCTCCACCTCAGCAGATTGTAGAGGCCATTTTCTCTGTCGCAGACACTTACATAACACCTCAACGTCATGTATGGCGGTGGCATCGACCACCAGATTGTCAACTGCATTTTACTAGAGTACTCTCGTGGCCATCACAGGGGTGCTCTCCAGTAATCTCCATGGAATGTAGGTAGTAATGCAGAGTAACAGTGCGTTCTCTCCATTGGAGGTAGGCCATGGATACTTGTGTTTCCGGCAGCAACCTTTATGGCGCCTCTTGGATACAGTGACAGCTTGACAGTGGGCCAAATGTCATGTTCGGCTGTCAGAGAGATGGCAGTAGAAGCGCTCAGGACCGTACAGCAGCAGTTTGGCTCCCAGAAAGGCAGAGGCAGGACTCCTCGGAACTTCACATCAGTGAATGAGATGTTGGCAGCTCACAGATTCGGCAGGCCGAGTATGCAGCAGTCAAAAAATTAGAGTCGTTTTATGGTTTTTTAAAACACTGTAAAAGAAAATATTTCTGCAGGTTCATCTGATCCAACACATGCTTCAGTCTAGTGCAGAGATGTTTTATGGTTTTAAATATATTGGAAAAGGAAAATTTGAAGATAATATAAAGCCCCATACAGGTGAAATGTATTGAAATAAAGGAATAATTTGCAATAAAGACTGTTTTTAATTCAAACAAAAGTAGAACTAATCTGGCGAATTCTAGGCAGCATGTCACTGAGCCTGCATCGGTGCTGACTCACAGTAACAGAATAGCATATGGGCCTCGATACCTGAGTACATATCGCTGTCCATCTTAGGCAATGATGTTATGTGTTCAGTGCTTCATTTTTGTGGTTTTCCGCCACGTCAGTGGGCTCATAGGTATTGGTGTGGAACGTTTACTCATTCTCGTGGCATTCTGCAGTGCTTTCAGAACGACTTCATGATCCCTCCTCTGTGAGGTCGTGTTACTAAATTAACGATTCAGCCTTCTCAAACAAGTGAGGGGAAACAATATCGTCTGCAATGTGCCATACTACACGCTTAAGACAAAAAAAAAAAAAAAATAAAAATAAACCAACGCACCACAATCGGTAGATATACATGTTCACAGACAAATATTTACAATTTCAGAAAAATTGGATGGTTTCTTCAAGAGAAACAACTTCACAAATTCAGCAAGTGAATAATGCCTGGGTCCACATCTAGTCCTTATACAAGGACTTACTTGGCTTTTCGCCGCGCGGGGTAGGCGCCCATTCTTAGGAGCCTTGTCACGCTTGGCGCGACTCCCCACATCGGAGGTTCGAATCCTCCCTCGGGCGTGAGTGGGTGAGTTATCCTTAGTGTAAGTTAACTTAAGCTAGATTAAGGTTCGGTGACCTGAGCAGTTTGGTCCCGTAGGAACTTCCCACAAATTTTCAAAATTTAGCTTACCATTGACTGTTGTCGGATGTCCTCCTGAGTGATATAGTGACAGATTCTGTCAAATTCACGCGTTAGCTCGTCAGAATAGCGAGCTGTTTGGAGGGTTCTCCCTATAATGCCCCAAAAGTTCTCAGCTGGAAGACCTTGCTGGCCTGGGTAGGATTTGCATGCACAAAGACAAGCAGTAGAAACTTTCGTCCGGAGCGGGCGGGCGTTTTCTCACTGAAAGGTAAACTAGGATGGCTTGCCATGAAGGGGAAAAAAACAGAACGTAGAATATCATCGGCAAGCAAGCTATAAACGCGGGAGAGCAAGGTTCAGATCACCATCGAGCTGCCCAGATTCACTCACCCAAAAAACATGAAAGCGAAGGAAAGATTCCTTTGTAAAGATGACTTTCCGACCTTTCCAAATCTTCCGAGTCCTAGTCTGTGCTTCATCGCCAATGACATCTTCATTGAATAGCCACCTAACTTCACAGTTCCTTCTTCTTATCATTCATTGTATTTCACTTATTACATGCCCACAGCCTCCAAGGATTGGATGTGTAAGTAGGCTGTTTAGGTTTTCTTATTGGTAACGCCACGTTGCGCTCTGTATGACAAATCACTGGCTGTGCTGTGCACAGTCTGTGTTTAGTTTGCATTGTTGTCTGCCATTGAAATGTCGGGCAGAGGCAGCTGGATGCTAACAGCGCGTAGCGTTGCGCAGTTGGAGGTGAGCCGCCAGCAGTGGTGGATGTGGGGAGAGAGATGGCGGAGTTTTGAAATTTGTAAGAATTGGTGTCATGAACTGATATATATATTATGACTAGTGAGGTAAATACATTGTTTGTTCTCTATTAAAATCTTTCATTTGCTAACTGTGCCTATCAGTAGTTAGTGACTTCCGTAGTTTGAATCTTTAGTTAGCTGGCAGTAGTGGCGCTCGCTGTATTGCAGTAGCTTGAGTAACGAAGATTTTTGTGAGGTAAGTGATTTGTGAAACGTATAGATTAATGTTAGTCAGGGCCATTCTTTCGTATGGATTTTTGAAAGTCAGATTGCGTTGCGCCAAAAATATTGTGTTTCAGTTTAAGCACAGTCTTGTATAATTTTTCTAAGGGGACGTTTCATATGGCGACCCTGCCAGGATTCGAACCTGGAATCTACACTAAAAGAAAATCACCTGTTTGGTGGTAATTCTGAATACTGTGTTAGCCATCAACGGCCATAAACTGCTACTTACTATTCGTATCTGGTCTTACTGAAATATGTATAGCGTTTTTGAGTCTTCACTTCGAGAAATGAAACCTCCTTCATTCTACTATTTTAATGTGGAAGTAGGAAACTTGGGCTGTTAGCATATGAAGTCCTGAAATATATATGAATTTAGTATAAATTAAGTCTCTAAAACAATTTTACAACACTACTTTCGTACTAAAGAAATTTCTTTGCCTAGCCTTGCTCCTATCCATCAGGATTGTACGTTTTGAAATGAAAAAGTTTATAGCATTTTAACAGATGGTGGCAGCCAGGTGATAAGCGCAGGTAACTATCCTAATCGTCCATAGTTTAGTTCCACATCGTCTTATGATTCTTTACCACTACACATCGCCAATATCACGTATCACAATGAATTATATACGTGAGTTACACAGTTGTTCAGATTTCACGTTAAATTTTTAGTTCCCTCTACATATGTAGAGTCATTTCAAAGGTCGAGGATGGGCAACACTATATCACGTCCAATAGGAGAAAGCCCAATGAAGCACTTTGTTCCTCCAACCACGCTCTGTACTGAAGACAGCTTTGCTTTGGTGAACTAGAATATTTCTTTTCAGCATCTAATCTCTACTTTTTACGTTTGTCTCTGCTTGTTATCTGTTTCTGTATTATTTCATTGGCTTAAGCAATGATGGTATAAACATCAGGGTGCCATAAGCTAGTTGAGGAAGAAAGTTCAATGAACTTATTGTTTGTCAAGTGCCACATGTACACACATCAAAAAAAGTTTTCCATCACCTCCGTTCCGAAAGTTCCGGAACATGTTCAGAAAAATTGGAATAGAGATCAACATAAACATCATTTTCACTCTTTTATCGCTCATGGAAACCATACATTACATGTTGTACCACCAAACAGCGAGATCTGCAGAGGTGGTGGTCCAGATTGTTGTACACACCGGTACCTCTAATACACAGTAGGGCATCCTCTTGCATTGGTGCATGCCTGCATTCGTCGTGGCATACTATCCACAAGTTCATCAAGGCACTGTAGGTCCAGATTGTCCCACCCTTCAGTGGCGATTCGGCTTAGACCTCTCAGAGTGGTTGGTGGGTCACGTCGTCCATAAACAGACCTTTCCAGTCTATCCAGGCATGTTCGGAAGGGTTCATGTCTGGAGAACACGCTCACCACTCTGATCGAGCGATGTCGTAATCCTGAAGGAAGTCATTCACAAGATGTGCACGATGGAGGGGGAGGGGGGAGTGGGGGAATTGCGTCCATGAAGACGATTGCCACGTCAATATGCTGCCTATAAGGTTGCACCATCGGTCGGAGCATAGCATTCACGTATCGTACAGCCGCTACGGCGTCTTCCATGACCACCAGCGGCGTACATCGGCCCCACATAATGCCACCCCAAAAACAGCAGGAAACCTCCACTTTGCTGCACTCGCTGAACAGTGTGTCTAAGACGTTCAGCCTGACCAGGTTGCCTCAGAACACGTCTCCTACGATTGTCTGGTGAAGGCATATGTGGCACTCATCGGCGAAGAGAACGTGATGCCGATCCTGAGCAGTCCATTCGGCATTTTGTTGAACCCATCTGTACCGCGCTGCATGGTGTCGTGGTTGCCAAAATGGACCTCGCCATGGACGTCGGGAGTGAAGTTGCGCATTACGCAGCCTATTGTGTACAGTTTGAGTAGTAAAACGACGTCCTGTGGCTGCACGAAAAGCATTATTCAACATGGTGTCGTTGCTGTCAGGGTTCCTTCGAGCCATAATCCGTAGATAGCGGTCATCCACTGCAGCAGGAGCCCTTGTGCGGCCTGAGCGAGGCATATCATTCACAGTTCCAGTATCGCTGTATGTCCTCCATCTCCGAACAACATCGGTTTGGTTCACTCTGAGAGGCCTGGACACTTCCCATGTAAAGAGCCCTTCATGGCACAAAATAAGAATGCGCACGCCATCGAACCGCAGTATTCACCGTCTAGGTGTGGTTGAACTACAGACATCACGAGTCGTATATGTCATTCCTGGTGGAATGACTGGGACTGATCGGCTGTCGGACTCTCTCCGTCTAATAGGCACTGCTCATGCATGGTTGTTTACATTTTTGGCGGGTTTAGTGACATCTCTGAACAGTCAAAGGGACTATGTCTCGATACAGTTTCCACAGTGAACGTCTGTCTTCAGGAGTTCTGGGAACCTTGGTAACACAAAACATTTTTTGGTGTATTTGTTTCTAACCAGTGCTTTCTACTCCCCATACTTCGAAAATTGTGAATTCCTAAATGATACGCGTACTTCAAGGAACAAAACAATAAAAACATGTCAGTAACCTTTAATGAAGCAACATGATGTGAGATGCTTCGAACCTCTGCTTAGTAGTGCTCCACAGACTAGTTCTCTCTCGCGGAGTGCTGGCATGCACGGCAAGAGTTACGAGTTCGAAGAGAAGTTAACAGGAACATTGAACTTGCTAGCAACAAGACTCACAGGAAATACGAAACAGCCTCTCCTATTGCGAGCCTCTGAGAAGGAGCTCTGCGGTCGTCTGTTCATATCCTTTGAGTCTGATACCATCAAGCCACAGAGGAATAGCAAATTCCTGCGAGCTGAAGGAAAGCTTCGTAACTGTGGAAGAATCTTACAGCGTAGGAAGTGGGAGTCATCCCAAGTGCCCCGCGTCACGAAGGTTCTTCAGGCCTGGCACCATTCATAGCCCTCACACGTCTGTTCAACAGTAACTAGGAGGCAGGAAACGAGACAGAAATCAACTGCACGCAGCTCGGAAGTTCCTTGTGTCAGAATTCATCTTGTTCTTTCCAGTCCTGTGAACTTTTCCTCTCCAGCTCGTCACCCTTCTCACAGCCATAGACTCTATTCATTATCTTTTTTCAGTATCGCTCATCCTGTCCTTAAGGTGAAGTGACGGAAGAAAAGTCCCCTACTGTCTTGCATGTGTTCCGGTCAGAGTGGGAAGCGCAGGTCCTCTACGGCCGCACCAGCACGACGACCAAAACAAAAAATTCTACTGTCACCTCTGCGAAAGCGTTAGTATGCTGATCGATTACTCACAGGATGCGGGTCTGTGATATCCGGTCGTCTGGGTGGATCAGCCACTAATACGATCCCATCGAGGAGACAGTTGACAGAAAGCGATCCAAAGATATCCGTTTTAAGGTCAAGGGGGAATAGTGTCACGAAAAACGCCATGAAAAAAAAATCTCTGCGACCGTCGGGGCGGGTGTAGGGCTATAGGAGGATTTCTGTGAGTACCGACAGATTATCCTCCTGAGATATATCTTTAGTAGAGAGGTATTACCGTTGTAGTCAGACACCGAAGATATCTCCTGGAACAGTTGCAGCGTCGGCGTACCTGTAAATGTCAATGTCGTCATCAGGCACGGCAGTTTCACTATAAAATAGGTCGCTCGTCGTGCAGGATCATGAGAGGATTGTTTCTATTTCGCCGGCCGCGGTGGTCTCGCGGTTCTAGGAGCGCAGTCCGGAACCGTGCGACTGCTACGGTCGCAGGTTCGAATCCTGCCTTGGGCATGGATGTGTATGATGTCCTTAGGTTATTTAGGTTTAAGTAGTTCTAGGTTCTAGGGGACTGATGGCCACAGCAGTTGAGTCCCATAGTGCTCAGAGCCATTTGAACCATTGTTTCTATTTCGTGTATTCGGCTTCCCTGTTTCTGCCAGTTCGTAGGCTGTATGAGCACGGATGGCGGTACTTGTTAGGTTTGCGGTAATACGGTGGTCTGCCGATGTTTCATTATCTATGTGCTTCGTTTAAGTTTACCATAGATGGTTAATTTAGTCTAAGAAACAAATGTTTCTGGGAGGGTGTGCTTCCACCTGCGGTTCTGATGGTAGATTCAGGATGAAGGTGTTGTTAACGTGTCTCATTCAGTATGCAAGTCCGCGGTGCGAGTGTATCTTGGAGCATTGCTTATGATTCATGATTCGAGTACCTTGTTCTGTACGACCTACAGGCGGCGCAGACTAGAGCTGTGTAATTCAAAAGCAGTCTAGAAAGTGCCATGTACATGTGTTGTACCCGTGATCTTCGGGTAGAGTCTTTCATTCATAATCAAAACGTCTACTGTCACGGGTTCGAATCCCGCTACTGCTTAAGTTTTGATTAATGATCAGCAATGGCAGCCGAAGACTTCCGGCATAAGTAGTCACCCCTCATTCTGCCAACGGTCTTGTCAAAGAGGGTGAAAGAGCGGACAGCGGTCAGGGCACCCTCTTGTCCTAGGAGTGAGAAACTGCCTCTAAAGACGGAAGAATCAACGGCATGAGACTACACAAGGCAATGGAAACTACTGTATTAAAAGACGCAAAAATGTGTATTCACAGAACATGTGGCCAGTGATTTAAAAGCCCCATGATGACCTCCCCATTGGTAAAAGATTCCGGAATAGTCCCCCATTCGGATCTCCGGGAGGGGATGTGAAAAAGACTGAATAATCAATGGAAGAATACAACGTTCTATGTCAGAAGCTTGAACGTGGCAGGGAAAATAGAAAAATCTGAACAGGGAAATGCAAAGGCTCAGTCTAGATGGGTCAGTGAAGTGAAGTGGAAAGAAGATAAGAATTTCTGGTCATATGAGTACAGGATAATATCAACAGCAGCATAAAATGGTATAACGGGAGTAGGATCCGTTATGAATAGGAAGGTAGACACAGAGTGTGTTACTGTGAACAATTCAGTGATAGGGTTGTTCTTATCAGAATCGACAGCAAACCAATACGGACGACGATAGTTCGGGTGTACATGCCGACGTCGCAAGCTGAAGATAAAGAGATAGAAAAAGTGTATGTGGATATTGAAGGGGTAATACAGTTTGTAAAGGGATATGAAAATCTAATAGTCATGGGGGACTGGAATGCAGTTGTAGGAGAAGGAGTAGAAGAAAAGGTTACAGGAGGATACGGGTTTGGGAGAAGGAATGAGAGAGGAGAAAGAGTAAATGAGTTCTGTAACACGCTACAGCTAGATTCCTTGACTTGCACCATACGGTGGTGGGATTTCCGGTTCCGCTGTACAGGTCAGAAGTTCTCTATACTCAGCTGGCGGCTACACGGTTAGCGGAGGCTATGTGGCGTAGACTGGGCGTTTTTTTTTAGGTTAGAAGGCCTCGGGAAAGTACGGGGTGGGCTGCAATCTCAAAGGGTGCATGAAAAATACAGGACGTGCTTGGATCAAGGAACAGTCGGAATTGTAGTTGTAAATTGTTGTAGTTGTGCTGGGAAAGTCCCTGAGCTTCAAGCCCTAATAGAAAGCACAGAAGCTGAAATCGTTACAGGTACAGAAAGCTGGCTAAAGCCTGAAATAAGTTCTGCAGAAATTTTTACGAAGTCTCAGACGGTGTTCAGGAAAGACAGATTAGGCAGAATTGGTGGTGGAGTGTTTGTGTCTGCCAGTAGTGGTTTATCTTGTAGTGAAGTCGAAGTAGATACTCCGTGCGAATTGGTATGGGTGGAGGTTACACTTAACAGCCGAACTAAGTTAATAATTGGCTCCTTCTACTGACCGCCAGACTCCGATGCTATAGTTACTGAACAGTTCAGAGAAAATTTGAGTCTCATAACAAATAAATAACCCACTCATACGGTTATAGTTGGTGGGGACTTCAACCTTCCCTCGATATGTTGGCAAAAATACTTGTTCAAAACCGGTGGTAGGCAAAAAACTATTTCGACAAGTTAGTCCACGAACCCACGCGAATTGTAAATGGTTGCGAAAACACACTTAACCTCTTAGCCACAAACAGTCCAGAGCTAATAGAGAGCATCATGACTGATACAGGGATTAGTGATCACAGAGTCGTTGTAGCTAGGGTCAGTACCGTTTCTTCCAAATCCACCAGAAACAAACGCAAAATAATTTTATTTAAAAGACAGATAAAGTGTCTATAGAAGCCTTCCTAAGAGACAATCTCCATTCCTTCCGAACTGACTATGCAAATGTGGACGAGATGTGGCTCATATTCAAAGCTATAGTAGCAACAGCAACTGAGAGATTCATGCCTCATAAATTGGTAAGAGATAGAACTGATCCCCCATGGTACACAAAACAGGTCCGAACGCTGTTGCAGAGGCAACGGAAAATGCATTCGAAGTTCAGAAGAACGCGAAATCCCGAAGAATGGCTAAAATTTACAGACGCGCGAAATTTAGCACGGACTTCAGTGCGAGATGCCTTTAATAGGTTCCACAACGAAACATTGTCTCGAAATTTGGTAGAAAATCCAAAGAAATTCTGGTCGTATGTAAAACACACAAGCGGCAAGACGCTGTCAGTACCTTCGCTGCGCAGTGCCGATGTTACTGTTACCGACGACTGTGCCGCTAAAGCGGAGTTATTGAACGCAGTTTTCGGAAATTCCTTCACCAGGGAAGACGAATGAATATTCCGGAATTTGAAACACGAACCGCTGCTAGCATGAGTTTCTTAGAAGTAGATACCTTAGGGGTTGCGCAGCAACTCAAATCGCTTGATACGGGCAATTCTTCAGGTCCAGATTATATACCGATTAGGTTCCTTTCAGATTACGCTGATACAATAGCTCCCTACTTAGCAATCATATACAACCGTTCGCTCACCGATAGGTCTGTACCTACAGATTGGAAAATTGCGCAGGTCGCACCAGTGTTTAAGAAGGGTAGTAGGAGTAATCCATCGAACTACAGACCTATATTATTGACGTCGGTTTGCAGAAGGGTTTTGAAGCATATACTGTATTCAAACATTATGAATTACCTCGAAGGGAACGATCTATTGATACGTAATCAGCATGGTTTCAGAAAACATCGTTCTTGTGCAACGCAGCTAGCTCTTTATTCTCACGAAGTAATGGCCCCTATCGACAGGGGATCTCAAGTTGATTCCGTACTTCTAGATTTCCGGAAAGATTTTGACACTGTTCCTCACAAGCGACTTCTAATCAAGCTGCGTGCCTATGGGGTATCGTCTCAGTTGTGCGACTGGATTCGTGATTTCCTGTCACGAAGGTTGCAGTTCGTAGTAATAGACGGCAAATTGTCGAGTAAAACTGAAGTGATATCATGTGTTCCCCAGGGAAGCGTCCTGGGACCTCTGCTGTTCCTGATCTATATTAATGACCTGGGTGACAGTCTGAGCAGTTCTCTTAGGTTGTTCGCAGATGATGCTGTAATTTACCGTCTAGTAAGGTCATCCGAAGACCAGTATCAGTTGCAAAGCGATTTAGAAAAGATTGCTGTACGGTGTGGCAGGTGGCAGTTGACGCTAAATAACGAATAGTGTGAGGTGATCCACATGAGTTCCAAAAGAAATCCGTTGGAATTCGATTACTCGATAAATAGTACAATTCTCAAAGCTGTCAATTCAACTAAGTACCTGGGTGTTACAATTACGAACAACTTCAGTTGGAAAGTCCTGATGGGATTCCAATTCGGTTTTACAGAGAGTAATCTACTACATTGGCTCCTTACTTAGCTTGCACTTATCGCGAATCTCTTGCCGAACGTAAAGTGACGAGCGACTGGAGAAAAGCGCAGGTGACGCCATTTTATAAGAAGAGTAGGAGGACGGATCCTCAAAATTACAGACCAATATCCTTAACATCGGTTTCTCGCAGGATTCTCGAACATATTCTCAGTTCGAATATAATGAATTTCCTTGAGACAGAGAAGTTGCTGTCCATGCATCAGCACGGCTTTAGAAAGCATCGCTCCTGCGAAACGCAACTCGCCCTTTTTTCACATGATACCTTGCGAATCATAGATGAAGGTTACCCCTAATTCCTTGACTTCCAGAAGCGTTTGACTCGGTGCCCCACTGCAGACTCTTAACTAAGGTACGAGCGTATGGGATTGGTTCCCAAATATGTGAGTGGCTCGAAAACTTCTTAAGTAATAGAACCCAGTACGTTATCCTCGATGGTGAGTGTTCATCGGAGGTGAGGGTATCATCTGGAGAGCCCCAGGGAAGTGTGGTAAGTCTGCTGTTGTTTTCTATCTACATAAATGATCTTTTGGATAGGGTGGATAGCAATGTGCGGGTGTTTGCTGATGATGCTGTGGTGTACGGGAAGGTGTTGTCGCTGAATGACTGTAGGAGGATATAAGATGACTTGGACAGGATTTGTGACTGGTGTAAAGAATGGCAGCTAACTCTAAACATAGATATATGTAAATTAATGCAGATGAATAGGAAAAAGAATCCCATAATTTTTGAATACTCCATTAGTAGTGTAGCGCTTGACACAGTCACGTCGATTAAATATTTGGGCGTAACATTGCAGAGCGATATGAAGTGGGATAAGCATATAATGGCAGTTGTGGGGAAGGCGGATAGTCCTCTTCGTTTCATTGGTAGAATTTTGGGAATATGTGGTTCATCTGTAAAGGACACCGCTTATAAAACACTAATACGACCTATTTTTGAGTACTGCTCGAGCGTTTGGAATACCTATCAGGTCGGATTAAGGGAGGACATAGAAGCAATTCAGAGGCGGGCTGCTATATTTTTTACTGGCGCGAGAGTTATGGAAATGCTTCAGGAAGTCGGGTGGGAGTCTCTAGAGGAAAGGGGGCGTTCTTCTCGGGAATCGCTACTGAGGAAATTTTTGAGAACCAGCATTTGAGGCTGACTGCAGTACAATTTTACTGCCGCCAACTTATATTTCGCCGAAAGACCACAAAGATAAGATAAGAGAGATTAGGTCTCGTACAGAGGCATATGTTGTTGTTGTTGTGGTCTTCAGTACTCAGACTGGTTTGATGCAGCTCTCCATGCTACTCTATCCTGTGAAAGCTTCTTCATCTCCCAGTACTTACTGCAACCTACATCCTTCTGAATCTGCTTAGTGTATTCATCTCTTGGTCTCCCTCTACGATTTTTACCCTCCACGCTGCCCTCCAATGCTAAATTTGTGATCACTTGATGCCTCAAAACATGTCGTACCAACCGGTCCCTTCTTTTTGTCAAGTTGTGCCACAAATTTCTCTTCTCCCCAATCCTATTGAATACTTCCTCATTAGTTATGTGATCTACCCATCTAATCTTCAGCATTCTTCTGTAGCACTACATTTCGAAAGCTTCTATTCTCTTCTTGTCCAAAGTAGTTATCGTCCATGTTTCACTTCCATACATGGCTACACTCCATACAAATACTTTCAGAAACGACTTCCTGCCATTTAAATCTATACTCGATGTTAACAAATTTCTCTTCTTCAGAAACGCTTTCCTTGCCATTGCCAGTCTACAATTTATATTCTCTCTACTTCGATCATCATCAGTTATTTTGCTCCCCAAACAGCAAAACTCCTTTACTACTTTAAGTGTCTTATTTCCTAATCTAATTCCCTCAGCATCACACGATTTAATTTGATTACAATCCATTATCCTCGTTTTGCTTTTGTTGATGTTCATCTTATATCCTCCTTTCAAGACACTGTCCATTCCGTTCAACTGCTCTTCCAAGTCCTTTGCTGTCTCTGACAGAATTACAATGTCATCAGCGAACCTCAAAGTTTTTATTTCTTCTCCATGAATTTTAATACCTACTCCAAATTTTTCTTTTGTTTCCTTTACTGCTTGCTCAATATACAGATTGAATAACATCTGGGAGAGGTTACAACCCTGTCTCACTCCCTTCCCAACCACTGCTTCCCTTTCATGCCCCTCGACTCTTATAATTGCCATCTGGTTCCTGTACAAATTGTAAATACCCTTACGCTCCCTGTATTTTACCCCTGACACCTTTAGAATTTGAAAGAGAGTATTCCAGTCAACATTGTCAAAAGCTTTCTCTAAGTTTACAAATGCTAGAAACGTAGGTTTGCCTTTTCTTAATCTTTCTTTTAAGATAAGTCGTAAGGTTAGTATTGCCTCACGTGTTCCAACATTTCTGCGGAATCCAAACTTATCTTCCCCAAGGTCCGCTACTACCAGTTATTCCATTCGTCTGTAAAGAATTCGCGTTAGTATTTTGCAGCTGTGACTTATTAAACTGTCACACCTGCTTTCTTTGGGATTGGAATTATTATATTCTTCTTGAAGTCTGAGGGTATTTCGCCTGTCTCTTACATCTTGCTCACCAGATGGTAGAGTTTTGTCATGACTGGCTCTCCCAAGGCCGTCAGTAGTTCTAATGGAATGTTGTCTACTCCCGGGGCCTTGTTTCGACTCAGATCTTTCAGTGTTCTGTCAAACTCTTCCCGCAGTATCGTATCTCTCATTTCATCTTCATCTGCATCCTCTTCCATTTTCAGTAGATCGCCCTTGTATAAAACTTCTATATACTCCTTCCACCTTTCCGCCTTCCCTTCTTTGCTTAGAACTGGGTTTCCGTCTGAGCTCTTGATGTTCATACAAGTGGCTCTCTTTTCTCCAAAGGTCTCTTTAATTTTCCTGTAGGCAGTTTCTATCTTACCCCTAGTGAGATAAGCCTCTACGTCCTTACATTTGTCCTCTAGCCATCCCTGCTTAGCCATTTTGCACTTCCTGTCGATCTCATTTTTGAGACGTTTGTATTCCTTTTTGCCTGCTTCATTTACTGCATTTTTATATTTTCTCCTTTCCTCAATTAAATTCAATATTTCTTCTGTTACCCACGGATTTCTATTAGCCCTCGTCTTTTTACCTACTTTATCTTCTGCTGCCTTCACTACTTCATCCCTCAGAGCTACCCATTCTTCTTCTACTGTATTTCTTTCCTCCATTCCTGTCAATTGTTCCCTTATGCTCTCCCTGAAACTCTCTACAACATCTGGTTCTTTCAGTTTATCCAGGTCCCATCTCCTTAAATTAGCACCTTTTTGTAGTTTCTTCAATTTTAATCTACAGTTCATAACTAATAGATTGTGGTTAGAGTCCACATCTGCCCATGGAAATGTCTTACAATTTAAAACCTGGTTCCTAAATCTCTGTCTTACCATTATATAATCTATCTGATACCTTTTAGTATCTCCAGGATTCTTCCATGTATACAATCTTCTTTTATGATTCTTGAACCAAGTATTAGCTATGATTAAGTTATGCTCTGTGCAAAATTCTACCAGACGGCTTCCTCTTTCATTTCTTCCCCCCAGTCCATATTCACCTACTATGTTTCCTTTTCTCCCTTTTCCTACTGACGAATTCCAGTCACCCATGACTATTAAATTTTCGTCACCCTTCACTATCTGAATAATTTCTTTTATTTGGTCATACATTTCTTCAATTTCTTCGTCATCTGCAGAGCTAGTTGGCATATAAACTTGTACTACTGTAGTAGGCGTGGGCTTTGTGTCTATCTTGGCCACAATAATGCGTTCACTATGCTGTTTGTAGTAGCTTACCCGCACTCCTATTTTCCTATTCATTATTAAACCTACTCCTGCATTACCCCTATTTGATTTTGTATTTATAACCCTGTATTCACCTGACCAAAAGTCTTGTTCCTCCTGCCACCGAACTTCACAAATTCCCACTATAACCAACTTTAACCTATCCATTTCCCTTTTTAAATTTTCTAACCTACCTGCCCGATTAAGGGATCTGACATTGCACGCTCCGTTCCGTAGAACGCCAGTTTTCTTTCTCCTGATAACGACGTCCTCTTGAGTAGTCCACCCCCGGAGATCCGAATAGGGGACTATTTAACTCCGGAATATTTTACCCAAGAGGACGACATCATCATTTAATCATACAGTAAAGCTGCATGCCCTCGGGAAAAATTACGGCTGTAGTTTCCCCTTGCTTTCAGCCGTTTGCAGTACCAGCACAGCAAGGCCGTTTTGGTTAATGTTACAAGGCCAGATCAGCCAATCATCCAGACTGTTGCCCCTGCAACTACTGAAAAGGCTGTTGCCACTCTTCAGGAACCACACGTTTGTCTGGCCTCTCAACAGATACCCCTCCGTTGTGGTTGTACCTACGGTACGGCTATCTGTATCGCTGAGGCACGCAAGCCTCGCCACCAGCGGCAAGGTCCATGGTTCCGGGGGGGGGGGGGGGGGAGGGGGGGGGGGGGGGACAGAGGCATATAGGGAGTCATTTTTCCCTCGTTCTGTTTGGGAATGGAACAGGGAGAGAAGATGCTAGTTGTGGTACGAGGTACCCTCCGCCACGCACCGTATGGTGGATGGCGGAGTATGTATGTAGATGTAGATGTAGACATCTCTAAAAAGGGCAGTCAAAGAAATTCGGAAGGAAAACATAAGCACAAAGGAGGTAACTTGGAATAAACCATGGGAAACAAAAGGAATACTTCAATTGATCGATGAAAGAAGGAACTACAAAAATGTCGCAGGAAACTCAGGAACAGAGAAATACAAGTCGCTGAGGAATGAAATAAATAGAAAGTGCAGAGAGGCTAAGACGAAATGGCTGCAGGAAAAAGAAATCGAAAAGAAAAGATTTTCGGAAGGACAGACTCAGCATAGAGGAAAGTCAAAACATCCATCGGTGACATTATAAGCCAAGGTGATAACATTAAGAGTGCTACGGGAATTCCACTGTTAAATGCAGAGGAGAGACCACGTAGGTGGAAAGAGTACACTGAAGGCGTCTATGAGGGGGAAGATTTCTATAATGTGATAGAAGAAGATACAGGAGTCGATTTAGAAGAGATAGGGGATCCAGTATTAGAATTTTAAAGAGGTTTGGAGGACTTAAGATGAAACAGGGCAGAAGGGATAGATAACATTCTATCAGAATTTCTAAAATCATTGAGAGAAGTGGCAACAAAACGACTATTCACGTTTGTGTGTAGAATGTATGAGTCTGGCGACATACCACCTGACTTTCGGAAAAGCATCATCCACAATATTCCGAAGACGGTAAGAGCTGACAAGTGCGAGAATTGCCGCACAATCAGCTTAACAAGTCATGCACCCTAGCTGCTTAGAAGAAAAATGTACAGAAGAATGGAAAAGAAAACTGAGGATGCTATAGATGACGATCAGTTTGGCTTTAGGAAAGGTAACGGCATTAGAGAGGCAATTCTGACGTTAGGGTTAATAATGGAAGCAAGACTAAAGAAAAATCAAGACACGTTCATAGGATTTGTCGACCTGGAAAAAGAGTTCGACAATGTAAAACGGTGTAAGATGTTCGAAATTCTGAGAAACGTAGGGCTAAGCTATGGGGGAAAGACGGGTCATATATAATGTGTATAACAACCAAGAGAAAATAATATGAGTGGAAGACTAAGAACGATGTGCTCGTATTGAAAAGGGTGTAAGACAAGGATGAAACCTTTCATCATTACTGTCCAATCTGAACATCGAGGAAGCTATGATGGAAATAAAAAAAAAGATTCATGAGTGGAATTAAAATTCAAGGTGAAATGATATCAATGATATGATTCACTGATGTCATTGCTATCCTGAGTGAAAGTGAAGAAGAATTATATGATCTGCTGAACGGAATGAACAGTCTAATGAGTACAGAGTATGGATTGAGAGTAAATCGAAGAAAGACGAAAGTAATGAGAAGCAGTACAAATGAGAATAGCGAGAAACTTAACATCAGGATTGATGGTCATGAGGTAGATGAAGTTAAGGATTTCTGGCTATGAGCGCTATGGGACTTAACATCGGAAGTCATTAGTCCCCTAGACTTAGTACTTAAACCTAACTAATCTAAGGACATTACACACATCCATGCCCGAGGCAGGATTCGAACCGGCGACCGGAACAGCAGCGCGGTTCCAGACTGAAGCGCGTAGAACCGCTCGTCCACAACGGCCGGCTAAGGATTTCTACTACTTAGGCAGTAAAAGAACTAATGATGAACGGAGCAAGGAGGATATCAAAAGCAGAATAGCAGTGACAAAAGGGGCGTTTTTGACCAAGAGAAGTCTACTAATATCAAATATCGGCCTTAATTCGAGGAAGAAATTTCTGAGAATGTACGTCTGGAGTATAGCGTTGGACGGTAGTGGACTGTGGGAAAACCGGAACAGAAGAGAATCGAAGAATTTGTGATGTAGTGCTAAGGACAAATGTTGAAAATTAGGTGGAGTGATAATCTAAGGAATGAGGAGGTTCTGCACAGAATCAGAGAGGAAAGGAATATATGGAAAACACTGGTATAGAGAAGGGACAGGTTGATAGGATATCTGTTAAGGCATGAGGGAATGATTTCCGTGGCACTAGAGAGAGCTGTAGACAGGATACATTCAGTAAATAATTGATAACGTAGTTTGCAGGTGCTACTCTTAAATGAAGAGGTTAGCACAGGAGAGGAATTCGTGGTGGGCCGCATCAAACCAGCCAGAAAACTCATGATAAAAAAAAGCATGGATCTCGGCATCCTCCTGAGTGTGCTTTGCTTGTTAAGAGTGGGACACAGCTGCCTGAGCCTCTCGTGTACTTTTGTTGGTACATGTTGTATGTTGTACGTGATTCACCCATGTGAGTTTCCGATCCAGCCAGACATCGAGTATCTCACTTTTTTACTGAAATGTATTGGGCGTGTGTGTAGTGTAATTTGCCTGCAGTGCTGATTTCTGTGTAGTTATTTGTGTCTTCGCGTTAACCTTGGTACACCGTTTCTCAAACGAAGACTCCACAGTCCTGAGTGCTATCTGTAATCTTGAGTTAATGTTTTGTGGTTTCCAGTCTTGCTCTAGGATGCCAGTGTCATCTGTGCAGATGGCAACCACTGTTGTATGTGCTGATATAATATCGTTAATTCAGACGTTATTTTAGAGGCTAAACAATAGGGGTGCCACGATTCTGCTCTAGGGTACTCCAGCTCGAATACTGTGTTCTGCTGATTGTCTTCCTGAATATCAGAGCCGAAAGTACCGTTCGTGATGTATGAGTGCATTAAACATACTAGTTCTTCGGTATATCCAATGTCTCTGAGTTCGCGGACGATGCCATTGTGCCAGGGACGATTGAAGGTTTTTCCGATGCCCATGAACACAGCCCCAGCCACTTCGTTGGTGTTCTAGCCGCCTGTTATGTGTTCTACTACAAGGTGGAGTAGTTGTGTTGCAGAGTGGTGATCACTGAAGGCGAATTACTGTGGACTCGGTGTTTAGTTGTTGAGGCAGAGTACCTGGCGAGTTGTTTTCGAATCACTTTCTCAACAATCTTATTGAGCGAGCTCAGTAGGCTGACGGGACGGATTAGTCTTTCCGTGGCATCTTGAACATAACAGGCAAGTTTTAGTGCCGTAGGATGACATTACTGATGCGTGTTAAATGTACTGCGGCTTTGTCCGTGAATTCCTTGAGCACACAGTCTTGAACGCCACCTGGACTAGCTGAGATGTGCTTAATAGCCCATTGATTTCATGTATGCTAACACGTTTGATTTCGTTGTCCGCTTGCTGGGATTCAAGTCGTGTAACCTAGCCCGTTTCATGTGTGAATACTGGGTCTGAAGGAACCAGGTTCAGTATGAAGGACGCTGCTAGTGGCCTCGCCTTCTCCACAGATTAGCTAGGTCCATCAGGCACTTGTCGAGTCCGTGTTTAGTGTCGCTCTCTGGTGAAATGCAGAGCTACATATCACAGATCCTGTCGTGTAGCATCCAATTCAGCGAGTTACTAGTCCCACTATGTGTTTCTAAATGTTTGCATATTTACCGACACACTGTCGTAACCGCACCACAGTCGGTGAACGGGACAGTAGGTGAAGGACCAGGATTGATTTCCCGCACACCTGGAAATGAAGTCCCTTGCTTTTTGACAGAGCGTAGAGGAACGATGCGGGAGAACCGCACCGCCGTACTAGGCAAGGTCCTAATGTTGGCGGTTTGCCGTTGCCTTTCTCCGACCATAATGGGGAAGAATGATGATGATGAAACAACACTTAGTCATCTCGGGGCAGGTGAAATCCCTGACCCCCCCCCCCCCCCCCCCCCTGCTCGGAAAGCGATAACGCTACAGCGAGACCACGAGCTGCGAAATTCTGCCCACATATTCTAGTGGAATAGGTTTCATGAGGACAGACAGACTCTCGTGCACAGAGAGATTAATAGTCACAACGCTAACATCACTCATGACAGCATTGCGAAAGTGTGACTGCATGATATAGTCTTGAAGAACATACTTATATGCTTTGTATGGTGTCTATAAACTGGATGAATGTTACTTGTGATCTAAATTACAACACTTAGTGGTCACTAACTCTCGCATAAAGGTTTTCCCCACTTCAGAAGAGAATTAAGCACAGTCAAAAAATGTAATCAAAAGCACTCTGTCTTTTATCAATTATACACACATCAAAAAATGTTTTGCATCACCTCGGTTCCCAGAACTCCTGAAGTTTCACGTTGACTGTGGATATTCTAACACAGACATAGTCCCTTTGACTGTTCAGGGATGTCACTAAACCCACACAAAGGTGTAAACAACCATGCATGAGCAGCGCCTATTAGACGGACGGGGTCCGACAGTGGATCAGTCCCAGTCATTCCAACAGGAAGGAGGTAAACGGCTCGTTGTGTCTGTATTCAACCATGCCTAGATGGTCAGTAATGCGGTTCGATCGCGTCCGCATTGTTACTTTGCGATAGGAAGGGCTCTCCACAAGGGAAGTGTCCAGACGTCACGACGTGAACAAAAACGATGTTGTTCGTACATGGAGGAGATACAGAGAGACAGGAACTGTCGATGACATGCCTCGCTCAGGCCGCCCAAGGGCTGCTACTGCAGTGGATGACCGCTACCTACGGATTATGAGCCGCGCTTAGTGGCCGCGTGGTTAGAAACGCCATGTCACGAATCGCGCAGCCCCTCCCGCCGGAGGTCCGAGTCCTCCCTCGGGCATGGATATTTGCGGTGTCCTTAGCATAAGTTAGTTTACGCAGTGTGTAAGTCTAGGGACCGATGACCGCAACAGTTTGGTCCCTTTGGAATTCACAAACATTTGAACATTTTTGAACAGATTATGACTCGGAGGAACCCTGATAGCAACGCCAACATGTAGAATAACGCTTTTCATGCAGCCACAGGATGTCCTGTTACGACTCAAACAGTGCGCAATAGGCTGCGTGATGCACAACTTCACTCCCGACTTCCTTGGCGAGGTCCAACTTTGCAACCACGACACCATGGAGTGCGGTACAGATGGGTTCAACAACATGCCGAATGTACTGCTCAGAATTGGCATCACGTTCTCTTCAACGATGAGTGTCGTTTATGCCAATCGTCGGAGACGTGTTCTGAGGCAACCCGGTCAGGCTGAACGCCTTAGCCACTCTCTCCAGTGAGTGCAGCAACATGTAGGTTCCGTGCTGTTTTGGGGTGGCATTATGTGGGGCCGACGTATTCCTTTGGTGGTCATGGAAGACGCCATAACGGCTGTACGCTACGTGAATGCCATCCTCCGACCGATAGTGCAACCATAGCGGCAGCATATTGGCGAGGCGTTCGTCCTCACGGACAACAGTTCGCACTCCCATCGCGCACATCTTGTGAAGGATTCCTTCAGGATAATGACATCGCTAGACTAGAATGTCATGTTCTCCAGACGTGAGCCTTACCGAACATACCTGGGATAGATTGTAAATGGCTGTTTATGGACGACGTGACCCACCAACCACTCTGTGGGATCTACGCCGAATCGTCGTTGAGGAGTGGGACAATCAGGACCAACAGTGGCTTGATGAACTTGTGGATAGCATGCAGATAGTTTGAAACGACATGCATCAATGCTAGAGGACGCGCTACTGGGAATTAGAGGTACCAGTGTGTACAACAATGTCGACCACCACCTGTGAAGGCGGTTCAACATGTAATGCGTGGTTTTCATGAGCAATAAAAAGGGCGGAAATGGTGTTTATGTTGTTCTCTATTCCAATTTTCTGTATAGGTTCCGGATCTCTCGGAACCGAGGTGATGCAAAACTTTTTTTTGATGGGCGTAGTTCTTCAGACACCCATTCTTGAAAATCACAAAGAAACATTCTCTTTAATACCTGAAATATTCTAGTATTGCTTATTGGTTATTTTTTCCTTTTACGGAAGTCAGTAGGAATTCTCTTAATCGCATTTTTTCAGATGAGCAAGATATAAACGTCAACCTGTGTATTCACAAGTGAAATTATGCTTCCTTGTGGTGATGGTGTAGTGCCACAGTAACATGTAAACAGATAGTCGAATAGCTGCACTCTGGAAGATATCAAGGTAAATTACACTTGAAAATAATTTACGAATGTAAAGAGGACTTAGTTTATGTATATCGTTACGAGTGGAAGTGATATTGACTGAAAAAGCCGATTTAATTGAGCTCGAGAATATTTACCTCCTTTACATCTACATAAAGCATGGGTGCTAAGCCTCAGGGTTGTTCACTTGTGCCATCTTACAAAACTGATACTTCATTTAGTTAAATTTATAAAAGATGCAAACTGGAAATAAAGACAGAAATTTGCATTGCCTTTGTAATTATTATTGCAGCTCAAGAATATACAAGTTTTACAGTACACTGTTTCAAATTCTAAACGTGGCAGGGGTAAAATACGAAGCTGTTAACAGTTTGTGCACAAACCAGATGGCAGTTAAAAGAGTTGAGGGGCATGAAAGGGAATCAGTGGTTGAGAAGGTAGTGAGACAGGATTGTAGCGTATCCCCGATGTTATTCAATCTATATATTGAGCAAGCAGTAAAGCAACAAAAAGAAAAATTTGGAGTCCAGGGGAAGAAATAAAAACTTTGCAGTTTGTCAATGATATTGGCAGAAACAGCAAAGGACTTGGAAGACTGTTTGACGGGAATGGACAGTGTCTTGAAAGGAGGATATAAGATAAAATCAACGAAAGAAAAATAAGGATAATGGAATGTAGTTGAATTAAATCAAGGGATGCTGAGGGAATTAGATTAGGAAATGAGCAACTTAAATGGTAGATGAGTTTCGTTATTTGGGCAGCAAAATAACTGATGGTGGTCGAAGTAGAGAGGATATAAAATGTAGACTGGTAACGGCAAGCAAACGTTTCTGAAGAAGATAAATTTGTTAACATCGAGTATAGATTTAAGTGTTGTGAAGTCTTTTCTGAAAGTATCTGTGTGGAGCGTGGCCCTGTATGGAAGTGAAACAAGGACGATAAACAGTTTAGACAAGAAGAAAAGAGAAGCTTTTGAAATGTGGTGCTACTGAAAATCAGGTGAGTAAATCACGCAACTAATGAGGAGGTAGTTAATGGACTCGGGGAGACAAGACGTTTGTGACACATCTTGATCATAACAAGTGCTAGGCTGATAGGACACATTCTGATACACAATGGGATCACCAGTTTAGTGCTGGATATAAGCGTGGGGGCGGGGATAAAAATCGAGGATGGCGGCCAAGAAATGTATAAGTGAGCAGATTCAGAAGGATGTAGGTTGCATCAATTACTCTCGCGCCTTCGCGTTTCAATGGATTAGGCCACTCCCGCCCAAAAGACCTTCAGCAGAGAGCTACCGTAGAAGACGCAGTGGTGGAAGTCGAGCAGTGGGTTCAGAGCTGAAAGCCAAATTTGCTGACGAGTAACCAAAACACGTAATATACTCCATCTACAGAAGTTTTCAAATATAACTGACAATTTCCGAGTTGCACCATCAGCTGCTTACATAAACTTTATTAAGTTGCTGCTAGTTTTTTTATACGCCTGGATCACCTTCTGACACTCTCCAGACAATTCATTATAGCATTTTGCTTTCTGAAGCATTATTAAATGCTGCTGTAATAGACAAACATCAGTGTCCAGACTTTTCCAGATAGCTTAGAGATGTTAGTAACATTTTTAACAACATTGATGCTTACCTATTTCGCTTAATATTAAGGCAACAATTTGAAATATGTCAGAGATTAAAATGCTAGAACGAATTTTTTGATGACTACCAGAGGATTGTCCATGTAGACGATCAAATTAACATCATCTTAACGTTTCTGACAGTACCCCATTGTGTAAATGCACAAAGATGTCTTCTTCATAAAACATATGCCAGCTGTGAAGCACCACTGTATTAAAAATGTCTTGGAAGACCATGTAAAGACCCACAAGATTGTTATTAAATGATTTATCTTGATCGCAGTGTGACATCAGTTGCAATTTGATTACAGATCAGGTCATTGGATCTGACAATGTGGGACCATGAGCCCCCATTTAAACATGGGGCACCAAACCAGACCACTAGCACATTGTCGAGGAGTATAAATTGAGAGCCTTACTAAGTGACTTTTTCATGGCTACACCATCAAGCCTTGACCTGGTAAGGAGACTAAACATTAGCATATACAGCTATTTTCGTAATGAACTTTTTATTTGTATTTATGTCGATGAATGTATTTTTTATGTATTCCTGATTTTTGTTCATATGTAGGTATAACACTACGCTAAAAAACAGAATTTGGTATGTATTGTACAAAGTCTAAAATAACGATGAGAAGCATGAGTTGTCAAGCCCTACTTTGTCAAAATATTCTATTATTATTCCCAGATTCGCATTTTTAATTCAGCTCTTCAGCTTTGGCAAGGATATGCAGATAGTTCGCGCTATAGCTGACAGACACACCCTCAGAACGGTCAACAGCTATTTTCAGTTTTCATGAGACAAGGTTACAAGATAACTGGTGAAAATGAATGTTACAGACAAAATTAATAAAACGAGACGCAGGCTTATTGCTTAGACTGAAAGGCAGGATTAAAAATAAAGACAATAAGTGCATTGTGGAATAAAGATCAGTAATGGGATAAGTGAAAATTAGGAAAAGAGATATACAAGAAACAATACAGCAGAAGCAGAACTTAGTCGCAGCTCAACCGTCGTTTATTGTGAAAGCAGATATCGTAGGACACCTATTCCTGACCCAATCACATAAGCTGTAAATACAGTCTGAGGTGTAACTAACCGCCGCATATCTTGACCCATCTATTGTTTCCAATCTGTCAACTGCAAGAACACTAGAACGCCAATGAGTTGAAAGTTAGTAAATGTGTCAAAAATTGAAACTTCCTGGCAGATTAAAACTGTGTGCTGGACCGAGATTCGAACTAACTCGGGACATTTGCCTTTCGCGGGCAAGTGCTCTACCAACTGAGCTGAGTAAAGAATGCCACGTCTGCACTCTTGCCAAGTTGGGAATGGAAGACCTCTTCAGAGACTTCTGCCAGTCCGCTCTTCTCCTCTGTTTCCCCTCCAGCAAAATCGCTTGCGCCAATTGCAGCGCCAGTCATGTTAATTATGCGTCTCTTCCCAGAGCCAAACAATGCCTGCTCTGGGAAGTGAACAAATTCCCACAAAATTTCCCTTCCTCTCACCTTCTGCTATTTAGCTCCTCCCAGGCCACCCAACAAGGTTAGCGTCTAAACAAAACACCAATTTTTCAGAAATTCCGTCTCCCAGGAGAGTACTTCAAATTCCTTGGCCCTACGTTCCCATCGGAGCCTGGCGTATTTCATTCTGTCGCTCTTCACCTGATTTACTTCAGACTCTACGGACTGTGAATTCAGCATGAAGTTTTTACAGTCACGAACACGCTTATTTTGGCCTCTCTTGACCGCTCCACCATAGCTTTGCGCGGGTTTCTCGCATGTTTCACTGAAAATGGGATGACGGACATTTATCAACAGGCATACTGTTTTCTGTCTGTTTCCCGGTACACCAGCATGGGGTCAACCAACCACTCATTGTCACTCAGGCAGCTGGAGTCCGCGCACCACTGCCGCTTTCTCAGGGTCTGAGCCACCCTAAACTGCCTATTGTCGCTTCCATTCGCACGCCGCCACCCAGCCACGGTCAACTCTGAATACTTCCTTGAGATCTACATCTACATCTACATGACTACTCTGCAATTCACATTTAAGTGCTTGGCAGAGGGTTCATCGAACCACAATCATACTATCTCTCTACTATTCCACTCCCGAACAGCGAGCGGGAAAAACGAACACCTAAACCTTTCTGTTCGAGCTCTGATTTCTCTTATTTTATTTTGATGATCATTCATACATATGTAGGTTGGGCTCAACAAAATATTTTCGCATTCGGAAGAGAAAGTTGGTGACTGAAATTTCGTAAAAAGGTCTCGCCGCGACGAAAAACGTCTATGTTGTAATGACTTCCATCCCAACTCGTGTATCATATCTGCCACACTCTCTCCCCTATAACGCGATAATACAAAACGAGCTGCCCTTTTTTGCACCCTTTCGATGTCCTCCGTCAATCCCACCTGGTAAGGATCCCACACCGCACAGCAATATTCTAACAGAGGACGAACGAGTGTAGTGTAAGCTGTCTCTTTAGTGGACTTGTTGCATCTTCTAAGTGTCCTGCCAATGAAACGCAACCTTTGGCTCGCCTTCCCGACAATATTATCTATGTGGTCTTTCCAACTGAAGTTGTTCGTAATTGTAACACCCAGGTACTTAGTTGAATTGACAGCCTTGAGAATTTTACTATTTATCGGGTAATCGAATTCCAACGGATTTCTTTTGGAACTCATGTGGATCATCTCACACTTTTCGTTATTTAGCGTCAACTGCCACCTGACACACCATACAGCAATCTTTTCTAAATCGCTTTGCAGCTGATACTGGTCTTCGGATGACCTTACTAGACGGTAAATTACAGCATCATCTGCGAACAGTCTAAGAGAACAGCTCAGATTGTCACCCAGGTCATTTATATAGATCAGGAACAGTAGAGGTCCCAGGACGCTTCCCTGGGGAACACCTGATATCACTTCAGTTTTACTCGATGATTTGCCGTCTATTACTACGAACTGCGACCTTCCTGACAGGAAATCACGAATCCAGTCGCACAACTGAGACGATACCCCATAGCTCTGCAGCTTGATTAGAAGTCGCTTGTGAGGAACGGTGTCAAAAGCTTTCCGGAAATCTAGAAATACGGAATCAACTTGAGATCCCCTGTCGATAGCGGCCATTACTACCTGCGAATAAAGAGCTAGCTGCGTTGCACAAGAACGATGTTTTCTGGAGCCATGCTGATTACGTGTCAATAGATCGTTCCCTTCGAGGTGATTCATAATGTTTGAATACAGTATATGCTCCAAAACCCTACAGCGAACCGACGTCAATGATATAGGTCTGTAGTTAAATGGATTACTCTTACTACCCTTCTTGAACACTGGTGCGACCTGCGCAATTTTCCAATCTGTAGGTACAGATCTATCGGTGAGCGAGCGGTTGTATATGAGTGCTAAGTAGGGAGCTATAGTATGAGCGTAATCTGAAAGGAACCTAATCGGTATACAATCTGGACCTGAAGACTTGCCCGTATCAAGCGATTTGAGTTGCTTTGCAACCCCTAAGGTATCTACTTCTAAGAAACTCATGCTAGCTGATGTTCGTGTTTCAAATTCTGGAATATTCCATTCGTCTTCCCTGGTGAAGGAATTTCGGAAAACTGCGTTCAATAACTCCGCTTTAGCGGCACAGTCGTCGAAAAACAGTACCATCGGCACTGCGCAGCGAAGGTATTGACTGCGTCTTGCCGCTTGTGTACTTTATACACGACCAGAATTTCTTCGGATAAACTAGCCTCCAGTAAATAGATGAGTTTCCAAAAAGTTTTCACGTCACGTGTATTACTTTAAAACCATCACCCAAAAACAATTATTCCAATACGTCCCTCTACAAGATGCAATGTGCCTTGTCAGTCATTTTTGTTGGCTCCACGTGAGTTCGGTGATCTTTAATGACTTCATGTAAAGGGGCATAGTTCTTGCCATCTTACAATCTCAATGTGGTTTGGCTGGGGATGTCTGATCAAATTAAACAAGAGCCTTTCTTTCCACACACCATCATAAGTAGCTATCAAGTCAACAATCCCTCTTCTATGTATCTGATCAGGTTCATAACCTGGTCCATTCGGCTCTCGTTTGGTATGAAACCTGCTTGTTCGACAACGTTCCTGGGAACATTACGCGTTGGTACATCTTGTCAGATCATGAGGGTACGTCTAACATTATCGGATATGATAGTTTTTGTAGTCCATGTGTTATGGTGTGTGGAAGAACAACGTTACATAGCCGCACTGACTCTAAATCTCTAAACGCGGTACACTCATTGGGCAATGATATTGTGACAATATACCCCTTCCACATGTGCGTGTTTTCAGGAGTGCATTCGAACCTGACTTCATTTTTATGGATGACAATTCACATATAAATCGATCACAGGAAGTGGAGGAGCTCATATCGAAAGAATATTCGGGGAATGGACTTGCCTGCCTTTTCCCCTGACAAAAATCCCATGGAGCACGTGTGAGATGTGGTGGTAAGACGTATTGCAGCATGTCCGCCTGCACCAGCGACCATCATACAACTGTCAGCGGCGCTGGTGGAGGAATGGAACGCCCTGCCACAAGACATCGTTGCCGACCTTGTGGCCAGCATCCGACCACGTTGCAGAGCAAGCATTGCCCGTCTATGGTGGTCACTCGTCCTCTTAAGAACCGTGTCCGGTCGCTTGTATTGTCCAGGGGACCATCCTAAATTGCGATGACTTCGACACAATTATATTCTTTGAATGAAAGTGTCATTTATGTTCGCCTCATCACGCGTTTCTTTCAGTTGCCTTCTGTACTATAATGTAACAACTCTTTCTACATATGATCTAAGTTTCACTGAGCTATATTACTTGGCAGTGACACTTCATGCGAAAGTTAAGTTCGTCCATTAGTTCAAATGGTTCAAATGGCTCTGAGCACTATGGGACATAGCATCTGAGGTCATCAGTGTCCTAGAACTTAGAACTACTTAAACCTTACTAACCTAATGACATCACACACATCCATGCCCGAGGCATTCGAACCTGCGACCGTAGCAGTCGCGCGGCTCCGGGCTGAAGTGCCTAAAATCGCTCGGTCACGACGGCCGGCCGGCCGTTAGTTCTGCACGCCAATGTGTAGTAAAGACTATGAATGTATCACTTACTGTATAGCATGCTGTGTTACGACTGTAACACGTGGTTTGCTTTTCACATCACAGTGTAGAAAAACCATAATTAACAGACTACGCGAAAACTTCCAAGACACTGCAATTTTTGAATCGCATTTGATATCCCAAATGTCTTTCTGCTTAAGTGTTTCCGTCTTAAATGTCATCAATCCTCCAAAGTACATATTGTTTCCAGCAGCAACAGTTTCTGTCAGACATGTGCTTCCCTGAAGTAATGCATTCAGAAGTACAGAAAAATCAAAGTAATATGATCTTAAACGTTGGTTATGTGGTGTCACCGCTAGACTCCACACTTGCTAGGTGGTAGCCTTTAAATAGGCCGCGGTCCGGTAGTATACGTAGGACCCGCGTGTCGTCAGTCTCAGTGATTGCAGACGGAGCGCCGCCACAGGGCAGGTCTAGAGAGACTTACTAGCACTCGCCCCAGCTGTACAGCCGACTTTGCTAGCGATGATTCACTGCCTTCTACCCTCTCATTTACCGAGACGATAGTTAGCATAGCCTTCAGCTACGTTATTTGCTACGACCTAGCAAGGCGCCAGTATCCGTACTATTGATATTGTGAATCATGTACCATAAAGAGCGACGTTCTCCATGAATGGATTAAAGTTAATTATTCCACCAGCTACGTCCGTTTTTCTCAATTCTAATTCCCTTGTCATGTTCCAGACCTCACGCCAGCCTGCATGAGCTAAAACACGTGCATTTCGGCCTCCTTTAGTTATACGGGTTGGCTCTCCTGCCAACCACAACATTGGCGACGGGAGTAAAAGTGTTCTTATCGATATTGCCCTGATTTACTTGTGTAATGGCTTCGCCACAATCTCCAGATGTACTGTCCGAATTTTATCGCTTACAGAATCAGCAGACGCAGGCCTTACTGGATGCCCTTAGACAGCTCGTTCAGGGTCAACGTGCGATGCAAAACGATGCGGCAGCAGCCGCCTCACCGCTAACGCAGCCACAACACGCTGTTGCACCCACTTTTCGCCCTGCACTGGAAAGCTGGACGGAGTGGTCATACTAATTTGGATTCCATCTCGCCGCCTACAGAGTTCAAGGTAACGAGCGGCAGCCTTTTTTGTTATCGTCAGTAGGGGTGGCCTCGTACCGTGTAATAGTCAAATTATTTCCCCGACGCGACGTAGCAACTCTGTCGTCCTACGAAGAAATTTTGTCTGCATTAGATGCATATTTCAAAGAATCAGCCAATATAGTTGCGAAACGGTATACCTTCATTCGTACAAAACGTACGGCAGGTCAGACTAATCGGGAGTGAGTTGCAACCTTGCAAGGTCTTACTAGGGATTGTGGTTTTGAGTGTCAATGTGGACTCCCTTATTCAGATACTATGGTATGTGATGCAATTCCACAGAACGTTTCTGATGTTCGTATAAGGGAACAGATTTTGAAACTAGTAAATCCCTCCCTTCAACAAGTGATGGACATATTGGATCGGCAGGACACACTTCGCCAGCAGTGTGTCAGGTTAACCACCCCGCCGGGCGAGCTGCACGGAGCAGTAAAAGACCCTCGCGCCCCGCCGCGCCGCTGCCGCCAGGCTCTCAGCCACGTGTACCGCGCCGGCAAGCAACTACAGTGATCAAATCATGCCCGCGGTGTGCTACTAAACATTCGCGTGAGAATTGCCCGTCACGCCTATCTATTTGTTTTTATTGTAATAAAAAAGGGCATATTCAGAGTGTTTGCCAGAAAAAGCTCAGATCGGAAGCTCAAACCCGTTCCAGGCCCTTTGCGTCGCGCCGGAATCGGAATCGAACCAAGGATACTCAGGCTCGCAAAACTTCGCCCATGGAAATTCATGTAGTTCATTCCACTCCGCCCAGTGCCACTCTCTCTAACAGTGACTGTGTTCGTCCCAAAAATAGTGTGCGTCGACATCGCCGGAACTCCCGTCAAGTCGCAAGTGATTATGTACCAGTGTCAGTTCACGTTGCACGAGACAGTCGCTCTTGTCGTCAGCAGGACAATAAGCTTTTTGTAGACTTGGACATTAACAGCAAAGTGATACCATTCCAGCTCGATACCGGATCAATCAAGACACTTACAAACTGCTGGGCACACCTCCGTTGCGTGCCGCAAATGTTAAATTATCTAGCTATTCCGGTCAAGATATCCCTGTGTTAGGACAGTGCAGCCTTCTTGCAACATACAAAGGACAAACAAAACTTGTCATTTTACGTCCTTCGTTTTTCTTCTGCAGTGAACTTGTTTGGTTTCGATTTATTTCAGTTGTTTAACTTATTTATAGTAAATCAGGTCGTATCAGTTAACCAGACTGTGCCTTCAGACAGTGTTTCTCGTCTATGTGAAGAATTTGCAGACATTTTTACACCGGGCCTCGGTTGCGCTAAAAACTATAAAGCACATTTGGAACTGAAAGAAAACTTGCAAGCGAAATTTTTCAGAGCGCGCAATGTTCCCCACGCATTGCGTGATGAGGTCGCAAAAACGTTACAAGATTTGGAATCACAAGGTGTAATTGAACGTGTGCAGGCTTCTCTCTGGGCATCACCCTTAGTAATTTTGTCAAAACCTTCCGGAAAGTTGAGACTTTGTGTGGACTTCAAGGCAACAGTGAATCCACAACTAGTGGTTGCAACTTTTCCTTTACCCCGCCCGGAAGATCTTTTTGACAAACTGTGCCCGGGTAAATATTTTTCGAAGTTGGACTTAGCAGATGCGTACTTGCAAATACCGGTGGACGAAGAATCTCAGCGCGTTTTGGTGGTTAACACGCATCTTGGGTTGTATCGATTCAAACGACTGCCATTCGAGTGTGCATCCGCCCCTGCGTTGTTTGAGCAATATCTACAAACTGTTTGTGCGTCGGTCCCTACTTCAGCAAATTATCTGGACGATATTGTAATCTCCGGATAGACGGAAGAAGAACATTTGGCCAATCTCAGAACATTATTTCAGGTGTTGCGACAAAATGGTCTTCTCTTGCGGAAGGACAAATGTGTGTTTTTTGCTCGGGATTTGCCATACTTGGGACATGTACTTAATGCCCAAGGCATACATCTCAGTCCAACGCACCTTCGTGCTATACAAGACTTGCCTTCGACGCAGAATTTGAAGCAGCTACAGAGTGTGCTGGGAAAAATTACGTATTACAATAAATATGTGCCGCATGCCTCTTCCATTTCAGCTCCGTTTCATCGCTTACGCCGTATGGGTGTTCCGTTCGTCTGGACGACGGAATGCGAAAGCGCCTTTCGCCAGTTGAAATCGGCGTTGCTTTCCATTACTTGCCTTACGCCATTCGATCCCCAGAAGCCCCTTCTGTTGATGGTGGAAGCATCGGATTTCGGGATCGGTGCTGTGCTTGGCACAAAGATGGATCGCACGATCGCCCTATTGCCTTTGCGTCCAAATTGCTCTCGTCTGCTCAAAGAAATTATTCACAGGTCGAGTAAGAAGCTTTGGCGCCACCGCCGCCGCCGCCGCCGCCGCCGCCGCCTGTTCTCCCGCCGGTGACGCCCGCAGTGGACACTTCGCTGCAACCGCCGGGCGCCTCCCTGGGTCACGCGCCGCCGATCGCTTCCCGTGACCAGTTGTCCTCCGACATGGAACTCTTGCCCGCTCCGGACCATATGTCGTCTTCGCCCGTCGGGTGCCCCGGCCGGATGGAGGTCGACCTTTGGGCCCCTCCTGTCTCTCTACGGGCGCAGACACCCCTTGTTGGCGTGCACCCTGGAGCAGGTTTTCAGGCGTTTTCTAGCTCCCCGCGGTCCGAATGGCCGGGTGCGGGTGGCACAGACTCGCCTGTTGTTAGGCTCCCCATCTCGTCGCATACATCAACATGCGGTCCTTCCCGAGGTGGGCGGAAGCCTTATGCCACAACCGTTCGCCGATTTGCGGGGGAGGAATGTGGTGTCACCGCCAGACTCCACACTTGCTAGGTGGTAGCCTTCAAATCGGCCGCGGTCCGGTAGTATACGTAGGACCCGCGTGTCGCCACTATCAATGATTGCAGACCGAGCGCCGCCACACGGCAGGTCTAGAGAGACTTCCTAGCACTCGCCCCAGTTGTACAGCCGACTTTGCTAGCGATGGTTCACTGACTTCTACGTTCTCATTTGCCGAGACGATAGTTAGCATAGCCTTCAGCTACGTTATTTGCTACGACCTAGCAAGGCGCCAGTATCCGTACAATAGATATTGTGAATCATGTACCATAAAGAGCGACGTTCTCCATGAATGGATTAAAGTTAATTATTCCACCAGCTACGTCCGTTTTTCTCAATTCTAATTCCCTTGTCATGTTCCAGACCTCACGCGAGCCTGCGTGAGCTAAAGCGCGTGCATTTTGGCCTCCTTTAGTTATACGGGTTGGCTCTCCTGCCAACCACAACAGTTTCCTCCTAAAATTTATTGTCAATTTGGAGCGCCAGACCCTTGAATTGTAACAACCTTCACAATAGCGAAGTACAGGGTGACCCAAAAGTCCGTTAACATTTGAGGAGCGCCGGAACAAAACTCGATATATCCACTTTTGCTGTATTCTCGTGTTTGAGCTGTAGGGGGGAGATACAGGAGTAATAATACAAGCTGCCACAAAATAATTTTCAACACAACGCGACATCAAGTGTTTTGTGGTGTGTTTCTTATTTTTATAGCTTGTGGAGCCATTTACTTTCTGTATTAACAGCAAATGCGGATTTATCGGTTTTTGGTCCGGCGCTCCTCATTTGACAATGCATTAGTTCAGGGAGTAATCTAAGGTAAAAATTGAAACACACGCCTCAAATAACGTATCACTTTGGTTCAAATGGCTCTGAGCACTATGGGACTTAACATCTGAGGTCATCAGTCCCCTAGAACTTAGAACTACTTAAACCTAAGTAACCTAAGAACTTCACACACATTCATGCCTGAGGCAGGATTCGAACCAGTGACCGTAGCAGTCGTGCGGTTCCGGACTGTAGCGCCTAGAACCACTCGGCCACCGCGGCATATCGTTTTATTGAAGCCTAAAACGAGCACAGAAACTGGCCAACAGATGGCGCTGAACAGCAACACGTCTGTGACGTCGCGAGAGAATCGTGTATAAAATGAGCTGTACTGAAAGAGAGAGAGGGAGAGAGAGTCAGAGCATCCCTAGCCTAGCTGATAAACACCAGCTGGAAGGTGCCACTTTAATGCAATATGGCGCTCAAATCCATATTGCTACACGTGTGAAAAACTTCTTGCGCGCGCCGTTTGGTGAAGATCACGTGCTGAGCCGCCACGTTCGTCATGCTTGGCTCCCAGGTCACTGGACCTCAGTCCGTGTGATTATTGATTATGGGGTTACCTGAAGTTGCGAGTCTGCAGCGATCGTCAGACTTCGTTAGGGACACTAGAAGACAACATCCGACGGCAATTTCTCACCGTATCTACTGATATACGATACAGTGCTGTTCACTACTTTGTCCCACGGCTACTGGTTGTAAGCTTTTTATAAAATTTATCTGTGAATTACAATATTAAATATTCTTTTTCCAAAAGCATTCTATGCGCGTAACGTTGCTTTAAATACCGTGTTCAACCGCTGAGCACCAGTAACTGGAGGCTGGCCGCGCGTTGCGCATGTGAACGGTGTTGTGAAACAAAACTTTAAATTTTGTGAAATACTGAATTTGAAGTAATTAAAAGTAATCTAATTAAATGGCAGAGATAACTAATTCTGCACTCAGTGAAAATTATTCATCTGAAACTCAGTACTGAAGTACGTTAGAAAAAATACGTAACATGAAGTGTAAAGTTTGATTTGAAATGTCCACGAAATAAAATACTCCTCAATTCTGTAGAAAATAACTGCTTCATATTACCTACACTGTCCACTGTAAATTCATCTTCTTAACAAGTATAACACCTGAAAATTCTGATTGTGTAGTCTTTTCTCACAGGAATGCAAAGCGACATCTGCCCTGCCTTACCTCATATTCAGCATGTCTTGTGTCTGGTGTACTGCTGTTCTCGAAAGCAAATAGAAATCAGCAGATGCAGTACTATTTTGTTTCAGAAACAATCTGTGGTTTCGTGTGGCGTAACGTGCAACGCTCACAAAACAAAATATTCAAAAATTTTCCAAGTACGCTTTAGGAGTGTTTTACTTTAAAGAAACACGTTCTTTAAAAATTAAGCTCTGATTAGTCTCGAAAACCACTGTATGACACAAGAAAGAAAAATCACTCTATACAAAAATTGCAAACATTCCAATCAATTTTGTTATTTGTGAAATAATGAAAACAAAGAGATCAAATTAACACTAATAATGAATGTCATTAGTTATCTGTGGCATAAAAATTTCCTTCAATTAATAGTGCTGGCAAACAAAGATTTCATTCTTGAGCATGCATTGATTGCCTTGAGAAGTTCATCCAACAAATCTTTTCGATCAATAGAATCAATAACACATGTTTGCAAAAACAATTTTTAATCACCATAATAAAGTATTACAGATAATTTTTCTCACATTCACAAATATCAAATCTCCTTCTCTAAAAACTCAACCACTCGGTACTATCCCTCAAATAAAAATGTCCGAGCGCCGCACAACTGACCGGCGATCAAGTGAACCACAGATACTGCTTAACACAGTCAAGGATCTTATTCACTATTCGTGCAGCGCGCTCATTCATATTTGCCCCGAACACTAAAAATGAGTTATATACAATCCAGAAAACCTATGAAATCCTTGTAGAGTGTTATTGATTAACGAGGGCCGACATGTTGAGAATTTGCTGTAAAGGGCATCGTCTTTCCTAAAAATCAATTATTTCCAGAATGAGATTTTCACTCTGCGGCGGAGTGTGGGCTGATGTTAAACTTCCTGGCAGATTAAAACTGTGTGCCGGACCGAGACTCGAACGCGGGACCTTTTCCTTTCGCGGGCAAGTGCTCTCCCAACTGAGCTACACAAGCACGACTCACGACCCATCCTCACAGCTTTAATACCACCAGTAGCTCGTCCAAAACTTCCAAACTTCACAGAAGCTCTCCTGCATGCCTTGCAGAACTAGCACTCCTGGAAGAAAGGGTATTGCGGAGACGTGGCTTAGCCACAGCCTGGGGGTTGTTTCCAGAATGAGATTTTCATTCTGCAGCGGAGTGTGTGATGGTATGAAACTTCCTGTCAGATTAAAACTGTGTGCCGGACCGAGACTCGCACTCGGGACCTTTGCCTTTCCGCCTTCACTGGCGCAATCAATTATTTTATTTATTGTTTATGTATCAATGAAGCGCAATCTGTTCGTCTTCTTTTTTGGACTCTTTTGGTGTCAATAAAACCCTTTATCATTTCAAGCACATGTGTCAATTTCTACTTTTCTACCTATATTATTCCGTGAAGTATCGAATTTTCAAATATTAGCTGGTTTTCGGGTCACCCTGTAGTCAGGACGAGTGTGACGTCTTCTCGGCGTTGGCGAGTCTGTCTGGTCTTCGAGTCAGCGCTGACGGACCTGAGCGCCGGCGACGACAGTCTCCTTTGTGAACAGCGCCACTAACGCCACCTACGAAGTTCGAGGGTATGCATATCTCATCAATCATGCAGGGGGGGATCAAAAAGCAGCAGCAGCCGTATCAGTTCTTTAATTTCTAGCTTGACCGCTGTGGAAATATTTAATTACCGGCTACCAGCGCCCAGGCTAGCCGACGAGCCGCCGGGTCCAGCGTCTATCTCGGCTTCTGATCTGGCTGGCCTCGTGGCGGCTTCACAGAGCTGTTATCACGTACCGCGGGGTCGTGCGCGCCCATCTATCAGCGGTGCGGCCGATACTGGAGTATCGTGGCCGTCAGATCTCGCCTGCTAATGCCTCGACGTCCGCTGATAAAAAGCTGTCTAAGACGTCCTCCCCCCCCCCCCCCCCACACACACACACACACTCTTACTCCCAACGACTTCCACCACTCGCGGTATCTGCGACCAGCGCAGAGCGGCGAACGAGCCGTCGATAATCGGGGCAAAGGCGGTGGCGGCGATCTGAGATGCTATCACTCGTCACACGGACAGATAATTACAATCATTACTAATACGGGCAGCGGCCGATCCGGTACGAGCTGGAACCCGCCGGGGAAACGATTATCTCGTGAGAACTGATCTGGAAACTGAAAATCATACTTGATTGAGGAGGCGAGCCGAAGGGGCCATCGAGCGCGATGCACGAGATATGTGTAATTGACACATGAATCACGCGCAGTCGCCGTGCCTCGTCGAAACGTGCGCCGCGCGTGCAGCCGAAGGCTGTCTCGGGGAGCTATCGATAGTCGGGATCGACATCGGAGCGCAATGCCAGTGGCGTTGTCTGCGGTGTCTGCGCTGATCACTTACCACTCGGTCACCATCGCCTCAGCGTCAAGGAAGGCGAGAAATGACTTCCTTGGGTTAAGGTTGTAAATGTGAAATACATGTCAGTTGTAGCGATACAATCCTCCTGTCAAGCTGTTAAAGCCGCGCGGGATAGCCGAGCGGTCTTAGGCGCCTTGTCACGGTTCGCCCGGCTTCCCCCCCGTCGGAGGTTCGAGTCCTCCCTCGAGAATGGGTGTGCGTGGTGTCCTTAGTGTAAGTTACTTTAAGTTAGATTAAGTAGTGCGTAAGCTTAAGGACCGATGACCTCAGCAGTTTGGTCCCATAAGACCCTACGACAAATTTCCAATATCAAGCTGTTAAGATATGTTAAAGAAGATAGCCACTTGCACTCTGATGATGGGCATGACAAATGCTGCCCGCGCCAGGTGGGTGCCAACTGCAGATCACGGACACCGCAGGTTCTCTGTAATGTCCCACCGAGCCTGGTGGGGGACTGGTTAGCACAGTGGACTCTCCTTCGGAAGAACGACGATCAAATCCACGTCCGGCCATCCAGACTTTTAAGTTTCCAATGGTTTCCCTAAACCGCTCCTGGCAAATTCCAGGATAGTTCCTTCGAAAGACATGGCCGATTTCATTCCCCACCCTGGACACATTCTGAACTGGTGCTCCAACGAACACAATGCCAATGGGGGCGTTAAATTTACTTACTTACTTCCTTCCTTCCTTCCTTCCTTCTGTATCAGAAATGCCCACCTTTGATGTCACAACATTGGTGCAATAAGGAGACCCAATCGTTCTCCCAGAAGGTGGTTAGCAAAACCTGCGTGCCAAACACTGTCTCAGCAAATCACAAAACATAGATAACTGAATACAGCAGTACTTAAAACTAACGTTTAGCAGCAGTCGCAAGTTACGCAACAGAAAAAAGGCTTTCCGTTCGCTTCAGACCACAGCACTGTACCAACAAAATCGTGGCACAGCCACAAATATCTCCCAAGAAGATATGTGACATCAGTTACTAGAACAAAGTTCTCACTCGCATGTTTCCCTCCACACCTCTAGAGTACAGGAGTGATACACTCCCCCACATGCAGTTAGCATTCACAAGACGGCGGAGATTTTGATCATATTATTCTGGGATGGTCTACAAACTGTCAGAGAAACCCGCAAAGAATGAAAATTCCCTTCTCATCAAATATTAAAACGGTAATGACTGAAAATAGTCTCAAAATTAATGATTTAATAGCACGTTACCTATAACCACCGGATATAAAGGTACGAGATATCAGATAATGAATTTGTAGTTGTATATATTTGCTAACTTATAAACCAGACATTGCCGGGTATTCATTTTGCCAGTTTTCTATTAGAAACGAAAAGAAAAATTGAACTTTGTTCTGTAATATCACAGACAGTTTCTGTACGCTGGGTGCGGCTGCTTTGCATGTCTACAAGCGATTTTGTAAACGTCGGTGTGGCGACGTCTCTTCATAGTTCTATAGGTGGTGATTGTTTTCGCCGACTGCCGTCTGCACTTAGCAGCTGATATCTTAAAGGCCCTACCAGGTGCCAACGTTTTCTTTAAGACGACATGGCTCCAGAAGTGTCTCAGTAGTAAAGAATAAATGTATTAGAACATCATGAACGATGGACATTTTTTTTCACACATCTCAGTGTTTATGCGACATATCTTGAACTATCAGACGTACAATGATATATTAGTCTAGGTACATTCAGTGGCATATGTGGGTTCTGTCTGCAACATGTGTTGCGCATACAGCTAGTACCAAGAAATAATAGATTCAATCGTCACGCATAATGCGGCAGTATTCCATGCAGATCTGTGTTTATGACGTCATGTATCCTCAACATTGTGGGGTACCATGTAATAATTTCGTAGACGCATTTAGCTGCATATGTGAATATTGCGAGCGAAATTTATGGCGGATACAGTTAGTAGCAAAGAAGGGGTAAATTTAACGTCAAACATGATGCGACAGTTTTCCACACATCACATTCTTTATGACGTCATGTTTCCTGAACTACGATGTGTGAGAGATTCTTACACCTGCCGCGACTGTTGCCAGTCGTTAAGGTATATTTGTTGATATCGGTCCAGTTGTTTAGAACGAGAACCCGAGCGCGCGAGCGCGCGTGCGTGCATATAAAATAGCTCAAAGGCTAGTTGTTGTCAATGTCCTAACAGCTGCAATGACTGTATCGTTAATTGCAAAAAGCGAACCAATTTAATTAAACAGTAAAAATACACCATGTGATCGTAAATATCCTGACACCTGGCTAAGAATTCTTTAGAAGTTGCAGAGGCAACGGAAAAAGCATGCGAAGTTCAGAAGAACGCGAAATCCCGAAGATTGGCTACAATTTACAGACGCGCGAAATTTGGCACGGACTTCAATGCGAGATGCCTTTAATAGGTTCCACAACGAAACATTGTCTCGAAATTTGGTAGAAAATCCGAAGAAATTCTGGTCTTATGTAAAATACACAAGCGGCAAGACGCAGTCAATACCTTCGCTGCACAGTGCCGATGGTACTGTTACCGACGACTGTGCCGCTAAAGCGGAGTTATTGAACGCAGTTTTCCGAAATTCCTTCACCAGGGAAGACGAATGGAATATTCAAGAATTTGAAACACGAACCGCTGCTAGCATGAGTTTCTTAGAAGTAGATACCTTAGGGGTTGCGCAGCAACTCAAATCGCTTGATACGGGCAAGTCTTCAGGTCCACATTGTATACCGATTAGGTTCCTTTCAGATTACGTTGATACAATAACTCCCTACTTAGCACTCATATACAACCGCTCGCTCACCGATAGATCTGCACCTACAGATTGGAAAATTGCGCAGGTTGCACCAGTGTTTAAGAAGGGTAGTAGGAGTAATCCATCGAACTACAGACCTATATCATTGACGTCGGTTTGCAGTAGGGTTTTGGAGAATATACTGTATTCAATACTGAATACTGAATACTGAATCACCTCGAAGAGAACGATCTATTGATACGTAATCAGCATGGTTTCAGAAAACATCGTTTTTGTGCAACGCAGCTAGCTCTTTATTCGCACGAAGTAATGGCTGCTATCGACAGGGGATCTCAAGTTGATTCCGTATTTCTAGATTTCCGGAAAGCTTTTGACGCCGTTCCTCACAAGCGACTTCTAATCAAGCTGCGGGCCTATGGGGTATCGTCTCAGTTGTGCGACTGGATTCGTGATTTCCTGTCACGAAGGTCGCAGTTCGTAGTAATAGACGGCAAATCGTCGAGTAAAACTGAAGTAATATCAGGTGTTCCCCAGGGAAGTGTCCTGGGACTTCTGCTGTTCTTGATCTATATAAATGACCTGTGTGACAACCTGAGCAGTTCTCTTAGGTTGTTCGCAGATGATGCTGTAATTTACCTTCTAGTAAGGTCATCCGAAGACCCGTATCAGTTGCAAAGCGATTTAGAAAAGATTGCTGTATGGTGTGGCAGGTGGCAGTTGACGCTAAATAACGAAAAGTGTGAGGTGATCCACATGAGTTCCAAAAGAAATCCGTTGGAATTCGATTACTCGATAAATAGTACAATTCTGAAGGCTGTCAATTCAACTAAGTACCTGGGTGTTAAAATTACGAACAACTTCAGTTGGAAAGACCACATAGATAATATTGCGGGGAAGGCGAGCCAAAGGTTGCGTTTCTTTGGCAGGACACTTAGAAGATGCAACAAGTCCACTAAAGAGACAGCTTACACTACACTCGTTCGTCCTCTGTTAGAATACTTCTGTGCGGTGTGGGATCCGTGCCAGGTGGGATTGACGGAGGAATTCGAAAGGGTGCAAAAATGGCAGCCCGTTTTGTATTATCACGTAATAGGGGAAAGAGTGTGTCAGATATGATACGCGAATTGGGATGGAAGTCATTACAGCAAAGACTTTTTCGTCACGGCGAGATCTATTTACGAAATTTCAGTCACCAGCTTTCTCTTCCGAATGCGAAAATATTTTGTTGAGCCCAACCTACATAGGTAGGAATGATCATCAAAATAAAATACGAGAAATCAGAGCTCGAACAGAAAGGTTTAGGTGTTCGTTTTTCCCGCGCGCTGTTAGGGAGTGGAATGGTAGAGAGATGGTATGATTGTGGTTCGATGAACCCTCTGCCAAGCACTTAAATGTGAATTGCAGAGTAGTCATGTAGATGTAGATGTAGAAGTTCGTGGCGCCCTTCATCGGTAATGCTGGAATTCAGTATGGTATTCGCCCACCCTTAGCCTTCATGACAGCTTCCACTCTCGGAAGCCATACGTTCAATCAGGTGCTGAAAGGTTTCTTGGGGAATGTCAGACCATTCTTCACGGAGTGCTGCACTGAGGAGAGGTATCGATGTCGGTCGGTGAGGCCTGGCACGAAGCCGGCGTTCCAAACCATCCTGAAGGTGTACCATAGGATTCAGGTCAGAACTCTGTGCAGGCCAGTCCATTATAGGGATGTTATTGTCGTGTAACCACTCCGCCACATGCGATGCATTATGAACTGGTGCTCGATCGTGTTGAGAGATGCAATCGCCATCCCCGAATTGTTCTTCAACAGTGGGAAGCAAGAAGGCGTCCAAAACATTGTAGGTATGTGCTGTGATAGTACCAAGCAAAACAATAAGGGGTGCAAGCCCCCTTCATGAAAATCAAGACCACACTATAACACCACCGCCTACGAATTTTACTGTTGGCTCTACCTCACTTGTATACGTTTGACTAGCGCAACCTGCGACCGTTAACAGTTAAACGAATGTACAATACGTGGTAAATTAGTATTACACTACAATATCTGAGTAAATCAGTGTTACAATACAAGTCCTTATTACATACAGTTTAGTTAGCACAAAACTAAAACACACCTCGCCGTCTGCTTAAATTCCTTAGCTTGTTGTGGGCTTTAGTGATCGTGTACAGGAAGCCCATCGGTTCCTGTAAGTAGAATAAGTATTTGTCCTTTACATTCTACACTCTTATTGTTAGCTAAAGGTTTTGTTTTGTATCGGCATCTGTCAGTGTATAATACCCAGTGTTTACGTTTATTAGTGTCATTTAGACTCGGTACATTTAAGGCAGCATTTGTATAGTTTTATTAGGTCACTTTCGCGTGAACGTAAACCCTTGTTTAAATTACAAATACGAGGAATAATCAGTAAGTGCAGCTTACCGTAGGTTATTGTTTAATTCGTTTATAATATTCACTAGATAGCCCCTAAAAGTTTACTGTAGGTCACTGTCTTATTCTTTAGTATTCACTAAATAGCCCCTAGCAGGAAAATTAGCGCCAGATCTCGCTTCGACCACAAATTTTTATTTTCATTATTGAGTGTCCTTTCTGCCAACTAGAGTGTAGCTATTAATCTTGTGTGACAGTAGGTTTCTTTAAGTTTTTTATAGTAAATCAGTTATTAGCTAGATGGATAGGGACTGTGTGTGTTGTGTGCGGATGCAGGAGGAGTTGGCCAACGTCCAAACGCAGCTGGAAGCTATGTTGGCCACAATCAACAAGATCCAGAGTGCCACCTTGAGGTGCGGTGGGGATGGGTTGCCTGAGGTAGCCTCTGCTGTACTGGATGTGCTGGAGGGGGCGGGGGGGGATGTCACAGCTCTCTGTCACTGAGCCGACCTCAGGTGCGACTGAGCCGGCTGGCCCACTCTCACCTCATTGTGGGCGGCAGACTGTGTCGAGGTCTCGAGCCTCAAGGCGAAGACTGCATGGAGGAAGCAGGCTCCTGCCAAATCCCATCCACTTTGCTAATAGATTCAGTGTGCTATCTGATGCTGGGGAGGGGGGTGGGCTGAGCCGGATCAGACTGCACCTTCTGCCAGGATATTGGCCGCTCCTGCAGCAAGGTCCGGACAGGCACGTGGGGGTAGGGGGTTTGTTATTGGGAGCTCCAATGTTAGGCGGGCCATGAAGCCCCTCAGGAAGATAGCGGCTAGGGCGGGGAAGAAGTCCAACGTTCACTCGGTGTACTTGCCGGGGAGCCCTGTCCAGGATGTGGAAGAGGCTCTTCCGGCGGCTATCGAGCGTGCGGGGTGCAGCCAGCTGCAGGTTGTTGCGCATGTCGGCACCAACGGTGCCTGTCGTCGGGGTTCCGAGGAAATCCTTGGGTCCTTTCGGCGGCTGGCTAAATTGGTGTAGGCGGCGTCCATCTCTCGAGGAGTGGAAGCCAACCTGACGATCCGCAGCAATGTACCCAGGGTGGACGGGGTCCTCTGGTGGCTACGTCGACTGTGACGAAAATGGTTGTAGATTCCTCGACCTACGCTATGGGGTGGAAGGTTGTAGGACGCCCCTCGATATATCAGGGGTGCACTACACACAGGAAGCAGCTACATGGCTAGCACAGTACTTGTGGTGTGCACATAGGGTTTTTTTAGATTAGGTTCCTCCCCATGGGAAATAAACCGCTGGCCCGAAAAATTACCAATTCATGACACTGATGTGGGTGTGCCAACTGTAAAAATTGTTAGTTCGCCTCAACAGGTGATTCCAAAGGATTTAAATACGCTTAATCTCATGTTAGCAAATTATCGAAGTGTCTGTGGCAAGATCCCCGAGTTAATCTCCGAAATAAACAGTAGCAAGCCAATATTGTATAAGTTACCGAAAGCTGGTTGAAACCAGACATAAAAAGCAGTGAAATTTTGAACTGTGATTGGACAATGTTTAGAAAGGATAGGACTGATGCTATGGGAAGTGGTGTGTTCATTGCAGTTAAAAGCTGTTAAAACGCAGTTGAGATCGATACTGCGTCGGACTGTGAAATAGTCTGGATAAAGCTGTCAAGCAGACAAGGACTGACCACTGTATTAGGATGTTCTCATAGACCACCAGCATCCGCAACAAACGTCGCAGAACGTATCAGGGAAAGTCTTGAGTACATAGGAAGTAAATACCCAAATTATCCATTCGTTGTAGGTGGGGACTTTGATCTATTATCCAGTGACTGGGAAAATTACATGTTTATCACAGGGGGCAGAAGCAAAGATTCATGTGAAGTTATCCTAGGAGCGCTCTCAACAATTGGTTAGAAAACCAACTCGAGATAGGGACATATTAGATATCTTGGCGACAAACAGACCTGATCTTTTTGAGGAAGTTAACCAAGAAAAAGCTAATAGCAACCATAATGTTGTTACGGCTTCTACGTAAGTGGAAGTTTAAAAAAGGAAAAAAAACAGCGTACAGTTTTCTTGTTTTGGAAAGCAATAAAAGTGTCATTAATGAATATCTGCATAGTCACCTCCAAGCATTCACAGCGGGACACAATGATATTGAGCATCCTTGGTCCGAATTTAAAGGTATTGTCCACCATGTGTTAGAGAAGTATGTGCCTAGCAAAATTATAGGGAAGGGAACGGATCCACCTTCGTACAACAAACATATTAAAAAGTTGCTGAGAAAGCAGAGAGTTTTGCACAGTCGTTTTAAACGTAGTCACTGCCCCGCTGAAAAACAGAAACTATGCGAAATGAAAGCAGTTGTCAGTAGGACAATGAGAGACGCTTTTAACGAATTTGAAAGCAATATTTTATCTGCAGATTCTAAAAATAACCCCAAAAAATTTTCGGCGTACATAAAATCTATGACCACTAAAAATAATTCAGTACCTTCTCTTGCTGACAGTATGTGTAATGTAACTGATGTTGATAGACAGAAGGCCGAAATTCTAAACCTAGTCTTCAAAAACTCGTTTACGATAGATGACTGCAGCATCATTCCCTCGTTCAATTATCGAACAAACGAAAGGATGGCTGACATAGTGTTAAGTGTATCTGGGACTGTAAAACAGTTAAGGTCCTTAGATGCCAGAAAGGCATGTGGCCCAGACGGTATCCCCGTAAGATTTTATGTTGACTATGCCTCAAATATAGCACCATTCTTATCCGTCATCTATGAGAAATCATTGGAAAGGCGGAAAGTTCCACGGGACTGGAAAAAGGCCCAGGTCATAGCAATCTACAAAAAGGGTAGAAAATGGATGCACATAATTACCTGCCAATTTCAGACACCGATTTGTTGTGGAATCATGGAACATATTTTGTGTTCAGACGTAATGACCTTCCTAGGCTCTGAGAAGCTCATCTGCAGAAACCAGCACGGTTTTAGGAAACAGCGGTCATGCGAGACACAGATGGCCCTTTTTGTGCATGATATACAACAAGCTCTAGATACCGGCTCCCAGCTTGATGCCATATTTCTCGACTTTCGAAAGGAGTTCGACTCAGTTCTGCACTGTCGCTTGCTACAAAAAAGTGCGCGCTTACGGTCTATCCTATGACATATGCGGTTGGATTGACAGTTTTCTAACATACAGGGAGCAATATGTCGTCCTTAACGGGGTAACGTCAACAAAAACAAGAGTAACTTCAGGTGTACCCCAGGGCAGCGTAATAGGTCCTGCGCTTTTTACGATTTACATAAACAAACTGGTTGATGGTATTGACGGCGGCCTTAGACTGTTTGCCGATGATGCTGTAGTCTACAGGAAAGCAGTATCACACGAAAGTTGTGAACAAATCAATGAGGATTTGCAGAAAATAAATGCGTGGTGTAATGACCGGCAGTTATCTCTCAATATTAGTAAGTATAACCTAATGCGTATAATAAGGCGAAAATCCCGATAAATGTGTGAGTACAAAATAAATGATCAGTCTTTGGTAGCGGTAACATCAGTCAAGTATCTGGGTGTGACTATTCGAAATGATCTCGAGTGGAATGATCGGATTACACAAGTAACGGGTAAAGTGAACTGTAGATTGCGGTTTATTGGTAGCATCCTGAAGCGATGCAGTCCTTCAACAAAGGAAATAGTTTACAATACGTTAGTTCGTCAAGTCTAAGAGTATTGTTCGTCTGTATGGGACCCTTACCAGTTGGGTCTGATTCAAGAGATTGACAAGGTCCAAAGAAGAGCGGCAAGATTCGTGACTGGTACATTTAGCCATCGCGAGAGCGCTACAAATCTCATAGAAAGTTTGAAGTGGGACACACTTGCAGATAGACGGTGCGCTAAACAGAAGGGGTTGCTCACTAAATTCCGAAACCCAATCTTCACCGAGGATGTAGAGCATATATTATTACCACCAACTTTCAAATCGCGTAATGATCATCATTCAAAGATAAGGCAAATAAGAGCTCGTACTGCGGCGTTCAGACTGTCGTTTTTCCCTCGCCCGATCCGCTAGTCTAACAGAGAGGGGGAACTATGACTTTGGCGCGAATTGTGCCCTCCGCCACACACCGCTTGGTGGCTAGCGGAGTATATATGTAGATGTAGATACACATGCTGACAGATTATGTTCACCGGGCACATACTGCCATACCCACACCCTGTAATCGGATCGCCACATTGTGTACCGTCATTCGTCACTCCACAGAACGTTTTTCCACTGTTCATTCATCCAATGTTTGCCCTTCTTACACGAAGTGAGGTGTCGTTTGGTATTTACTGGCGTGATGAGTGGCTTATGAGCAGCCGCTCAACCATGTAATACAAGTTTACTCACCTCCCGCCTAACTGTCATAGTACTTGCAGTGGATCCTGATGCAGTTTGGAATTCCTGTGTAATGGTCTGGATAGATGTCTGCCTATTACACATTACGACCCTCGTCAACTGCCGGCGGTCTCTGTCAGTCAACAGACGAGGTCGACCCGTACGCTTTTGTGCTGTACGTCTCCATTCACGTTTCCACTTCTTTATCGCACAGGCAACAGCGGCCGAGTGATTTTTGGGAGTGTAGAAATCTCGCGTACAGACGTATGACAGAAATGACACCCAATCCCCTGACCACGTTCGAAGTCCGTGAGTTCCGTGGAGCGCCCCATTCTGCTCTCTCACGATATCTGATGACTACTGAGGTCGCTGATATGGAGTACCTGGTAATAGGTGGAAGCACAATGCACCTGGTATGAAAAACGTATGTTTTTGGTGGTGTCCGGTAGTTTTCATCACATAGAGTAGATGTTTAGAAGGGAGAAACAGTAACTTACGATAGAGACAAGTCTGACACACAAGAAAATTAGAATTAGGTGTAAGGAACTACTAATAGCAATTGTAAAGTGAGTCAGAGTGGTGGGCTAGCCGCCCTGTGACTGGCTGTCCCTTGTTAAGGAGCGCTGACCTAACAGGATGTGCCCTGAGCCAAGAATTCCCTCTCTGTAGCCTGGGACACGTTGTGCTCACATCTTGTCGGAACTTGCTAAGTTTTATTAGGGCCACCAGATCAGGTCTTAAATCGGCCCAGGGTTCCACACATACAACACCTGTTTACATCATAGTTACTTAAGAAATAACTACTTTAATATGACAAATGTTATCAAAATGATTTTATAATGATATTGTCAGTAAATGATGCTGACTGTGAATTAATAAAGTTAATGCTGGAAGTACTTCTGTTAGTGCTACTGCTGGCACTGGTAGTGATAGCAGTAATAATCTTAGTAATAAGGACGATATAACAGTAAAGACTTGGCAGATATAAATAGAAGTTATATGTATACGAGAGAGGTGTTTCATGGTACAGCGAGGAAATTTGAGAAGACTGCATTGGAAAATGAGGACGATCTGTTTGGAAATAAGGATGTGCAATAATCGATTAAATTTCGGCATGCAGTGGCGCAAGTCCCGCTATCGTCAGAGTGAGTCGCAAGACTGACGGCAGAGTTTTTTTTATTATTACTTTTATTTCATTTCCCCACAACTGGGGCGGGCTGGCAGCGTCAAAAACCGCTCTTCAGCCAAAGGTTACAAAAGCTGTGTTTAAAAATGGTTAAGACACATCAAAGGTGATGGCGTCAAGGTGCCAAGCGCGACCTTACATACTCCACCAAAGGCGATACTTCGCATGCGGGGAACAGATGCTGGTCGCCGTAAAGAGCTACTCGTACATATGCGCCGCCTATGGTGAAAGCGTTCAGATGTTCGATTCGCTTATTGATGTATGTTCGGTGGCGGTAACACCTTGACGACTTCCTGCAATTTCATCGCACCAAAGGCCAGATTCTTTGCCTTATCCAAATTAAAACCATATCTCCACTTATTAAGCTATTGTTTAATCTAATTTCTATGGCTTCCTTAAAAATAGAAGCCCGAAAGGAATAAGTGGATATTACAGTCTTCACGTCTCTGTAGTTCATGGTATGACTTCTATGTAAACAATGTTCTGCCACTTCTGACTTTTCTGGCTGTAATAAGCCTGTGTGTCTTTAGTGTTCCACGCAACTCTCACGAATGATGCGTGTTGTCTGACCTATACATGACGTATAACAATTTCTGCAAAGAATCTGACACTCACCCGCCTTACGAAACAACAAATCATACTTCACAGAACCGAAGAAGGATGCAATCTTCATAGGAGGCTGGAAGATCACCTTAACACGGTGTCTCTCGAGAATATCGATTGTCTTCGAGAACAGAGCACCCACATACATTAAGAAGCCACTTGATCTGAGAAAGTATTACTTCACTCTTCCATATCACGGATTCCCATTGAATACTCTGCGAATTTGTTGCTGGGATTATCAATTCACTTTAAAAATACTCCAGACGTGTGTGAGCTCTTCTTATATACCACATTACGACATCCTGTGTATTGTAAGCCAATGCATACTAATCTATATTTACATGCCAGTAGCTGTAGTCACCATTCACAAAGCCTAGGTGTCCATAAACACAAGTGCTCTGGGCGCACTGCATATTCGAGACGATAATTCGCAAGAGGAGCTTACGCACCTCAAGATTATTTTCAAAGCAAACGGATATTCCCAGCAACATATTCGCAAAGTATTTAATGTAAACGCTCGACTACAAGTACCTGATCTGGAAGAAGAAAGAAAGACTTTCACATGCCTTATGAGGGTGCTCTTTTCTCGAAGATAAGCAACATTCTCGAGAAACACCGTGTTAAGGTGATCTTCCGGCCTCCTATGAAGATTGCATCCTTCTTCGGTTCTGTGAAGGATGATTTGTTGCTTCGTATGACACGTGAGTATCAGGTTCCTTGCCGGAATTGCGATATGTCATATGTAGGTCAGATAACATACATCGTTCCAGAAAGGTGCGTGGAATACCGAAGCTACACACACTTATTACAGTCAGAAAAGTCATATGTGGCAGAACATTGTATACATAGGAGTCGTATGATGAACTTCAGTGAAGTGAGGATTTTAATATCCGCCTCTTCCTGCTGGGATCCTATTGTTAAGGAAGCCATCGAAAAATAATGGTTTAATTTGACTAAGCCATGGAATCCGGCTCGTGGTATAATGAAATTGCAGGGAAGTCGTCAAGATGTTGCCACCATCGAACATACATCGATAGGCGAATCGAACGTCTGAGGTCTCTCACCACAGGTGGTGCGTGTGTAAGTGTACCTCTTCGCCGCTGACAGCACCTGTGACCCGCAAGCGCAGTACGCCGCAGTGAAGCACTTAAGGCCGCGCTTATCTCATTGCTGTCAGTCTGACAACTCGCTCTTACGAAGGCCGGAAAGTACGCGGCCGAAATATCTGTAGGATTAGTAATATTTGCGCGAATACATGCCCGAAATTTAGTGGATCACTGTCCGCCCCCGGTAGCTGAGTAGTCAGCGCGACAGACTGTCGATCCAAAGGGCACGAGTTCGATTCCCGGCTGGGTCGGAGATTTTCTCTACTCAGGGACTGGGTGTTGTGTTGTCCTAATCATCATCATTTCATCCCCATCGACGCGCAAGTCGCCGAAGTGGCGTCAAATCGAAAAACTTGCACCAGGCGAACAGTCTACCCGACGGGAGGCCCTCGTCACACGACATTTCAGTGGATCACTCATTACGCCGATATAAGATAAAATGTTCTATGGTAACGAGTGCATACGGGGACGGTGGTAGTCATTATTTCCAGAATGAAGGATGGAATTCGGTAATCATTATTGTTGCTTTAGTAGCTATGTCATTAACTGTCTTCCGACGCTGGAGATGTTATTCAATCCTCTAATACTGTGCAAGGTGTTGCCCTGATTCAGGTTCCTGCTACTGAGAAGGACTCCGAGGAAGTGACTGAACGATGGTGTGAGACAGAAAGGATTTTGCTCAGACAGGAACGGATGTTTCTGCTATTTTGTTCAGAGAAGAGGGTTAAGGTTTAGAAGAGTATAAGTTGATAAGACAGTGGAGAAAACAGAGGATACGGAAAACTCTGCTTTTATCTGCTCAGAGTCAGAATATTTCTGCATATGTCAGTGAAATATGATCAAAAAGTCGGACATTACGATATAACGAACACAGGCTTTCGTAATCAGTTCGAGACCCGTAAGTTTCTCTGAGCAAGACCATGAAGAATAACGTCGATGTAATCAATAACGGGAAGTATGTGTGTTTGTGCACAGCCGTCCAGAAAAATGTAGACACTCTTTGATAGTTAATAACTTCGGAACAAAATGATATATCGTTGAAATTATACACGGCAGCGTAGTCACCCGTGGTCTATGGACGCCAGCACGGCAGCTCGGAGTGTTCGGTCAGAGACCTGGCTGGTCTCTGTAATAAAAAAAAACTGAAAGGAGGGATTAACAACGAACTTCAACAAATGTCATGTGACGTCCGCTAAACCAAATACAACGAACGATACCGAACAAAATGCAAAAAAAGGGGTAGCGTCTTTGATCAGTAATAGAAACGTCTTCGGTTACAGGTTCGAAACCCACCAGCTTAAATTTTGATTAATAGCCAGCATTGGTGTGGTTCATGGTGTGGGTTCCTGTAATCATGTCCTAGTTCATGAACCACGGGCAACGTATGAGTGGCCAAGTAAGTGGTCCCGACAGTCGGGATACCAGTTACTTTGGAATAAGGCTGGGCACCTCGGACATATTCTGAGTCGTGGTCACCTCTGTGCTCCTACGGCAAAGACCACCAAATCCACCGCTTAGTCCCTCAACCGTTAGGGGTAAAACCCAATGGGACGCGGGGCAAGTAAGGCTGCTTCCCTGGTACTTTAAATATGATGCTGGCAACAATCAGAGCAAAATGCCTCGGACCATTGGAGGTGACGGAGTCCCACCTCTAACTGACAAACCAGGGACTCCTAAGATACGACTTGGCAAACAAATGGTAATGAGATGGGGTGCTATTAATATCAATGGGAGCTACTCTGGGAAGAAGGTAGAGCTGTCAGAGGCTGCAAGTAAGATGGGGCTGGACGTTTTAGCTGTTAGTGAAATTCGGGTAAGGGGTGAGAAAGAAGAGGAAGTGGGAGAATACAAGGTCTACCTGTCAAGAGTCAAAGCAGGAGTAGCACAATGGGGTGTAGGGCTTTACATCAGGAAAGAAATTGAAACCAGCCTAGTTGCAGTAAGGTATGTAAACGAACGACTGATGTGGATGGATTTGACAGTGTCTAGCAAGAAAATTAGGATTGTGTCAGTATATTCGCATTTCGAAGGGACAGATCAAGATAAGATGGATAGTTTTTATTAGGCACTCAGTGATGTAGTTGTTAGAGTAAAGGACAAAGACAGTGTTCTTCTCATGGGTGATTTTAACGTCAGGATTGGAAATTGAACAGAAGGGTATGAAAAGGTTATGGGTAAATTTGGAGAGGATATGGAGGCCAAGAGGAACGGGAAACAACTCTTGGATTTCTGTGCCAGTATGGGCTTAGTAATCACAAACTCCTTTTTTAAACATAAGAACATTCACCGGTATACTTGGGAACGCAAGAGAACCAGATCTGTCATTGACTATATAATAACAGACCAGGAATTCAGGAAGGCTGTGAGGGCCACGCGTGTATTCAGGGGATTCTTTGATGACACTGATCATTATTTAATCTGCAGTGGAATTGGGATGTGAAGCCGAAAGTGCAGGAGGTCAGATCCATATGTAGGAGGATAAAAGTGGAGAAACTTCAGGATAAGGAAATCAGGCACAAGTACATAACAGCGACCTCAGAAAGGTACCAGTTAGTTGAATGTAGTCATTGGAAAAGGAATGGACAAGGTAAAGGGACACAGTACTAGAAGTGGCTAAATAATGTCTTGGAACAGTAGTGTGTAAAAGTAGGATGAAGCAAACAGCTTGGTGGAATGACACAGTCAAGGCAGCCTGTAAAAGGAAAAAGAAGGCCTATGAAAAATGGCTACATACTAGAACTCAGGTAGACAGAGAAAATTATGTTGAAGAAAGAAACAAAGCCAAACAGATAACTGCAGCATCCAAGAGGATATCTTGGGAAGGCTTTGGAAACAGGTTGGAGACTATGAGTCAAGCTGCTGGAAAACCATTCTGGAGTGCAATTAGCAGTCTTCGAAAGGGAGGTAAGAAGGGAATGACAAGTATTTTGGACAGGTCAGGAAAACTGCTGGTGAATCCTGTGGATGCCTTGGGCAGATGGAGGGAATATTTTGAAGAGTTGTTCAATGCAGGTGAAAATACGATCAGTAATGTTTCAGATTTCGAGGTAGAATGGGATAGGAATGATGATGGAAATAGGATAACACTTGAGGAAGTGGAGAAAATGGTCCACAGATTGCAGTGCAATAAAGCAGCTGGGGTAGGTAAAATTAAGTCGGAACTCATCAAATACAGTGGAATGTCAGGTCTTAAATGGCTACACAAGATAATCGAAATGGCCTGGGAGTCGGGACAGGTTCCATCAGACTGGACAAAAGCAGTAATCACACCAATCTTTAAACATGGAAACAGAAAAGATTGTAACAACTACAGAGGTATCTCTTTAATCAGCGTTGTGGGTAAAATCTTCTCAGGTATTGTTGAAAGGAAAGTGCGAGTATTAGTTGAGGACCAATTGGATGAAAATCAGTGTGGGTTTAGGCCTCTTAGAGGTTGTCAGGACCAGATCTTTAGCTTACGGCAAATAATGGAGAAGTGTTATGAGTGGAACAGGGAATTGTATCTATGCTTTATAGATCTAGAAATGGCATATGACCGGGTTCCTAGGAGGAAGTTATTGTCTGTTCTACGCGATTATGGAATAGGAGGCAAATTTTTGCAAGCAATTAAAGGTCTTTACATGGATAGTCAGGCAGCAGTTAGAGTTGACGGTAAATTGAGTTCATGGTTCAGAGTAGTTTCAGGGGTAAGACAAGGCTGCAACCTGTCTCCACTGTTGTTCATATTATTTATGGATCATATGTTGAAAACAATAGACTGGCTGGGTGAGATTAAGATATGTGAACACAAAATAAGCAGTCTTGCATATGCGGATGACTTAGTTGTGATAGCAGATTGTATTGTAAGTTTGCAAAATAATATTTCAGAGCTAGATCAGAAATGTAAGGACTATGGTATGAAGATTAGCATCTCCAAAACGAAAGTAATGTCAGTAGGAAAGAAATATAAACGGATTGAGTGCCAAATAGGAGGAACAAAGTTAGAACAGGTGGACGGTTTCAAGTACTTAGGATGCATATTCTCACAGGATGGCAACATAGTGAAAGAACTGGAAGCGAGGTGTAGCAAAGCTAATGCAGTGAGCGCTCAGCTACGATCTACTGTCTCTGCGAGAAGGAAGTCAGTACCAAGACTAAGTTATCTGTGCACCGTTCAATCTTTCGACCAACTTTGTTGTATGGGAGCGAAAGCTGGGTGGATTCAGGTTACCTTATCAACAAGGTTGAGATTACGGATATGAAAGTAGCTAGGATGACTGCAGGTACTAGTAGATGGGAACAATGGCAGGAGGGTGTCCACAATGAGGAAATCAAAGAAAAACTGGGAATGAACTCTATAGATGTAGCAGTCAGGGCGAACAGGCTTAGATGGTGGGGTCATGTTACACGCATGGGAGAAGCAAGGTTACCCAAGAGACTCATGGGTTCAGCTGTAGAGGGTAGGATGAGTCGGGGCAGACCAAGGAGAAGGTACCTGGATTCGGTTGAGAGTGATTTTGAAGTAATAGGTTTCACATCAGAAGAGGCACCAATGTTAGCACTGAATAGCGGATCATGGAGGAATTTTATAAGGGGGCTATGCTCCAGACTGAACGCTGAAAGGCATGATGATGATGATGATGATGATGATGATGATGATTATGATGATGATGACCAGCATTGGTGGCCGAATATTTCCGGCGTAAGCCGTCACCCTCATTCTGCCAACGGCCTTGCCAAAGAGGGCGGAAGAGCGGACAGGTTCAGGGCAGTCTCTTGTGACTGGGGTGGGAAAATAGGCTTAAAGGCGGAAGGGTCACCTATGAAGAACGGCATGAGGATGCACAAGGTAACGGAAACCGCTGCATTAAAGACATATATCGTGTATCCACAGGTCATGAGACTGTAATCGAGAAAAGTGTCGTAGTGATCTCTCTGTTGGCAAAAGGTACCTAAATAGCTAAATAGTTACCCATTCGGATCTCCATGAGGGGACTGCTAAAGGGGACTTGACCATGAGAAAAAAAGTGAATTATCAACAGAAGAATAACATTCTACGAGTTGGGGCGTGGAATGTCAAAAGCTTCAACGTGGTAGAGAAGCTATAAAATCTGAAAAGGAGAATGTAAAGGCTCAATCTAGATATAGTAGGGGTCAAATGGAAAGAAGATAAGAATTTCTGGTAATATGACTATAGGGTAATATCAACAGCAGCAGAAAATGGTATAACGGGCATAACGGTAGTAGGATTCGTTATGAATAGGAAGGTGGGGCAGAGAATGTGCTATTCTGAACAGTTCAGTGATAGTGTTGTTCTTGTCAGAATCGACAGCAAACCAACACCGACAGCGACAGTTCAGCTGTACATGCCGGCGTCGTAAGCTGAAGCTGAAGAGATAAAGTATATAAGAATACTGAAACAGTAATACACTATATAAAAGGGAATGAAAATCTAATAGTTAAGGGGGACTGGAACGCAGTTGTAGGGGAAGGAGTAAAGAAAAAGCTACAGGAGAATATGGGCTTGGGATAAGGAATGAGAGAGGAGAAAGACTAAGTTCTGTAATAAATTTCAGCTAGCAATAGCGAATACTCTGCTTAAGAATCAGAAGTGGAGAAGGTATACTTACGGGAAGATTTCAGTTAGATTACAATATGGTCAGACAGAGATTCCGAAATCAGATACTGGATAGTAAGGCGTACCCAGTACCAGATATTGACTTAGATCACAATCTAGTAGTGATAAAGCGTAGGTTGAAGTTTAAGAAATTAGTGAGGAAGGAGAAGTACGCAAAGACGTTGGATACGGAAGTACTAAGGAATGACCAGGCACGGTTGAAAATGTCTACGGCTATAAATACAGCAAAAAAGATATATCTCAGTACTCAGTACAGTCAAAGAAGAAGGGACATCTCTAAAAAGGGCAATCACAGAAGTTGGAAAGAAAAACTTTAGTACAAAGAAGGTAACTGCGTAGTGTAATGGTTCTTTATTTACGTGACCATTACGGCACTCCAACCCCAATTCTCGATACCAGTAATATCGTACTACTTTTATGAATATTAACAGACATATTTTTGTTACAATATTCACATTTGGTTTTATTAATGTATAGGTACTACGACGTATCGATATATTACAGTGATATGGTTCTTGTGTATATTCATTTCTGTGAGACTGTCATAATCTTTGACTTACTTGTAACCGTTTTGGCGCGAATGCGCACAGAGCAGTCCTTGTTTCACTTTGCAGAAGTTAAGTTGTTATTTCGCTGTGTAATGTCAAGTCTTGTGTCTGGTTAAAGTGGAAATTAAATACATGACGATTGATACAAAACTGTTTTCTTGATGATGTGACAATTAAGAAGAACTAAGAAGAAGTATATGTAAATTTACAAGAAGTTTAATAAAAATGTGGATCGTGAACACCAAGTCAAAAATTATTTCTACCATGCCATTGTTATGATCTGGGATTGTTTGATCATTAAGAATTTCCTGAAAAACGCATTTGTTAGGTCTTCAAATATTGTTAACATATAGATCTGGACCTTCTAGCAGTCAAAGTGGAATCACCCAAGAATCAACAAGATGAGCCATAACAACTTCGACGAGATCTACGTGGGAATCCATTGAAGATAAGTGGCAAAATTAATGACTTTTTTACAGTGACTTAATTATTTCCATTCTGATGATACCATCCACAGTCAATAACTTTGTTTTTGCCCGATAAAGGGAACATATGCTGCGTGAAAAACATTATTAATCTGATTTCTAACCTACTTTGCAAGCGGTGGTATTGTTAGAGTAGAAACCCTAGTTAACAGAAATACTTCAGTTGATCGATGAAAGAAGTAAGAACCAAAGTGTTCAGGGAAGTTCAGGGATAGACAAATACAAATCGCTGAGTAATGAATAAATAGTGGGTACAGGGAAGCTTAGACAAAATGGCTGCATGAAAAATAAGAAGAATATGTAAAAAAAATGTTTATGGGAAGGACTGACTCAGCATATATGGAAGACAAAATAACCTTCGGTTAAATTAACATCAAGAGTGGTAACACTAAGAGTGCACCTGGAATTCCACTGTTAAATGCGGAGGAGAGGGCGAATAGGTGGAAAGAGTACATTGAAGGCATCTGTGAGGGAGAAGATTTGTCTGGTGTGAAGGATGAAGAAACAGAAGTCGATTTAGGAGAGATGCGGGATCCAAATAAGGCAGAATGGATAGACAACATTCCATCACAATTTCTAAAATCATTGGATGAAGTGGCAATAAAACGACTATTCACGTTGGTGTGTAGAATGTGTGAGTCTGGCAACATGACATCTGACTTTCTAAAACAATATGATCCACACAATTCCAAATACTGCAAGAGCTGACAAGTGCGAGAATTATGGCACAATCAGCTTACTAGCGCATGCATCCAAGTTGCTAACAAGAATAACATAGAGAAGAACGGAAAATTGAGGATCTGTTAGTTGACGATCAGTTTCACTTCAGAAAAGGTGAAGGCACCAGAGAGGCAATTCTGACGTTGCGTTTGATAACAAGACCTTTCATGCGATTTGTCGTCCTGGAAAAAGCGTTCGACAATGCAAAATGGTGCAAGATGTTCGAAATTCTGAGAAAAATGGAGGTGAGCTATATGGAGAGACGGTTAATACACAATATGTACAAGAGCCAAGTCGGAGTAGGGACCGATGGTCTTTGTAGTGTCGTCCCTTCAACCCCCCCCCCCCCCCCACCCCAGAAAGTAACCGTCGGAATAATCAGATTAGAAAGGGTATAAGACAGGAATGTAGTCTTTCGTTCCTACTGTTCAATCTGTAGATCGAAGAAGCAATGACGGAAATAAAAGAAATATTCAAGAGTGGAATTTAAATTCGGGGTGAAAGAATACCAATGATACGATTCGCTGATGACATAGCTATCCTGAGTGAAAGTGAGGAAGAATTAAATGATCTGCTGAATGGAATAAAAAATGTAATGTAACAGAATATTCAACAAGAGTATATCGAAGAAAGACGAAGGTAATGAGAAGTAGCAGAAGTGAGAACAACGAGAAACTTAACTTCAGTGCTGATGGTTTTGAGGTAGATGAAGTTAAGGATTTCTGTACTTAGGCAGCAAAATAACCAATGACAGACGATAGAAGGAGGACATCAAAAGCAGAATAGTACTTGAAAAAAGGGCATTCCTGGCCAAGAGGTCTAACTAATATCAAACATAGGCCTTAATTTGAGAAAGAAATGTCTCAAAATATACTTTTGGAGTACAGCTTTATTTGGTAGCGAAACATGGACAATGGGAAAACCGTAACCGAAGAGAATCGATTGAATTAAGAAATGGAGCTACAGACAAATATTGAAAATTAGGTGGACTGCTAAGGTAAGGAATGAGGAGGTTCTGTCCAGAATCGGAAAGGAAAGGGGTACGATTAATTCCGAAGACTGCAAAGTGGGAATTGAACATTCCAAGATCGCTGCACGCTATGAACAGGAACGACCAGAATGGGCTTGTGCTCCGCAAGGCTAAGAGGCGCTGCTAAAAAACTCCACGCACCTGAGAATTGGGTAACAGAAACACAAATTACTTGAGCAGCAATCGCCACCTACTTTAGATATCACGTCTGCAAAGCCAAAAATCCATTATAAAATAAGGTAGCAAATATAACTCCCAAAAAATCACCTAAGGGGAATAGATCATAAATTACTGGTAAGGGAGTATAAAAGTGGTCTCCGCTAACAACTTAGGTAATCTTTACACCAAAACAGCGTGGCCAGCTGCCCACTTGAATCAAACAGATAGAACAAAGAAATGATTAGGCTTAACCTTCCAGGGGAATACTTAGTGACTAGGCATTACAAACAGTGTTTCCTCGGATCAGTCCTCAGGCTTGACAACCATTTGGAACCCAGTTTCAAAACACATATTAATACAAGGAATTCTCCTTAAAATAATTTACAAGTAGAACTGCAAACCTTACAAAATGTAAAAGAAATCTCGAACCCAGTCATCAGGAATTATGCCACACGGCTCATGGCCAAGTCAATAAAATTAAATAAAGAATTTCATTAAATACTGAAGCTCAATCAGCAAACTGCCATACGCACGAGGCGAAAGTTAAATTTCACAAGTAAACCACTGAATTTGAAAGAGCTCCGTGGCTTATGGCCATGGTAATCTACAGCAAGTCGACGTCTTAGTGGTACACATTATCGCCAACGCAGGGACACTTACTAATTTACAGTTACAGCGCCAATAGCAGAGGAAAAGATTTCAGAGCGCTAGCAATACTGACCGCAAAATTTTCCGGCAATGGTCGTTACATACGCGCACATGTATGCATCACCGAAGAACATTCTGAATCACAAAGGCACTGCAATATCGTATTCATCCGCCGACGGTGGGCTACCGATTTTCAATTAGTATATCTCCGCTGTAAGAGGAATATACATAACGAATGTACGAGTGCAGGTTGTAGACACTTAGTTGAGGACATAGGGAGGTTTAGGTCTGCTCGCTAGCCGTGTTCATATAATCTAATGATAAAGAAATTCGGGTTCGAATTCTTCATTGTCGCCATTCCACCACACAGCCGATGGTGTCCAAATACGTTACTGCGAATACACATCATGTATTAAAAAAAAAGGAGTCTGAAATCTAGAGTTTACCCTAATTTCGATCTGAAAAGGGCTACAAATGCTGATCAATAACCATCGAGTGGATACATTGACCCAAGTTAGCTCTATACATGATGGCACCGCCACGACATTTCAAACAAAAGGCAGACTTACCAAATTATTAGTTCTTACTAACATTCGCCACCCCCCCCCCCCACCCTCCATAAACCATAGACCTTGCCGTTGGTGGGGAGGTAAATCAGGGCCGTTTGATGTGCCACGCGTTTCTGACGTATCTTTCATGCTTCGGGTGTCGATTTTCTATCGCACATGACTCTGCCAAGTTATCAATCAGTTTCCAGAGGACAGATGAGTCCATGTGTTCACTCATTTTGCTTCTATAAATATTTTTCCCTCCCCCATGAACCACGAACCTTGTCGTTGGTGGGGAGGCTTGCGTGCCTCAGCGATGCAGATAGCCGTACCGTAGGTGCAACCACAACGGAGGGGTATCTGTTGTGAGGCCAGACAAACGTGTGGTTCCTGAAGAGGGGCAGCAGCCTTTTCAGTAGTTGCAGGGGCAACAGTCTGGATGATTGACAGATCTGGCCTTGTAACATTAACCAAAACGGCCTTGTCGTGGTGGTACTTCGAACGGCTGAAAGCAATGCGAAACTACAGCCGTAATTTTTCCCAAGGGCATGAAGATTTACTGTATGCTTAAATGATGGTGGCGTTCTCTTGGGTAAAATAATCCGAAGGTAAAATGGATGTCAGGACGAGGACCACTCAGTAGGACATTGTTATCGGGAGGATGAAAACTGGCGTTCTACGGATCGGAGCCAGGTATGTCAGATTCCTTAATCTGGTAGGTAGGCTAGAAGATTTAAAAAGGGAAATGGACAGATTGAAGTTAGATGTAGCGGGAATTAGTGAAGTTCGGTGGCAGTATGAACAAGACTTTTGGTCAGATGAATACAGGGTTATAAATACAAAATCAAATAGGGGTAATGCTGGAGTAGCTTTATTAAAGAATGAAAAAATAGAAGTACGGGTAAGCTACTACAAACAGCACAGTGAACGCATTATTGCGGCCAAGATAGACACGAAGCCCACCCCTACCACTGTAGTACACGTTTATATGCCAACTTTAAAAATGGTTCAATGGTTCTGAGCACTATGGGACTTAACATGAGGTCATAAGTCCCCTAGAACTTAGAACTGCTTTAACCTAACTAACTTAAGGACATCACACACATCCACGCCCGAGGCAGGATTCGAGTCTGCGGTCGTAGCAGTCGCCCGGTTCCAGACGGAAACGCCTAGTGAAGCTCAGCCACTGCAGCCGGCAATTGCCAACTAGATCTGCAGATGACGAAGAGATTTGTGAAATGTATGATGAGATAAAAGAAATTATTCAGATAGTGAAGGGAGACGAAAATTTAATATTCGTGGGTGACAGGAATTCAACAGTAGGAAAAGAAAGATGAGGAAATGTAATAAGTGAATATGGAATGGGGTAAGAAATGAAAGAGGAAGCCGCCTTGTAGAATTTTGCACAGACCATTACATAATCATAGCTAAAACCTGGTTCAAGAATCGTGAAAGAAGGTTGTAAACATGACAGAGATTTAGGAACCAGGTTTTAAATTGTAAGACATTTCCAGGAAGTGAATCTATTGGTTACGAACTGTAGATTAAAAATGAAGAAACTGCAAAAAGGTGGGAATTTAAGGAGATGGGGCCTGGATAAACTGACAGAACCAGAGCTTGCAGAGAGTATCAAGGAGAACATAAGGGAACGATTTGAAACGTCCCCTTAGAAAAGTTATACAAGACTTTGCTGTATGAAGCGTCCCCTTAGAAAAATTGTGCAAGACTGTGCTTAAATTGACATACAATAATTTTAGCGCAACGCAATCTGACTTTCAAAAATCCTTACAAAAAATGGCCCTGACTAACATTAACCTATACGTTTCACAAATCACTTACCTCACAAAAATCTTGGTTACTCGAACTACTGCAATACAGCGAGCGCCACTACTGCCAGCTAAATAAAAGATTCAAACTACAGAAGGCACTAACTACTGATAGGGATAGTTAGCAAAAGAAAGATTTTGATGGAGAACAAACAATGTATTTACCTTAATAGTCATCAAAAGTCATAATATATATAGCAGTTCATGACATCCTGTCTTACAAATTTCAAAACTCCGCCATCTCTCTCCTCACATCCACCACTGCTGGCGGCTCACCTCCAACTGCGCAACGTTACGCGCTGTTCACATCCAGCTGCCGCTGCCCAACACTACAATGGCAGACAACAATGCAAACCAGCCACAGACTGCACACAGCACAGCCAGTGATTTTCATACAGAGCGCTACGTGGCGGCGGCGTTACCAATATAAGAACCTAAACAGCCTTCTTACATAGCCCCCATTCTCCCCACAAAAAATTTTAAAAATTGTTTGGGCACTGGCCAATACAGATTTGAAATTTTTTTTCATAATTATGATTACAATAACAAAGAAATCAAATGCACACACTTATTGATACAATGTTGGTCAAAAGCTAAAATTTTTTCACAGTTCATAAAGATAGTCCTGATCATTCATCACAGTAAAATATCAGTGTTTTTCTCAAAGTCTCAGCAGTAAAAGAAAATGCACACAGAAGTAGTGGATTTCCATGCAGTATTGAGGAAGTAGTGTTGTCCTTCAACAGAAAGACAGTTCTGACTCTTGACATGCAGACAGGTAATGGGCCACAACAGAGAAAACCGACAGCAGAGTCAGTCGAAAGGATATAGGTAGGTAGGTCATCACAGAGTAGACCCTCTGTAGTCCTGGTAGAGATTACAGTATTGGTGGGCCACCACAGGTGCAGACCCAGTGCAGTCCTTGCAGCAATAATGGTGTTGGTGAGTCATCAAAGGTGTAGACCAACTGTAGTCCTTGTAGAGATGGCTAGCAGCCATCTGTTGCGACTGTGCAGGCGCACAATCACCATCGAAGAGTCTTGCGGCCAATATAGCAAGTCCATAAACCACCACTTGTGCACTCACAAAGTTTTTGAATTGCCTTGCTGTTAACCAGTCCCTTGCTGAATTATCAACACACGTCCAAACACTAGCAGTCCTCTTTTTTTCACATATTGTGCATATACTACGACCAACAGAAATGTGTGCTGTGAAATGAATGCTTACAAGTTACTTAGTTTGACGAACTGGTGTCAGTTACAATATTATAACATAAGAATACAATAACAAAGGTACAAGTACATCATTAAAAAAATAATAATACAGATAACATTTGTAGTAATAGGGGTTTTACAAAAGAATAGAAATAAACATGTACATCATTGTTACAGGAATTATGACATAAGTAAATACATAAAAGGTCTGACTAACTTTCGAAATATCAACTTCAGACGTGAGCATTAAAACAAAACAGAATAAATAATGTCTAAGCATCTTTACAAGGTAAATAACATATTACCAAAAAAATTCTACAACGTAACTCTCATCAGATAAACACATAAAGACAGGAAGAACACAAATACCCAAGGGTACACAAACACATAGTGGGATAACACGAGAAGAAAGCGCAGGGTTTGTGTTCAGTGTAACATTTGGTACTGCAGTCCAATCCAAAACTTCATTCCATAGATTTTTCGTCTTATTTCAACATTTGTTTCCACCAAAAAAAATCCTATCCAAGCATCCTTTCTGTATTTATATGTTTACATATTTCTTACCTCATTATTTATTTTCCAGTATCGTACCTCATCATTTATTTCCAAGAAAATCCTACCTATACCTGCTTTCTGTACATTTTTAGTATAACTTCTCAACGCATTTCTTCAAATTCATCACAACTCCTTCTCTCATATAGTCTACCCCCTCTTAAGCTAACTTAAATCTACTGAGCTCAGATGCTAATCTAAGGGACGAGGCAATGCAGCAGCACAAAACAATTAATACAAACTGCAATGAAAAAGATGGAAATTACAAAAGCAAGCTACAGTAAATCTAAATTGCCAAGCAATGTGCAACGCAAACTGACTTTCAAAAATCCCTACAAAAGAATGGCCCTGATTAACATTAACCTATACCTTCTGCAAATTACTTATCTCACCAAAAATCTTCGTTACTCGAACTACTGCAATACAGCGAGCGCAACTACTGCCAGCTAAACAAAAGATTCAAACTACGGAAGTCATTAACTACTGATACGCATAGTTAGCAAATGAAGGATTTTAATAGAGAACAAACAATGTATTTACCTTAATAGTCATAATATTTATAGCAGTTCATGACATCCATTCTTACAAATTTCAAAACTCCGCCATTTCTCTCCTCACATCCACCACTGCTGGCGGATCACCTCCAACTGAGCAACGCTACACGTTGTTAACAACCATCTGCCCAACACTACAATGTCGAGTATTACAACAATGCAAACCAGCAACAGATTGCACATAGCACAGCCAGTGATTTTCATACAGAGCGCTACGTGGCGTTACCAATATGAAAACCTAAACAGCCTACTTACAGATTGACAGGAATGGGTGAAAGAAATACAGTAGAAGAAGAATGGGTAGCTTTGAGGGATGAAATAGTGAAGGCAGCAGATGATCAAGTAGGTAAAAAGAAAACCCCTTGTATGAATATCAAGAACTCAGATGGAAACCCAGTTCTAAGCATAGAAGGCAAAGCAGAAAGGTGGAAGGAGTATATGGAGGGTCTATACAAGGGCGATGTACTTGAGGACAATATTATGGAAATGTAAGAGGATGTCGATGCAGATGAAATGGGAGATATGATACTGAGTGAAGAGTTTTACAGAGCACTGAATGACCTCAGTCGAAACAAAGCCCCTGGAGTAGACAACATTCCATTGGAACTACTGACGGCCTTGGGAGAGCCAGTCCTGACAAAACTCTACCATCTGGTGAGCAGGATGTATGAGACAGGCGAAATACCCTCAGACTTCAAGAGGAACACAATAATTCCAATGCTAAAGAAAGCAGGTGATGACAGATGTGAAAATTACTGAACTATCAGTTTAATAAGTCACACCTGCAAAATACTAACGGGAATTCTTTACAGACGAATGAAAAAAGTGGTAGAAGCCGACCTCGGGGAAGATCAGTTTGGATACCGTAAAATTTTGGAACACGTGAGCAATACTGACCCTACAACTTATCTTAGGACATAGATTAAGGAAAGGCAAACCTACGTTTCCAGCATTTGTAGACTTGGAGAAAGCTTTTGACGATGTTGACTGGAATACTCTCTTTCTAACTCTGAAAGTGGCAGGGGTAAAATACAGGGAGTGAAAGGGTATTTACAATTTGTACAGAAACCTGATGATAGTTATAAGAATCGAGTGGCATTAAAGGGAGGCAGTGGTTGGGAAGGGAGGAGACGAGGTTGTACCATATCCCCGATTTTATTCAATCTGTATATTGAGTAAGCAGTAAAGGAAGCAAAAGAAGAATTTGGAGAAGATATTAAAATCCATGGAGAAAAATAAAAAAAATTGAGGTTAGCCGATGACAATGTCATTCTGTCAGAGACAGCAAAGGACCTGGAAAAGCAGTTGAACGGAATGGACAGTGTCTTGAAAGGAGGATATAAGATGAACATCAACAAAAGCAAAACGGGAATAATGGAATGAAGTCGAACTAAGTCGGGAGATGCTGAGGGAATTAGATTAGGAAATGATATACTTGAAGTAGTAAATGAGTTTTGCTATTTGGGGAGCAAAATAACTGATGATGGTTGAAGTAGAGAGGATATAAAATGTAGACTGGCAATGGCAATTTCAAATTCGTCAAATGGCTCTGAGCACTATAGAACTTAACATCTGAGATCATCAGTCCCCAGACTTAGAACTACTTAAACCTAAATAATTTAAGGACATCACACTCATCCATGACCAAGGCAGGATTCGAACTTGTGACCGTAGCAGCAGCGCGGTTCCAGACTGAAGCGCCTAGGACCGCTCGGTTACAGTGGCCGGCTGGGCAAAAGGAGATCCGACACAGCATTAGGAGCTTTCCCATAGTTTTTGTCACCTCAGTGTATAAGTGTTAAATAGGTGATTTGAAACGGTTTGAAGAAGGCTATTTTACTGATACAGGTACAGTTGTTCCCTGACTAAAATTTCTGTATCATAAGTGTCGCTCATTCATCTAGGTGATAACGTAGTCCGTTTGTTGGGCATGTAACTGTAGCTGCGATTGGGGTCCATGTAGCCCTTGCTCTTGAGAGTCTGAATCAACACAGATTATTGAAAGATTCCAGGAGTGGTCTTCGTGGATGCACCACTATCATGTTCCTGGCATCAGAATTCGTTTCTTGCATCACACGTTTTGCTACCTAGGAAAGAACTGACTAATAAAACTGAACAGCAAGGGAATTAAAGGCCTATGAAAGTCAGCATAGTTTAGCAATACGTTTAGAATTGCTCAGGTAAATTAGTGGTAGCCATGTTACAAGTTTCTTTAACTATAAGTCACAATAATGCAGCCGCTGCAGGACACATCACAAGACCAGAAATTCATACAAACAATAAAGTCTTCGTCTGGAACCGCGAGACCGCTATGGTCGCAGGTTCGATCCTGCTTCGGGCATGGATGTTGTGATGTCCTTAGGTTAGTTAGGTTTAAGTAGTTCTAAGTTCTAGGGGACTGATGACCTCAGATGTTAAGTCCCATAGTGCTCAGAGCCATTTGAACCATTTAAGCCAATAACGTCTTCACGTTTTCATGACCATATTTCCGCCTATCCCAAAGACTCGCCGTGCTTTTGTTCAGACCAGCCCCAAAAGGGAGCGCAGAAATGGATTAACATGAATCACGTCAACGAAAGAAGCTATCAGTGGGCTAGGAACGGGATCACAGTTACGGGGTCGGAAAATAGAGCTCAGAACGCTACCTGGCGATTTGCAGCGCCAGCATTTCGCGGTGCAAACGCAGCGACAGCACAGCCTCAACCATCGTACGATGGGAGATCTATAACTAATGCGACACATTTTTTGTCTGAAAGGAGATTGGTTTTATTCAGGATTGCAATACACCACAATAGTCCCTCACTCTTTTGGCTACAAAACCCTGTTTTTCAAAATAATTTACGTTCAATGTGACGGTCTTACACCGCCATACTGGGAGGGCTCGTATGCCTACACCACCACGTCGGAGCCAACGTCTTGCTGCACAAATAACCTGCCCACCATCCACGCATTGTTCCCGGCGGAGTGCATCCTTCATTGCGCCAAACACATGGAAGTCGGTACGGGGTCCAGGCTGTATGAGGAACAATCCAATGAAGAATCGTGAGCTCCTCTCGGATGTGCAGACTTTGCGTTGTAACGGTGACGAACAAGTTCGTTTGAATTTTTGTGGCGACGAACACGCTTAAGCCGTTTCTTCAGTTTCTTGAGGGTAGCACTATACATTTCAGAACTGATCGTTGGCCCACGAGGGAGAACGTGAGACAGAATAGCTTCTTCAGTGACGGAAGTCCGTCGCCATGACTTTCCGGTTGAGGGTGCGGATCTGAACTTTTTCTTCGAAAGAATGGTGGTGTCGCATCACTCCATGCAATGCCGTTTTTTTCCGGTTCGAAGTGGTGAACCCATGTTTCTTCTCCTCTGACGATGTTCGACAAAAACTGTCACGATCGGCCTCGTAATGCGAAAGCAATTCCGCACAGATGGTCCTTTGTTGCTCTCTGTGCTATACCGTTAAGAGGCCATGAAACGAGCGTAAACACACTTCAGAGTATCCCAACTGATCGACGTGTGTGCCAGCAATGCCAATAGAGGAATCCATTTGAACAGCGAGGCGTTTGATTGTTATTTTTCGATCACCTCTAATGAGAGTGTCCGCACGTTCCAACACAGTAGGAGTTACACCTGTGTGCTGCCGCCGGGCACCCGCGAGAACGGACAGGTTTGCGCGACCTTGTTTGCGCCCCGCCCAACGATTCGCCGTGCTTTTGATTACTCCCAAGTCTCCTTACACATTCTAACAGGGCCTATGAATATCTGTGAAGCTCTGCTTCTCCGCCGAAAGAAACTCAATCACAGCTCTCTGCTTGAACGCACCTCCATTACATAAGCCATTTTGAAGGCTACGTACAAATTTCGCATTTCTTCCACCGAAATTTGCAGACAAAAAAAGTGTTGCATACGTATTGAATGCCCCTCGTAGATGCGACGTGCTTCTTAGTTCTAAACATTACAGGCATCTCGTGGATGGGTAACATAAGGCTGCTCTCAATGTAACGGAAAACAACACTTTGCACACCTTTAGAAACTGCAACAGTATGGGGGCGAACATCTGTTCTGTGAGCTGTTTAAAGATTCGGCCGATGAACTACAGTGCACTTCCAAGGTGTACGAAAAGGTCCTTATTGCCAACCTAACAGGGTTGGAAGTGAAACCGTTCCTGCTATTTCGGCGGACTGCATTCAAGATGGATGCCCCGAACTGGCGCGGATTCCCCGAAAGCTGAAAAGACGATTCGAAATGAAGACCAAGAAACCAAACGGGATTTCGCGATCTTGAGCGTTTTATATATTAAATAAACAGGAAACGCCAAAATTATCCTGGCCCCTCCAACCGATGATCGTCTATGCAGAAAATATCTTCGCAGTATCTGCGGACCTAAGGAAATTGGTTTATTAATATTAAATGAGCTATTAAGACTGACGACTTGTTAATTAATGAACCTGCCGATCTGAGTTCGGTATCAATTTACTCGGAATTTTATTGGAGGTTCGAATTAAGGGATTAATTTTATTTCTCTTTCTTCCTTTTGTGGCGGAGACTGGTCTGGATAGACGCTGTGACCTCGCTACGTGTATTCTGTGTTTCGCAAAGTCGCTGCGTTACACTTGCACCTCGTTTAACGACAAACTGAATCACATTTTCTTGTTGAGTATAGTCCATTTCTCAGTTATTTCATTACATAATACACGTTTATAACGTGAATGTACGGAAGTCCAGTTGCTGGTGTGAAATACCTTCTTTGAGGTGAGAGTAGGGCGATGCTTCAGTAACCTTTGGCAGACTGTTTCTGTCCACTGCTGAAGGGGGCAAGCTGCAGCACTTCCGGAATCGTTGGGAGCTCGTTGCCGGGGAATTGCGCGCAATGTGGAGCTACAGAACGCAAAGAAACTGTAAATATCGTTCACAGAGCATTTTACTTTTTCTATTTTGTTCTTTTTCGGCATGCATGTTTCAATTTAATGTTTAGATGAAACGAATAACTAAACATACGTTCTACATCTTATTGGGAAATGATCAGGGCCAGATAGTGTGAAGAAGAAATCCTGGATACCGAGCCGTTTTGGACTTAGAGCTTTTTTTGGCCTGGTCTGTTTATTTAGTATTAACTAATGTGAGAACCTAATTCTGCTTTGCTACACAGTAGTAAATATTTTACAGTTCTTTCTGACTACTCATGACTCCAGGCCACTGAAGTACGTGGCCTCAACTCAAAGCTTACGACAGCTGCTGTAATGACAGACTTAACAATGTATGTACATTTTTGGCAACTCTCCTCTGTTCAACATGAAATTTCTTCTCACTATCGTCGCAATTCGTCGTCTCTGTATACAAATATAGGACACTGAAATAAAAATACTTTCAAATTTTTAACTGACGTATTTTGTAATTCAACAATCCTATCACTGCATGTATATACAGTGTTACAAAAAGGTACGGCCAAACTTTCAGGAAACATTCCTCACACACAAATAAAGAAAAGATGTTATGTGGACATGTGTCCGGAAACGCTTAATTTCCATGTTAGAGCTCATTTTAGTTTCTTCCACCTACGCTCAATGGAGCACGTTTTCATGATTTCATACGGGATACTCTACCTGTGCTGCTAGAACGTGTGGCTTTACAAGTACGACACAACATGTAGTTCATGCACGATGGAGCTCCTGCACATTTCAGTCGAAGCGTTCATACGCTTCTCAACAACAGATTCGGTGACCGATGGATTGGTACAGGCGGACCAATTCCATGGCCTCCACGATCTCCTGACTCAACTCTCTTGACCTTCATTTATGGGGCATTTGAAAGCTCTTGTCTACGCAACCCCAGTACCAAATGCAGAGACTCTTCGTGCTCGTATTGTGGACGGCTGTGATACAAAACGCCATTCTCCAGGGCTGCATCAGCGCCTCAGGGATTCCATGCGACGTAGGATGGATGGATGCATGTATCCTCGCTAACGGAGGACATTTTGAACATTTCCTTTAACAAAGTGTTTGAAGTCACGCTGGTACGTTCTGTTGCTGTGTGTTTCCATTCCATGATTAATGTGATTTGAAGAGAAGTAAGAAAATGAGCTCTAACATGGAAAGTAAGCGTTTCCGGACATATGTCCACATAACATTTTCTTTCTTTGTGTGTGAAGAACGTTTCCTGAAAGTTTGGCCGTACCTTTTTGTAACACCCTGTATACTTAGCCACCAAACTCTTCGTCCTTTCCACATGAGCTGTCTAGGATGTATAATTAGGCCAAGTATCGTTTAAAGACACCTATCCAAAATGCAAAAATAGCTAAATTGTCACAGAAGTAATCTTCCAATGTCGTACAATTTTTTCGCCGTTAATTTATGCTATAACGAGGTGAGACAGTGTTTCCGAAGTTAGGCTTGTGTTCTGAGGAGCAGGGTTCAAATCATCTGTTTACCGTGATTTTCTTGAGCTATATCAATGGAATTTTATGGTTTCTTGACGTATTGTGTAATAGTTGTAATGTTTCGTTTCTGATGACTTCAATATCAACTGGATGTTACCATTTGACCTCCTTTTAACATTATCTCTTATATTATATCTGTAGATCTTCAATGGGGAATTTTGCCGAACGTTTAGGAAGTTTTAATTTTACGATAGAAGATGGTAGTTCTTGAAAGTAACCGAATGTTACCCTGCAGAGTTACGTTTGTAGTTCTTGTTTCACCAGTGATATTAAGTAATCATATACTGAAAGAGAACTTGCATACATAAAAGCAGGTAAAAAATGGTTCAATGGCTCTGAGCACTTTGGGACTTAACATCTGAGGTCATCAGTCCTCTAGAACTTATAACTACTTAAACCTAACTAACCTAAGGACATCACACACATCCATGCCCGAGGCAGGATTCAAACCTGCGACCTTTGCGCTCGCGCGGTTCCAGACTGAAGCGCCTAGAACCGCTCGGCCACTCCGGCCGGCTAAAAGCAATCTCGCCAGTCCCAGAACTACATCCCAACAGTTTGTCAAAGAGTTTGAAAGTTCTTTCGTGGCAGTGATTTCACTGCAGCGCAACAGATATCAGGAATTGCGCATTTAGTATCCGTATGTCTCCTCTCTTCATCTTCGAGTAGCTGCCGATTTTTACCAAAGATAATCACTAAAAAGTAGTTGTAACCAGAATTTAGGATCGTGAGGTCACACCCACTTAAAGAGAGACCATTTCCCACAAAAAGCGGTTTCTACTAATCTTATCTCGCTTCCAAAGTACGAACCGCCGCCCTTGTAATCCAGAACTGTAGCTGCGCAGACACGAGTGCCACTCACAAATGTCTGACTACAGAACACAGGCCAACTGCATTCACTTAGTGGCAATTACATAACACGTCAGAGCAGATTTTTCATTTACAATCAACACATTACTTTAACGAAAGTTTTGACTATCTTCTTGTTCTAGCGTATCAGTTGTGAATTAGTCTAGTACTTGTTGAAACGCGGTACTCACTGGAATTAAGGAAAATTTGGATTGGAGGCCCCACCAATATAACTTTCTTTTCACACAACCTTGTTTATTTAAACAACATATAACCATAAATTTTGTTTTTTTACAAAATGAACAAATTTGTAAATTTGTAAAATGAATAAACTTTTGCAAGAGAAATCGAAACAACAAACAATACTACAGCCGACCGAAAGGGTAGAGTGCTTCTAAGCGCTTCAGTCTGGACTGTTACGGTCGCAGGTTCGAATCCTGTCTTGGGCATGGTTGTGTGTGATGTCCTTAGGTTAGTTAGGTTTAAGTAGATCTACGTTCTAGGGGACTGATGACCTCAGATGTTAAGTCTCATAGTGCTCAGAGCTATTTGAACCAAGCAATATTACAAAAATTTCAAGACGACCGGAACTGCAGCCCGCCCGTTATCAGGTGAAAGAGCGGTGTTTACCACTGCGCTGGACACAGTTTCACTTATTAAATGCCCTTCTGCAACACATGAAAACTATAAAGCAGCACTGACGACAAGACTGATTCAATTACTCAAAACAGATGACGTAACTTTTAATTTGAAATCTGTATGTCGATAGATTTGGGATTAAGATTCGTTCCTGTGCTAAAAGGTTGAACACATTAGGAAACAATATGACACTGATAAGGCTTACTTTACACGAAAGGGAAGCAGTGGTTGGGAAGGGAGTGGGATAGGGATGTAGTCTCTCCCCTGTGTTATTCAATCTGTTTATTGAGCAAGCAGTAAAGGAAACAAAAGAAATATTTGGAGTAGATATTAAAATCCATGGAGAAGAAATACAAACTTTGAGGTTCGCCGATGACATCGTAGTTCTGTCAGAGACAGCAAAGGACTTGGAAGAGCAGTTGAACGGAATGGACAGTGTCTTGAAAGGAGGGTATAAGATGAACATGAAAAAGAGCAAAACGAGGATAATGGAATGTAGTCGAATTAAGTCAAGTGACGGAATTAAGATTAGGAAATGAGACACTTAAAGTAGTAAAGGAGGTTTGCTATTTGGGGAGCAAAATAACTGATGATGGTCGAAGTAGAGAAGATATAAAATGTAGACTGGCAATGGCAAGGAAAGCGTTTCTGAAGAAGGGGAATTTGTTAACATCGAGTATAGATTTAAGTGTCAGGAAGTCGTTCCTGAAAGTATTTGTATGGAGTATAGCTATGCATGGAAGTGAAACGTGGACGATAAATAGTTTGGACAAGAAGAGAATAGAAGCTTTCGAAATGTGGTGCTACAGAAGAATGCTGAAGATTAAATGGGTAGATCGTATAACTAATGAGGAAGTATTGAATAGAATTGGGGAGAAGAGGAGTCTATGGCACAACTTGACTAGAAGAAGGGATCGGTTGGTAGGACATGTTCTGAGGCATCAAGGGATCACAAATTTAGCATTGGAGCGGAGCGTGGAGGGTAAAAATCGTATAGGGATACCAAGAGATGAATACACTAATCAGATTTAGAAGGATGTAGGTTTGCAAGAAGTACTGGGAGATGAAGAAGTTTGCACAGGATAGAGTAGCATGGAGCGCTGCATGAAACTAGTCTCAGGACTGAAGACCACAACAACAACAATATTTTAGGTCCGAAGTGAACGAAAAACAGAAACGGTTTCGTTTGCGGAGGACAGGCTGTGAACTTTGTGACAAAGCTACCACAAAAAATATCGTTAGTGTCATGTAAAGTATGTGCCAAAGTAAATAATTGCTTCCAAATCCTGGGTCTGATATTCGCCATATCATAAAAGTACAATATTTTCTATATCGGTTGTTAACGTGTCAGGAGCAGTACAGTTCCCCACGAACTCCAACGCAAAAAAATTGTAAACACTCGTACATGTAACTGTAATCAGCAATTTAAGTGTTACAATGTAAATTTTAGACTGAACAATTAAAGAATCGCACTGAAAATGACACAAAAGTGCTAAAATATTATTGAGTAAAGAGTAACGAAGCCAACAGAATACAGCGTAAGGCTGAATATCCTTTCATCTACATCTACATTTATACTCCACAAGCCATCCAATGGTGTGTGGCGAAGGGCACTTTACGTGCCACTGTCATTACCTCCCTTTCCTGTTCCAGTCGCTCATTGTTCGCGGGAAGAACGACTGCCGGAAAGCCTCCGTGCGCGCTCGAATCTCTCTAATTTTACATTCGTGATCTCCTCGGGAGGTATAAGTAGAGGGGAGCAATATATTCGATATCTCGTCCAGAAACGCACCCTCACGAAACCTGGCGAGCAAGCTACACCGCGACGCAGAGCGCCTCTCTTGCAGAGTCTGCCACTTGAGTTTCCTAAACATCTCCGTAACGCTATCACGGTTACCAAATAACCCTATGACGAAACGCGCCGCTCTTCTTTGGATCTTCTCTATCTCCTCCGTCAACCCGATCTGGTACGGATCCCACACTGATGAGCAATACTCAAGTATAGAGCGAACGAGTGTTTTGTAAGCCACCTCCTTTGTTGATGGACTACATTTTCTAAGGACTCTCCCAATGAATCTCAACCTGGTACCCGCCTTACAAACAGTTAATTTTATGTGATCATTCCACTTCAAATCGTTCCACTTCAAATCGTTCCGCACGCATCCTCTCAGATATTTCACAGAAGTAACTGGTACCAGTGTTTGTTCTGCTATCATATAATCATACAATAAAGGATCCTTATTTTTATGTATTCGCAATAGATTACATTTGTCTATGTTAAGGGTCAGTTGCCACTCCCTGCACCAAATGCCTATGCGCGGCAGATCTTCTTGCATTTCTCTACTATTTTCTAATGCTGCAACTTCTCTGTATACTACAGCATCATCCGCGAAAAGCCGCATGGAACTTCCAACACTATCTACAAGGCCATTTATGTACAGGGTGTTTCAAAAATGACCGGTATATTTGAAACGGCAATACAAACTAAACGAGCAGCGATAGACATACACCGTTTGTTGCAATATGCTTGGGACAACAGTACATTTTCAGGCAGACAAACTTTCGAAATTACAGTAGTTACAATTGTCAACAACAGATGGTGCTGCGGTCTGGGAAACTCTATAGTACGATATTTTCCACATATCCACCATTCGTAGCAATAATATGGCGTAGTCTCTGAATGAAATTACCCGAAACCTTTGACAACGTGTCTGGCGGAATGGCTTCACATGCAGATGAGATGTACTGCTTCAGCTATTCAGTTGTTTCTGGATTCTGTCAGTACACCTGCTCTTTCAAGTGTCCCCACAGAAAGAAGTCACAGGGGTTTATGTCTGGCGAATAGGGAGGCCAATCCACGCCTCCTCCTGTATGTTTCGGATAGCTCAAAGCAATCACACGATCATCGAAATATTCATTCAGGAAATTAAAGACGTCGGCCGTGCGATGTGGCCGGGCACCATCTTGCATAAACCACGAGGTGTTCGCAGTGTCGTCTAAGGCAGTTTGTACCGCCACAAATTCACGAAGAATGTCCAGATAGCGTGATGCAGTAATCGTTTCGGATCTGAAAAATGGGCCAATGATTCCTTCGGAAGAAATTCCGGCCCAGACCAGTACTTTTTGAGGATGCAGGGACGATGGGACTGCAACATGGGGCTTTTCGGTTCCCCATATGCGCCAGTTCTGTTTATTGACGAAGCCGTCCAGGTAAAAATAAGCTTCGTCAGTAAACCAAATGCTGCCCACATGCATATCGTCGTCATCAATCCTGTGCACTGTATCGTTAGCGAATGTCTCTCGTGCAGCAATGGTAGCGGCGCTGACGGGTTGCCGCGTTTGAATTTTGTATGGATAGAGGTGTAAACTCTGGCGCATGAGACGATACGTGGACATTGGCGTCATTTTGACCGCAGCTGCAACACGGCGAACGGAAACCCGAGGCCGCTGTCGGATCACCTGCTGCACTAGCTGCGCGTTGCCCTCTGTGGTTGCCGTACGCGGTCGCCCTACCTTTCCAGCACGTTCATCCGTCGCGTTCCCGGTCCGTTGAAATTTTTCAAACATATCCTTTATTGTATCGCTTTTCGGTCCTTTGGTTACATTAAACCTTCGTTGAAAACTTCGTCTTGTTGCAAGAACACTGTGTTCTAGGCGGTGGAATTCCAACACCAGAAAAATCCTCTGTTCTAAGGAATAAACCATGTTGTCCACAGCACACTTGCACGTTGTGAACAGCACACGCTTACAGCAGAAAGACTACGTACAGAATGGCGTACCCACAGACTGCGTTGTCTTCTATATCTTTCACATCACTTGCAGCGCCATCTGTTGTTGAAAATTGTAACTACTATAATTTCGGAAGTTTGTCCGCCTGAAAATGTACTGTTGTCCCAAGCATATTGCAACAAACGGTGTATTTCTATCGCTGCTCGTTTAGTTTTTATAGCCGTTTCAAATATATCGGTCATTTTTGAAACACCCTGTATATTGTGAAAAGCAATGGTCCCATAACACTCCCCTGTGGCACGCCAGAGGTTACTTTAACGTCTGTAGACTTCTGCCCATTGATAACAACATGCTGTGTTCTGTTTGCTAAAAACTCTTTAATCCAGCCACAAATCCTTTAAAAACTATTTTAATCCCATAATGAGAGACTGGGTATAATACCCATCTTTATAAGACTGACTTCACCCATTACGTTGTTTTCGTCAGCATGTCGTCCGCTCTTGCAATGTATCCAGCGGACGGCGTTTTGTCTTGCTTTCAGGACGGTGCGCAAACTATAGCAGTTCAAGCCACGCACAAATTATAAACAAATCACTGTCGCACACAAATACCTCGGCGTCAAACATCTGCCAAGGGATGTGCGCATGAAAAAGCACAAACATGATCAATGTAGGGTCGTTAGAATTTTTAGTTTTCATTTTTCTTCTATCCGAAGAACTTATAATGTCGTGTTACTCAAGTAATCCTGAACTGTGCAGGAATAGACCATTAGACGATTTGATTCCGAGTTATACATTTAGTTAACGGAGGAAGTTAGCAGTCTGGATAAAGACATGATAGCCAGAAACTGGTCATGGCAATAAAAACTATTTTAAAAGTGCGTCGTATTTATGGCTGGTTGCGGTCCTCACCAACAATTAAGACGTGTTTAAATAGTGCTCAGTGACTAAACTCTCAAACGCCATATACAGTTTCAAGCAGGTCAATAATAGCATGTAAACGCAAATGAAGAGAATCTTCAGGAAGTGTTCCCCGAACAGAAGTAAAACCATGACAGGAGTATTGCGATGCCCCACTGCAAGTGGCTGTCTATCGTCCAACAAAGTCAGTGGTGCTTTTCTGACTAATTTAAAAATTCTCGGTTACTACACACCAAATCCGTCTTGCTGTAATATGAAAACTAACTGTTGCTCTTTGTACATAACAGACACCTGAAGCGGCCATCAAGAAAGCAGAAACACAAAGGTCACAACCGCTGTCTGCAGTGGTCAGACTAAGTACTGTGATTTGCCCGCCTCATAGCTTTGTCGCTACATATACGCTTAACAGTGCAGTACGTCAATGCCAGTTGAATGTTAAGTGTTTCCGCTCGATCTCGTGTGTTGACCCTGTGGTCCAGTCTACTGTGTAACGGAGCAATGACGTGTGTTTGGCAGGGCGCAAAATGCAGGAGCCAGTGCCTAAGTGTGGTGCTACTCCGGTCGGTGTGTATAAGGAGCGAAAAGACATTTCCAAACCGTCTGAAATTGTATGGAATGTACTGACGTTTTTTACTGATCTGCCCAGCAGTGAAGAAGTAACGAATGATATAAAATTTGGCGGCTGGTGTGGCCGAGAGGTTCTAGGGGCTTCGGTCTGGAGCAGCGCGACCGCTACTGTTTCAGGTTCGAATCCTGTCTGTGTGATGTCCTTAGGTTAGTTAGGTTTAAGTAGTTCTACGTTCTAGGGGACTGATGACCGCAGATTGTAAGTCCTGTAGTACTCAGAGCCATTTGAACAATCTTTTTCTTATATAAAATTTGCTCAAGTTCATAAAATAACAGTAAAGCCTTGTGGAAAAATTGAAACAATTGCAGCACTCGGTCGCGAAAATGAAGTCGTTTTGACCTAGGTTTCGGCTAGTTCTAAGAGTGCCTTCCTCAGGAATGAAACATTTAAAACTGGTATGTCAAGTATTAAATATGAAGCAACAACGCTTTAGTCCCAAAATATCAAAATAGAACACAGAGGCAGGCCACTAAAGGTTGCACCACATGTCGAGCTGCGGTAGCATCAGACTGAGGCACCCGCGTTAGCAATTGCGGGTAGCTGAACGTTACAGCAAACGTGCCATCTGGTAGCCGCAAATACAAACCGGCTATCTAAAATTCCAAATACAGACAGGTGATATGTGTAATACATGAAAGAAGAGGCATCTGACAGCAGCATACATGGCAACAATTTGTCTACATAAGAGCTCAGAAGTACAGTTTGAAGACTGAAAAACGATATCACAAAGTTGTAAAATGAGCTGAATAGCTCAGGGAATAGAGAAACTGTGTAACATGAAATGTAGTTAATATAAACCATTTAATGAACTAACAGTTATGAAAGGACTTAGAAGAAATATTTCGGTGACTGCAGGGGGGGGGGGGACACTATATCTAATATCAAGTAACAGCCGTAGAAGCAGCTTTTATTACGTAATTGTAGCTCCTCATTAAAAATGAGGCCGTCATTTCGAGAAAATTGTTTAAAAATATCTAATTCTTCGAGAACATGAAATCTACGCCCTTTCTTCGCAGTGTGCAGAATGTTGATATCGTGAATAGGTTTACGAGCGTGACTTATAATTAGATAGAAGGTGGTCAACCAAAGCCGAATTTTGGGTGTTAGCAGCATACATGTGAAGGAGAAATTTGGTAACATCGAGTATAGATTTAAGTGTCAGGGAGTCTTTCTGAATGTAATTGTATGGAATGTAGCCATGTATGGAAGCGAAACGCGGACGATAAATAGCTCAGACAAGAAGAGAATACAAGCTTTCGAAATGTGGTGTTACAGAAGAATGCTGAAGATTAGATGGGTAGATCACATAACTAATGAAGAGGTATTCAATGGAATTGAGGAGTAGTTTGTGGCACAATCTGAGATGAAGGGATCGGTTGGTAGATGTTATGAGGCATCAATGGGTCACCAATTTAGTATTGAAGGGCAGCGTGGAGGGTAAAATTCGTAGAGAGAGACCAAGATATTAATACATTAAGGAGATTTAGAAGGGTGTGGGTTGCATTAGGTACCGGAAGATGAAGCTTGCTAAGGATATAGTAGCATCGAGAGCTGCATCAAACCAGTCTCTGGACTGAAGACGACCAGAACACCAGCTGTTTGGTCGCAAGAATGAGATGAGATTTGCTCTGACAGGAAGTTAACTTACGTCATGCTGAGTACATTTTCTCGGGTGTATTGGCATTCTCGAAGGCAAACCAGCGAGCAGATAGAGCAATTAAGGAGAAAAATCTACACTACTAAATTTTCCTTTTTTATCAATGTGTGGCTGTATGTAGCGTAAGGTGCAATGTACACACAACGAAATATTTAAGACATCACTAAACATTATTGAAGGGGGTTTACTTTAAAGAAAAGCGTGACTTGTCATTTTAATAAGTTACTGTACAACGTAAGACCTTAAAAATAAATTCAACTGATAAACTACAGACTTTTGAACCATTCGTTTTATTTATCACTTAAGGAGAAAAGAGGACATGAAGTTAACACTGATGAGTATTTGTCTAAGGGACAACTATTTCCTTTGATTAGTAGTTCTGATGAACGTTCATTCCCGTGCGTGCACTTGGTATCTACAAAAATATCTGAATAGTCAAGAAAGTATCTTCAGACAGGTTTTGGTCCCCATAATGAAATATTAGGAAAATTTCTGCCCGATTCACAAATATCAGATCTCCAAAAGTCATCGCTGCTTTGCGTCTAAGAATGCTCTACCTTCGCACAACTAAGGACCAAGCGTACCACAAAGGAGCGCTGTGAAATACAGTATCGCTACTAGTGCCGCGCGCTCATGTGTTTTGGCTGCAGTGCAGTAAATGTGAAATATTTACAGTGGCAGTGAAATGTCACCTTTGGAAAATTTATACAAGACTGTGCTTAAACTGACAATATTTTTTAGCGCAACGCAATCTGACTCAATAATCCCTACAAAAGAATGGCCCTGTATCTTTCACAAATCACTTACCTCATAAAAATCTTCGTTACTAGACCTACTGCTATACAGCGAGCGCCGCTACTGCCAGCTAAATGAAAGGCATTAACTGCCGACAGGCACAGTTAGCAAATGAAAGATTTTTTATCGAGGACAAACAATGTATTTACCTCAATAGTGTTCGAAAGTCATAATGTATATAGCAGTTCATGACATCCCGTCTTACAAATTTCAAAACTCCATCTCTTTCCCCACATCCACCACTGCTGGCGGTTCACCAACTGTGGAACACTACGCGCTGTTAACATCGAGCTGCCCAACACTACAATGGCCAACAACAATGCAAACCAGCCACAGACTGCACACAGCACAGTCTGATTTTCGAAGCTCTACGTGGCGTTACCAAAAGAACCTTAGCCTACTTACAGCAGGTAACAAGAAAGACCGTACGTGGCTAGCAGCTCTACCGGCTGACTTACTGCGCTTGTCTAGCCCATCTTCCAATGGTTGTGTGTTCATGCCAATCTAAACTTCCTGTTCATGCCAATCTAAACTTCCTGTTCATGCCAATCTAAACTTCCTGTTCATGCCAATCTAAACTTCCTGTTCATGCCAATCTAAACTTCCTGTTCATGCCAATCTAAACTTCCTGTTCATGCCAATCTAAACTTCCTGTTCATGCCAATCTAAACTTCCTGTTCATGCCAATCTAAACTTCCTGTTCATGCCAATCTAAACTTCCTGTTCATGCCAATCTAAACTTCCTGTTCATGCCAATCTAAACTTCCTGTTCATGCCAATCTAAACTTCCTGTTCATGCCAATCTAAACTTCCTGTTCATGCCAATCTAAACTTCCTGTTCATGCCAATCTAAACTTCCTGTTCATGCCAATCTAAACTTCCTGTTCATGCCAATCTAAACTTCCTGTTCATGCCAATCTAAACTTCCTGTTCATGCCAATCTAAACTTCCTGTTCATGCCAATCTAAACTTCCTGTTCATGCCAATCTAAACTTCCTGTTCATGCCAATCTAAACTTCCTGGCTACTAATGTTTGACATGTTATACTTTGTTTTAGCGCTTCCTCTCCCACGCGGGATACCTCCGCTGATGTAAAGCGCGTTGCCTCTGAAGACGTCTTTTGCAGTTCAAAAAGAAACATTCCCACATCTATGATGGCCTAGTAATGTTTTAAGTGAAGTCAGTATAGCTTTTACCACTATCCTTGTACAATCCAACAATTGTCTAAAATGAGGGGTCTCAAAGGTTTTCTACTTTCGTGTATGAAGAAGGCACAAAAATTGTGTATGCCCAGAAGTAAAGAAAAAACTTGTATTCGATAACTAGTAGTAAACAGGACTCATGGTGAAAAATCCTTATTTTAGTATCCGCGAGTGAGGCATGGATATGATTTTTGCAATTTACTGATCTATAGTTTTAACAAATTTGGTGATGCTAGAATCCTGAATGCAATTCGTCCTTCAAAAGGTCATGAACTATCAATATTTATGAAAAAAACCTGAGTTACATTTATTCCGCTACATGCGTTTTAGAATACGAAAGGTCATAGCAATTTCCAATATGCTAAATTAATTGAATGCAGTTGAAATTTAGCTTTGAAAATTTATTATCAGCAATATCTCTTTACAACACATCTTTAGCACGAAAAGCTACTAAAAGCATTAAAACACTTAACAGTTGCGCATTTTCACAATTGAACAGTGAACGGATTGTTTGAATTAACTGCATTTAAGGTGGTCACTGTGTCGCCTCCGAGATCTGTGGCGGCAGCTGGCTGCCCTGGACTTCCTCAGCCGCCGGCTCGTCGGCGAGTGACGAGTACGACGAGGCCGTGGAGACCCCGCCGGACAGGGACGGCGAAGCGGGCATTTCGGACAGCAAGCGGCCGAACAGCGGCAGGCGCTCGAGCACCCAGAACGAAACGCCCAGCCAGAACATGAGCAGCGACGCCGCCGAGCGCAGACAGGCGCCTGCCGCTGCTCTCAGCTTACGAGCGCTCGCAGCGCCGGCCACCGCTTGCGACTCTTGCGAAGTGGACTCTTGTCCTGACTGCCCTGTAGCTGAAACAGTGGATTTCATTAGTTAGACCCACGAGCAGCTTTGCGAGGCCACTTCCGTAGAAGTAAAGTCATGGGATGGCGATGTGTATGTACACAAACTGCGTGCGCAAGGTATATAGGAGGGCAGTGTATTTACGGAGCGGCAATTTGTACTCTAGTGGTTTATGGGAATGCTATTCGACGTGACTGGCCGTACGACGAAAATTAACGGGTTTTGAATTTGGAACGATAGTTTAAGCTAGACGCATGTGACACTCCGTTTCGGAACTTTAGGGGATTCACAGATCCCGAAGTGTGCCGAGGGTTCCAAGTTCTAGGCATTGTCACCACAGACAACAGTTGCTGACAGCAGCGGTATTTGCGTGTAGTCAGTGCTGACACCCCGACAATGAAGAACTAAATGCGGGATCCAGTATGAACGCACCCGTTAGGATAGTTACGCGAAATCTGACGTTAATGGGCTATGCTTGTCAGACTCCGTTACATCTCGTTTATCGTTCACGTTTTACATAGCTGTTACGACATATTGGAAGACTTCGGTTGTCTGTTCTGTGCTTTGACTAATATTGAAGATAACGGCTTTTAAATTTATAATCCTAATACCACTCTGATGTATAACTCGTATTTCTTAGGATGTTAACGCTGCGTTATCTTAGTAACAGCTTATTCCCTGACAATACTTACAGCCCCATTTGCTACGTCTGAAGTATTAATGTAGAGTGTTCAACGTGAAATTACGCATTTCTGCTTACACTTTTAGAAAACTAACCGTACGTTCTTTCTTAGCTGTTTGTAACTTTCCTACCTGTTATTGAAGTCTAATACAGAAAACTAACTACAATCATGGAGATTGTTCAGTTAAATGTTTGAAGCTAACTGTTTCCAATTCGATCTTTAGTTTTTTCGTTTCCTTTCCTATCGTTCTAGTCTTTGGCTCTAACAATCTGCGATGTGTGTTCTATATCGTGTCTCCCTATCACTTTCTCGCAACGACGCTCTGGACTTGTTTTTCAGGGAATTGACTACTTTGGAGCTGCGACCTGCTGCTGGTAAAGAGACGTCACAGCACACATGACATGTAGAGTTCTTGTGAGACTAGCTATGATATAAGCAAATAATGATTTTAGGGTCAGCTCCACTGCGCTCCCTGTAAAAGAATCGCAATACTAACTAAATTTAGTTGAAGGGGTTCAAGGCTTTCCTATATTTAGTTAGCTGGTAAAATAGCGTCGAAAAAGCAGTTAAGTTTACCACTGGAAATTTTATTCTACTCACAAAACATTGTTTATAAATTGAACTATTGATAAAAGGAAATGCTTCAATACAGGATGATAAAAACCAACTGCGTTCAACAAAAATGTTAACGAATATTCACTGAATGGGTTTCCAACTTCTACAATGGATCGAAGGACGACCTATACCATATCACATCTATAATCTACGTTTAAATTAAGTTTCACAAAAGAGGGAATTATCAAAATGGCCTACAGTGAACCTCCACTATCTTGAATTATTTATCTAACTTGTAAATTACAGTGGCTGAAGTGGCTTCTCGAGAACTATGTTGCGGAAAAATCATAGCGTTTCAGAAGTTTACTTCAAGTGGCAAATGTGAACGCCATGAGCTTTGACGATCGACACTAGTATTACGAAAAAAAAAAAAAAAGTAATGTGAGATTCTGTGTTCCGCATTTTCAAGGGATACTGTTAACCGTCCGAATGCATATGGCTCATTTCCGCAAGAAATCTTATTAGGAATTAGTACTATTATGCCCAAGTGGAACATGCACACTGCACGTTTGTATCTCAGTATTAGTTACTGTAATAAAATCTACTGACTTGTGCACCTGACATCGAATATGCGAACTCAGCGATTGTCAGACAATCGCAATGCACGTCCTCTTCATTTTGGTATGATACGCGTAAAGCGCCAGATGCTTTTATGCGCATGAGTGGAGTTAAGTAATCACGTTAGTATCCTTTAAAGCGAGCTGAATACTGCATGCAAACCGACAGGTGTAGTACAGGAATGAGCTTATCCGATACTGTAAGTGAAATCATTTAAATACCACTGTGTGCACAAGCGTGACAAGGCGAGACCGCGAACACTGAAATGCAGGTCAAAGACTGCCGAATTATGTAAGGAGAATATGTGAAATGTAAACATGTTATACTAACTTACAAGGAAATGAAGATACATTGTTAAAATAGACGTGACCAAGAGCTGAAGTCATGTCTCAGCACGTTAAAGTTAAGATACAGATAAAGCAAGCGTTATGCGTTTACGATGCTATCACGGAAGAACCAGCTGAATCAACAACTGATCGCTGTACACGGCGAAGTGCGGAATTTCAGAACCAATCACTACTAATTCTGTGCCCGTAAATGGATTATAATGTGGCTTAGGAGATAGTTATATTAAAGGAGACATTGCCACAGTGTCATTTCTTCAACAGTGCCACGTTCTTACAGTTCCTTACATAGGTAGTAAGCTCGTATTGTGTACGAACTCTACATTTAACTATTAGTTAACAGGCAAGCCCACTGCATATCTAAACACGTAGAAGTTTAAAGATTTTTGTCTGAAATTAATAACCTTGTGTCTACGCACAAAGCTTTTTACCTACCACTTCCAGTACAAAATTTATGTCAGATTACCTAAATCACCTTCAAGCAGGAAGCAGAAGTACAAGGGCTCCGAGCCAACGCCTTTCTTGCTTAAGGTTTATAAGATAAGGATATCTTTCTGCTTCAGACAACTAAACTGTTGCAGAGGCAAGTTCATTCCACATAAAGTTAACTTCCATTGCATCACATGAATAGAAAAAATTAGTGAACTAGTGGCAACAGTAGTAGCTATAGCAGGAAAAGCTTAGTTGTTGGAATCGGAAATTAAATGCCAGTACTGGAAGTAATATGAGGCGCGGGGGAGGAGAGCCAAGCAACGAAGTGGTAATGAGAATGAGGGCGGGAGGGGAGGCAACAGGAAGAGAAAATATGAACGGGGCTTTCATGACCCGACAGACATTTTCTTTACTTTTCCGCAGATACTGGCCTAGTTATGCGGTTCATACGAGATTACGGTTGAGAAACCTATTACTGAATCACCTTTCGGGTTATCACAGGTGCGTTTAGAAGTTTAAGTACACTTGATTCTCAAGCTATGTACATGTTTTGATAGTTTATTACTAAGTCCGAAAGCAATCTTCAATCCCATGGAAGCTGGAAACAAGTATACTTGCCAAGTTAACCGATTCTGGAGATTTAACGACGTGATTGAATTTTCTTGAGAAAGGTGAATTGTGTGTAAACTACAACAGCTTGCTTATGCAATGCAGAGATAAGGTATTAGGTAATAGGGACTGTCCTGAAACTGATGTTACAATTCTTTGTCTCTGAGTTACTGAAGTACGCTGAAATCTCAGCGATTACGCTTGCCAGTTGCAAGTATCGTAACTACTGTTAAGTAGCAGTAATTTCGTTAGTTATCCCAATACGAAGCGAAAAACGCATTGCACTGCTATGGGTTTTGTAGCTCATCTTGGTGAAATATATTCAGATACGGATTGAGAATCTTACACATGGACTTCCAGCAAGTCTCACTAACATTGGTGCGTTGAGAATTCGAAGGCGCCATGTTAGTGAAACTACGAGTCACTCCTCAAATAATGTACGCTCACTGCGTCAGAACTCGATTGAAATGTTAACCAGAGTTTTAACAATTGTTTCATAGGTGCTCTATTCGTAATTGAACAGGCCAAGTAAAAATTGAAGTAACGTTCTAATGTCATTGCTGCGGCAATACCAAATCGATTCCACGGGTCTTTGTCAGCTTGCAGTATTGTGTTCACTTACTGCACGGGTGCTTGATGGTACGCTTGACAGTCTAAAACCCAAATGCAATCGACCTTTAAACATGTCGAGCCGTAAGAAGTATTCGATTTCTGGAATACTTGGAGAGGTTCTTTACGTTTAGTTCACAGTATGCAACATTCGATCTAAAAAAAAAAAACTATTCGCCGGTTTGGACACAGAGGGTTAAAGTCACCAGAATTTTGGTGACTGGGCTACCCACAGAGGGACACCCACATACCGAATGATTTCGGTCAAGGAGGTAAGTTCATTGATTTAACCTCAGTTTACAACGCCCCCTTTTTAAAGGTGTATGCCCATAACGTACTATAGTACGTGTTTTAGTCACCCGACAATTCCGCCATGTAACGTACTGCGATCATTACAGCATGAAGGTACAACTGAACGTTTCTGCTATTCAGGTGCTTTAGTCTATGCGAGGCGCCTCGGTTGAAATTTCAAGTAACAAACGAAGCTTTAAAGGATCGACATAGGAGCACTTGCTCCTGACTGTGTACCGAGTCAACAAATTTAAAAAATGGAAAGTGAAGGCACTGTTTGCCTTCTCTCAGTTATTTTTCGTTAAGTGATTTTAGAAGAAAGTGAGAGAACCAAGCGAGCAACAACTTTCAGAAGTACAAGAACATAACGGCGTTACTAACTTTCCTACGTTGAAGAGAAAGTGTGTCGCTACCACCCACGAATCCGCGGCCGCTAGCCTCTTAACGACCGAAGCCTTAAGAACAGATTTAAACTTCATGAATTTTATTCCTTGCTTACCGTTCCACCATATTACTCTAATGATTCGAGGGTCAATTGAAGTTCAAAGAACGTATTAAACTTTCAACAATCCTTAGTTGTTAAACGTTAAATTTCCTGTATTCTCGGAGAATTGACAAGTATTTAATGGAAGCACACGTGGCAATCTTTTTTTTTTGGGGGGGGGGGGATATGTGTGAGAGGAAATTTAGATACACCACAGGGGTAAGTGGCATACCAGGAGCCTGTAATGGAGGCTGTACATGAATCTGGTTAACTGGATAGAGTTTAAGTAGAGAAAAAAAATACCGACCTTAAAATTTATTCTTCCTACGAAGACGTACATAGAATTTTACTTACTAAAACAAAATTTTTATTCCATGGTCATACCCACTTTAAGTAGACTATTTGAATGCGTTAATCTTACCAATTTGACAAATTTAGTTATCCTCCAAAGGCATTCAATGAACGCAAGATCTGGTAATGTTCCAATGCAATCGTGATAATGTGACAGTACTTTAACACTGTCAACCGTAGGAGTTTAAAGCGACAGAGCAAAGTGTGAGAATGCTACTGGAACACACCATTCAAGAAGTTCCAAATGAAAATACTAGCTCAGTATTTCCAGGAGATTAAGTGTGTAATACTGGGTGAAGTTAAAAAAAAATTTTGGTTCTAGAATTAAAGGTAGAAACTTCATTGAGACTGGGTTAATATCAGAGGAATTTTCAAACCTTACCGATCTCCATCCTCGTTCCAGCCATGTATTGCTCGAATCTCTCTAACCGGTTTTCCACCATCGCAATCACCTTGCGAGAGGATTTAACTACAATTTTTGTAGTTCTTTTCACTTGCTTCCGCCCAACCTCAGTTACCATGACCGCTGTATTTACTGCTGGGCTAATGAAACTCGCTATTCGAACAACGACGCTATCGTAGATCTGAAACATAATTAAAACGTAAATTTCTATCAGGTCTTATACTTACTTCTGTCTGGTCGCACACTTACCTTCTCGGGTGATTCTTTGACAACAGGGAAGCTTTTCTCCAATCGCTCCAGACCTTCGCTCGCTGGATTATCTACCAGCTTCAACACTGGCTCGATTTTTTTGATTATATTGCCAGACCAATTTTTGACAGCTGTCGCCACTTTCTCGGAAATATTGAAGCCAATTTCAGTTACTTTAGTGCTATGCTTCACAGATTTATAAGTTTCTTCTCCCTTGTTGAAAATTAACAATACAAGAGGCCATCCCTTCAGTAACTGCAATGTTTTGAAGGACTCTCCTACCACCTCTTGCGGAACGACATTTCGGACCAGCTCCTCTTGAGAGTCAGAGGCCTCTGGGTTCACAGCAGGATTAACTTTCTCTTCCACAGCTGCAGGCTCAACTAAGCTTGTTTTACTCATTTTCGAATAACTGCAAATAAACAATATTACAAAAATTAAGTCTTCGCTTTAATTTATATCAGTAAAAAAAAAATACACAACGACTGAAACAGTAAACAACCCACAGGTTTGAATAACGGCTTAAATGCACTACTTAACTGGTGACGTTCCACGACAAGACTACAAAGCTAATCTTGCTTACCTTCAACCTTATAGACAGCGAAGCCTGTAGAACATGATGTGAACACCAGGGCGCGCTGCTGTCGCGCAGTGCGTACTATTTGGTGTAAGAAGTAACATAAAAATAAAGTGTTTGCTTTAGGTAATGCTATTTCACAGTAACAAAGTACTGATCGTCTGCACGTAAACAATAATGATACCTTGATAATACCGAAAGTCAATGTAATGATAAAGGTCCCTATACACGCGCCAACCGACCGAGCGACCGACAAGCTGGACGTGTGTAGGCGATTAAGCCAACCGACCGCTCAACATTTGTTGTACGGATGGCAGTTGAATAGGACCACCCGACAGCCGGTTCTCCACGCACCCCACACCCTCCAACCAACAAACTGTGCCGTGTGTAGTGCTGTTGTGCCGAAATACATTTACTTCATTCTTGTAAGTTTTACAAAAAGTCTGGGCTATATCTAAGCCTGCTGCTATAAAGAAGCAAAGATTGGCCTTTTTTTTGTAATAGTTAGCAATCTCTAAAACCTTCATTTCCTTTTAACCTGTTGCTGTGTATATTAGATTATGTGCACAACCACCATTTGCAGTCTTTCTTCTTCTAATATGAAATGAGTTTCTTAAACTTACAGGGGCATCTTTTCACCCACATACATACGAGATCTGTTCAAAAAATTCCAGAATATTTGTAATTTCGCGCCAGTGGTCTATTGGAGTGAAATGCGGTTCGTATCCCTGAACAAGGCCAGTGTTTAATGTGCAGCAGAGCGAAGGTTCATTGTTGTACGAGTATGTCTGTCGGTTATTATTCAGAACTGTATTGAGTAGAACGTTGTGTCGCACAGTTCGCGAATTTCGAGATGGCATAGTTACAGGAGCATTCGTCTGCACTAAAGTTTGCGTGGAAGTCAAGAAAACCTTTATAGAGACGCACTAAATGCTACAGGAAGCCTACGGTGACGAGTGCTAAAGCCATGCTCTGTGTTACGAACGGTTTACGCTGTTTAAAATTGGCCGGACGGAAGTTAAGAATGGCCGGACACACTTCGACGCCTACCGATGACGATCTTGACAGGAACGTCAACGAAATTGTGTGTGCAAATCGAATATTGTCCCCTACGATCCTCGGAGTATGGGACATCATCTTCATCATCATCATGTCATGAAATCCTGACCCAGCATCTTGAAATGTATCTTGTTGGCGTAAGTTCGTCCCACGGCTCATGAGTCAAGCCCAGAAAGACCTTCGCCTCGCAAACCTGTGAAGAGCTTTCAGATGGCGGAAATGAGAACGAGATGTTTCTTAAGAGAATCATAAATGGTGATAAGACGTGGGTCTACGGTTATGATTTTGAGACTAAGGTTCAATCTCCACAGTGGCTCGGTAAATGTTCTCAGAGGACAAAGAAAACTCGTCAGGTCAGCTCAAATTTCAAAGCGATACTAATAGTATTCTTTAACTTTGAAGGATTAATTCATCGTTAACTCGTGCCACAGGGACAAACACAAACTTTTTATCGATGGTACTATCGCCTGCGTGAAAAAGTGAGAAGGGAACAATCTGAAATGTGGCGAGACAATTCACGACTCTTGTATCACGATAACGTACTTGCACGTTCATCCCTGTTGGTGCGTGACTATTGCACAAAAAACGAAAGCACTGTGCTGGCTCATCCTCTGTACTCCCCAGACCTGGCCCCTGCTGACTTTTTTTTTTATTTCCGAAGTTTAAAACCCCGTTGAAAGGACGAAGATTTGCAACGGTAGACGAGATGGAAGAAAATTCGCGGACGGCTCTTCGCGCGATCAAAGAAGAGGTGTCACCAAGACTGCTTCCGGAATTGGAAACGGTGTTGGGAGCGGTGTATCAATTGTGAAGTATAGTATTTCGAAAGAGGCCGTACTCAATAAGTAAAAGACAAGCGCAGAAAAACTTTGTGGACAAAGTTCCGGAATTTTTTGAACAGATCTCGCAAATAGATTAGGTAGGTTTACGCGAACATATTTTATTTGTAATTATTTTGCTTTACCTTGACGTATTTCCTCAGGCAACTATGAATCAAGGTGCAGGTTTCAGGAATCATTGTAGAACACAGTTATGGGGATACAACAGCACTGAATTTGAGGTTTTTCTTAACTTTTGGCAATGACTAGAAACTGTAATGTAACTAATAGCCTGCCTCAAGACTGTATTCTGTTTCATCACAACCGTTTTCATGATGTTCAGCAGTTCCCAAATGCATGTCTCATTCATTCTTAGATAATTCAGAAAATCGTAGGCTCCCAGTTCCTTGAGTAATAGGACATGGGTGAATTTCTTTCTTTGCTTTAGCTATTTCTTTACCCTCAGTTTTCTCTCGGCTTTTTTTAGCCGTGTTACTTGCAGAAAAAAAAAAGGCAAAACCCAATTTTTGCTTCTGCGTAAACCTAATTGGTATCTCGTAGAATATGAACTCAACGAACTTAACACAAACCCCAACAAAACAGCGGCGCTATAATTGCTGAGTGCAGTCGGTTGGGAAGTGTATAAGCTGCCGAGAAATTGGTCGGTTGGCCGATAAATTGGTGCGTATTTAGGGGCCTTAAGCGAAATGGCCGCCAGGAAAGAGGGCGCTACTGTCACGTTAGCTGGCTCACTCTTACCGGCGACGCGGAACGCTGTGGAAAGGAAAGGTAAGGTAAGGTGTAAGTCTGACATCATAAGGCACTCTAACGATTTCCACGTTCGAATAAAGGGATAATAATTCTTTACACCAGGAAAAAGTTTTGGATTTCATAATTGATTTCAAACTCTATTAATTTATATGGTATTAGTCAAGAACGTCAACGGAAAGTTTTCAATTCCTGTACTGGATGTGGTAATATTGCAAAATAATTTTTTTACTTTAGAAGTACGTTCGTGGCTGCTAAGCAGAAAGTAATAGTAATGTCTGAGTGGTAACTTCGAATGTCACGTAAGCCTAAGTCATACTACGTAAAAATGTAAAAAATCTTCCTGCGTAAAAATACGAAAGTAGCTAAAATGCGAAAGCAGCTATTTCGAAATTTTCAATATCTTAGCACCTCTATTGTGATTGCTTTTGGGCTTAGTGTATCCGGATCTAAGTAATCATAAAATCGGCAACACGAAGACAGGACATTGGCAAAAGAAATACTATATTACGGGGCGGAAAGGGTTTGTTACTCTAACGAATATTTTAAAACTCATTATAGTTTGTGAATGGGAGCTTCTAACAAAGCAGCATGCGTCGCTGTACTTTAATATAATACATTTCGGCTTAACCTTCATCAAACCGGTATATTAAATCTACAGCAATTTTCTTTTTTTACAATCTGTTGGAACAATGGTAATGACTTTCTTTGAAAAACCTGTTTCGTTACATGACATTGTACACTACAATTCAGTAACCGGTAGCAACCGTATAGGTAGTATGCGTGGTGTTGGAGGAATATTGTTTCGGCTTCGACCAGTGACCTAATAGCTGTTATGACGTCAAATTTTGGTGTCTACTTTGAATAAAATTTCTGTGTAGCGTTATTCTCTCGATAGTTATGTTTGGTTTACAGAGAACGTAACTTTTTAGTCTTTGATTATCAGTAACGGAAGCCCTTTGAAGCCCTTTACTTACAAGTGACATTCTTAAGAGTTTTTCATTTATTAGTAGCATCGCGAAGTAGGGAGGCAGTTGTTGAGCCTAGTTCTGCTCATGATTTTGATTGTAGGAAAAAAAGCGGAAGCGGTGAAACGAAAGTTTCTCACGTTAGCTTGAGTGTTTCGAAATTGGATGAACTGAATGATCCGATGAATATTAGGTTTGGCAGAAAGCGCAGCCTCGTAACTATTGTGCATATAGTGTCTGTGATATGAAATTATCAACGATTTCCAAGAAAGTCCTCAGTGATTCATGTATGTGGCAGTGTTCGAAAAATCGTGTTTGGTGGTCTATTCCTTTTGGGAGTTGGTTCGAGAAATCAAAGCTATCCATAAAAACAATTTTGTTACTTGCTGACTTGAAGCTCTCATATTTGGCTTTCTGTCCAAGAAAGTGAGTTCGCAAAACAGTTACCTGTTGGGTTTCACCTCGCCGGGAAATTTGTTCAGATTTTAACGTGAAAAGAGGCAGAATTTGTGGGCTGGGGGTTATAGGAATTGATGATCACAACTTGCAAAATAAAAAGTGAGAGAGCATGATATTGTTGGAACATCGGTATGGGATGCAGTCGTTTCAGGTCTAGACGACTGCACATCGTTACAATCGATGAAAACACTTCAGCGGATGGATCAGTATCAGATTGGTGGGCTAGTTACAAGGAGATGAATCTGGGTTTATGCATTTAGTCGTGAACCATTGATAAATTTAGAGAAAAAGAACATCGTAATGTACAGATACAGAGGGAATTTGGGGCTGAAGTATTATTTGGTGGGGAAAAGGAGCATTTCGTAGCTGCAGTCATATGTCTTGAGAAATATGAAGCCATAAAATCGGTGTTTGATGTTTTTCTGGAGGATGTGGGTAGAATGCACCGTGTAGTTAGAACTGAAGTGCAGCTACTCAAGAAGTCGTGTGGGCTGTTATTATAGTATCGTAGAGCAACTACGTAGACATTTTAATGAGTTAAAATGTTAAACAGATTTACGTTGGAAAAAATTAGTTCTAGTTTTGATCACCAGGTGCAAATCCTGCCCTGTGAATGCAAGAAAGTCTCACAGAAATGTTTCCCTATGTTATGGATCAGGAGCAGGTCGTCGGCAGGAAAGATGATTCACGTGAGAACGTCGTAACGTTCATTTCATTATTAACCACCGCTTACACAATTTGTTCAGTATCAGAACCGGTTCGAATCCTGCCTCGGGCATGGACGTGTGTGATGTCCTTAGGTTAGTTAGGTTTAAGTAGTTCTATGTTCTAGGGGACTGATGACTTCAGCCCTAAGTCCCATAGTGCTCAGAACCATTTGAATGTTTTGAAGTGGTGGGGGCTTTTCGCGATTTCCTTTCCTGAATTTTCTGTTTCATATTCCGTTCTACAGAGTTTAGTTATAAAATTGGTTTCACAGATATCTTTGATTCTTTCGACGTCAGTATGTTGAATATTCAGCTGATATTTGTAAGTGTTGTTGTTGTTGTTCGTGTTGTTGTTGTTGTTGTTCGTGTTGTTGTTGTTCGTGTTGTTGTTGTTGTTCGTGTTGTTGTTGTTGTTCGTGTTCTTGTTGTTGTTGTGGTCTTCAGTCCTGAGACTGGTTTGATGCAGCTCTCCATGCTACCGTATCCTGTGCAAGTTTCTTGATCTCCCAGTACCTACTGCAACCTACATCCTTCTGAATCTGCTTAGTGAATTCATCTCTTGGTCTCCCTCTACGATTTTTACCCTCCACGCTGCCCTCTAATGCTAAATTAGTGATCCCTTGATGACTCAGAACATGTCCTACCAACCGATCCCTTCTTCTAGTCAAGTTGTGCCACAAACTCCTCTTCTCTCCAATCCTATTCAATACCTCCTCATTAGTTATGTGATCTACCCATCTAATCTTCAGCGTTCTTCTGTAGCACCACATTTCGAAAGCTTCTATTCTCTTCTTGTTCAAACTATTTATCGTCCATGTTTCACTTCCATACATGGCTACACTCCATACAAATACTTTCAGAAACGACTTCCTGACACTTAAATCTATACTCGATGTTAACAAATTTCTCTTCTTCAGAAACGCTTTCCTTCCCATTGTCAGTCTACATTTTATATCCGACCATCATCAGTTATTTGTCTCCCCAAATAGCAAAACTCCTTTACTACTTTAAGTGTCTCATTTCCTAATCTAATTCCCTCAGCATCACCCGATTTAATTCGACTTCATTCCATTATCCTCGTTTTGTTTTTGTTGATGTTCATCTTATATCCTCCTTTCAAGACGATCTCTATTCCGTTCAACTGCTCTTCCAAGTCCTTTGCTGTCCCTGACAGAATTACAATGTCTTCGGCGAACCTCAGTTTTTATTTCTTCTCCATCGCTTTTAATACCTACTCCGAATTTTTCTTTTGCTTCCTTTACTGCTTGCTCAATATAGAGATTGAATAACATCGGGGACAGGCTACAACCCTGTCTCACTCCTTTCCCAACCGCTGCTTCCCTTTCATACCCCTCGACTCTTATAATTGCCATCTGGTTTCTGTACAAATTGTAAACAGCCTTTCGCTCCCTTTATTTTACCGGTGCCACCTTTAGAATTTGAAAGAGAGTATTCCAGTCAACACTGTCAAATGCTATCTCTAAGTCTACAAATGCTAGAAATTTAGGTTTGTCTTTCCTTTATCTATTTTCTAAGATAAGTCGTAGGGTCAGTATTGCCTCACGTGTTCCAACATTTCTGCAGAATCCAAACTGATCTTCACCGAGGTCGGCTTCTACCAGTTTTTCCATACGTCTGTAAAGATTTTGCGCTAGTATTTTGGAGCTGTGACTTATTAAACTGCTTTCTTTGGGATTAGAACTATTATATTCTTTTTGAAGTCTGAGGGTTTTTCGCCTGTCTCATACATCTTGCTCACCAGATGGTAGAGTTTTGTCAGGACTGGCTCTCCGAAGGCAGTCAGTAGTTCCAATTACATTCACCATATCGATAGCGACATGCCGGCTGGAGTGGTCGAGCGGTTCTGGGCGCTACAGTCTGGAACCGCGCGACCGCTACGGTCTCAGGTTCGAATCCTGCCTCGGTCATGGGTGTGTGTGATGTCCTTAGGTTAGTTGGTTTTAAGTACTTCTAAGTTCTAGGGGACTGATGACCTCAGGTGTTAGTCCCATAGTTCTCAGAGCCATTTGAACCATTTGATAGTGACATGACGACGTAAGCCGATATACTCTTAGAGACGTTTGTTGCCAGTTTTTTAGGTCACGACTGAAAGCGACGGCTGGCATCGAATATTCCCCTTTATTCAGTTTGTGTTGCCTTTAGCTGCATGCATATTCCAGATTTGTTTGTGGATAATCTCTGTATATGAAAGGTAACATTCTGACTGACTCAAACGTCCAGCAGAAACAGTTGATAGAAATTGGGAAAAGATGTGGGTCTTCTAGTGTAGGCAACGTTCCAGAAGGGATCGTCCAAAATGCCACTCCTAAATGGGTGAAATAGGGGATGAGAGGCTTTTTGAAAGTACGTCGCTATTAAGGGAATTCTGAAGGTAGAACTACGCAAACTGGTATTCGGTTTGTCAGATAATAAAAATTGCGTGTTTCACCATTTTCGGAAATTCGTGCACTCAGAGGGCAAAATAGTGAGTCATTTGGAAGTAATTACTAAAGAACTATTAAAGAATTTATAAGTCTACATCTATGAAAATTGGAATTGAATTTCTAGTTTAGTTGCAGAGTTTCTGGAAATTCAGCCCGTACGTGAGTGCAATAGGGCATGAAAATATTTCGTTATCTTAAGACTTTGAAGCTAAATTTGTGGAAATTATTTCACTTCCGGTTACATATAAAGAAATATTTGTTAGGGGATGACTACAGAAATACCTCAACATTCAAATGAATATGAAAAACCTCGGATTGATGCCTAGACATTTTGACGTAGCATCATTATTTCTCACTTGTTTGGAATCAAATAGAATCCACGAAAAGCGTAGACTGCTCGGCGGTTCCCCTGATAGCGGGTACGGGATACTATACCCAGATGAATTCTCAGACTAAAATGTAGAACTCCAGGAGATCCTACACACTGTTAAGCAGGCGACTGACAGCCGTCAGTACTTCTCCATGTTTAACGTGGCATTCGGGGTGTTAGATATAATGAAAACAATTAATGTATTCGAAAACTGTCATCAATATAGTACTACAGAAGAAACGGCACACTATTACTCAGTCTTAGCGTGACAGAGGAGTTAGGTATTCGTGCCACTACATCGCGGGAGATGGTAATATGCAAATAACTTCTGGAAACAGATAATGCTTTTTCACCGTCCCTCGAGGCCGTTAATAATTTTTTTATTTCTCCTTCCCAGAATGTCACGATAGCTACAATTAGTGAAGAACGAGGTAGCGACAGAGGGGGCTAGTAGTAATACATAGGTAATATAAACTCGTTTAGTGTGTGTAACAATTGCAGCCAGCCACAGTTTTCTTGTATGAATTTTCCGTAGCTAGTTTCGAGGAAATGTCTAGTCAGGAGGCAAGTATTTCACAATACACAAGTGTTAAAATATGAAAAAATGTGTTTTTGTATATCACACTTTTACGTGATATACTCACTCAAATGAAAGTCTTTAACTTAATGCGTTAAAGTTTCATTGTCCTTACATTTATGGAACATTAAATAATGATACAGCGTATATCGTAATACAACGAAAATATACGCTCATACAGAATACGTAAGTACACTTTAGCGAGGATAGGGCACATGCTCCACTGCGCTCTTGAAGCAACCATTCCAGAATTTTCCTGAAATTATTTAGGAAGACTGCGGTAAACTAAATCAGGAAAGAGCAAACCACTGCAGTGCCACAGTGTACAATGTTCTTCGATTTCCACAATTTGTTCCAAAAAACTTACAATGCAAAAGATAATTTCGCTTCACGGATACCTACTGATCATTCCAGAATCACGAATGTGCTGCTACGCCTCTTGCACATACTGCACGCCCATAAACATGCAACTGTGCTCCACGCACAACTTCATGAGTAACAGGGTGAGGGGGTTCTGAGCCCAATTAATTGATCAATTAATTATCCCTACCTCTTCATGTTTTCCCCAGCAAGTAAGTGGGTCCGCACCCCCTCCCCTCCGCATTCAATCCCACCCCACCCCATTCCATCCCACCTCACGCCACCCTCGCACTCCCACAGCTATGCTTTTGCCGGGAAATTTGGATTTTGGCGGGAGTTTTTTATTTTGGCGGGAGTTTTTTATTTTGGCGGGAGTTTTTTATTTTGGCGGGAGTTTTTTATTTTGGCGGGAGTTTTTTATTTTGGCGGGAGTTTATTTTGGCGGGAGTTTTTTATTTTGGCGGGAGTTTTTTATTTTGGCGGGAGTTTTTTATTTTGGCGGGAGTTTTTTATTTTGGCGGGAGTTTTTTGATTTTGGCGGGAGTTTTTTGATTTTGGCGGGAGTTTTTTGATTTTGGCGGGAGTTTTTTGATTTTGGCGGGAGTTTTTTGATTTTGGCGGGAGTTTTTTGATTTTGGCGGGAGTTTTTTGATTTTGGCGGGAGTTTTTTGATTTTGGCGGGAGTTTTTGATTTTGGCGGGAGTTTTTGATTTTGGCGGGAGTTTTTGATTTTGGCGGGAGTTTTTTATTTTGGCGGGAGTTTTTTATTTTGGCGGGAGTTTTTTATTTTGGCGGGAGTTTTTTGATTTTGGCGGGAGTTTTTTGATTTTGGCGGGAGTTTTTTGATTTTGGCGGGAGTTTTTTGATTTTGGCGGGAGTTTTTTGATTTTGGCGGGAGTTTTTTGATTTTGGCGGGAGTTTTTTGATTTTGGCGGGAGTTTTTTGATTTTGGCGGGAGTTTTTTGATTTTGGCGGGAGTTTTTTGATTTTGGCGGGAGTTTTTTGATTTTGGCGGGAGTTTTTTGATTTTGGCGGGAGTTTTTTGATTTTGGCGGGAGTTTTTTGATTTTGGCGGGAGTTTTTGATTTTGGCGGGATTTTTTGATTTTCGCTGTAAAATTAAATTGTCAATTACAAGGATGTAATACTAAAGGAAATTGTTAATAAAATGGGGATTGGTGACAGAAATCGAAAAAAAAGTCAGACGGAGGGAAACTGGGGAATTATGCACTGCAGAGGACATAATTTGCATTTCGTAGGACGGGGATACTCTTGTTTAAACTTCCGATCAGGTGTGATCACAAACACATTAAGATAGTCAGTGGTGTGCTGCCACGCAGGAGTGTGCCGAGAAAGCAGCTCACTGACTGTAACTGCGCAGCACTAGCGTTTGTGAGTGAATAGGTCTTATAATGGCGCAGACCCCACTAGCTGCATGTCACCCTTCCCCCGTTTCTCCTAGTGGTCTGCTTCGTTCTATCTCTGCTCGCCCTCTGCTTCTGTTCCACACTGCGTTTGCTGCTGCACATGGTGCACTGCGCCCTCGTAACTCTCCAGTGAGGTATGTTGAACACCTGCCTAGGGCGATCACACACACTGCGTTACCTCCCTTGCCCACATTGGCAGCCTCCCTGCCTTCCCTTCCCACCAGGCTGTACCTCAGAGGGTGATGCAGAGCACCCAGCATGCCAATAACTCAGCAGAGGATACTTTCGTAAGCCACCATTCGCAAGACATGTGGCAATGGGCTTCTACCACTAACAATAGGTTCGTCTTCGAAGGTCAGCGTCTTCTTCCAACAGCTGTGCCCTAACGAACAACATATATTCCAAGGGTTGCAGCTGGCACTGGGAGTGCAGAATGAACAAAGCGTATTTTTCTAAAGATAGCAGATGCATCTATTTTTCCAGCCACGTGCAGTCAGTCAGCAGTAAGCAAAAGATCTTTTCAGAAGGATCCGCTATCTGATTGTCTCAATTTTTTTTTCCTCTTCCATTGCAGCGTTCTGTTCCTCAGATGCATGCAGCAAGCCTACTTCAGCCTGCTTCAAGAAAAAGAAGGGAAGTTATAACCAGCTGGTATGGTATTCTGAGTTCCTATTGATCCTCTTGAAAATAAAGGGTGGAGTCTGAAGGTATACAAATCCCAACCCCCGCTACAACCATAATCAGTCTTTGGCAGCGATTGGATGTGTCCGTACGATTCTCAAAATATGAAATGGCCACTTAGTAACGATGCCAGTGCAAGTGGTGATGGGAAATGGCCAAACTAGGGGTAATTGCCATGTAAGCGTTTATGAAAAGAAATTGAACTCAAATTGCGACAGTTACAAAATTTCCTAGCGAAGTATTCAGTTTTTTTTAGAGATTGTGTTACTTTTCGTAATAAGTGGTAAGTTCTTTTTCTTGATATTTCAGCGCTCGTTCTCCAAATATTGGTTGAATTAGAATATTAGCTAGAAGCTGAAAGTCGCCAGAAAGCTGAGGGGGTTGTTCTATCATCCTGTAAGTACAACTCCAAACTGCCATATTTTACATGTTCAGGAAACAGCTCTTGTATTGAAATAACAACAAGAAAATTTTTGATCTTCCTTTTGCAGCATTAGAGCGGCATCTAAACGACACTGTGTGGCTGTTGGAGGCAGAAATACAGCAATAACGTAAGTACATTCCTAATATATTGCTGTCAGACATCTTTCCAGTTGTGAAGCATATATTCATTGTTGCAGATGCTGCTATGGAGCAAGAGGAGGATGAGAATCTAGCAGGAGTATGCACCAAAAATAACAACTAGGACTTATCACTTCCATCTGGTATGAACTTATTTTTTTCATAGGTACGTATAGTCAGTACCTTGCTGCAGGTAAATTCAGTACAGGTATATTATTGTTTCTTATAATCAGTATCTTGTAGATTACTTCCATAAGATGGATTTGTGGCTCCACTACAATAATCCGAGCGAGTCGGTGCCTGAGATGGTGGCTGCTGAAAGGAAGTGCCATCTCGTCCTTTCGGATGAGGAGGAAACATTTGATTGGGTGGGAGAACTAACAGAAAGGTAGAATGAATTGCTCAGTACTGGGACTGACAAGAGAACCTCCCCATCGCAGCCCCCTCATATTCAGTTATCAGTTGGCACACTGGATAGGCCTTGAAAAACTGAACACAGATCAACTGAGAAAACAGGAAGTAGTTGTGTGGATCTATGAAAAAATAAGCAAAATATTCAAACTGAGTAGTCCATCAGCATGATAGGCAACATCAAGGACAGTGTGAGCTCCGGAGCGCCATGGTCCTGTGGTTAGCGTGAGCAGCTGCGGAACGAGAGGTCCCTGGTTCAAGTCTTCACTCGAGTGAAAACTTTATTTTATTTTCAGACAATTATCAAAGTTCAGGCACTCACACACAATCAACTTCGCTCTCCAAAATTCCAGGATATATTCAGATTTTCTTGGACGTATGCAGGATTTGACTGTCTACACATGGAAAGATTTGAAAACGTTAAAAACCTATGTTTTAACAGAGCAAAAGCAAAACTGTGCGACTGTGAAACTTTCTTTCATTTGTTGCAGTTTGTGACAAACTTGTTTTCATCACTTCTTTGGGAGTGATTATCACATCCACAAGAAAACCTAAATCGGGCATGGTAGAAGAATCTTTTTACACATTCGCCAAGTGTACAAGTTAGGTGGGTCGATAGCATATTCCTGTCATGTGACGCACATGCCGTCACCAGTGGCGTATAGAATATATCAGACGTGTTTTCCTGTGGAGGAATCGGTTGACCTATGACCTTGCGATCAAATGTTTTCGGTTGCCATTGGAGAGGCACGTGCTTTCGTCCATTAATCGCACGGTTTTGCGGTGCTGTCGTAAAACAGACATTAAACTTATTACAGTGAATAGAGACGTCAATAAACGGACGGACAGATCATAACTTTGCGAAAATAAATTAAGTAAACTTTTCACTCGAGGGAAGACTTGAACCAAGGACCTCATCTTACGCAGCTGCTCACGCTAAACACGGGACCACGGCGCTCCTAGGCTCAGACTATCCTTGATGTTGCCTATCATGCGCATGGACTACTCAGTTTGTATAGTTAGCTTATGTTTTTAATGGTTCCACACAAATTCTTCCTTTTTTTCTCGATTGATCTTTGTTTAGTTTTTCAAGGCCTATCCAATGTGCCACCTTATAACTAAATCTGAGGGGAGTGCGATGGGGAGGTTCTCTTGTGAGTCCCAGTATTGAGCAATTCATTCTACCTTTCTGTTAGTTCTCCCACCCAATCAAATATGTCGAACCTTTCCTGTCTCAGCTTGACCTCTCCCTCTCCCTCTCCCTCTTACATACTGGGGCCCCATACATTTCAGTGTGGCTCATGGTACATACTCGGCCATTCATTCATCCATCTGCAGTCCAGGACTTCTACCATCTGTCCACTGGAGAGCCCACAATAACTTGTGTGATAGTGACCACTTTCCCATCTTCCTCAGCCCAGGGGACCCACAGTTCTCTTGTGGGTACATTTGTGGCGTGCACAGGGCCTCGAGCTATTGCAGCCCTCTTTTCGTCCTTAGAAGGCTGCATTACCATTGCTGTTCCTCTTCCTCCCTCTCCTTGATACTTTATCCGTAACCTCTCTTTTCCCTGTTAGTGGACTTCATGTCGACCTGGCTATCCTCCTGGCTATTATTTAGTTTTCTGTTTCCATCTCCTTTTCAGCGTTTGTGGTCCCATTGGGGTTTGACCTCCATTTCTAAAAAAATTCCATTCAGTGTGAGCCATTTGGGGATGAACTCCCTACCTAGCTTCCATGGTGCATGTTTATCTCCTCTTACCCTCCCCTTTCCCTTTGCATCCTGCCTCCCCCCCTCCAGCTAGGACACCAGCTCGGTTGCCAGTCTGTGTGGTGGGGCTGTTAAGTACCCATTGGCTGCACCCCCAGAAACCACAGGAATCACTCTGCTAGTAACTGAGCTGTGTATTCCCAGGAGTTGATGCTCATCACTTCAGGGCACCCGAACGACCGGCAATGGGCGTAGTGCCAGACTGCCCTGGCTGTGACTGGGTGGCGCCCACAGGGCGAGCCTTTGATTGGAGTGTGTGATACTAGGGTGGACGCCTTGCGCATGAAGTGACAAAAGCTTCACCATCCTGGCCATTCCGTGGCCGTCTCTAAGAGTGGTAGCACACGTGACACTCTTTCCTATGATCCTTCGGCCTTCCCCTCCCTGGCCACCCCCTGGGAGGAGGGGCAAGCCCGCCAGCTTGGGTTGAAACCTTTCCTTTGGTACCTGGTTTGTCCCAGGACGGATGGCGGTAGTTTTGCCACGAACAAGCCTTTTTTTTTTCATGGAGACGATTGAAGACAAGTATGGCGAAGTCGAATCGACGAGTAAAATGTGGTTCGGTGCTTTGCTCATCAAGACATGTTCTGCTGCGCAATCTGACACCCTGCTCGCTTGTGACCATCTAAGTGACGTCCTAGTCTGTGTCACGCCCCACCAATCTTTAAACTCAGTACAGGGCATTATTTTCCACCGAGATCTTCTTCTGCAGACTGACGAGGAGCTCCGTGCTAACCTCGAGTGGCGAGGGGTTCGTTTTATCCACGGTGTGGAGTGAGGCCCTTCAAACAATGGCATCAATACGGGCGCCTTTATCGTGGCCGCCGAGAGGGATGTCCTCCCAGAGAAGGTCGAGGTAATGGTGTATTGGTGTGATGTTGAACCTTATATTCCACCACCAATAAGATGTTTCAAATGCTTAAGGTCTAGACATGTTCCCACCTCTTTGGGTGCTGCTCCCCCTCCCCCACCGGAGAAGTACTCCCCTCCTTCGGTGGCCCCCAGGACTCCTCTTCCCGGCACCCCCCTGAAAGGCGATCTACTGCTCCACATCGGGAGTGCGGCCGTTGGGCGCCAAGATTGCCCGGTGTCATTCTGTGCCTGCTCTTGCTGAAGCCTGCCCTTTTCTTGCTTCCCAAGAGAAGAAGCAGAAACGCAGGAACAAGGGCAAGGCCCCTCTGGTACCCCCTGAGGTGCAGCCTTCCCCTCCTACCGTCAATGAACCAACAGTCTGACCACACCTATATGGATATTACCCAATCCCTATCGGTTACATACAGCGACTCAGTGGCGTGACTGACCCCAGTCCAATCAATTCCACTTTTGACTCTGGCTTGAGAATCCTCCAGTGGAATTGTAAAGGATATTTGCATCACCTTCTCGAGTTGCAGCACCTTCTTTCCTTCTTCTCTGTCGCTTGTACTGCACTCCAGGAGACCCATTTTTGTCAATTTTTATTCACTGACCCTTCATGGATCCAATGCTTTCTGTCAGAACCGAATTGGCCCCTTGCAGGTTTCTGGTGATGTTTGCCCTTTAGTCCACAAGGACATAGTTAGTGAATGGGTTCCCATCCATACAACTTAGGAAGCCATTGCTGTCAGAGTCCATCTGGCCACTCCGATCACAATCTGTAATCTTTACCTCCCACCTGACAGGCCGCCCACAACTACTCTAATCTCCCTTCCTGTTATTAGGGGACTTAAATGCCCAGAACCCTCTTTTGGGTAGTCATATGACTACTGCCCTGGGCAGGACATTTGAAACTGTTCTGTCAGGGCTTGACCTCTGCTTACTAAACACAGGTGCTCCCATACATTTTAGTGTGGCACACGGCAGTTTCTCAAAAATTGACCTCTCCATTTGCAGTCCCAGCCTTCTTCCCTCCATTGAGTGGGGCATCCATGATGACTTATGTGACAGTGACCATTAACCGATTGTTTTGACCTTCCTTCAGTGTCTCTCGCTCTGTCACCCTCCAAGGTGGGCCCTATCTAAGGTTGATAAGGGTGCCTTCTCCTCTGCCCCCATCCCCACTGTATTGCCACATGACAGTGTTGATGAATCTGCTCAGACTTCGACTGACTCCATCCTTTCAGCAGCTGTTTCAGCAATCCCTTCTTCAGGTTCCTCCCGCTGGAAGATGGCCCCTTGGTGGACTCCGGAAATTACTGCAGCCATAAAAGACCATCGCCGTGCTCTTCAACACCTCAAGCGGCACCCTTCTAATGCTCTTCTTCTGGTCTTTCAACGATTCCGCGCCCGGACCTGCTACCTAATCAAATTTCAGAAACAGATTTACTGGGAACGATATGTAACTGCCATTGGACACCACATCCCCTCTTCACAAGTCTGGGCAAAACTCCGGCGAATTTTTGGCCACTATCTACCCACTGTGGTTACGGGAATTTCTGATGTGTTTTCCTTACCAATACGGACTTTGTGGCAGAAAATTTCGCCGAACACTTCGCTCAAGCTTCGGCGTCAGCTCAGTATCCACCCACGTTCCCTCAGCGTTCAGAACGACTGCCTTTGTCTTTTGTTACTCCCTGCTCAGAACCTTATAATGCCCCATTTAGCGAGTGGGAATTTGCCAGTGCCCTCGCCCTGGTCAGATTGGATACATAACCAAATGCTCCAGTACTTTTCGGTGGCTGGCCACGGTCCTATATTGACCCTCTTCAACCATCAGTGGAGTGAGGGAGTATTTCCTACCCAGTGGCAGGAAAGGATTGTTGTTCCGGTGTTGAAGCCAGGGAAGCCGCCTCTTCCTTCTATAGCTACCATCCAGTTGGCCTTACTAACACCCTGTACAAGCTCCCTGAATGCATGGTGAGTCGGCAGCTGTTTTGGATCCTTGAATCCTGTGACCTTTTGTCATCAACTCAAACTGTTTTTTTCTGTAGCCATTCTATGGTGGATAACTTGGTGCACCTAGAGTCTGCTATCCAGTCAGCTTTTGCCCATCGGCAACACCATCTTTGATCTGCATAAAGCCTATGACACCACTTGATGCCACCACATCCTCACCACCCTTCATGAATGGGGCCTTCATGGCACTCTGCCTGTTTTTATCCGTAATTTTCTTTCTTATCGCTCTTTTCGGGTCCAGGTTGGCTGCTCCTACAGCTCTCCCCATCCCTAAGAAAACGGGTTCCACAGGGTTCCTTGCTGAGCATCCTCTCTTTCTCATAGCCATTAATGGACTCGTGTGACAGCTGTTGGGCCGACAGTGCCCCCCCATCTCTTTGTATGCTGTCGATTTTTTTATCTACCTTGCCTCCTCCATAATGTGCGCTGCAGAACGCCGCCTACAGGGGGCAAGCTGTAGGGCCCACTCATGGGCTCTCTCAGATTGGCTTTCAGTTTCCGGCGGCCAAGACTTGTGTCGTGTATTTCTGCCATCAGTGTACAGTCCATCCCCATCTGGAACTGTCCCTCAATGACCAGCCCCTCGCTGGTGGTGGACACCCATTGCTTTTTGGGTCTGGTCTTTGATGCCCAGTTGACATGGCTCCCTCACCTTTGCCAGCTGAAGAGGACATGCTGGTCCCATCTCAATGTTCTTAGGTGTCTGTGCAGTACCACCTGGGGTGCAGACTGCCCTGTTCTCCTGTGATTGTATCAAGCGTTGGCCCAGTCTCGTTTAGACTATTTGTCCTGTCTATGGTTCTGCATCGCCTTGACACTGCAAATCCTAGACCCCATCCACCACTGTGTGGTTCGGCTTGCGACTGGTGCCTTCTGGACTAGCCCCATACTTAGCCTTCTCGCAGAGGTGGGGATCCTGCCACTGCGAGTTTTGCAACAGCTGATACCTTATGCACTCTACATTCGCTGCACTCCAAAGCACCCTAATTATGGTCTCCTTTATCCAGACACACAGATCACCCTGCCACTGCGGCGGCCACGGTGTGGGCTCACCATGGCTGTCCGCACTCAGTCGCTATTTTCTGAGCTCCAGCACTTGCCTTTACCACCTCTCTCCTCCTCTCACGCACATACCCCTCCATGGTGCGTCTCTTGGCCCCACTCTATCTTGATCTCTCAATCGAGTCAAAGGATTCTGACTCTCTCACTGCTCTTTGCCACCAGTTCTGCTGTCTCCTCAGTTCCTTTCAGGGATCAGAAGTGATCTATACTGATGGCTCCATGGTTGCCGGCTGCACTGGTTTTACTTACACCCGTGTGCGATGCACGGAATTCGCTCCTTGCCAGATGGCTGTATTATTTGTACTGCAGAATTTGTAGCCATCTTGCGTGCACTGGACCATATCTGCTCCTGCTCTGGACTATACTTTACTATCTGTAGTAACTCATTGAGCGGTTTGCACACTATCGTCCGGTGCTTCCCTTGCCACCCGTTGGTCATCACTATCCAGGACTCTTTTTCTCTCCTCACTCAACGTGAATGCTCGATGGTTTTCATTTGGACTCCAGACCATGTTGGGATTCCTGGCAATGAATTTGCCAATTGATTGGGTAAATTAGCTACTATCAGGCCATCTCTTGCTATTGGCATCCCAGAAATAGACCTTCACTCGATATTACATCAGGTTTTGGACCTTTGGGATACAGAATGGAGCACTCTTTCTTCACTGAACAAGCTCAGGGCAATTAATGATTCTACTAATGAACTTTATGGTGGTCCTCCTTACGGGCCTCTCATAAGGCCTCTGTCATCCTCTGCTGGCTCTGCATTGGCCATACTTTTTTGACTCATGTTTATCACCTCCATCATGAGGACCCCCCTCTCTGTTATTGGCGATCGATGTTGACTGTGGCTCACATCTTATTGGACTGCCCCAACTTAGCCACTCTACAATGGACTTTCAGCTTTCCAGAATTGCTACCCCTGGTGTTGGTGGACGATGCCTCAGCAGCAGATCTCGTTTTACTTTTTATTCATGATGGTTTTTTTATCACTTTATGTAAGGGAGGGGCTTTCCACTGTACTGGTGTGTAGAGGGAACGGCAGGCTTTCATACCCCCCTTCACCCTGACTGGATTGGCTTCAACTGGGCTTGGTGGTTCATCCCAGTCCTCTACCTTCCCACTAATTTCTTCATGGGGTGTGTTACGTCCTGAGAATCTCTCGTCTCCTGTGTTTCTTCATTCATGCCCTGTCATTAGTCACTTTTTCCCTCACCTCCTCTTCTGTCCTTTTCCTTCCTTCCCTGTCAATAGTTTATCACTTCATGGAAGTTGGAATTCCCTCTTCTAATGTGGGATTTTTATCGGTTTTAGTTAATCCCAGGTCGGAAGGACTGATGACCGTATACTTTGGTCCCTTCTCCAACTAACCATTCAACCAACGAACCAACCCACCCATCTTCTTGTGACTCCCCAGCGTCATTCCCCCAGACGACTACCAAGATGGGCTTGGAAGCTTTCACCTCTACTGTTACCGTCGAATCTCCCTCACATCGTACCATCGATGTGGTGGTTGAGCAGGTCAATAGAACAATCGTTTCTGTGGCGGAAAGCAGGATCCGTTGTTCTTTAGGGTGTCCCCAGCGAAAGTACCTTGGTGGTCGTCGGAAGTCGCTGAGGCCATTAAAGAGCGTCGGTAAACTCTACATCGACATAAACGGCACCCTTTCCTAGGGCAATAACAGCTTTTAAACGGCTCCATGCTCGCGTTCGCCAGCTTATTAAAAGACGGAACAGACCCAACATCTCGACCGTTGGGTGTCATCGTCACCTTCCCAAGAACAACGAAGATCATACGTGTTTGTGGGTGCCAGACCCAGACAGATGTTACTGGCATTAACATCAGTGGCGTGGTATCTACCGACGGAAACGCAATTGACGAGCACTTTCTGAGCACTGTGCTCGGGCCTCCGCGTCAGAGAGCTATACCACAGCATTTCGCACCCTCAAGTGGCAGATGAAAAGGAAAGCCCTCTCGTTCACTGAACGTTGCAATTAACCCTATAGTGTTCCATTTACTGAGTGGGAGCTCCTCAGCGTCCGACACAGCTCCTGGGCCAGATCGGATCCACAGTCAGATAATCAAACATATCTCGTCCGCCTACAAGTGACATCTCATCGTCATCTTCGACTGGAATTGGTGCGATGGCGTCTCTCCATCGCAGTGATGGGAGGGTACCATCATTCCAGGGTCCTGAGTAAAAACCCGGTTGATGTGGATAGCTATCGGCCCATCAGCCTCACCAACGTTCTTTGTAAGCGGTTTGAATGTATGGTAAGTCGGCGGTTGTGTTGGGTCCTGGAGTCATGTGGCCTACTGGTTCCATACCAGGGCGGTTTTCGCCGGGATCGATCTACCATTGATAATCTAGTTTCCCTAAAGTCTGCCATCCGAACCGACTTTTCCAGACGCCAACACCTGGTTGCCGCCTTTTTTTGATTTACGAAAAGCTTACAACAGGACCTGACGGCATCACATATTTGCCACATTATATGAGCAGGATCTCTGGGGACCGCTCCCGATATTTATCCAAGATTTCCTATCGCAGAGTACTTTAGTGTCCAAGTTGGTTCTTCCCATAGTTCTCCCATATCCAATAGAGTGGGGTCCCATAGGGCTCTGTATTGATTGTATCTCTATTTTTAGTGGCCATTAACGTTCTAGTAGCAGCTGTCGGGCCATCAGTTTCACCTTCTCTGTATGCAGATGACTTTTGCATTTCGTACTGCTCCTCCAGTAATGGTGTTGTCGAGTGGCACCTACAGGGAGCCATCCACAAGGCAGTCACGGGCTCTAGCCCACGCCTTCCAGTTTTCAGCCGCGAGGTCGTGTGTCATGTATTTCTGTCTGCATCGTACCATTCACCAGGAACCAGAACTTAATGACGATCCACTCACTAGTGGAGACATATCGATTCTTAGGATTGGTTTTCGACGCTCAATTGATATGGCTTTCTAAACTTCGTCAGCTGAATTGGCAGTGCTGGCAGCACGTCAATGCCCTCTGCTGCTTGAGGAGCACCAACTGGGGCTCTACGCTGCTGCAGCTCTACATAGTCCTTGGTCAATCCCGCCTTGACTATGGGAGTCTGGTTCATGGTTCGGCGGCGCCCTCAGCGTTGCGTTTACTCGATCCAGTGCACCACTGTGGCGTTCGACTGGCAACAGGAGCTTTTAGGACGAGTCAGGTGACCAGCGTCCTAGAGGAGGCCGGAGTCTATCCATTGAAGATTAGGCGTGCACAACGGCTCAGCAGTTACGTTGCATACAGTCATAGTTCTCCTGAGCATCCGAATTACCGTCTCCTTTTCCCCATCCACGGCGGTTCATATCCCGCACCGGACGGCCAGGTGAGGGCATGAGATAGGGGTTCGCGTCCAATTTCTTCTGTCTGAAGTGCCGTACTTGGGTTTACCACCTATACTCGAGGTCCATTCACGTACACTTCTATGGTGTACACCTAGGCCGAAGCTTTGCCTGGACCTTTCACATGGTCCTAAGGACTCAGTTAATCCCACAGTTATCTATGTCAATTCCTCTCGATTCTTTACATGTACCGGGACCATGAAGTGGTTTACACTGACGGCTCGATGGCTGATGGTCGCGTATGTTCATGGAGGACTTATTGAGCAGCACTCCTTGCCAGATGGCTGAAGTGTTTTCACTGCAGAGCTGGCGGCCATTTCTTATGTTCTTGAGCGCATCTGCTCATGCCATGGCGAGTCGTCTCTTCTCTGTACTGACTCCTTGAACAATATTCGAGCTATCGATCAGTACTACCCCCGCCATCCTTTGGTAGCGACCATCCAGGAGTCCATCCATGCCCTGGAACGGTCCAGTCGTTCCGTGGTGTTTGTGTGGACCCCAGGCCACGTTGGAATCCCAGGAAGTGAACTTGCCGACAGACTGGCCAACAGGCTACACGGAAACCACTTCTGGAGGTCGGCATCCCTGTAACTGACCTGCGATCATTATTACGCCGCAAGGTTTTTCAGCTTTGGGAGACGGAATGGCATAATCTCAGTACGCACAACAAATTTCGAGCCCTTCAGGAGACTAAAAATGTTTGGAAGACCTCCATGAGGTCGTCGCGCAGAGACCCTGTGGTTCTCTGCCGGCTCTACATTGGCCATACGTAGCTAACACAAGGCTACCTCCTCCGACGCGACGACACACCTCTGTGTCACATATGACTGTCGTCCACATCTTGCTGGACTTCCTACTTTTAGCCGCTCTGCGGCGGACTTTTAACCATCCCAGCGCCCTACCTTCGGTAGTGGGCGACAATGCCTCAACAGCAGATTTAGTTTTACTTGTGAGGGGTTTTATCGTACCATCTAAGGGTGGGCATTTAGTCTACACTCTGAGGTTGCCACCCTCCCTCCATTTTAACTCTGTCGCACTTTCTTTGCATTTGTTTGTCTTGGTGGGCGTCTTTCCTCTACATGTGTTCACTTCACCTTGTCTTTTTTTTTGGGGGGGGGGGGGGGTGGACATTTTAATGTGTTGCAGTGTGGCTGGTTCATTCTCTACTATTATTGTGATCTGCCAGCCCAGACAAGATGCTCTATGGTTTTAATGTTTTAATACCGTCTTCTATTTTTCCTTGGTGTGGATGTTCGTTCCATTCGTTTACTTTTTAGGTGTAGTGTTCGGTGTTTTATACCTTGAGTGTTGCTTGCGTCAGGAAAAAGGGACTGATGACCCTGTAGTTTGGTCCCTTTATATCCCAAACCAACCAACCAATCCACAGCATGGTTGCTCCCACAGCAGCTCACCGCCGCCACCACCTGCGGCTCCTGCTGTTTGCCATCGCCGGCAGCAAAAGTTGTGTATATCCCAACACTTACCCCTCCCCCCTAAAGGCACCTCCTCGCCGACGCTGTCAGTAACCGCTTGGACGCATTCATAATTGTAGTATTATGGTAATGAACCTTTGGCTGGCGGTAATGCAGTCCATTCAGGTTTCTAGAAGCAGTTTTTTTTCAAAGCCTTAAGTGATCAGAGATGTAAACCCTCTAAATATAACACAGTACTCTGCTGCAAGCTGACTCTCACTCTCAAACAGCAGGGTGCTATTTATATTTAACAACGTTAATTAAAAGTTATGTCAGTTGTATTCTACGGTACATTGAGAAACACATTTTCTCATAAATAGATTCTCTGCTGAATTTTCCTTTCGTTATGAAGGCACAACGACACAATAGGATGGGACTAACTAAAATTTTTAGAAAAAATCATATTCCTTTCAACAGTGAAAACTAGTATTAACTGCAGGCTGTTCCAGAAGGAATGGTCAATAATCAGGGAGATAAAAGGGATGATCATTCGAAGCAAAACAGTCAGGTAAATGCGGATTCTAAAATACATGCCTTCATCGTCGCTAATATGAAACACCTCTCTTTTACTGAACAACTACTCACAGCTTTTAAGGTATGAATTTTAGAGCCCATGTTTATTACACTTCATTGCTTCGGATGATCGTTCCTGTCATATTCCTGAACACTGACCATTCCCCGTGGGACACACTGTACACGAATCTTGGATGTCATAGCACACAACTGAGTTCATACAATACAAAATACATCGTGGGTCTTCAGGTGCTATGAATAGAAAATATTCCTAAGCGTGGCAGTTTGTTGTCTATTAAGGTACCCGTGGTCTAGGGGTATCGGCTTTGAATTGTAATGAAAACATCCTCGGTTACGGGTTCGAACTTGTCACCGCTTTTATTTTGATTGATAATCAACATTGGCGGCAGAAGACTTACGGCATAAGAAGTCATTCTGCCAAACGCATTGTCAAAAAGGACGAAGCAGCGGACAGAGGTTCAGGTACACTCTTGACCTTGGGGTAGCAACCTGTCGCTTAAGACTGAAGAATAAACAATGATCAAAGTCATGAGGATACAGTAGTCAATGGAAACCACTGCATTAAAGACACACAACCTATATTTACAGGATTTGGGGGCTGTAATTGAAAGTGTCAGGATGATCGCTCAATTGACGAAAGGTACCGAAATAGTACGCCATTCGGATCTCCTGGAGGGGACTGCGAAAGAAGAAATGACCATGACAAAAAGATTGAATAACCAACGAAAAGATAATGTTCTGTGAGTGAGGCGTGAAATGTCAGAAGCTGGAACGTGGTAGGGAGGTCAGAAAATCTGAAAATGTAAATGCAAAGTATCGGTGTAGATTTAGTAGGGGTCAATGAAGTGAAATGGAAAGACAAGGTTTCTGGTCAGACGAGCATAGGATAACATCGACAGCAGCGGAAAATAGTATAAAGGGCATAGGATTCGTTACGAATAGGAAGGCGGGGCAGTGTGTGTGTGTTACTATGAACAGTTCAGTTAGTGGGTTGTTCTTGTCAGAATAAACAACAAACCAACACCGATAATGATAGTTCAGGTGTACATGCCAACGTCGCAAGCTGCAAATGAAGAGATAGAGAAGGTATATGAAGATACTGAAAGGGTAATAGAGTATATGAACTGGGATAAAAAAATCTAATAGTTATGGGGGACTAGAATGCAGTTGTAGGTGAAGGAGTAGAAGAAAAAGCTACAGGAGAATACGGGCTTAGGAGGAGGAGTGAGAGAGGAGAATACTGAGTTCTGTAATGAGTTTCAGTATCAATAGCGAATACTCTGCTCAAGAATCAGAAGTGGAGGAGGAGCTCTTAGAAAAGGCCGGGAAATACGGGAAGATTTCAGTTAGATTACACCATGGTCAGACAGAAATTCCGAAATCAGATACTGGATTGTAAGGCGTACCCAGTAGCAGATAGACAGATCGCAATCTAGTAGTGATGAAGATTAGGCTGAAGTTTAAGAGTGTAGTGTGGAAGAATAAGTACGCTAAGACGTGGGATACGGAAGCGCTAAGGAATTACGAGGTGCGCTTGAAGCTATCTAGAGCAATAGATACAGCAATAAGGAATAGCGCAGTAGGCAGTACAGTTGAAGAGGAGAGTATCTCTCTAAAAAGCGCAATCACAGAAGTTAGAAAGCAAAACATTGTTACAAAGAAAGTAACTGCCAAGAAACCATGGGTAATAGAAGAAATACTTCAGACGACCGATGAAAGAATGAAGGACATGAATGCTCAGGGAAATTCAGAAATAGAGAAACGTTGCTGTGGAATGAAATAAATAGCAAGTGCAGGGAAGATAAGACGAAATGCCTGCATGAAAAACGCGAATAAATCGAAAAGAAATGATTATGGGAAGGACTGACTTAGCATAAGTGAAATTCAAAGCTCTCTTGGGTAAAATTAAACGCAAGGGTAGCAACATTGAGTGCAAACGGAATTCCACGGTTAAATACATGAGAGAGAGAGAGAGAGAGAGAGAGAGAGAGAGAGAGAGAGAGAGAGAGAGAGAGAGAGAGCGCGGATAGCAGTGGAAAGAGTACACCGAAGACCTACATGAGGGCATATATTTGTTTGATGTGGTAGAAGATCAAACAGGAGTCGATATGGAAGAGATACAGGATGTAGTATTAGAATCAGAATTTAAAAGAGCCTTGGAAAACTTGATATCAAATAAGGCAGAAAGCATGGAGAACGTTCCATCAGAATTTCTAAAGTTATAGGGGGAAGTGGCAACAAAACTATTATTCCCGTAGGTGTGAAGAGTGTATGCGTCTGGAGACATTCCGGAAAAATACCATCCACACAGTTCGGAAGACTGCAAAAGCTGAAGAGTGCCAGAATTATCGCACAATCAGCTTAACAGCTCATGCATCCAAGTTGCTTATAAGAATAATACACAGAAGAATGGAAAAGAAAATTGAGGATGCGCTTGATGACGTTCAGTTTGGCTTTAGGAACAGTAAAGGCACTAGAGGGGCAATTCTGACGTTGGGATTAATAATCGAAGCAAGACTAAAGAAAAATCAAGGCACTTTCATAGGTTTTGTCGATCTGGAAAAGCGTTCGACAATCTGAAATGGTGCAAGACGTTCGAAATTCTGTGGAAAATCGTGCTAAGTTGTAGGGAGAGATGGATAATATACAACATGTACAATAACCAAGAGAGGATAATCGGAGTGGAAGACAAAGAATGAAAGGCTCGGATTATAAAGGGAGTAAGACATGGGTATTGTACTTCTCCTCTACTGTTCAATGATGATGAAAAGAAATGTTCACGATTGAAACTAAAATTCAAGGTGAAAGGAGGTCAGTGAAAAGATTCGCTGATGACGTTGTTATCCAGAGTGAAAGTGAAAAGAATTACGTGATCTGCTGAGTGGAATGAACAGTCGAATGTGTACAGAGTATGGGCTGAGAGTAAATCGAAGAAAGGCGAAAGTAAAGAGAAACAGCGGAAATGAGATTAACGAGAAACTTGCGACTGATGGCGACGAGGTAGACAAAGTTGAGGAATTCTGGTACTATTATTCTACCTAGGCAGCAAAATAACCAATCATGGATGGAGCAAAGGAGAACATTAAAAGTACACTAGTACTTCAAAAAAAAGGGCATTCCTCGCCAAGAGAAGTCTAGTGGTATCTAACATAAGCTTCATTTAAGTAAGAAATTTCTAAGAATGTACGTTTGGAACACAGCATTGTGTGGTAGTGAACCATGGACTGCCGGGAAACCGGGACAGCAGAGGATCGAAGTATTGGAGATGAGGCGCTACGGACGAATGTTGAAAATTAGATGAACTGATAAGGTAAGGAATTAGGATGTTCTGCACAGAATCGGGGTAGAAAGGAATATGTGGAAAACACAGAAAAAGGGAAATGGTGGTAGTACATCCGTCAAAACATAGGGGAACGACTTCCGTGGTATTACAGGGGGCTGTAGAGGGTTAAAACTATGGAGGTAGACAGGTATTGTAATACATCCAGCAAATAATTGAGAACGCAGGTTGCAAGTGCTACTCTGAGATGAAGATGTTTGGCACTAGAGAGGAATTTGTGGCCTCAAACCTCTCGGAAAACTGGTGACACAAACAAAAAATTTAAGAAATTTGTGTTGCAGTATGCGCCAGAATGTGTAGAAAACTATGACTGGCACATATTGAGATACTGAACATGTTCTGCACGTTGAACAACTACATAACATTGAATACTTAACATCATTTTATGTCCTGAGCTCGTCCGTTCTGGGGAAGTGTAAATCCTCTGCAGAGTGGAAATTTGCCTTGCTACTAGTATATCTGATACATGATTTTGTGCATAGTCTGCTCAATACTTTACTTTTAACCTCTACACAAAATATAGTGCCTCCTGTGTTTTCTGTAGGAACTCGTAGACCTCGTTAATTTTATCAAAGAGTTTCATTGCCTCCTGGTCTCTTCATTGGTTTACCATGTAATGGCATGGCTGCTGCAGCCTGGTGATGGTGATGGTGATGGAATTTTTACCAAATCTTCGTCTAATTAAAATAACTGTAGAAAGAGATAAGAAATGAATTTCACTAATATACAGGTGTGCTGCATTAGTAACTATTAATTTTGTTTCAGGTACCAAAAACAGATGAGTTGGGAATCGGATGGAGTTTTCACGACTAAATGGTTGTTTTATATGGTAAACATAAGAGAATGAGAAAACCAATGAACGCAGAATCCGTTTACCGCTGTTGAAAGAATTGCTTCAGTGGAGTATTAAGGGCTCTAGTCGATGCTCATTACAGGTTTGTCTGTTGATTCTGGGGCCAATAGCAGAATTTCCAGTCGTGGTGTCGTTCACCACAGCGAGGTTGAGGATCTCTTTCAGAGTGAAAATAAATATTCCTGACCAGATTTCACCCCATATGGTGCAGGAAAGTTCGCTTTTGTAAGCGACACGCATTTCCATTGCAGACAAATTTCATGGAGCACTACGGTATGGATGGACTGGACAACACGAAACTTGTTTTTAATCATTGACTGGCGAAGGCATTCACAGTAGTAGAGAATGTGTTTGGTATCCTAGTTTGTAAATTTGGAATAGTCCAGAAAGACATGTTGTAGCCACGAAAGGGGAACATTGTCACAACGGCTTGTCTTCTGCGCAACTACATTACCCACGATAATCCGCAAATTACCTGCAAGAATTGGCAGACACTGAAACATTACAACTGGCAATATCACAACAGGTACAGATGGAGTGAGCACAGACATCTTTCGCAATTGGGAGACGAATTCTGAATGTGAATACTGCAGCAAGGTACATTAGAGAAAAATTTGCTACCTACTTCACTAATGAGTGGAATATTATTGGCAAGATGTCATTTTGTAATAAAAATAGGGGAAGTCATTCTTTTTTTACCTAACATCCACTCAGTAATTAAATTTTCTAACCTCCCACCGGTTCCACAGTAATGGTGACACGAAAAGAAGGGAAGTAAAGCAGAGTCACAGAAGGTTAAAATCAATAACTGCTTACCAAATACTACGTTAAAATTTTACGAAAATCCAATGAAAATGTTTTTAAAGTAATCATCGCCTGCCGCGTGCTATGAAAGCTCACTAGTGTGCGGTGAGTTCCAGGCTGACTATCACCGATCGAATCTTTACTCAAAATATAGTAATATAATTATTGGCAATAAAATAAGTGTTTTGAAATACAAATTTTTATAATGTAGCTCAACAGTTCGATAAAATTGATGGGGAACATAATTCTCCTTGGCAATAAAAAAAAATAGCGTCTGGAATGTAGATTATTTTGGCGCGCACACACACACATCTGCTCACTTATTTAAAGACTTCATCAGGTTGCAGACCACTATTGTTAACCGAGCATTCTTGGAAGTGCACCATCATCATTACGCTTATATATTTTATAATCTTTAGGTATTTCGGACACAAGCTATGTACAATTTTACACACTTTCCACACTGATGTTACATTACCTGCCAGGGTAGCCCGAGAGCGCTGACGCGCTTTTTCCTGGACTCGGGTAGGCGCGCCGGCCCAGATCGAATCCGTCCAGAGGATTACCGACGACGGCCGGTGAGTTTTTAGGCGGTTTTCCACATCCTACTAAGTGAATACCGGGCTGGTATGCCTCCGTTACACGACTCGCAGACATTTGAAACACATTCACACTATTTCCGATTTACGCTAGGTGGAGACAGCTGGAGTACACTACTTCCGTCCCAGGGGGTATGAGGTGGCGGGAGGAAGAGCATCCGGCCACCCCTTAAAATTAACCATGCCAATTCCATACTTAACCCTGCCGACCCTGCGCACAATGCGGGAAAAAACAAAGCCTTCTAGATACAAGGCCTACGCAGAGCGGCCATATTGGCACGTGACGTCACAAACTGTTGGCCATTTTGTCTTTAGTCGGCAGTCCTGTTGACGTGTATGTTGAGTTGAAAGTATGTACCACGTGAAACTGATATAGATTTCATACAGTATTCGCCTACAGTTCTTCGAAGTATGGGATACAAGTGTTGCCTTACCTTTTGCCAGGGAAATTATAAATCCCAAAAAGGCATGAAAGTGCACATGTTTCGATTTCCCAAATGAGTGAAGTTGAGAAATCGCTGGATTGCAGCTATTCTCAGACAGGAATTTGTGTCTACGCATCATTCAAGGGTAAGTAAATGACAAATTTATAGCGTGTTATTTGTTTCCATTGCACCACATTTGCCAATTGTTTTTAAAAGCAGTTACGTATCATGTACCAGTATAATTTTGTTCTTAATTCTGGACCATTGCTGCGAGGTTAATACGAAGCTCCTTTGTGAAATGTCTCTTATATTTGCAACTATTGTCACACAGAATAGTTATATTAATTAGTGTGGCTCGAAAATATTTAGTATTCCTTATCATTCCTACCAGATTATTGAGTTTCCAGTACTTTTATTTGGAAGAGCTACAGAATGATTTTGTTCAGTTTTTCATATGCGGCTATTCGGAAATAATTTCAATTTGAGTAAACTAACTTAGAAAATTGTTTTAATGAATTCAGTGCTCGACAGATTAAGCAGTATATAAAGCAGAATTTCGAGGTAAGTGAATTGTAATTAAATTAACAGCACTCTGTGACACGAATTTCAGTCAAGGATATAGGAGAAACAATGTTTTTATATTTAAGGTTCTAAAGTTCTGGAGAAACAGGGAAATAAAATATTTTTTTGGGTTTTTTGATTTATTAAACATTGTCAGGAGATACTCAATTTCGTCGAATGATCTGAGTTTGGTGTGAGGTCAGCAAATTTTGAAATGGAGAAGAAAATTTACCAAAATAACCGGCGAAACAAATTCTTAAATTCTGCAGGAGCTCCAGCTGCTTTATTTGAAACCGAGGACGTCTGCTTGTTGTTGCATATTGCCGACTTTTTTCTGCAAGAAAGGTAGCTCCTGAGGTGAAAGCAGAATTCAAAATTACAGTTTGTATTCAAGCCTAGAAACGCGAACTTAAGGCAAATCGTCAAAATAATTTTACATCTTGAAATAACATAGGGCAGTTTTGTTCATTTACTTTACGCAACGATATAGATTTCCATACTTCCATTACAAGGCCACGTAGAAGAGGAAAGCACGAGAATCCCTAAGCGGTCTCAGCTCTAAAATTCGTAAAGTTCGTATAGCTGCAGAGTGCTTAACAGGAGCGTCCCGACAAAGACCTGGTCATCAGTATGTGACGTCACAAGTGTGCTCGCAGACCTATATTCTAGGTGGGGTTGGATAAAGGCTGTAGCGAAAGGAAGGAAGGAAGGAAGGAAGGAAGGAAGGAAGGAAGGAAGGAAGGCTGACTGATATTACATTATTTCACGCTGAACATAAAAGAATATCAGCTTCCATTTATATTTTATACATCATAAAAGGAACGCGAAAAGTAATATAAAGCTAGTCGTATCTTCAAGTGACTTCTACTGGATGCGTAATGATATTAAGCTTGTAGGAAACTGAGTGACCGGCTGCACAAGTAACACTGAGAGCACACAAAACTTTTGGAATGTATTGTGCTACCTTGAAACACTTTCTCGGTGGGAAGTACTCACAGAATAATATGTCGTAAGTGTGCAGGCAATTTGATTAAGCAAATGCGGATGAGTTCTGAGGGGCTGTATGGATTTGAGAGGTACTGATTCTTGTGCAACATGTCTTCTAAATATTTGACAAGACTTGATAATTCAGATTGTTCGAAGTGTTTCATCATTGTGATGCTATGTTTTACTCGCTCTTGAGTAGCTTGAGACCAATATGGTGACAGGAAGGCAAGCTAAAATTCTCCTTCACTCTGACGATCGTGAATCACCCATGGAATTCTTACAGCTGGTTCATTCTCTAATGAGCCAATCATAGATTATAATCTGTGCTCTAATAACCAGTTGGGAGGAAAGCAATGAGAGAATTGATGAAACCATGCTTGTGGATGAATGTCGTTGCCGGCACTCTCAAATGTTTTGAATTTACGTGCAGTAATGAACAGCTTATAGTCAAAATCATCATGACGGCGAGTCGCATATCGGTCAATGTTACGTCGTGTCGGCGGTTCCGTCTCAAAATTCGGTGCACCTTGTCAATTTCTTTCATAATTTCCAAAAAGCTCTGTAGTATTATTTTGTGGCTTTTCCGTATTTCTATGTCCTCCTTCCCGTGTTGGAGCGCGAGTCTCCTCTGAAATATGTAATTCTTGTATTACTTGTGCCAACTGATCTTGTACTTCGCGGATTTCACTTTTGTGCTGCGTATTAATTTCATTCTGATTTTGTTTGAATCTCATAATTTGTTGGTACTCTCCTGTGTCGGTAAAGACTACCGGTCTTGGTCATTCAGATTATCATCTACCTTCGTAGATAAATTATTTAGCTGAACTAAAGTTCGACTACTTTCTCCGATAATGAACCAATTTCCTCCATATATCTTTCTGAACCAAATTTCAGAGTATCTACTGTGTCCTTTCTGTTTTCCTTGGTTTTAGCAAGTTGCGTAACCGAATCGGTAGATGCAACTGAGTCAGTTTTAGCCTCCAAGGCGTCATGATTTTCATGAACAACTGTTTGCAGTTATTTTATGGCTGCTTCGTGATTCTCTAATGCGTTTTCATGCCGCGAAGAAATTGGTTGAAAATGCTCACAAATTTGTGTTTTTACGTCATTACGAACTTCTTGACATTTCGATTCCGTGTTATGTAACTCAGTAGGTAAATCTTCACGTGTTTGTTGAAGTGTTTCTGTATTTTGTATCTGATTTTGTTCCATTTGTTGATGTGACTTTTTGATTTTGAAGCTGTTGCTGTGTTTGTCTCTGATTTTGTTCCATTTGTTTTTGATTTTGTTTCATTTGTTTGATTTGTTGCATTAATTGCAATAATAATTTATTAGTATCAGGAATCTTTTCCTCTGTGCTTTTTTGCCAGTGCATTTGCACCGGAAACATTCGCAGTTTGAAATGCATAAAATGTGTCTTGATTTAATTGAGCAAAAGATGAGGACGCAAAACGTTTATCTACGATATTTGCAAGATTGTGTGCTGTCATTTCGGGATCCTGATACGAGCTGTTGCCGACTGATCGATCGACAATAATACCCTGTTCACTATCTGTTTCACTGTCTACACCATTATTTGCAGCCCGCTCCATTTCCTTATGTACTATTACCAAATTAGTATGTTGAATAGTAGTTAATTCATTACACGGTGGCGCTAACGCACTACTCTCGTCTTCACTGTCATTTCTCAGTTTACTTTGGAGCCCAGTATTACATTTTTCACACGCCATAATTGTCACAATATTTCACACGATAACACAGAAAAGCACAATGTGAACAGTAAAATGAGAAAACACATCAAAATAGCACTGAAAATATCTAATTAATTGCAAGCACAGCTGCACAATATTTGGTGAAAATCTACATGCATGCAACAACTGTTTTACTGTACAACAGTGAAAAACAACTAAAAAAAGAGATTTATTTTCTGTACAGTTATGGGCTACCAAGAAACAGTAACTACACTAATTACGCAAACCTCAAGAAAAACTCAGATTCCAGTGAGGTATCCTCGGCTAAGGATCGACATAAGAAACGTCCCCTTAGAAAAATTATGAATGACTGCGCTGGTAAACTTATACGTTATTTGATATAGAGACAGCTGAGCAGAACTGAACGTACTCTGACATTTCTCTCTTTACTTATTCTGATCACTAAAGTGACACACAATATTTTTAGCGCAACGCAATCTGACTTTCAATAATACCTAAAAAAGAATTGCCATGACTAACAATAATCTATACCTTTCATAAATCACTTACCTCACAAAAATCTTAGTTACTCGAACTACTGCAATACAGAGAGCGCCAATACTGCCAGCTAAATAATAGATTCTAACTATTGAAGCCACTAACTACTGATAGGCACAGTTAAGAAATTCAAGATTCTGATAGGGAACAAACAGTGTATTTACATTAATAATGTCCAAACGTCTTCGTGACATCCATCTTTACAAAATTCCTTTTTTCTGGCGGACACACGTCCAGATCGTCCGCTCTCAAAACTCTGCCATCTCTTCCCCCCACATCCACCACTGCTGGCGGCTCACCTCCAACTGCGCAACACTACGCGCTGTTCACATCCCACTGCCCAACACTACGATAGTGAATATTGCAACAATGCCAACCAGCCACATATTTCACACAGCACAGTCATTGATTTTCATATAGAGGGCTACGTGGCGTTCCCAACATAAAAACCTAAAAAGCCTTACACTATGTCTCAAATACTCTGAGGTAAAACTTCACTTTTAAATATCGAGTCTTCAAAAGAATTGCCAGCACCGAGGTATCGTTGCGTAATTGATAAGTGCTGATTGACTTGGTGAAATACCTTCTGTGATTGAATTTTGTTTTTCGATTATTGGGATGAGGGGGCCTGCAATAATTTATCTGCGGGTAGTGGGAGAGTGCTGGGACTGGTGAGGTCAAAACTCTGAAATCGCCGGTTTTTTTTCCTGTAAATGAGGGGGTCACTTTTGTGATGTACCATGTTGCAAGAACTAAATTTTGCTGTAGGTGCCGCAAAAAAAATTAGATTACCAAGGGGTTCACGGTCATCCTCTCAGTATGTGTTATAGACAGACTAGTTTTGTATTTAAAACCAAAAAAAACATCTACATCTACATGACTCCTCTGCAATTGCTTGGCAGAGGGTTCATCGAACCACAATCATACTATGTCTCTACTATTCCACTCCCTAACAGCGCGCGGGAAAGACGAACACCTAAACCTTTCTGTTCGAGCTCTGATTTCTCTTCTTTTATTTTGATGATCATTCCTGCCTATATAGGTTGAGCTCAGCAAAATATTTTCGCACTCGGAAGAGAAATTTGGTGACTGAAATTTCGTAAAAAGATCTCGCCGCGACGAAAAACGTCTTTGCTGTATTGACTTCCATCCCAATTCGCGTATCGTATCTGCCACACTCTCACCCCCCTATTACGTGATAATACAAAACGGGCTGCCATTTTTGCACCCTTTCGATGTCCTCCGTCAATCCCACCTGGTAAGGATCCCACACCGCACAGCAATATTTTAACATAGGACGAACGAGTGTAGTGTAAGCTGTCTCTTTAGTGGACTTGTTGCATCTTCTAAGTGTCCTGCCAATGAAACGCAACCTTTGGCTCGCCTTCCCCACAATATTATCTATGTGGTCTTTCCAACTGAAGTTGTTCGTAATTTTAACACCCAGGTACTTAGTTGAATTGACAGCCTTGAGAATTTTACTATTTATCGAGTAATCGAATTCCAACGGATTTCTTTTGGAACTCATGTGGATCGCCTCACACTTTTCGTTATTTAGCGTCAGCTGCCACCTACCACACCATACAGCAATCTTTTCTAAATCGCTTCGCAACTGATACTGGTCTTCGGATGACCTTACTAGACAGTAAATTACAGCATCATCTGCGAACAACCTAAGATAACTGCTCAGATTGTCACCCAGGTTATTTATATAGATCAGGAACAGCAGAGGTCCCAGGACGCTTCCCTGAGGAACACCTGATGTCACTTCAGTTTTACTCGATGATTTGCCGTCTATTACTACGAACTGCGACCTTCCTGACAGGAAATCACGAATCCAGTCGCACAACTGAGACAATACCCCATAAGTCCGCAGCTTGATTAGAAGTCGCTTGTGAGGAACGGTGTCAAAAGCTTTCCGGAAATCTAGAAATACGGAATCAACTTGAGATCCCCTGTCGATAGCGGCCATTACTTCGTGCGAATAAAGAGCTAGCTGCGTTGTACAAGAGCGGTGTTTTCTGAAGCTATGCTGATTACGTATCAATAAATCGTTCCCTTCGAGGTGATTTATAATGTTTGAACACAGTATATGCTCCAAAACCCTACTGCAAACTGACGTCATTGATATAGGTCTGCAGTTAGATGGATTACTCCTACTACCCTTCTTAAACACTGGTGCGACCTGTGCAATTTTCCAATCTGTAGGTACAGATCTATCGATGAGCGAGCGGTTGTATATGAATGCTAAGTAGGGATCTATTGTATCAGCGTAATCTGAAAGGAACCTAATCAGTATACAATCTGGACCTGAAGACTTGCCCGTATCAAGCGATTTGAGTTGCTGCGCAACCACTAAGGTATCCACTTCTAAGAAACTCATGCTAGCAGCTGTTCGTGTTTCGAATTTTGGAATATTCCATTCGTCTTCACTGGTGAAGAAATTTCGGAAAACTGCGTTCAATAACTCCGCTTTAGGGGCACAGTCGTCGGTAACAGTACCATCGGCACTGCGCAGCGAAGGTATTGACTGCGTCTTGCTGCTTGTGTACTTTACATACGACCAGAATTTCTTCGGAATTTCAACCAAATTTTGAGACAATGTTTCGTTGTATAACCTATTAAAGGCATCTCGCATCGAAGTCCTTGCCAAATTTCGCGCGTCTGTAAATTTTAGCCAATCTTCGGGATTTCACGTTCTTCTGAACCTCGCATGCTTTTTCCGTTGCCTCTCTTATCAATTTATGAGGTATGAATCTCTCAATTGCTGTTGCTACTATATCTTTGAATTTGAGCCACATCTCGTCTACATTTGCACAGTCAGTTCGACAGGAATGGAGATTGTCTTTTAGTAATTCTTCTAGTGACAATTTATCCGCTTTTTTAAATAAAATTATTTTGCGTTTGTTTCTGATGGATTTGGAAGAAACGGTATTGAACCTAGCTGCAACGACCTTATGATCATTAATCCCTGTATCAGTCATGATGCTCTCTATCAGCTCTGGATTGTTTGTGACTAAGAGGTCAAGTGTGTTTTCGCAACCATTTACAATTCGCGTGGGTTCGTGGACTAACTGCTCGAACTAATTTTCGGAGAAAGCGTTTAGGACAATCTCGGAAGATGTTTTCGGCCTACCACCGGTTTTGAACAAGTATTTTTGCCAACATATCGAGGGAAGGTTGAAGTCCCCACCAACTATAACCGTATGAGTAGGGTGTTTGCTACGAGACTCAAATTATCTCTGAACTGCAAGTGTATCATCGGAGTCAGGGGGTCGGTGGAAGGAGCCATTTATTAACTTAGTTCGGCTGTTAAGTATAACCTCCATCCATACCAATTCGCACGGAGTATCTACTTCTTCGACTTCACTACAAGATAAACCACTACTGACAGACACAAACACTCCACCACCAATTCTGCCTCATCTATCTTTCCTGAACACCGTCTGAGACTTGGTAAAAATTTCTGCAGAAATTATTTCAGGCCTTAGCCAGCTTTCTGTACCTATAACGATATCAGCTTCTGTGCTTGCTATTAGCGCTTGAAGCTCAGGGACTTTTCCAGCACAGCTACAACAATTTACAACTATAATTCCGACTGTTCCTTGATCCAAGCGCGTCCTGTATTTCGATGCACTCTTTGACATTGCAGTCCACCCCGTACTTTCCCGAGGCCTTCTAACCCAAAAAACCGCCCAGTCCACGCCACACTGCCTCCGCTACCCGTGTAGCCGCCAGCTGAGTGTTGTGAACTCCTGACCTATTCAGCGGAGCCCGAAACCCCACCACCCTATGGAGCAAGCCAAGGAATCTGCAGCCAACACGGTCGCAAAACCGTCTGAGCCTCTGATTTAGACCACTCTCGGCTCTGCACCAAAGGTCCGCAGTCGGTTCTGTCGACGATGCTGCAGATGGTGAGCTCTGCCTTCATCTCGTAAAGAAGACCGGCAGCCTTCACCAAATCAGATAACCGCTGGAATCCAAAGAGAATTTCCTCAGATCCAAAGCGACACACGTCATTAGTGCCGACATGTGCCACCACCTGCAGCTGACTGCACACTGTGCTCTTCATGGCATCCGGAAGGACCTTTCTCACATCAGGAATGACTCCTCCCGGAATGCACACGGAGTGCACACTGGATTTCTTCCCCTCTTTAGGCGCCATATCCCTAAGGGGCCGCATTATGCGCCTAACATTGGAGCTCCCAACTACCAATAAGCCCACCCTCTGCGATTGCCCGGACCTTGAAGGCTGAGAATGATCCTCTGAAACAGGGCAGGCATATGCATCTGGCTCAGCCAGAGACAGACAGTGCCTGACGTGTTTGTCAGACGCACCGGGGAGGCTTTCTGATCAGCCTCCGGGGACGTCTTTCGCTGCTTGCCACGCCTTGGAACGACCTCCCAGTCAACCACAGGCGAGGGCTCAGCCCCACTGCGGGCAGCAACCTCGGCAACCACAGCGGCAGACCGATCTGGGGACAGACGGGACGAGGTTGACATCTCCGTGATACCCAAGTCCGGCTCCCCACAGTGGTGCCCATTGGCAACAGCCTCAAGCTGCGCGACCGAAGTCAGAGCCGCTTGCAGAAGTGAGCGAAGGGATGCCTTCTCAGCCCTCATCCGAACACAGCAATCGCAGTACCTGTCCATTCTAATCGATGTTGAACAACAGTTACTAAAACGAGTCCGTGCCTAGATAACGCAAGCGAAACACGCAAAGAATGTATCAACCAACCTGTACAAATGCCTAACGACTGCGCTACAATCTGCCTGAATTTACGATTACAGTAACTAAAACTCGAAATTACACCGGCTGTATGAAACTCACACGCAATTTAAGTAAGAATCTACCAAGTAAATACTAAAGCGCGATGCTACAACTCTCAAATTCTATAATACGCCCGAAATATATGAATTAAACAATGCAAGTACCCAAAAAACACGCAAAGAAATTAAGAATTAAAGTATGTAACAAATAATTAAGCTAGGGGTATACGACTTGCTGCTGCAGCTGCTTATCCAACGGTGGTAGGGAACACACAAACGTAAACTATGCAGCAACTGCTAAACCTATAGGTTTGTCTCCCTGTGATCGGTCACGCAGTACAAGATTTGGCAAAACGAGAGATTTAGCGAAATGGTGGGACATAACCTCTAGAAGTGTATGAGAATTCTGTAATGAATAAGAACTCTTTACTACAGATTCTAGGTGTATAGCAAATGTGAGCACTATTTCGAGCAATGTTGAACCATCAGAGTATAGAATTTTATGATTTTTTTTTTTTGGGTCATGTTTTGGTGAGTGGACTTCCATGCTCTTTGAACCAATTTTCTTTCATCTTTTTTCCGCATGCAGCGTCTTTATCGTCCAACGTTCCAAGCTGTAACGTTCCCTGGCAGCACACACACTATTAATCAACTGAAATGACGTTTCATTATGTACGGTACTAAGAAGCAATTAGTATCTACTGTAATTGTTTAACAAAAAATATTATTTAATTTTGTATGAAGGACGTTGGTTATTTTTGTAATATTTTCCGTAATAATATTCTCTATATATTTATGATTTTAATATTTCTATACTCATAATGTAATTAAGAAATATGTTAATATCTACGTTGAAAAAATGTAAAATATAGCCACAGAGGAGAATAATGTTGTAGGATTACAAAGAGATGTTAATGGTCAGCAATAATATAAATAGCACTGCATGGTGTGCGTTCTTTGTCGTCTTCCTCCAGAGCTGTGAGAGAGGAACCTGTGACGTAGCATTATATGAATGAGTAGACTTCTTTTGTCTGTATCTAACTTTAGCCGCCATTAGAGGAGAAATTATAAAGGTGTGTAATTTTAATTATTGTTGTGGTCTAAATACATTATAATTTATCAAAATTGTGTATTACTAATGTAAATTAGCTTGCCCATGTCATCTATAATATTTCTTTAATGAATTTTCAGCACTTCTAGCGATTATCGTTGGTGCTGCTGGGCTGTGCCGCGACCGAACGATTTGCAGCGGCGGCACATTTCAAAAATTGTTCCGCTATAAAATTAACCAAACCCGTAAATCGGGAGCATGTAAAAATAGCAGTGAATTAGAAAATATTTTTCTTTTACAGCGATCCTGAGGCTGACTGAATTTATTACTGGTTTCACATTTGTGCATTCATAGGCGGATAATTAACGTTGAAGTTATTAATCTGTTGGCTCTTTCAATTTCTAAAGCAAATAACTTAAACGTATAGTGAAGTGTGTTTTGTCAATGATAATTAAACGCTCAGGTCGGCTTGACAATATTTAACCATTTTATGCTAACAGAGACAGTCTTGTGTTCCATAGCTAACGCCGGGAAAGAATTCAGTAAATATTTAAAACCCCACTGCATCTAGAAAATATGTACCAAGGCCGAAATACGTAAAAAATTTAATTTAAATAATTTTCAGTCATAAATGTTATTAATCAGTTAGTTTGAATTTATCAGCATGAGAGGGCTGCTAAAGTAATGTGCTTAATTCTGTCTAAATGAATTTTTATTACCACACTTAAAAAAGAGGTTCTTCAACAAAGTTCGCACTGAAAGAGTGAATAACAAAAATATTTAAAGCCATTTCTTCCCAATTTTCATCCATTAATTTTACATAATAATTTTTTTCCCATCAAAGAGCCACAATATTATTCCACAGCAATATTGTACAATATCACTGAGCAGTATAGGAAAACTGACTTGACAGGTCAGGGAAAGTGTCGATCTTCGTAATACATCCTGCAAGTCCACGAGCTCTGTTTGGTTACTTGGATGGAAAGAGAACCAGCCCAATCTTGAACGAGCCCTCCAACTCCATCATTGGCAGCGGCAACCATATTACATCCATAGTTCTCCACACATGTGGGAATTATTGTTATATACCAGATCATTATCGACTGCTAATATCTGAAATACAGAACTACACCGTAGTGTATGTTACATAAGATTAACCATCTTTCCAGAACACCATCTGCATGGTCTAAATTCGATAGGCCATGTCGCCTGATACAACATGTGCCTCTGCACACTTGCATGTATTTAAGAGGTTTGATACATAATCTGTCGTTATTACACATTTAGGATATGCCTTGCTGTTAGACAATTTTGACCTTCAACATTTTTTCAAAGTTTGCTACTAAAAATGTATTGGTACTACTATAGTACTCAATAATGAAGAAAGACATTTAGCGACTATGGAAGGGGCAAGAGGAAGAGAGACAAAAATCGAAGCATAGGACGAAAATAATTCATTACCGTTCGAACAAACTAAATGCATGTAAATGCACAAGAAACCAGGGCGATGCTACTACATCAAGATATAAAAATGTGAATGATGCTATACAATTACGCATAACATAATACTTTCACTGTACACATTTCCACCAACGGACGTTTATTTAGGTTTTGAAACTTACTTTCACCTCTATCTTCTGAAGATCCAGCACCCAGGATGTTCACTCCCACTGCATAACATCTTCAATTTTCGTAACAGTTTTTCTTTAGAATTCGTACAGAAATTCATATAGCATACATTTTCAGTGTCTGATGTGGAAGCTACAGCACACCGAACAACAGTCACTGCTGAACTTGAAACGGATTTTTGTACAATTAATTTCCTTCAATATTACACTGGAGATATGCATACTGCCGTGCAGGCAACACGTACAGCACTTCTGTGTGCGGAGATGCATAAGCGGACCTGTGTCAGGCGCAACGCTAGCGTCAGACACGTCTTGGAATGAGCTTGTGAGGAAAGAATCAAGGTGTTAAGTCGTTCGGCTCTTTGTTGTAGTTGATCGGCCTTAGGAAAATACCGTGCATTGCTTTTCATTGTAGTGTCTTAAACTGGTGCTGCTTCTTCAGCAGTTCTCATTGGTTCTTCTGTACTATTGATTTTCCGCTCTTTCCAGTTCTATCAGGTATCAAGTCCAAGCTCACTTTCAAGTGTTCTCAAACTCTTCAGTGGACCATGGTATGACTCTGTTAGGTCTTTCTCAGTTTCCGATCATCAACCGTTTCAGTTTGTTACATATCGCTTGTTAGTGCCTCTCTCCTCATCACTTCCCTTCTAATCTTAGCGCTGTCCCTGCTTTTCTTACTTTGTCGAGTACTCTTCGTCTAAACTACTTTCAGTATTCATGTTTAGATGTTGTTGACCAGTCTATTATTATTATTATTATTATTATTATTATTATTATTATTATTATTACTTTCTTTCTTGTCTCAGACGTTATGTCTGGTCAGAAGTAGAAAGTGACGCGGACCTTGATCAAGCGTGACTTCCTTTTAACTGTACGGTATATGTTATATTGCATTTAGGAACTTTCGGGTAATTGAACATGTATCAATAATGACGGATTTCTGTAGTTGTATATATAAGTTTGAATGTAGCTATATTGCATTGATGTACTGGTGGATTGTGTGTGGTATGACTCCTGTAGTTGATAGTATAATTGGTATAATGTCAACTTTATCCTGATGCCACATATCTATTTGTTGTTTGCAAAGTCTGCATTTATCTGTTGTGGTATTGGGATCTTTAATAATATGCTTGCTGTAATATCTGGTGTTTATTGTTTGATCCTGTATTGCAATCATGAATCCTTCCGTCTCACTGTGTATATTGCCCTTTCTTAGCCATGTGTTGGATGCATCTCGATCGATGTGTGGCTGTGTTAGATGATACGGGTGCTTGCCATGTAGTGTTTTCTTTTTCCAATTTACTTTCTTCGTATCTGTTGATGTTATGTGATCTAAAGGGTAGTAGAAGTGATTATGAAATTGCAGTGGTGTAGCCGATGTATTTATATGAGTGATTGCTTTGTGTATTTTGCTAGTTTCTGCTCGTTCTAGAAAGAATTTTCTTAAATTGTCTACCTGTTTATTATTATTATTATTATTATTATTATTATTATTATTATTATTATTATTATTATTACTAGGTGACAAACCTAGCAATTTCCGGATACTCTCATTGTCTGGTTTGTATCAGAAATGTAAAAAAAAAAAACATGGATTGGGTTCGTATTGTAAAATCGAAAAAATTTCAGTTCTATGCACCTTTGAAATTATGAAACACGCATACAAAGAAATATGCATAACGTACAACAGTATAATTATAGCTGATTAGCGTGTCTACAACGCTGTTATGTAAACTGCTCTATGGCAACGCCTTGTTATAGCTCTACAGACGGCTATTGTTTTCGACACTCGCCGTTTGCACTTGGTGGTTGAAAGCTGTAAAAAGTGTTGCCAGGTGTCAAGGATTTCATTAAGTTGACTCGGTTGTTCGCCTCTTAGTTGTAAAGAATAAATGTGTTAAAAACTTCATACATGATAGGGAATTTATTCACGTATCTCAGTATTTCTGAAGTATATTTGCTAAGGTGCATTGAGCAGCGTATGTGAATAGTGTCCGCGAAATGTGTTGCGAATACCGTCAGTAGCAAAGATGTAATACATGAGACCGTTTTTAGTCAATCCCACAGTTTACGACTTCATATCTCCTGAACTATGATAGATAGATGGTTCTTACTCCCTCATCAATTGTTGCTTGACTATATATATTATATAATGTATGGATAATTGGGAAGGTTATATAATATCTTTGGCATGAGTTGCTCCTGGTCAGACGTAGGAGAGGGACTTTTAATCTTGTCAGTCTGCATATCCTCGTCCGACAGCTTCGGTCGACCCTTCAAAGCCTTTTTTAATGGACCGAAGGCATGGTAACCCAATGGGGAGAGGACAAGACTGCCTCGCACTTGGTGTGACTTCAGCGTTACGGCCGGGAATCGTGAAGCAGCCGCACCTCTCTGAGCACCATTCCACAACGGTAGTTCTCAGTAGGCATGCTGTCCCTTACACATTCTTCATTATCCGATGGATGTTTATTGGAATTAATCCTCGAGTAGCCATGAAAAGAATGACAGCAGACTAGTCCTGTTTGGACGCGTTTGGTATTAATGTGACCATAGTTAGCGTATCCGCGCTTACTACATGTAAGTCCGAAAGACAAGCGTGCCACACTGATGTCTTGCCAACATGTCTGCGACTGTATACCCGCATCGGAGTTGCGTTACGTTGCATACGCACTGCAGCAACGCCCAAAAACACAAACTTCTTGTTCGTCCCTTGTCTCAAAAGTGAGTAATTCTGGTTGGAAAATACTGCTTAAACTTAACCATAGCAAATATACAAAGTAATTCCCTTCACTCTTAATTGAAGCTGATTGTATTTTTAATTCTAGTAGTACCGTATAAGCCAAAATGATAGACGTTTTTGTTATTATTACTACTGCTCAAATTCATGAGATTTTCACAGGACTAGTAAGATCACTTAACATAATTCAGAACTATTACCTATATCTATTCCATTTTTCAACGGTTTATATTTTCTGTGATATAAATAAAGGCACTTGATGCAAATGTCTATCAATAGTTACCATAACATTTGTGGCATTGTGCACTGATTTTGGTGTAGATGTACAGAAGGTACAGAGGTTACTGCAATGTACCTACCACAAGCTAATGACGTTCTTTAAATCTGACGACATTTCCAAAAGTTTTATGGAGGGCGGAGAAAGAAAAGCAAATGGAAGAAGCTATTGATGTCAGATGTATCAGAACTTGATGAGGAATCAGCAGCGACGAGTGAAAATGTCGGTGGCTCAGATGGATAGAGCGTCTGTCATGTAAGCAGGAGATCCCGGGTTCGAGTCTCGGTCAGGGCACACATTTTCATCTGTCCCTGTTGACGTATGTCAACGCCTGTAAGTAGCTAAGGGTGTTGATTTCATTGTAATTTCATTCTAACGAGCTGCTTGGCGCCGATGGTATCTGTTCTTTATGTTGGAAAGGACAGATACCATCTTAGTAAATATAAAATATTCAAAGTTAAAACTGAAGCTAAAGTGGCCACTTTAGGCAGCAATATTGTTCCCGACAAAAATTTTATCTTGCTTCCGTTTTTGCGCTGCTTCCTAGGAAATCTGTCGTCTTCTCATTAAGAAATATGTAGTCAAAGTTTCCTTTTCGACAAAAAAATAACTTGCAAAACAATCTCATTCACAGTCTCTCCGACACCAATTCAGGAGTGTATAAAGTCACTTGTGACACGTGTCTCGTTTATTATATAGGACAAACTGGAAGGTCTTTTAGTGTCAGATGCAAGGAACATTTTTTGGCAAAAAGAGGCACTAATGTACACAATTGCACTAGCTGATCGTCTGCTGAAAGCATTTCCATTTTACATAGAGAAAAATAAGGTCATAGGCTCGATCTATTCTAAGATCTGGAGATTTTCAAGCATATTTCTAAGAACGATGGCCTCATCCTCAATGAACAGTTACAATTACCTAACAAAAAATTTTTCAGAGGGTTCAATCCACTGCTTCCGAAATTTTGATTCCTCTAGTTTTTATTATATTTTTCCCTGCTTCTGGATCCCAAACATCATTTACTTCGAATATAATAGATACGTGCTGCCAGTTACCTTCACGCAAGTATTTTCTGGATTTTATAGCTGTTCTGAAGGTTTTTCTGTATCATTCTGTCTTTTTCGTAATAGTAATTTTTATAAAGCCTAACAGATCCCTTTGTCATATTTCATCTGCATGACTACTGTGTATTTTCAAAAAGACGTTTAGATCTCTTACCTTATTTTTTTGTTTTTAAAATTAACTGTCGTTTTTGTTTTTCAGTTATTTCTGTTATAATATTTCAAATGGGAACATGACACTGTCCGCGCCTGATTAGCGCCGGAACTCTTATTGTTTTCGTGGCAGCAATGTAAGCCACTGGGCTGATCAGTCTGATGTTGTTCCCACCTGTGCACACGTGGCAAAGGCTAGAACGTTTTATTTCGTTTTTGACTTGAGCGTAGCTGCTCTAAATTCTGACCATTGCTTTTTAGCTATGTAATTTGACGATTTATCAAATTTTATTCTGATGAAGACACCCCTAGTATGTCTCGAAACCTAGGTCATTGTATAATCCTATGTTGAAACTAGCATACGGTTTCTGAATAACAGCCATGTTTAAAACGAGATAGTTTCACTTTTTACCGGACACTCAGTGCGTGAGTATTGCTCACACTAGTACGGATCTCTCTGGATGACTATGCGAGACAGTATCGAACAGCATAGGTGGAGGAGCTCTTGGAGTCAGAGGATATTCGGTAAATGCACTGGCCTGTCCGTTCACTTTACTTAAATCCCATCGATCCTGTGTGGAATACGCTGGCTAAACGTGCCGCAGCACGGCTACGTGCTCCAAATATATCCAGAACTTGTCAGCCTATCTGGTGCAAATTTCAAATGGCTCTGAGCACTATGGGACTTAAAATCTGAGGTCATCAGTCCCCTAGACTTCAACCCAACTAAACTAAGGATACCACACACATCTATGCCCGAGGCAGGATTCGAAACAGCGACCGCAGCAGCAGCAGCGTGGTTTCGGACTGAAGGGCCTAAAACCGCTCGGCCACAACGGCCGGCTCGCTCTTGTGCAAGAATGCACTATCTCAGGAACTCTTCATCACCCTTGTGGTCAGCACTGAAGCACGTTCCAGAGCATGCGTAGCCGCCTGTAGTGATCACACAGTCCAGACCTATGTCCCACCTCATCCAATGTCCTGAGTACCATCATGAATCTACATCTACATATATACTCCGCTAGCCACCAAGCGGTGTGTGACGGAGGGCACAAATCGCGCCAAAGTCATATTTGCCTCCCTCTATTCCTCTCGCGCATCGCGCGGGGGAAAAACGACTGTCTGAACGCTTCAGTATGAGGTCTTATTTCCCGTAATTTTGAATGATGATCATTACGCGATTTCAAAGTTGGTGGTAATAATATTTGCTCTATATCCTCGGTGAAGATTGGATTTCGGAATTTAGTGAGCAGCCCCTTCTGTTTAGCGCCTCGCCTATCTGCAAGTGTGTCCCACTTCAAACTTATGAGATTTGTAACGCTCTCGCGATGGCTAAATGTACCAGTCACGAATCTTGCCGCTCTTATTTGGACCTTGTCAATCTCTTGAATCAGACCCAAATGGTAAGGGTCCCATACAGACGAACAATACTCTAACACTGGACGAACTAACGTATTGTAAGCTATTTCCTTTGTTGAAGGAGTGCACCGCTTCAGGATTCTACCAATAAACCGCACTCTAGAGTTCGCCTTAGCCGTTACTTGTGTAATCTAATCATTCCATTTGAGATCATTTGGAATAGTCACACCTAGATACTTGACTGATGTTACCGCTTAAAAAAACTGATTATTTATTTTGTACTCATACATTAATGGGGATTTTCGCCTTGTTATACGCAGTAGGTTGCACTTACTAATATTGAGAGGTAACTGCTAGTCATTACACCACGCATTTATTTTCTGCAAATCCTCATTGATTTGTTTACAACTTCCGTGTGATACTACTTTCCTGTAGACTACAGCATCATCGGCAAACAGTCAGGGCCGCCGTCAATACCATCAACCAGATCGTTTATGTAAATCGTAAAAAGCATAGGACCTATTACGCTGGCCTGGGGCACACCTGAAGTTACTCTTGTTTCTGTTGACGTTACCGCGTTCAGGACGACATACTGCTCCCTGTCTGTTAGAAAATTTTCTATCCAACGGCATATGTCATTGGATAGACCGTAAGCGCTCACTTTTTGTAGCAAGCGATAGTGTGGAACTGAGCCAAACGCCTTTCGAAAGTCGAGAAATATGGCATCAGCCTGGGAGCCGGTATCTAGAGCCTGTTGTATATCATGCACAAAGAGGGCCAGCTGTGTCTCGCATGACCTCAGTTTCCTAAAACCGAGCTGGTTTCTGCAGATGAGCTTCTCAGAGTCTAGAAAGGTCATTATGCCTGAACACAAGATATGTTCCATGAATCGCGGTGACTTCAGTGTGATTATTGTCTTTGAATAAAAGTGTCATTTCTGTTTGTTTCGTTGCGTATTTCTTCCACTTACGTTGTGCTATACATTGTAGCAGTTTCATGTTGCTTGGCAGAGACACCTCACCCGACAGTCATTCTCGTCTTTAAGCTTTGCTCACCAATGTAAACAAATTAATTTTTTCTAGGTGAAAATTACAACTTCATGACTGTAACTCTTTTTAATTTCGTCTCTGTCATCTGTTATGCAGTTGCTCAAAGTACTAGTGCGTGTCACCCACCTTGGGGCAGCGGCAGTGCACAAGCATCACAATGGCACGCGAGGCAGTGCAAACGGCGCTGCCGACTTCATCCGAGCGTTGCGAAACAAGAGTTCTTTTTTTAGAAAACGAGGCACTCGTGTCTGAGCTGTATCAACATATGACGCACAGCGAACGTAATTGTGTGTGTATGTCGTAAACACTCTGTGTCGGCGTACAAGAGCTTGCACTTTATGTGTGTGCACCACCTCGGCGTATGGCTACAAACATAGCTTAACCCGTACAGTTTCATGACACCAGTGAATCGTGTGGAGCTTTTCCGACCGCGGTATGATGGACCTGGTTTGAGGCACTGAGGCGTAAGGAGATAGGCTTAAAGCGTATCCGCTCTGATGGGCGGACGTACCACTTGGTGCCGAGAAATCGCAAGCAAACAGAGAATTACGCCGACAGCAAAAAAGAGAAAAAGCGCTATTTCTCCCTCTCCTATTTACGCTACGAATCACACGTTAAAGGGCACTCGTGTAGACAGCATGAAATAAGTGACGTCTCTCGCAAATGGAATGGAAATGAAGTTCCATGCTTCTTGACAGAATGTAGGGGAACGAAGCGGGAGACCCGCACCGCCATACTAGGCAAGGTCCTAATGGAAGTGGTTTTCCTTTGCCTTCCTCCTACCGTAATGGGGATGAATGATGATGACGAAGACGACACAACACCCAGTCATCTCGGGGCAGGTGAAAATCCCTGACCCCACCGGGAATCTAACCTGGGAACCCGTGCTCGGGACGCGAGAACGCTATCGTGAGACCACGAGCGTCGGACTCTTTCGTAAATGAAACATTTTAACTTCGACGTACCCATTATCTTTGAAACAACCTTGTGTATGATACGTCAGGGGAAGTTATATAAATATGTCTCCTTCGGTTACGAAAGTTACTCACAAGATGTATAAGCGCCGTTAACAAAAGACAGGTTGTCGACCCCACCCGTTCACAATCAACAGTTTGCTGACCGAATTACAAACTCATCAAATATATATGAATTACTGTGAACGAGCTCAGTGTTCGGTAAAGGTACTAAATAAGCTCCACCATGTGCAGTCTCTGGTAAATAGCCGGATCTGCTAAAAGCAGCTCTCGAGCATGCGTTAGTTAATGATGTTTCTACGAAGCATTTGGTAGCCAAAGATGTTAGCGATGAGCTCTCACGAAGTGAAATAAGTAAGGAACTTTAAGAAGAAAATAATCTCCAATCATATCATTGCTAACAAAGCAGACATATCAATTTAGTTCTTTTGGAAAAAACGTGATTCCTTTTTCAATGTGAACCAGTTCTCGACAGTTCAGAATTCCAGCATATAAAAAATGATCCGATTATAGCTTTCAATGAACAAGCAAAAATCACCATCAAATCATATAAAAGTCTTGTATCCGAAACCAGCAGTCTTATGCTTGTCCAAATGAATACAGGTGTTCCTAGATTAAATGGCTTACCTAAACTACATAGAGATGGCTTTCCAGAAGTCTCAAAGACCTAGATTATATCATTAATAAGGGAAGCAATTTTAAAACAAAGCTTAGGATAAAAAATCCTACGGCTATTGTTGATAGTGATATACAAATCGCACACGCTTGTGAACTAGTATAGTTTGATGGCACTAGCTTATTTCCAAATTATTACAATGATGAATATGGAAAGATATTAACAGATCTTTTGCACAAATCCAAAATAAATCCTGTATGATTTCATGACGTAATGGTTGCTACTGAAATTTGTGTAAAACAGAATTATTTCCAGTTCAGAACTAGTATTAGGCCCTGTAGACAGTCTGATGGCTTAGTTGTGGGTTCACCTCTTAACGTTAGACCTCTATTACCTCAAATTTTCATGGGGAGTATCAAAGAGTATTTCTTACAGAAAGAGCCACCGAATTGCAGAGTTAAGTACTGGTCCAGATACGCGTATGACGTGTTTTTTTTTTTTTTTTTTTTTTTTTTGGACCAGTACCACTGGACAGTTAGATATATTACCACTAAATTTAAACTCGCAACATAAGAAAATATAGTTTACTGTGGAACTGCGAGGATCTTCTACCGATTTGTTGTCTTCTATAAATTTTTTATACCTTAATATAGACACTTATTTAGCATTCACAGAGGAACGATAGGTACCGATACAGTAATCCCTGCAAGCTCCCAGCATCCAAACAGCAACCACAAACATGAAGTTTTCCACTCATAGGTGCATCGCCTCATATCTGTTCCATTACCTGATTCAGCCTTTCACACAAAACTACGGACCATCTAATATATCGCTTCCAGCAATGGCTGTAGGTCTGACCTGAATGATAATAAACTATAAAAAAGGAAAATACGTTGAAGTACATCACTTTTGTACGTGGGCCAACAGAAATCAGTCTGTAGTCACCCAAAACTGATGCAAAATCTCATATATTACCAGAATTCCAGACACTCTTGCAGAAAAGTTAGTCTCGTAACTACAGACCTGTATTTTATGATACCAGAAGCATATCAAAATTTTTATTCAATAGTAAAGAGAAATTGCAACCCTAGACACAGAATTGTGTACAAAATCACACTCAGGCACCGTGGAAAAGTGTGTGTTATCAGTCAGGCAGAGCAGCGTGAACGTGAGAGAAACTGGAGGTTAAGGAAGAAAGATTCAGTCTTTGCTGGTCATCTTGTAACGTAAAGCCTTTCATATGAAGTAGAATGTGGAGTTTTACATTATGTTAAGAAAATCAGAAACATGAGGCTTTCGCAAATATCGGAAGGCAACAAATATGACACAGAATCCCTGTTTAGTATTAAATGGTCAGACTGAGTTTCCTTTCTTACCTTCGTTAAAGTAAGTTCTCGTTGCAAGTACTAGATTCAGATTGTTTATTAAGCATATTTCTCATTAACTATTAAGTGTGTCTCCACATAAAAAACTCAGATTGTTTATTAAGCATATTTCTCATCAACTATTAAGTGTGTCTCCACATAAAAAACTATTTTGACCCTTTTTACATTAATGAAATTATCTCTATGTAACAAAAAAAATCTGTACAAATAATATCTGTGCAACTCGAATATGATTTTATCTGTGTTTGCGACATTCAGTTGTCATCTGAAGTCGGCCTAAGACGCCGAAAGTCGATAAGTGACAAAATAAATATAATTTTGCATAACATTAGTGAGTTTTTTTCTATTTTATATTATTGTCGCGTTGTGCCACGCACTGACGAAAAATTAAGTAAATTTATTTTAAATTATTCACGATGACAGTGTGGACCGTGAAGTTTCACCTTCAGTTGCTCCAGTTTTAAATTGTGTCCCTGTACACGATTTCCTGTGGCAGTACGCCACTGTAAAATAGTTCGGAAGCAGAAGGTAATTTGTCACTTAACAACAAATACTGTCTAGCGTTGTCAATTTAAGAATTATGATTTGGCGCTACATCGTGTTGTCTTAATATCTGACAAAGGGTCATTGGAGCAAGCAGTACATAGTGTGACAATTAAATCGGATGAGTCTGATTGCTTGAAATTTGGTGCGTATTAGGCAATAGTAGGGCTCAGACTAATACTATTGTTGAACAACAGCTCAGGGGAAGTCGTTTCAAAACCCGATGATCGTAACTGCATTAGATTACTGAGGAGCTACCAGCGGCATCGCGCTCGTGGGGTGGGGGCGGGATAGAAGATAACACATTCCGAAGTACAGAGGAAGTAAAACCTTACCAGTCGTGTTTATATTAGAGACATTAAATAAAAGTCATTGAGGACACGCTGTTATCAGCCCCTTGGTTCATCTGGGTGGTCAGTTGCTCAACAGTTGCACATCTTAATTTTAATTCAAATGGCTCTGAGCACTATGGGACTTAACTTCTGTGTTCATCAGTCCCCTAGAAATTAGAACTACTTAAACCTAACTAACCTAAGGATATCACACACATCCGTGCCCGAGGCAGGATTCGAACCTGCGACAATAGCAGTTGCGCGGTTCCGGACTGCGCGCCTTAACCGCGAGACCACCGCGGCCGGCCTAATTTTAATTAACAACAGCCTCAGTTGCAATGTTTACCTAGATTTACCTATGTTTCAGTTGAGATAATCCAACCTTCTTCAGAATAAAAGGGACTACGATATGTCCATAATGGACAACGTCAAAAATTAAAAACTATAATATAGTGTAATGTTGATGCATTAAGTTGTTCTGAAAGCGGTGCTGATATTGAAGACAATAAAAGCGGGTTAAAATCTGTGAGGTATCTGGGGAAGTTAACCTTGCATTACTGAGCAACTGTTTCACCAGGTATCCAGTCCAGCTTACCAAGTTCCCAACCAGACTAAAATTAATTATAATCTTTAAACAGTCATCTTACGACAACCGGTGATATATGTATAAAAAGAGAATTTAAATAAAAAGAAATAAATTAGTTTATATTTGGACTTTTATTTTAACATTGATCATTGTTCCGCAAAAATTTCAGCGTATTAAACTTGATTCATAACTAAACTGGTTCCTTATTTAGGATTGTGAAAATGTGAGTTTGTAATCTTACGGAACATATCAAATATGGAGCCAAGATTGGGAGACTGCATACAACATCGCATTCATAAAATAACACACGAAGAACGTTGAGACATATACACTCCTGGAAATAGAAAAAAGAACACATTGACACCGGTGTGTCAGACCCACCATACTTGCTCCGGACACTGCGAGAGGGCTGTACAAGCAATGATCACACGCACGGCACAGCGGACACACCAAGAACCGCGGTGTTGGCCGTCGAATGGCGCTAGCTGCGCAGCATTTGTGCACCGCCGCCGTCAGTGTCAGCCAGTTTACCGTGGCATACGGAGCTCCATAGCAGTCTTTAACACTGGTAGCATGCCGCGACAGCGTGGACGTGAACAGTATGTGCAGTTGACGGACTTTGAGCGAGGGCGTATAGTGGACATGCGGGAGGCCGGGTGGACGTACCGCCGAATTGCTCAACACGTGGGGCGTGAGGTCTCCACAGTACATCGATGTTGTCGCCAGTGGTCGGCGGAAGGTGCACGTGCCCGTCGACCTGGGACCGGACCGCAGCTATGCACGGATGCACGCCAAGACCGTAGGATCTTACGCAGTGCCGTAGGGGACCGCACCGCCACTTCCCAGCAAATTAGGGACACTGTTGCTCCTGGGGTATCGGCGAGGACCGTTCGCAACCGTCTCCATGAAGCTGGGCTACGGTCCCGCACACCATTAGGCCGTCTTCCGCTCACGCCCCAACATCGTGCAGCCCGCCTCCAGTGGTGTCGCGACAGGCGTGAATGGAGGGACGAATGGAGACGTGTCGTCTTCAGCGATGAGAGTCGCTACTGCCTTGGTGCCAATGATGGTCGTATGCGTGTTTAGCGCCGTGCAGGTGAGCGCCACAATCAGGACAACATACAACCGAGGCACACAGGGCCAACACCCGGCATCATGGTGTGGGAAGCGATCTCCTACACTGGCCGTACACCTCTGGTGATCGTCGAGGGGACACTGAATAGTGCACGGTACATCCAAACCGTCATCGAACCCATCGTTCTACCATTCCTAGACCGGCAAGGGAACTTGCTGTTCCAACAGGACAATGCACGTCCGCATGTATCCCGTGCCACCCAACGTGCTCTAGAAGGTGTAAGTCAACTACCCTGGCCAGCAAGATCTCCGGATCTGTCCCCCATTGAGCATGTTTGGAACTGGATGAAGCGTCGTCTCACGCTGTCTGCACGTCCAGCACGAACGCTGGTCCACCTGAGGCGCCAGGTGGAAATGGCATGGCAAGCCGTTCCACAGGACTACATCCAGCATCTCTACGATCGTCTCCATGGGAGAATAGCAGCCTGCATTGCTGCGAAAGGTGTATATACACTGTACTAGTGCCGACATTGTGCATGCTCTATTGCCTGTGTCTATGTGCCTGTGGTTCTGTCAGTGTGATCATGTGATGTATCTGACCCCAGGAATGTGTCAATAAAGTTTCCCCTTCCTGGGACAATGAATTCACGGTGTTCTTATTTCAATTTCCAGGAGTGTAAAAGAGGAAATTAACCACAGCCAACCGATTCAATTTTCACCGAAAGAAGTTACGTTCGTAGCACAATCCTGTCCGTCATGAAATCACCACACACTGGTATACTAAATTTATACTAACTCTCTGTGAAATCTTCCCGAAAAGAATAGCTGAGGGCTACTTTGATGATTATACCACATGCTTCACGTGGTCAACTTGGTTTACACAAAGAGTGTAACTCCACAATAATTTTGATAATTAAAATAAATTAGATCGAAAAGCGATTTTCAAAAGAAAAACCTCGAACTGTTTGCTATCGTCTTACTATTAACCTGATGGGTCAAACAATTGTATAAGCACTTGGTACTGGTCTCACCAAGTACACCCCACGTGGGTTGAACATAAAGAAAAGTCGCTATATTGAAAAATATTGCCAAGACGAGACGTTATAATCTCACCCACATTCGCATTTAAGATTGATGATCTTTGTTAGAGCTACTGATCAACACGTGGTTCCACTTTACTCACAAAGTAGTGACAAAACAACTACCGGAATATATTCTGGACTTCACACTCGAATTACACTGCGTTGCAATTTAAGATAACATTAGATATTTTAGAGCTAAACCTGAAATAAAGGTGATTAAATTTTCAGTTAGGCTGAACTTAAGAAATCCATTGTCTTATGTACTTAGCAGAGACGCGCTTAGCCAGAGATCTTACCACTTCAGACGCTCGCCGCGGACAGACTGGCGTGGGTCCCTACCAGGGGTTCTTCACAGATACAAACGGAAGTGACCAGAGAGGCAGCTTCCTATACCAACATGACAAGGGATGAACAGGACCGCCGGCCGCGGTGGTCTCGAGGTTCTAGGCGCTCAGTCCGGAACCGCGCGACTGCTGCGGTCGCAGGTTCGAATCCTGCCTTGGGCATGGATGTGTGTGATGTCCTTAGGTTAGTTAGGTTTAAGTAGTTCTAAGTTCTAGGGGACTGATGACCGCAGATGTTAAGTCCCATAGTGCTCAGAGCCATTTGAACCATTTTGAACAGGACCATACTAAGAATAGAAACCTCTTTGCTTTTAGAAAGCGTAGCTACCTGTTCCGACGTTGGTCCTACTGTTCTCTAGCAGACAGGCTTGTCTGCTACCATCAAGCATGCAACTAGAAATACATTTGCTCATTCATCATTTGGAAGGAGGATGACAGTATCTTATCATATACAGTATATAAAAAAAGCAGATGTAGGTTTCGTATGAGACTGTGTGACATGAATTACATATAAACTGTGTTTTTAAGTGTAATAGTGTGACAGATCGTTCTTGTTTATGTGTAAAATTAACACGTTCCACTGCTCAGTCTCCTCCCAGATGGAGTCAAAAACACCACAGTAAATTCAGAAGTGGAATTTATGCCGTAAATGACAACAGATTTAAGACATTAACATGAAAGGAATCCAACAGAGACCTTTCAATAGTAATACATCGTCATATTGCAATAACTCATCTGGGAAACAGACTCGGCCCCACTTCGCGAGCGCAGTAGGGGCCGAGACTGTTTCCTAGATAAGTTTTTGCAATATGACGATGTATTACTATATTATAGTTTTTAGTTTTTGACGTTGTCCATTATGGACAAATCGTAGTTCCTTCTATTCTGAAGAGGGTTGGTTTATCCCAACTGAAACCTAGCTAAATCTTGGTAAACATTGCAACTGAGGCTGTTGTTAATTAAAATTAATATTTATGCAGTTGCTGACAGTGAAATGTTCAAAATATCAAGGTTGCACATCTGTTTGCCCGTACACATCTCCGCAGCCATCGTTCGCCACTGTCATCTATGGACTGTGGTGCATCTCAGTTCTCTCGGCGATGCTTTGCATAGCGCCATTTTGCAATGCGCGGTATATTTTAAGCATGGCGGCACGCGAACAGTTTACAAACTCCTCCGTTTCGGAAATGCTTCCACCTTTGTCCCAAAAGCCAATAATCATGCCCTTCTGGACGTCAAACGAATCGCCCCGTTTGCGCATTATGGAAACAACTGCACTGTTTTCCTTGTCCCCCGATACGCTTTGTATGCTCTCTACTACTACTACTACTGCTGCCACTTGCCGTCTGTGTGTGGTTATTGCACGTTGATCTCGAACGTAGGTGATGGTCACATTAAGTTACAAGACCGTTTATTGGTTTCCATGTATGGCTTACAAGCGACGGCCAACTGCCTTGCCACAGTGGTAATACCGGTTCCCGTCAGATCACCGAAGTTAAGAGCTGTCGGGGTGGACTAGTACTGGGATGGGTGACCATACGATCTGCCGAGCGCTATTGGCAAGCGGGATGCACACAGCCCTTGTGAGGCAAACTGAGAAGTAGCGGCTCCGGTCTCTGAAACTGTCATACGGCCCGGAGAGCGGTGTGCTGACCACATGCCCCTCCATATCCGCCTCCAGTGACGCCTGCGGCCTGAGGATGACACGGCGGCCGGTCGGTACCGTTGGGCCCTTATGGCCTGTTCGGGAGGAGTTTAGTTTTTTACGAGTGACGAACGGTTTGTTGACACATGTCTTCAGTAGTATCTACGAGATGGCCAACGAAATGTTTTCTTTGGTCGATTACGGCAATAACCAAACAGGTGAAAAGCGGCAATGTATTCTGCGTAGATTGCGAGGAACTCTTCCGCCCTCCTCATCAGAGCTGCTATTCCCCGACTGCAAGATTCCGCGTCCACGTTCCCCGCCACTACGCAGGCGTGAGAGAACCGAGATAGCAGAGGCATGCACGCGAAGAGGCATTCCGTGGAAGAGGCCGCTTTTTTCTGTCGTGTGGAGCCACACCTGTCCGTCTCAGCTGAGCCGGACAGCTATTAGTTAGTACAAATTGCGGCAAAAAGCAGGCCGTCACTTGCCCTGAAAGGATTTTCTTGTCACTTACGCTGTTACTTATTCAGGCGGCCGCGGAAACTCAATCCTGAGAGCAAAGGGAGCAGCCGACAAATAAGGGGCAGATAATATCAGAACGCGCCGGCATGCTAAGCTCGGCTGTCGGAGGATTCTAGTTGCGACGCCACAATAGCTGGTGATCTCATTCGTCTGAAAGTCGTCAAGCGGATAAGAAAAATTCTATCCCAACTGCATCTGCAAGTCTCTTATTAGCATATGGCTGTCTTCTATCCACATCCGCGGGTATTAAAATATTGTGGACCATTTTAACCCTTTCGGTTGAAACGTCCCCTTAGAAAAATTATACACGACTGGGCTTAAACTGACACACAATAGTTTTTAGCGCAACGCAATCTGACTTTCAATAATCCCTACAAGAGAATGGCCCTGATTAACATTAACCTATATATTTCACAAATCACTTACCTCACAAAAATCTTCGTTACTCGAACTACTGCAATACAGCGAGCGCCACTACTGCCAGCTAACTAAAAGATTCAAACTACGGAAGTCACTAACTACTGATAGGCACAGTTAGCAAATGAAAGATTTTAATAGAGAACAAACAATGTATTTACCTTTATAGTCATAATATATATATATCAGTTCATGACACCAATTCTTACAAATTTCAAAACTCCGCCATCTCTCTCCCCACGTCCACCACTGCTGGCGGCTCACCTCCAACTGCGCAACGCTACGCGCTGTTACCTTCCAGCTGCCGCTGACCGACACTACAATGGCAGACAACAATGCAAACTATCCACAGACTGCGCACAGCACAGCCAGTGATTTTTCATACAGAGCGCTATGTGGCGTTACCAATAAGAAAACCTAAACAGCCTACTTACACGGTATGCTGGAACTTTTCAGGTAGGCTTGCTACTGAAGTCAGATGTCGTAATTCACATTCCGCTGACTAAGAACGTAAGGACCATGATGATCAAATTTTAGTGCAACCTACTGGTATATTCTTGAAACGTTCCTCTATGGAACAACTCGACAATTTGCAACGCGTACAATAGATTGCTGTATCTTCATAGCGAGAACTAAAAAAATGTGTGTGAAATCTTATGGGACTTAACTGCTAAGGCATCAGTCCCTAACACACACACACACACATACACACACACACACACACACACACACACACACACACACACACACACACACACACACACACGCGCGCGCGCGCGGACCAGCCGCACAGTCCATGACAGCACCGCCTTACACCGCTCGGCCAATCCCGCGCGGCATAGCGAGAACTATCTTCTCGCAATTGTAGTGCGTAACCGACTCCTGACACTTCAGACTTGAAGTATAGGAAGTTACACTGCAGTTTGAGAATTTCTGCAACCATTTGAACAGTTTAATCTTTTGGAGCTCTACGCAGCTCGGACGCATGTATTTGAGCAGTTGATATTAATTACTACTAATCTAACCGTAAGTTGTTAACTTTAAATAAATATTACGTGATGGAGGTAAGTTAAAGATACATCTGGATAAAATGTTGTAGACAGTATCCCTACAATTTGTGTAACTCTTTCTCGAACATCACATATTTGCCAACTTAGGCATTCGCAGCCAAACTGTTCTTTTTGTATATAATGAAACATGCAGTATATTATAGAAAGTTGTCGCTCATGAGGCCGGCGAGTGTTGACTGTTTCACCAACGCCACTACGTAAGTAGAACCGATGGTATAAAAAGGCCACGAAAGGATTGAAGCTGACTGTCCATCAGTTAATCTGGTTAAGTGTAAGAGAGGGCCTGAAGGCCCTAATCTTGCCAGGTAAAATAAATGCATAAATAAATGCATATAAAACGAGTTAGTAGGATGGATTACTAATCGCAATGTATAGAACCCAATATTAGATCAGAGAAGTACTATGACTCGCTATTTTTTCGCATCCGTGATATGATCGCAGTAAATGCATGGCTATTGGGCAGGAGGTGCTGTAACTCTTATGGAGCATCCCAAAATAAGGCTAAGCCACTTCGTCAATCAAAGCTGAAATAACTGATGCGATTTGCAAAATAAACAAGGACGTAAGTGGGAGAAAGAAAGGAAGAACTTCTTCGAGTGTAGATACTGAATCTTCAGAGAAGAAGCAAACAAGGCAGGCACAGAATCCAGTTCCCCAAAAGTCTGTTTGTCGACAACGTTGGACTCGGGCCATTTGTGTCTGAGAAAAGAGGCAGATGAAAGGTGCAAAACTGCAAAGGAATTCTATTAATTATCTGCCAAAAGTTTAATGTTAATTTGTGCAACAAGAAGAATGGGAGCTGTTTTCTGGACTTCCATCAATAACAATAAGTCTGGAGTTCAAAAGTTTCAAATTCAAATATTTCCATATGTCAGAAAAGTATACAAGTAATGATTCACAAGCCAAAGTTTAAGTCATCTGTATTCTCAAATGCCTAACGTAAGAATATCTAACATGCAAAATATGTTGTATAGACATGAATTAATGTAATTTTTATCAATATGTGTTTATTGTGATCCTAAAGTGACACAAATACAGCATTTACAATGTTTTTGTCTTTATTGCTTCACATTTCTGTCCATAGCGGGTCAAGTAACTACTTCTATCGAAACAGATTTCATTAATTGTACCGTATGTGATGTAGAAATAGGAATTGGACTATGATGCGAAGGTTCCAATAGATGAGTGTCCTAAAATAATTTTCAAGTAGGTTTGTGCAACTTACCGTAATTTGGGAAGTGACTAAACAGGAATGACCCAAATATACGGTTGATACGAAGGGTACAGGATCTAAGTGTAATTATGCAGAAACTCAGGAAGTTCGCCGTGACATAATTCTTAGTCCATGCGGATGTCAGCAACATCGTCTATCGTCAGCAGAAAGCCTACACTACTTATCCATGTCATTGTTGCCTTCTCGATTATTCAATAGAGAAAGCAAGTTTTTTTTTTCATTTTGAACGGATAATAATAACAATGACTTCAACAATAACCATTATCGTGGATTGCTTGTAATACTAAACGGAAATCGAAATATTGACACTAATTTGTAACAACAACGTAATTTTTTATCCTGATAACGGCAGAAATACCAAATTATATTCGAATGGACGCAGATTCTAACCATGTTGTTGTTGTGGTGGTGGTCTTCAGTCTTGAGACTGGTTTGATGCAGTTCTCCATGCTACCCTATCCTGTGCTAGTTTCTTCATCTCCCAGTACGTACTGCAACCTACATCCTTCTGAATCTGCTTAGTGTATTCATCTCTTGGTCTCCCTCTGCGATTTTTACTGTCCACGCTGCCCTCCTATGCTAAATTTGTGATCCCTTGATGCCTCAGAACATGTCCTACCAACGGTCCCTTCTTCTCCTCCCCAATTCTATTCAATACCTCCTCATTAGTTATGTGATCTACCTATCTAATCTTCGCCGGCCGCGGTGGTTTCGCGGTTCTAGGCGCGCAGTCCGGAACCGTGCGACTGCTACGGTCGCAGGTTCGAATCCTGCCTCGGGCATGGATGTGTGTGATGTCCTTAGGTTAGTTAGGTTTAAGTAGTTCTAAGTTCTAGGGGACTAATGACCACAGCAGTTGAGTCCCATAGTGCTCAGAGCCGAGCCATCTAATCTTCAGCATTCTTCTGTAGCACCACATTTCGAAAGCTTCTATTCTCTTCCTGTCCAAACTATTTATCGTCCATGTTTCACTTCCACACATGGCTACACTCCATACGAATAATTTCAGAAACGACTTCCTGGCACTTAAATCTATACTCGATGTTAACAAATTTCTCTCCTTCAGAAACGCTTTCCTTGCCATTGCCAGTCTACATCCTGACCATAAAGTCAGCAATACTGCGGATGTATTTACTCACATAGACTTCTAGTTAGTACTGATTGGTGAACTCGTATTTTGAACGTCAATTATTTTCATTTCTCGCGTGGATCCCATGGGACAGGGCTCTTCTATCTGCACTGCCTGTGTCTCTGGTTCATTTGTAACTATCCAAGTTTAAAGTCATCATTAAAGGTTAGCTATATTCGTCCACAATAATTTTGCTCATTCTCTAGCAACAGTCACAAAATGGTCATAAATCTTACTCGTGAAATCACAAAGAGTATCCAACTAAGTTGTTCGTTCGCTCGTTACTGACTGCCTTAGCACATTTACAAATTGTTTTTCAGATCACCGATACATAAGCACGCAACTAGGCCCTAGTTAGGTAAATTTTTTACCGCCTTTACTGTTCCTTTGGCTTCTGAAACACATATTACACATTCTCGTTACACACATCGTGTTAAATATTGGTAGAAACGACCTGGCTGTACGTAGATTCTAAATCTTGCCAACTTCCGTGGTAATACAGAAATAATAACAAAGCTCTTTGACTTTTTTCGACTGATTTCTCTTACTTCTACAGTGGACGCTGTGTGTCCCTTTTTTTTCCCGTTTGGTGTCACACAACGATGCGTCATCGCAGTTCATCCAGTGTTGGGGATGCTAGCACGTAATGCTGATTGTGCGAAGAGAAAGACATGTTGCTTCATAGACCTTCCCATGTTTATGCTGTATCTACTACTGCTTACCAATTCTGAGAAGACGAAAGTGATTACTAGAGAATCGTAAGTTATCTACACATTATCTCCCTCCGTTTTGTTATGTAAGAAGTGGGTAGCAACAACTCGGCGCAAGCGGTGTTTGTCTAATACAAATTGTAATCGATAATCAGTTCTGACAGAATACGTATTTCGTGTATCTCCCTAAAAAACTTGCAGAAGAAAGGTATGTTCAGTTCTACTGTTGGACAATGAACTTCCCCGTACTTTCGAGAGATAATTGCTTATATGCTTCAGAGACATGTTTCCATCTAACTTAATATATGTCTATGCAAATATAAAACGAAGCAGGCATCTTGAAGGATTCCGTTTCTTAACCCCGTTCCTCATTATGAGTACTGAAATACACAGGACCGAATGGAGGTGATCGTTTAACCGTTTGTATGCTATTCCTCCAAGCGTTCCAGATTTAGAAGAAACCTCTCTAAAAGTGGAAAAATCATAGCACCGAGGTGCTCTATTAAGAGCTGAAGTAGAACATTTTCTGTTATATTCCTGCTTATTCTCCAGACAAAATAACGTCGTCATTGTATTAAGCGTAAAGTGTTCTGAACGTATTGTCGTAATATGTAAGAGATTACCCTTTACTTCATAGCGGTAATTTTGATCAGCTTGTAATACCCCCTACGCGTTCAAATACTTCGTTAAATTTCGCTTTTTTATCAAATTATTTGACAGTGTGCTGTTTTGTTTGATGTGTTTGTCAAACAAGGTATGTGTTTCGCGTGCCCGATTTAAATTTTGTTTGACGACACATCTGGCAAACATGTATGACAGATTGCGCTTGCGTTTGTTAAACAAAAGCGAATTGTTTGCTGGACTTCGGAGAAAATGGTCGGTTTGCATAAATCGCTGTGCATTTTGAGGGGAAATCAGTGAACGTTGCAGTCTATCTCATGGTGGATTCTCACTACGATGAAAACTAAGATCATTTCAAGTATGAAAGATCGCATGCCATTATGAGAGATGCCACACCTTCTCCATCTCAGTAACGCAGAGACGGAATGAAAAAAAAAAAAAAATACCTAACGCCCTGGATAAGCGGGAGTTTAACAAACTAAGGAAATCAAGGTTTCCTAGTTCGTCACAATCGATTTTATGTGCACCTGTTGTGGGACGGGGTGGTGATAATTAAATTTGACACACTGTGGACGGAAAACTATTTACCGTTTTGGTACTCAACTTCATAGGAATGATGTGCTGCCGGATTCGGGTTATTAGTACTGTTAATGTAATAACTTGCCGTTAGACGGCGGTACCGGTACAGCAACGTAGCGATGAAACGCAATCATCAGTCTGCATCACAGTTCCAGAAAGTCAGCATGGGTCTGGACGAGGCTCTACCGGAAGGCTTTTGCATCAAAACAACAGCAATACTGCTGCTATTCTTGCGAGTATCGCATTAAAGGAATACGGAGAGGTCCTCTTTCCACAAGGGATTGGAGAACATGATTCCGAAGTTCGAAATGATTGGCGATTTGGGAATTGCTCCCGGAATAGACGGACGGCCATCTGCGCCAGAAACTGTTGAAGGAGTTACTGTTGCTATGGGTCAGAGTGCTTGGCGCATTGTGCAGCCCTAAATCAGTCTGTCAGCAGTGATACGACAGCTCATGATCCGCTGTTTGGAGACTGCTGCGAATTGTCTGTAGGACGGTTCCAGGCTGTCGTGAATGTAGATGGTCGCCACATGTAGCAACGTTTGTCGCCTGGAACGTAAGCATGGTACGCGACAAAAAACGTTGACCTCTCATGTGGAAATTAAAACGTGTTTCTTTCAATGATTTATTCGTTATTTCTCTTTCGCGAGTCCTTACAAATGTTTCGACATTGTCCTACGATCAGTCGGTTTTCATGGGGACCCGTGAATGTAGCGGACGTTTAATTATAGCCATCCTGTACTTTAAAGAATTGACATTTTTAGAAGACCAAGTATGTTATCACTGAGCAACTAGAACAGTTTTCGCATGAAATAATTCAAAAAGGTTATTAAAAATTTGAGACCCATTCGGAGAAAATTGGCGTAATCATTGGGTTCTGTGTCTGATACTTCCTTTAACATATTTCATTCCCTGTGCCAGAGTCTTATTTTAGTGCTTAAGTCAACGTGAGAAAGTCTTGTGTCTGCGCCGACGAAGTTTCAAATCGTGTCAAAACTGTTCGCGGACGAGATAACTACACAACGCAAGAGATTCTAAAAATTGAAGTTAAGTTTGATAAACTTTTTGTCCGCCTCGTCTCTTGTTTGAAAAATCAGTAGAAAGTAAACAAATCTGAAGATCAGGCTTTGCCGTTTACAGGGACCTTTAGCAAACCAGTGGCTCGATGTACAGCAGACGTGATGACCTACGTAAATGGTAAATCTTTCCTACCACTCAGTTACGCTGTGTATGGTATCCCGAGTAATTTAAGAAACTTCTAGTTAATCTTTCAGCTGTCAGTCTCTACAAGCAGTTCTTCTGGCTCGTAGAGTATTGTTAACCGCAGTTTCCGTAAGGAAGTGCTCCCTCGTTAGGAGAGGCCCTCGGCAGAGACCTACAGTACCGGTTACCGGAGCGACTCGCGAACAGATGTCGTGGAATGCCGCCTGTCTATAAAGGGACTGCCGCGCGGTCGTTTTCCCACGCGACAGTGACACCTGCGCTCCCAGCAGGTTGCAGTTTCCATTAGCAGAGGCGGCCGCATGTGGGAGCTGCTAGCGGCAGCGCCGCCTGTTACAGCTCGCCTTGTATCTGCATCTCGGGACGGACGCGCTGTGGCGCGGTGCATGCCAGGGGAGGAGTTTTCCCACAGCGCGGCACGTGCAGCCAAGGCCGGCGGTCGGCCAATCGCGGCGTCGGGCGGCGCGCGCCGTTCGCACGACCCGGCACGACGGGTGCCGGAAGCAGCCGAGGCGAGGACGCGCTGCCTGTCGGCGAAATCGGCACGGCTGCCAACCGGCTGCGCAACGTGTGGCACGCGGAACACTACGGCTGACTACTAACAGAATTATGGAAAATAAGGCAGCACACACATGAATAGCACTGCTGGCAGGAAAAGACGGGGACCTAAAATGAAGGACTTCACCGACATAAATGGATCCCGCAAGTAATGCCCACTGCTCACGAAGTCGAACGTCGGAGCTCCCCTCAGAGCCCTCTGTGAAGGGACTGGCTATCCTCTAAAATAAATAAAATGGTTCAAATGGCTCTGAGCACTATGGGACTCAACTTTTGAGGTCATTAGTCCCCTAGAACTTAGAAGTACTTAAACCTAACTAACCTAAGGACATGCGCACATCCATGCCCGAGGCAGGATTCGAACCTGCGACCGTAGTGGTCTCGCGGTTCCAGACTGTAGTGCCTAGGACCGCACGGCCACTTAGGCCGGCTAAAATAAATAAAAATCGAGACAGCTGCGAGTAGGATTCGCATACAGAATGTTCCGCATAAACTTGATTACATATATAGGCAATTCATACATCGATGAATTTTTGTCTGCTTATCGATATCGATACTAGCGCAATAATGGTCTCGGGATTCTCACGACTTTTGACAGTGGCAAAAAACGATTTTTCGTGTGATATAATTACAAATTAACAATTTTCGAACTTTCATGATTCAGGTCAACGAGAAGTCCTTGTAGGGTTTGATGATTCAGTTTGATACTATAAAAATATGTGAAATATGAGTAAATGGTGGCACCTACTGAGTGCATTGGCCTATACGCTTTATTGCTTTATACCGCCAAGGAACCGTGTGACATATATTTCAGCTTGATACGCCTATCCATTTCTAAGAGAAATCGGTCTTAACAGGTCAGACTGACAGTCGGATAACAAATGACAAAAAAAATATTTTTCCCGTGTGATATAATTACAAATTAACAATTTTCGGACTTTTTTCTTTACTTGTACTGCGAAACCTCGTTTCTGGCCAAACTTCATGATTCTGGGCCACGGAAAGTATTCCATACTCGTAGGTTTACACGAGTGAGTTTTCGAGTATTAAAATTGTGACATTAATAGCCGTATCTTTTGACTGAATTGACCTCGAAGCTCAAATTTCTGCACAGCCAAGGGACCGTAGACGTTACCATGAGACATAAAATTCAGCTTAATACGTCTGCCCGTTCTTGAGAAAAAGGAGTCTTAAGGGTCGGAAGAACACACAGATAGGCAGGCAGACATACAGGCAAGAAAATGATTCTATAAGCATTCTGTTTTTGACGACTGACGTACAGAACCCCAAAGAAATAAGTTAAGTTTCTCATCGATAGAATCTGAAATACGTTAAGGCACAGAACCACTGACGAGAAAACGACGAAGAAATAGATCGAAGGAACGAAGAGAGCCGCGCAAGATTAGCCGAGCGGTCTCAGAAGCTACAATCTTAGACTGTGCTGCTGGTCCCGGTGGAGGTTCGAGTCCTCCCTCGGGCATGGGTGTGTGTGTGTTTGTCCTTGGGATAATTTAAGTTAAGTAGTGTGTAAGCTTAGGGACTGATGACCTTAGCAGTTAAATCCCATAAGATTTCACACACATTTGGACATTTTTGAACGAAGAGAAAGAAAACCTGAAAACCGAGAAGTCGGGTGATCGAATACCAGCGGGACCACGGAAGTTTTTCACTCTGCCCTTCATTTAGCTTCCACTTCTCAACGGTGTGAAAAGTGGCCAGGAACGACATGTGGTTAGGATTCCACATCTGCGTATCCCCTTTCCGCAATTGTGTAACTGGGATAGACTAGGGACACGTAAGTCGTCGAAGTGGTGTCCGATTGAAAGGTTTCCACTTGGCCGTTGAACACATAAAGCTATTATTACTGTACTAGATAGAATCAGTTGGTGTTCCTGGATTTCGACAACAAATCATCTGATGAATCAATAAAGTTAATCAGCTAGTGAAAGACATCAGCAATCAGTGGGTTTAGATGCATAATCAGAAAGCATCCCAACTGTGTATCGGAGGTTTCCGGTCGTGGAGCTGTTATTTTCCTTGTTTCCTGTTCTACTCTGAATGGTGCGAGCGAAGAATAATTGTCTATGAATTTCCGTAGGAACTCTGTAAGATGGCAAAAACTATGCCCCCTTCATAAAGTCATTAAAGATCACCTAACTCACGTTGAGCGAACAGTAGGGCTGAACAAAAATGACTGACAGGGCGCAATGTATCTCGTAGAGGGTATAGTATTGGAATAATTAGTGTCAGGTGATGGTTTTTAAGTAATTCACACGACATGAAAACTTTGTGGAAACACGTCGATTTACTGGAGGCTAGTTTATCCCAGGGAAGTACTTGAGTGACCGTGGCCGGCGGAGGAGCGGTGAAGGGAAGCTACAATAGGCAGCTTAGGGTGGCTCAAGCTCTAAGAAAGCGGTAATGGAGCGCGGCCTCCAGCTGCCTTAAGATGAGTGACGGTGAGTGAGTGGTTGACCACATGCTGGTGTACTGGGAAGCAGACGGAGAACTTATACGCCTGTTGATAAATGTCCGTCGTCCCGTTTTCAGTGAACATGCGAGAAAGCCGCGCAAAGCTATGGTGGAGCGGTCAACAGAGGTCAAAATATGCGTGTTCGTGACTATAGCAACTTCACGCTGAATTCATGGTCCGCAGAGTCTGAAGTAAATCAGATGAAGAGCGACAGAATGAAATACGCCGGCCTCCGATGGGAACGTTGGACTGAGGAATTTGAAGTACTCTCCTGGGAGTCAGAATTCCGGAAAAATTGGTATTTTGTGCTGACGCTAACCTTGATGGGTGGCCTGGGAGGAGCTAAATAGCAGAAGTTGAGAGGAAGCAAAATTTTGTGGGAATTTGTTCACTTCCCAGAGCACGCATTGGTCGGCGCTGGGAAGCAACGCATATTTAACGCGACTTGCGCTGCAATTGACGTAAGTGATTTTGTTGGAGGGGAAACCAAGGCAAAGAGTGGACTGTGAGAAGTCTCTGTAGAGGTCTTCCATTCCCACCATGGCTAGAGTGCGGACGTGGCGTTCTTTACTGAGCTTGCCTGACAGAGAGTGGGCATCTCTGCAGTTTAGACTTAGCAAATGGAACGATTGAGCTCGGATAAAGGAAGTTTTGGTTCAGCTATGTGCTGAGCAAGATAGCTAGGAGTGAATAGACGAGCGCAGCCTTGCAGCACCACGAGTTCGGCCGCCGTCCACACAACGACGCCGCTCCGCCACACTGTATTCGGTGATATTGCGCCCGCTCCGGTCATTGATTAATTTGTGGGATCACGTCGGCAAAGTTTCCTCGAGGGTTTCATGGGCCGTGTATTGTAGAATTCTTCTCGCACTTCGCACTACGCCTGGATCAGTCGATAGGAATTACTTTTGAGTTATCGCGCTTTACTCCACGTAAACGCAATTTTTTACCACTGCCTGATAGGAGAGTCATGTAATGTGATGATTAAAGGTCGTCAGGTAAAATAAATCTGTGCTAATCGATTGCACCTGTTTTCAATCAAGTAGTTGAAATCCCAAGTCACGTCTTCATTAATTTTATGTTCAACATTTGCATGTGGTGTTATATACCTGAATATAACATCAACGTGCACCCCTTTTTAATTAAAAGGGATCAATTCTGAACCAATTAATGTCAACACTGCCACCGCAGTTCAACAGGAGTCACAGGGCCTTATTACTTTCTTTGCGTTATCCGACATTGCGGCAGTTTTGCACTTTCTGTTGATATGTTAGTCAATTACCTGGGGTGAACACACACCAAAACCAGGTAAGTTCAAAAATGGTTCAAATGGCTCTGAGCGCTATGGGACTTAACATCTGTGGTCATCAGTCCCCTAGAACGTAGAACTACTTAAACCTAACTAACCTAAGGACATCACACACTTCCATGCCCGAGGCAGGATTCGAACCTGCGACCGTAGCAGTCGCGCGGTTCCGTACTGAGCGCCTAGAAACGCTAGACCACTGCGGCCGGCACCAGATAAGTGACGGGTGGGGTGCTACAACTCTAATTTTCAAGACATGGTCATTTTCACGAGACGTTTGTGGGAGGAAGTAGGGGCTTTCAGAAAGTTTGAGTTTGACTTCGATGTTGCATCATGTATGTAGCCCAGCGCTGCTCCGATACGGGTATATAAGCGTCGACATGTAGGCAAGGAGTTAATGGGTCAATCCAAAGTAAACTTTGTCCAGTCACACTAATGCAGCCACTTGCCAAAAGCCTGATTAATCACGTTTTGTAGTGCAGGCCGCTGTGAGACGCACAGTAAGGGTGTCAGTGAGGTTCTGGAAGGTACCGACAGAGATGTGGAGTCATGCCGACTCCAGTTCCGTGGCCTCTGCACTAGACTGCTCGGTTGTGAATCCATTTCACGAGCAGTCTGATCGAGTTGGTCCCATATATTCTCGATCCGGGGAGCTTTGTTGCTAGCGGAGTACTTTACAGTGATCGTGTGGTCTTCGAACCACGCTCGTACATTGCGACCTGTGTGACACCTTGCGTTGTGCTGCTGCTAAATGCCAGTGTTTCGAAGCAAAACAAACTGCATGTAGAGGTGAATATGGCCCACAAGTATAAGACTCATACTTGTCTACATCCATAGTGCCTTCCAGACTGATGAGATCACTCATGTAGTGCCACGGAAACAATCCCCCAGCTGCGCTTTCACACGTTGCACGCCATACACGACACCGGCCACCTGTCCGATGGAGGATACAACGCGATCCATCTGGAAAGGCCACCTGTCCCCAGTCAGTAGACGTCCAGTTGCGGCACTGGAGTGTAAATTCCAGTCTTCGTCGCCGATGAACGAAAGTCAGCATGGTTGCAGGAACAAAGCGCCTACAGTGGAGGTCCATACACAGCAATGGTCGTTGAGGGTACACTATCGGTCCGTCTGGTCGGTCAGTAGCTCAACAGTTGCACGGTGCCAGTTCTGCATAGCTCCATTTTCCCATGCACGCTATAATTTAACCACGACGGCGCACGCGGCACGCAAACAGTTTACAAACTTAACCCTTTTGGGAAGGCTTCCACCATTGGCCCAAAAGACAATAATCATGCTCTTTTTGGACGTCAGATAAATCGCTCAGTTTACAGATCACGACAATGACTGCAACGACCGCCCCCCCCCCCCTCCCTCCCCTCCCCCGAGATGCCCTATATACCTTCCACTGCTATCGCTGCCACCTGTCGATTTTGAGTGGTTATTATACGTTGTCGTAGCACTTAGACGGCGGTCACATTTTGTGACTGGACCGTCTGTATTGTTATTGTGAAGTACCTTTTGAAGTTTTCTGAAGACAACTGTTTGAAAACTACAAGATATACAGAAAAATGACAGAGCATTACTCCTAATTTTGACTCGTAACATCTAAGGTGGCGTAGTTGCAATACGCCTATGGACGACAGAATATGTAGACAAATTATCTGTGCTGTAGCGCAGCACTGAATTAGACCGAGCCTGCTGTTAGGCAACACTATGAACAGATTTGCAAAGCGGGTTGCCGTCGCCCCTTCCCGCGCCCTTCGTGCCAGCGACTTCCATGACGTTTACTGCTTCACAAACGGTGCCCATAAATACTTGGAAAAAAAACTTGAGGAATTGCTCTATTTTATCACAGTCGTCTTCAGAAACACCGGAGGTACTTCTCAATAGCTCCATTCCTTGCCTAATTCTACTTCGAACGTCTGCTCTCGGAGCCTCATCAGTCATCCTCTTCGTGATATACAATGCCTCTCTGTTCAACTGACACTGAAGTTCGTTGAATATCACATAAATCACACCATGTCTAGGAACCGTGATCTCTTTTGCTATAATAAGTAAACAAACACTGTTTGCGTCACAGCTTTTTATTACTGACTACCGCTTTCAGCGTGCGCTACAGCTCATCGTAATCTCTGCAACGTATTCGTGCCAACTAAACGAGCTTGAGACAAAACATGTTGCTCATCGTCGGAGCTTCCTGTACTACACGGTAAGAGCCCCAACATGTCAGACGAATATGCGGCGGGAGACAGCAGATCAGCGATAAGTCACATCAGACAGAAAAAATAAAATATAACATTTTGTGTGTACGTCCTCCCCCCTTTTTTATTTTCAGTCTACCGTACTCTCTACCTTGTGGGTCAGCAGCATTCGTGGGTCTTATGCCACCGATCGTTTTCAGTTAGTGACCAGAGGCTGTTATTAACTGTTGGAGTGTCTTACTTTCTCCCAGTTTGCGATTGTCTTCTACCACCACAGGTCACTACACCTGTATGTCTCAGACGTCACTCCTGGCAGTTTTAATCAGTCCCCAGGAGTTGTACGTACAGATATCTTCTTCTGCCTCTCATTCAACAAAACACTGCACGAGATGTATAGCAGACAAATCTCGGCTCTATCTATTCATCAGCGAATCTAGTCATCCCATATTGTCGTATTAAAAGCAGTTGGTGTTGCAAGGACTAAGGGACGCGGTCAGTATTGTTGTCGACTATCTGTACTTTGCTTTATGGTGGCGTGGGAACGCGTTAGTGTCGAAAAAGGAACGATGGTCCCAAATTTATATCTATCTGGGAGCTATTTCTGGACGGTTTGTGGAATGAATTGGTTTGGTGCGGTATGGGGATTTGTACGGTAAAAGAAGACCTGAAATAAGCAGAAATATAACAAAAAACATAACAAAAATAGCAAAACATACATCTTAAAATACACAAAACTAAGACGCTGCAACATAATCATCAAAACCAGACTGTCTTCCATGGGTTGAAATATTTGTATTAAAGGAAAACAAAAAAGAAAATATTGAAGAAATTTAAAAGAGAGAACGAAAGAAGTAAACAAATGCGATCTTGGCAAATAAAGTGTTCGTGTAAGGAGACTTTAAAATTTACAAGTACAGATCGCCTCGTACAAGACTCACTATGTCAGGTAAGCGTACAAAGGAAGAGTTTGAAAATAGTTCAAATGGCTCTGAGCTCTATGGGACTTAACTTCTGAGGTCATCAGTCCCCTAGAACTTAGACTTACGTAAACCTAACTAACCTAAGGACAACACACACATCCATGCCCGAGACAGGATTCGAACCTGCAACCCCATAGCGGTCGCGCGGTTCCAGACTGAAGCGCCTAGAACCGCTCGGCCATATCGGCCCGCGAAGAGGTTGAAACCCACTGTTTATTTTGCTAGTGAAGGTGGCATTTATTCAACACCGCTGTCAACCTATTTTTGCAAGAGGCCTTATTTCTGTTACTATTTACTTCTTTTGTTTTTGTTCTTCAACTTTGATCATTCCATGTGACGCATATTGTACTCACAGATCTGTCTCATTCTCGTCGAGAAGGTCAGTGTTAACTGCAGACTCTAGCATTTTTATCTAACATTCTTAAAGTTCTATTTTTTCAGTTTCTTCACTTTCTAGGAGTGCAGTTGGATGAATGGCTGTAGCTATGGCTGGGGTCTCTCCTATCTGACCTATGAACAGTCTGAATTAATACAGATAACCGAAAGGTGTAAGAAGGGGCCTTCACAGATATCCCAATTACCATTGTTCCCTAGAAGATAGCTCGCCTGCTGATCTTCTGCCCCAGGCATCGGATTTCTTTTCTTACAGCTCTTGTAACGTCGCCTAGTAAGGAACTATTTACCAAAAAGGGATATCAGGGCAGCTACAGACCAACAAAAGTCACACAATAATATCTACGGTCCCTAGAGAGAGAGAGAGAGAGAGAGAGAGAGAGAGAGAGAGAGAGAGAGAGAGAGAGAAAGAGAGAGAGAGAGGGGAGGGGGGAAGACTTAATATGCATCTTTACGACGAAAGAAGCTAGCCGTGTGTCAAGAATGCGTACACAGTAACAGGGATCGGACAATTGAACTTACCACGCTACATGTCGATTTACAGCGCCGGTACACTCCTCGCGGCTTTGCAGCGCGCTTCTTAATTCTAAACATCACGAGTGACACGCGGATGGCTAATTCGTGACTGTACGCTACGCAATGAGAAGCAACACTTGCCGTGTGACTGTAACTGGGGCACGATGAAACTCGCGATGTCTACCCCTTTAGAAAATCCAACGGAATGGGAGCGGAGTGCTGCTCTGCAGGCTACTTAAAGATGCAGTCGATGAACTGCAGTGCCGCGGTCAAGGGGAAGGTCCTTTTAGCCAACCTAACAGAGGCTGGAGCTGTAATTGTTCCTGCTGTTCTGGCCGGCAGGAACAGCCAAGTTACTACTTTCAATTATGGTGGCCCAAACTGGCGCCGATTCTCAGAGCGCGGGAGAACTGTGTATGTTTCCGTCCCCGCGTCGCTTCAACGACGATTCGAAGTAACGGTCAGAAAACCAAGCTGGATTTCGCCGTCCTGGGCATTTTCTATAATAAATAAACGGGGAATGCAAAAATTATCCTGGCCCCTCCAGGTTCGTCTGTGTAGATAATACGTCGGCACTGTCTGCAGATCTTGGAAAATTAGTAGCATTTAATGTGTAATTAAGATTGACGTCTGGTCAATTAATTAACTGACCAGCATGATTATGGTATCAGTTTACTCGGAATTTTATTGGAAGATCGAATCTGTGGACAGAATTAAAGGATTAATTTTATTACTCTCTCCTCCTCTGTGATGGAGAGTGATCTGTACAGACGCTGTGGCCTCACAAAGTGCGTTCTGTTATGTGCTTCACAAAGTGACTGAATTACAGTTTCATATTCAAAACAGAAATAAAACAGCCATGTTGATACAATGCAAGGAACTGCAAGATTCTTTGTTTTTGATATATCCTACTTAGTTATTGTCCTAAAATATGCTACTGACCTGCTAGAAATGAGGAAATTTTAACTAATATTCTTAATTTAACAATGTTTGGGAATGTGAATGGAAAGTAAAAGTAATAGATTCTACTCATCTTCCGTATGTGGCTGTTAGCCTACGTTATGTTTCCGTGGCTTTTGTGCTTAGCGTTCCATGCGGCTTTTGCGGATGATGCTGTAGTATACTGAGACGTTGCAGCATTAGAAAATTGCAGCGAAATGCAGGTAGATCTGCAGCGGATAGGCACTTGCTGCAGGGAGTGGCAACTGACCCTTAACATAGACAAATGTAATGTATTGAGAATACATAGAAAGAGGGATCCTTTATTGTATGATTATATGATAGCGGAACAAACACTGGTAGCAGTTGCTTCTGTAAAATATCTGGGAGTATGCGTACGGAACGATTTGAAGTGGAATGATGATATAAAATTAATTGGTGGTAAGGCGGGTGCCAGGTTGAGATTCACTGGGAGAGTCCTTAGAAAATGTAGTCCATCAACAAAAGACGTGGCTTACAAAACACTCGTTCGATCTATACGTGAGTATTGCTCATCAGTGTGGGGTCCGTACCAGGTCGGGTTCACAGAGGAGATAGAAATGATCCAAAGAAGAAAGGCGCGTTTCGTCACAGGGTTATTTGCTAAACGTGATAACGTTACGGAGATGTTTAGCAAACTCAAGTTGCAGACTCTGCAAGAGAGGCGCTCTGCATCGCGGTGTAGCTTGCTGTCCAGGTTTCGAGAGGGTGCTTTTCTGGATGAGGTATTGAATATATTGCTTCCCGCTACTTAAACCTCCCGAGGAAATGACGAATGTAAAATTAGAGAGATTCGAGCGCGCACGGAGGCTTTCCGGCAGTCGTTCTTCCCGCGAACCATACGACACTGGAACAGGAAAGGGAGGTAAAGACAGTGGCAAGTAAAGTGCCCTCCCTGACACACCGTTGGGTGGCTTGCGGAGTATAAATGTAGATGTGAGATGCCAAATGTATTTTCATTAGTTTCTAAACCAAGGAATGGTCGCCAAAGTTGTCGCGGTAATCCTGGGATCTAGAAGGTTCTAACAAATTTTATGATGTCAAGCGAATAAGCTGTCTTAACATTCGCTATGCACTTGCCAGATAGGTGAAGGTATTTACTGGTTTGAATATCAATGAAATGCGTATTGCGTAGTTTTAATTTTGAGAGGAATTTTACGGCGATTGCTGGGAAGAAGTGTCACTAACGTAAGTATATTATTGGGAGCAGGTATTTGGCTGTTGTGAATCTAGATGGTTTACTGTTAAGTAATTAGGGAATATTTTGATACACATCAATCATCGAAGGAAAATTTTTGAGTGTTAAGTAACGTAGGTTATTTGATAGCGGAGTATGAAACGAACGCGACTAATATAAGCAGTAAGCAGTCGAGCATCAGCGCAGCACTGGGTGGCTGCCATATGTGCAGCACAGAGCAACGCAGCGTTTGCTCTGCAAAATAACGACTTGGTGAAGAAATTACCAAACAGCATCTCCTTTTCATGTAATTTTAAACGATTCTACGCTCGCCACCCAGGCCTGAGTTTTTCATCAGGTATTTTTCTGCACGATGTAAGCGTAAATGTGAGAATAAATAGGAGTGTCTGAATGAGCTTTACAACGAAACTTCCTCAGTTTTAAATGTATTATTCAATTATTTTGAAACAAGCTATCAAGAGTCTTAAAGCCGGCAAGAGTATATTGGTACTGCATGCCGATAAGGGAAACGTAACCATCGGAATGAAGACCGCAGGTTATGAGCGGAATATCCGGGACCTACTGGATGTGACGACGTTCCGAAAACTAAGCGCTGGGAATACTGTCAATCGAGGCGTTTTCTCTCTCGGCGGACATACATAGGAACCTGAGCACCGCAGTAGCCCTACCACCTCGGCTTTATGGATTATCAAAGGTACATGAGGATAATGTTCCACTAAGACCGATCGTAGGCGCTCCTGGCCCACCAACATATGAACTTCGAAACACTTGGCCTCTGCTTCAGCTGCACATTGAAAGACCAATGCATATGTAAAGGACTCGGGACATTTGACTGAGAAGCTAAAGAAACTAAAACTCAGATCAAATGACATGCTGTAGAGCTTTGGTGGTGTTTTTTTTTCCCACCAAAGTGTCACTCATTGACTTACTGGAGCATTTTCGTTCCATTTTCCCCTCAAGACATCACCAAGACCTTCCATGCGTGTTTCACCACGATCTGTTTCATGTGAAATGGCAACATCTACGAACAGCTGGAAGACGTCGCCATGGGTAGCCCACTTAGTCCAGTGGTGACCAATTCCTTCATGGAACATTTCGAAGCATAGACACCGGATTTGGCACCTTGTAAACCCACGATGTGGTATAGAAGCGTCGACGTTACTTTAGTTGTGTGAAACCACCGTGAGCAACGGCTCGGTGACGTCCTAAGACAACTCCGATCAACGCCAACGTTAAAATTACCGTGGAGATAGATTCTAGATGTGCTGGTCACGAGGGATGGCGTAAACCTGGTGCCCAGCGTACATCGAAATCCTTCACACACGGACCGATACCTGCCCAGACTATCAAAGCACCACCCGAGGCAGAAAACAGGCTTGATTAACACGCTCGTAACGCGAGCAAGACGATTATGTGAGCCGTAGCACATGAGACGCGAAATGTAACACCTGGAAAGCGTTCTGACTAGCAATGAGTACTCCACCAGTTACATGTGAAGTATCACGGAATTAAGCACTCGGCGAAGTGACACAAGGGAAATAGAATTTCTGCCATACATTACCAGAGTGACGGACAGAATCGGCGGCATATTGCGCAAACACGGCGTAAAAACTATTTATAAACCGACGAAGAAGATCAAAGGGTGTCTCAGATCGGCCAAGGGGAGAAGGGACGCACTTCCAATGTTGGGAACATGCCGAATACCATGTGCTTGCGGAACAGTCTATGTTGTAATGTCTGGGCGATCAGTCAGCACCAGGATCAGCGAACATAAGCGGAATTGCAGGTTGGGGCAGGCAGAGAAACCGGTCGTACCGTGCACGCGCTGTGAGAGACCGCCCACATAGTGAAATTTGCTGACACGGAAGCTCTTGCTGTAGAGAAGACCTATTACACCCGCTGGTTCAGAAAGCTATAGAAATACGTGAATATGACAGCAGTTTCAACAAGAAAGAAGAAAGTCTTGTAGTGAACGGATCCTGGAATCCCGTTGCAGGTAGCGAGGGGAGAACCGCGGCGGAAATTACCACGGAAAATCCCTTCGACGTTGGCGCGCCGTCTACGTATAATCTGCAGCCGCGTACTTAACTCCAGTATACCACCAGCAGTGGAGGGTGAAGCTCTGACAGCCACTCGTACGGAAGAAACGTCAGCAATATTATCAAACAAATGTCGACCGGAAAACCCGAGGAGGAAGGCAACACGCCAAGTGTCAACAAGTGGCCACGAAAGCCTTAATAGTTTTTTTGTCTTGGAAAGGTTTGGTATGGGTGAAAATAAACGACATGTTAGGCTCTCGAAGTTAACACCCATTGTTCTTCTAATATATCCGATGTGTCCATCCACGAATTTCTCTCCTGTCATCGTCATCTAAGGGCTAATTAAAGTGGAATGTTTCGAGAGTCTTATAAATAATATCATCAGCTCACACTTACACGTTGTCTTATCACGAGAAAGGCCACTGGAACAGTAGCTTTGCGGGCGGTGAATTTTAGCACGAAAAGGTACCTCATTATCTGGGAGCGCCGCCTCGGCGCAAGCGCCGACTTCCGATGGCCTGGCTCGCTTGTTCTCACGCTATGGCCAGCAGAGGAGCGCGACCTCCGGGTCACGACTTTGTTAACCCACCCTGGGATGCGGCCCTTTAGGCTCTCCCGTGCGTCTTTTTCACAACTTGACCCCCATCTGGTCGGAAGAGCGGAGATGAAATGGACCGGGCCATATTTGGATACTCAATTCCGAAATAATTAAATAACCAAGTAGGATTAAAAGGCTGCCTTGTTTTCATTTTGAACTGCATTTACTTGACGGTTATCCAAAATCCAACTGTTGTCAAACTGTATAAGCACGTGCAGGGTAAAAAAGATCGATACGCTCCACGTAGTAGCGAACACACCACGATCAAGTTAGCAGTGACACAGTATCTATACATTTAACAACATAACGAAAGCGGAACTTGTTACTCACCATATAGCGGATATGCTGAGTCGCAGATAGGCACTACAAGAAGACTTCCAAACAAAGCTTTCGGCCAAGTAGATCTTCACCAGAACAGACAACACATAAAAACACACACACACACACGTAAACGCAAACGCAACTAACACACACATGACCATTGTCTATGGCAGCCATGGCAGCTTAGTTTGACGGTCTTTTTGTTATACCTGTCAGCGACTCAGTATCTCCGCTATATGGTGAGTAGCAAGTTCCCTTTTCGTTATGTTGTCATCATTCCGTCCTGGATTTTCCATTGTTTAAACATACAAGAAACATATTTTTAATTTCTCTCTAAAATCAGAAGACGGCGACACATCCACGTGCAAACAGGCTACCACCTCACAATGGCTTAAAAATCGAAACAGGTCTGTAGTAGATGTGAATAACTTTTCGATTCTGACAAAGGTTTATGGGAGGTTACGGTTGAGCTTTAAGCGCACCTCTGAAACCCTGTTAAGATCCGAAACACGTGACCAGGTGACTCCCCATAAGATCATGTGAATTATTAAACAAAAGTTCCACAACGGATAATTATATGAGACATTTGAATTTAAACAGGGGTGTTCCATGCATACATGAAATTTGGACACGATGCCTCACAAAGATATAATTAGTAGGGTTTCGTCTATGTATGTAATGAAACAAGAGGTCACGTTAAAGTCCTGTTTATTGTTAAAATGCATGCACTTTGCTTTTAAACATAGAATGTGTAAAATGCGTAACTATTACTTTCATGAGGTTACAAATAACTATATCAACGTAAACAATAATAACTCGACAAAGGTGGAAGAAGTTGGAATACAAGATTCGGTTGATTTTGGAGTGTTGTTGTCGTCTTCAGTCCAGAGACTGGTTTGATGTAGTTCTCCATGCTACTCTATCCTGTGCAAGCTTCTTCATCTCCCAGGACCTAATGCAACCTACATCCTTCTGAATCTGTTAAGTGTATTCCTCTCTCGGTCTCCGTCTACAATTTTTACGCTCCACGCTGCCCTCCAATACTAAACTGGAGATCCCTTGATGCCTCAGAATATGCCCTACCAACTGATCCCTTCTTCTAGTCAAGTTGTGCCACAAACTCCTCCCCAATTCTATTCAATACCTCCTCATTAGTTATGTAATCTACCCATCTAATTTTCAGCATTCTTCTGTAGCACCACATTTCGAAAGCTTCCATTCTCTTCTTGTACAAACTATTTATCGTCCATGTTTCACTTCCATACATGGCTACACTCCATACAAATACTTTCAGAAACGACTTTCTGACACTTAAATCTATACTCGATTTTAACAAATTTCTCTTCTTCAGAAACGCTTTCCTTGCCATTGCCAGCCGACATTTTATTTCCTCTCTACTTTGACCATCATCAGTTATTTTGATCCCCAAATAGCAAAACTCCTTTACTACTTTAAGCGTCTCATTTCCTAACCTAATTCCTGCAGCATCACCCGATTTAATTCGACTACATTCCATTATTCTCGTTTTGGTTTTGTTGATGTTCATCTTATATCCTCCTTTCAAGACACGGACATTCCGTTCAACTGCTCTTCCAGATCCATTGCTGTTCCTGACAAAATTACTATGTCATCGGCGAACCTCAAAGTTTTTATTTCTTCTCCATGGATTTTAATTCCAACTCGGAATTTTTCTTTTGTTTCCTTTACTGCTTGCTCAATATACAGATTGAATAACATCGGGGAGAGGCTACAACCCTGTCTCACTCCCTCCCGTTTCATGCCCCTCGACTCTTATAACTGCCATCTGGTCTCTGTACAAATTGTAAATAGCCTTTCGCTCCCTTTATTTTACCACTGCCACATTCAGAATTTGAAAGAGAGTATTCTAGTTAACATTGTCAAAAGCTTTCTCTAAGTCTACAAATCTATTTTCTAAGATAAGTCGTAGGGTCATTATTGCCTCACGTGTTCCAATATTTCTACGGAATCCAAACTGATCTTCCCCGAGGTCGGCTTCTACCAGTTTTTCCATTCGTCTGTAAGGAATTCGTGTTGGTATTTTGCAGCCATGGTTTATTAAACTGATAGTTCGGTAATTTTCACATCTGTCGACACCTTCTTTCTTTGGGATTGGAATTATTATATTCTTCTTGAAGTCTGAGGGTATTTCACCTATACCATACATCTTGCTCATAAAAGGGTAGAGTTTTGTCAGGCCTGGCTCTCCCAAGGCCGTCATTAGTTCTAATGGAATGTTGTCTACTGCCGGGGCCTTGTTTCTACTTAGGTCTTCCAGTGCTTTGTCAAACTCCTCACGCAGTGTCACATCTCCTATTTCATCTTCATCTACATTCTCTTCCATTTCTATAACATTGTCCTCAAGAACATAGCCGTTGTATAGACCCCCTACCTACTCCTTCCACCTTTCTGCTTTCCCTTCCTTGCTTAGAACTGGGTTTCCATCTGAGCTCTTGATATTCATACAAGTGGATCTCTTTTCTCCAAAGGTCTCTTTAATTTTCCTTTAGGCAGTATATATCTTACCCTTAGTGATATGTGCCTCTACATCCTTACATTTGTCCTCTAGCCAGCCCCGCTTAGCCATTTTGCACTTGCCATCGATCTCATTTTTGAGACGTCCTTTTTGCTTGCTTCATTTACTGCATTATTACATTTTCTCCCTTCATCAATTAAATTCAATATCTCTTCTCTTACCCAAGGATTTCTACTAGCCCTTGTGTTTTTACCTACTTGATCCTCTGCTGCCTTCACTACTTCATCCCTCAGAGCTACCCATTCTTCTTCTACTGTATTTCTTTCCCCCATTCGTGACAATTGTTTCCTTGTGCTCTCCCTGGAACTCGGTACAACCTCTGGTTTAGTCAGTTTATCCAGGTCCCATCTCCTTAAATTACCACCTATTTGCAGTTTCTTCACTTTTAACCTACAGTTCATAACCAATAGATTGTGGTCAGAGTCCACATCTGCCCGGGAAAGTTCTTATAATTTAAAACCTGGTTTCTGAATCTCTGTCTTACCATTACATAATCTATCTGATAGCTTCTAGGATTCTGGAGTAGGACACATTTTAAAAATCAAGAAGCAATCCCACATCCAGAATAATGAGGAAGACGTTCGAGCTTCTCAAGAGGTCTTCAGTGGAAGAGAATGTCAAAAATCTCCTCTCTCGGGCATCTCGACCACCTCCATAGTATCGTCTTCCAGACGTTCACAAGAAGAACACACATCTAAGCCCCATCGTAAAACCACAGTAGGTCGCTGACTTACAGAATCACGAAACATCTGGTCAGCCTCCTTACTTCGGAAGTTGATCAACAACCCAGCCGACTTCATCAGTGGAATTAAATGCGTGCGACTTGGAGATAATATCGTCAGCTTTGATGTGATGTGATTTTTCGCGCGCGTTCCTATCAAAGATTCTATAGCTCTGCTCTTCCAGTCATTTGATGGCGCTGTTGTGGATTTATTTAAGCACGCTCTGACGTCAACGTATTTTATATGTGGTGGGAAATATTTTCACCAGACGGACGGCGTCGCTGAGCGGGTGGAGGGCACTAGCTCAAGTTAAGATCTGTGCCAATACACTCGATAATCACGGTGGCACGCTGCTAAGCGTAGCTTGGGATCCGGCCATCGGAAGGATGAAGCGGGAGCGGCAGGCGTGCCACGAAAGCAATATCTTACATGGCGGTGACACGGCCAACGTCACAGAAGGCAGCACGGCCGTATAATATGGTAGCGGCAACCAATAGGCAGTTCTCGCTTGTCACCTGCCGAGGAGTACTCAGCCGAAAGCTTGTCATCTTAAACCACTTGAGACGGTTGGAAGCTAGAGAGAATTTTATCCCGAGGGAAAGTAATATAATATGTATGAATGCATTGCTTCGCTTCGATATGAATTAATAGAATTTTCTCGGGCTTCCGGCCGCGTCAGGTGGTTAAAATGACACGAGCTTTCGACCGCGCTCTCCCCGGTCATTGTGAAGTGGTAAGACTGACTGCTGTGTCGCCGTGGCTGCGTCGTTATATAGCCGCAATGCTGACTGTGACGTCACTGGTGCTCTCTTCCTCGCCATATACGGTAATGTTTTCATGCCGCGTCCATCGCGCCCGTTTTAACATCGCGATAGCAGGGTCCCAGGTTGTGCTGAGTTGCAAACCGCCGTCCTTGTTGATGGTGTTTTCAGAGGTTTCTATTTCGATAGCTTCTTTTATGACACTATCACAAAATCCCTTCGTCTTCATAACGACAGATGATTCCTCGAATAGAATTCGATGTCTATTTTCTAAGGTTTGTTCTGCCAAGGCAGATTTTTCTGGATAACGTAGGCGTAAGCACCTCTCGTGTTCTTTTCGGCCGACATAGGAAAACCAATGGATGGCTCAGCCACAGTGTCTACAGGAAACCGACACACACAGATCGGTATCTGCACGCTCTCAGCCACCATCATCCGGCACAAAAACGTGGCGTTCTCGTCCATCGTGCTAAAGTCGTGTCAGACGCAGGAAGTCTGCCACTAGAACTGAGCCACCTCCGAGAATTGTTCCGGGAAAACGGGTACAGCGACGGACAGGTGTCATAGGCTATACCTGGTGTGACGCGCAACAAACACACAAACGGAGAAGAGAACACCACCGAAGAAGAAAGCAAGAAACTTATGTTTTCACCTTTCTGTGGTACAGTGTCGGGTAGCCGGCTCCTGCAGCGATATAGCATTTCATCGGTGTTCAGGCCCCCAGCAAAATTCGTCAGCTCATGAGGCCTTTGAAGGACGATCTAGGGCTTAGAACGCCTGGAGTGTACAAGATACCATGTCACTGTGGCTGTTATCATGTCGGCCAAACAGTAGCACTGTGGAGTAACGCCGGACTGAACACGAGAGGTACTTACGCCTACGCTATCCAGAAAACAAACCGTAGAAAATGGACACCGAATTCTATTCGCGAAACATCTGTCGTTATGAAGACGAAGGGATTTTGGGATGGCGTCACAAAAGAAGCTATCGAAATACACTCCTGGAAATTGAAATAAGAACACCGTGAATTCATTGTCCCAGGAAGGGGAAACTTTATTGACACATTCCTGGGGTCAGATACATCACATGATCACACTGACAGAACCACAGGCACATAGACACAGGCAACAGAGCATGCACAATGTCGGCACTAGTACAGTGTATATCCACCTTTCGCAGCAATGCAGGCTGCTATTCTCCCATGGAGACGATCGTAGAGATGCTGGATGTAGTCCTGTGGAATGGCTTGCCATGCCATTTCCACCTGGCGCCTCAGTTGGACCAGCGTTCGTGTTGGACGTGCAGACCGCGTGAGACGACGCTTCATCCAGTCCCAAACATGCTCAATGGGGGACAGATCCGGAGATCTTGCTGGCCAGGGTAGTTGACTTACACCTTCTAGAGCACGTTGGGTGGCACGGGATACATGCGGACGTGCATTGTCTTGTTGGAACAGCAAGTTCCCTTGCCGGTCTAGGAATGGTAGATCGATGGGTTCGATGACGGTTTGGATGTACCGTGCACTATTCAGTGTCCCCTCGACGATCACCAGAGGTGTACGGCCAGTGTAGGAGATCGCTCCCCACACCATGATACCGGGTGCTGGAGGCGGGCTGCACGATGTTGGGGCGTGAGCGGAAGACGGTCTAACGGTGTGCGGGACCGTAGCCCAGCATCATGGAGACGGTTGCGAATGGTCCTCGCCGATACCCCAGGAGCAACAGTGTCCCTTATTTGCTGGGAAGTGGCGGTGCGGTCCCCTACGGCACTGCGTAGGATCCTACGGTCTTGGCGTGCATCCGTGCGTCGCTGCGGTCCGGTCCCAGGTCGACGGGCACGTGCGCCTTCCGCCGACCACTGGCGACAACATCGATGTACTGTGGAGACCTCACGCCCCACGTGTTGAGCAATTCGGCGGTACGTCCACCCGGCCTCCCGCATGCCCACTATACGCCCTCGCTCAAAGTCCATCAACTGCACATACGGTTCACGTCCACGCTGTCGCGGCATGCTACCAGTGTTAAAGACTGCGATGGAGCTCCGTATGCCACGGCAAACTGGCTGACACTGACGGCGGCGGTGCACAAATGCTGCGCAGCTAGCGCCATTCGACGGCCAACACCGCGGTTCCGGGTGTGTCTGCTGTGCCGTGTGTGTGATCATTGCTTGTACAGCCCTCTCGCAGTGTCCGGAGCAATGTGTTCTTTTTTCCATTTCCAGGAGTGTAGAAACCTCTGAAAAAACCATCAACAAGGACGGCGGTTTGCAGTTCAGCACAGCCTGGGATCCGGCTATCGCGATGTTAAAACGGGCGCGATGGACGCGGCATGAAAACATTACCGTATATGGCGAGGAAGAGAGCACTAGTGGCGTCACAGCCAGCAGAGCGGCTGTATAACGACGCGGCCACGGCGACACAGCAGCCAGTCTTATCACTTGACAATGACCGGGGAGAGCTCGGCCGAAAGCTCGTGGGATTTTAACCGCCTGACGCGGCTGGAAGCCCGAGAAAATTTTATTAACATACTCATATGTCCATGCTTTCCCTTGCCTGAGTGCATATTGAGTAAAACTTGAGTGCAAGAATGTGTTTGGAATACCAAAACCTAACTCGAAACAAAGGACTTCACGGCCACCTCAGAGTGTCGTTCGTTAGCTGCATGTCTTTACCATATTTTGTACAATCGCAGGCAGAGAAAGACTGCGTGTTAATTAAAAATCTGCGTGTGACTCATAATCTGTGAGCAAGAAGAAATGGACCTGAACCTGATTGAACTTTTCCAGAATTAAGAAGGAGTCCTTCCTCTCGTCACTTCTGGTTAGCTTTCATCTCTTCACTTTTTTTTCCTCTGTTTGCTTGAGTGTGCTTTAGATTACCAAATATCAGCTTATGTTGCGACCGCAAACCAATTGGATTTCTCCTAATTAGCCAGAATCCTCCCTTCCGTACACCGTTTACTTATCGTTAACCATATTACTGATGCAACTGAGATGCAGCAAGAAAATTACTACCACGTAGGCCTATATGGTTCTCGTTCTACCAGTCACATCTACTCTTACAACAGGCATCAATTAAATGACTGGGGGGACCTTGATGCAAAAAGTCAGCATCTCTGAGTGTGCGGACGTGTCGCCTCATCGCTTAGCAGATCTTATCTTTTGAAAAGCGTCCCGTCAGTTGCTTTCCTGAGAGCAGGTTTACAGCGGGCAGACTTACTTGGGTCCCCTTATCTCCCGCTGTCCGCGACGCCCTGGTGCCGAACGCAGGCTCAAAACAGCGGGCGCAGCCCACAGCATTCCTGCCACCGGCCCTGGCTTTCAGCCTAACACTTTTATGAGGCGCTTGCCGTTCTTCCCCTGCTGTCCTTCCTGCAGGCGGCAAGCGGACTAAACCCGACAGAAAAACTGTTCGTTTCCCGTCGCCATAGAAAGAAATGAAATAAAAAGTACTAGCTTTTTTTTTTTTTTTTTTTTTTTTTTTTTTTTTTTTTTTTTACAACCATTGGTATTTGCTTTACAGTGAGGTGACAAAACTCATGGGGTACCTCCCAATATTGTGTCGGGCCTCTTTTAACTCGGCATTAGTGCAGGATCTCAATGTGGCTAGGACTCAAAACGTTACGACCACCTGCTTGATAGCTTGTTTGTCCGTCTTTGGACCGACGTGAATCTTTGATTGTGCGTACCAAAGACACGATAATTTGTAGGTACGTTTGTGGAGGTATGTGGCATTAGATGTCTAGGCGTAGGTCACGTAATTCGCATAAATAACTGGCCGCTGATTTGGTACGCGATGATGGCGGCCGAGTGAGACCCACATACGTTCCGTAGGATTCACATCAGGCAAATCTGGTCGCCGAGACATCAACGTGAGTTCACTATAATGCTCGTCTAACCACTTTAGAATGGTTCTGGCTGTGACACAGACAATTATACTGCTGAAAGATGACATCGCCGCTGGGGAAGTCATCAAGCATGAAGGGATGCACGTGGTTCGCAGCTGTCAGCGTGTCTTCGATTACTACTACAGGTCCCAAGCAAGCACAGAAGAATGTCTCCTGTAGCATACTGCTGCTCCCACCAGCCTGCATCTGTAGTGCGCTGCACGTCCTGAGCCGCCGTACACTTCGATGACGGCGTTTGTGGAAATTACCATCAACCAAGTGTAGCAAAATGTGATTCACCCGAAGAGCCGAAACGTTTCCATCTACATCTACATTATCCACATCTATGTCATTCTTCTGCTATTCACAATTAAGTGCCTAGTAGAGGGCACCTTCAAGCTGTCTCTCCGCCTTTCCACTGTCATACTGCACGCGGTAAAAACGAGCACTTAAATTTTTCTGTGCGAGCCCTGATTTCTCTTATTTTATTATGATGATCATTTCTCGCTATGTACGTGGGTGCCAACAGAATATTTTCACAATCAGAGGAGAAAAATGGTGATTGAAATTTCATGAGAAGATCACGTCACAAAGAAAAACATCTTTGTTTTAATGATTGCCACTCCAATTATAATGTCTGTGGCACTATCTCCCCTATTTCGCGATAATACCAAACAAGATGCCCTTCTTTGTACTTTTTCGGTGTCATCTGTCAGTCCCACCTGATGAGGATCCCACACCGCACAGCAGTACTCCAGAACAGGGCGGAGAAGCGTCAATGTAAGCAGTCTCTTTAGTACACCTGTTGCACTCTCTAAGTGTATTGCCAGTGAATCGCAGTCTTTGGTTTTCTCTATCCACAACATTATCTTTGTGACCCTTCCAATTTAGGTTATTTGTAATTGCAATCCCTAAGTATTTGGTACAAATCAAATGGTTCAAATGGCTCTGAGCACTATGGGACTTACCTGCTGAGGTCATCAGTCCCCTAGAACTTAGAACTAGTTAAACCTAACTAACCTAAGGACAGCACACACACCCATGCCCGAGGCAAGATTCGAACCTGCGACCGTAGCGGTCGCGGGGTTCCAGACTGTAGCGCCTAGAACCGCTCGGCAACTCCGACCGGCAAGTATTTCGTTGAATAGAAGTTTATAGACGATCAAATCCCTATGGTCCTGAGCTGACTGCAGTCGAAACTAACGAGGTCAATATGTGAACTCGTTGGAGCAGTCTGCTGTGGAGCTCCATGTTCTACAATGTACGATGAGCGTGTGCTGTTTCGGCAGAGATTCCACAGATCACCATTTGTCCTACTTTACAGAGTGGACAAGCATAATGATTTTTCTGACGCTTTGGCTACACGAGTTGCTGTATGGCCAAAGCTTTACCCTGCATTGCTGTCTGTAGAGGGTGAACCTTTGACAATGCCACTCACTCGTTCTGGCGAAACATCAGAAAAATCATCAAACAAACGTCAGTAGAAGAACCTGAGACAGAAACCAACCCGTAGTTTGTCAACAAGTGGCCGGAAAGGAATTACAATTTTGTGGTAAAGAGCTACTTGTGTTCGACAAGAACGATATTTTATGAATCTATGTTGGCTATTTGTCGGTAAGTCGTATCTTCGAGATAACTCGTAATGTTCGAACACAGTTCATGAGTCCACAGTTGGAACCAACAAACCATGTGAAGTCGAGGGAAGGCAGAACAAAAGGAGAAAGATGCTCCAATAAGGAAAACAGTGGAAAGACTCACTTTTCCGAGCGTAAGTGGAAACGACAGGACGATACAGCACTCCCCAGTTTGCAAGCTCGCAAAGTTCTGTGCTAACAATCTTAGAACTAGGTGAAATACTGGTAATGGTGAAAGCATACTCCGATTTTACCCAGTATGAATTACCAATTTTTCAAAGCTGTGAAATTTTGTTCCTGTTATAGTTTTTAAATCAACCACATAAAGTCTCTGTTTCATGAAGAAGATCTCTGTTTCACGAAGAAGACATAGCTTTGTGAAATATGAATCGGGATGCATCTTTGTAGGAACCCGAGAACAGGGCCACGTGTTGGCAACAGCTCTCCGGCGCCATAGCGCAGCGAGCGTTCTCGAGGCAGGGACAGCGAGACAAAGGGCATGTCCACCACCCGGAAAACCCCAGCGGTCCCGACCATTAGCAGGTATTCGGCTTCGGGGGTCAGCCTGCGGCCGCCTTGCAAAAGCCTTAACTGCCTGCGGCCGTGTCTCCACGAGATAACCATCTCACAACGGCAGAGAGAAGCGACCGCCTACATTTTGTTAACACGAGACTGGGCGCCAGTTTTACCAACGCCAAGCACCTATACGGTCCGTTCGAGATTATTAAATAATGCGACCCCTTTGATAACGAGCAGTGTATGTCTCGATTCATCGCTTCAGTTGGTGCCAAACTAATCGATAATAACACAGACGTTACGGTGCAGACGCTAATTGTGGTCTCCCGTACCGTACACCACTGACGCCAAACTTGTCGCTAGTAACAATCAAGGTTTTCCGTATCATACAGTTTCAAGTCTGACACTTTATACAAGGTGATCCACTGATCGTGACCAGGCCAAATATCTCACGAAATAAACGTCAAACGAAAAAACTAGAAAGAACGGAACTTGTCTAGCTTGAAGGGGAAAACAGTGGCGCTATGATTGACCCGCTAGATGGCGCTGCCATAGGTCAAACGGATATCACCTGCGTTTTTTAAAATAGGAACCCCCATTTTTATTACATATTCGTGTAGTACGTAAAGAAATTTGAATGTTTTAGTTGGACCACTTTTTTCGCTTTGTGATAGATGGCTCTGTAATAGTTACAAACATATGGCTCACAATTTTATACGAACAGTTGGTGACAGATAGGTTTTTTAAATAAAAATACAGAACATAGGTACGTTTGAACATTTTATTTCGGTTGTTCCAATGTGATACATGTACCTTTGTGAACTTATCATTTCTGAGAACGAATGCTGTTACAGCGTGGTTACCTGTAAATACCACATCAATGCAATAATGCTCAAAATGATGTACGTCAACCTCAGTGCATTTGGCAGTACGTGTAACGACATTCCTCTCAATAGTGAGTAGTTCGTCTTCCGTAACGTTCGCACATGCATTGACAATGCGCTGACGCATGTTGTCAGGCGTTGTCGGTGCATCACGATAGCAAATATCCTTCAAATTTCCTCACAGAAAGAAATCCGGGGACGTCAGATCCGGTGAACGTACGGGCCATGGTATGTTGCTTCGATGACAAATCCACCTTTCCTGAAATAAGCTGTTCAATACCGCTTCAACCGCATGCGAGCTACGTGCCGGACATCCATCATGTTGGAACTACATCGCCATTCTGTCATGCAGTGAAACATCTTGTAGTAACATCGGTAGAAGATAACGTAGGAAATCAGCATACATTACACCATTTAGATTGTCATCAATAAAATTGGGGCCAATTATCCTTCCTCCCCCAATGCCGCACCATACATTAAACAGCCAAGGTTGCTGATGTTCCACTTGTCGCAGCCATCGTGGATTTTCCGTTGCCCAATAGTGCATATTATGCCGGTTTACGTTACCGCTCCTGGTGAATGACGCTTCGTTGCTAAATAGAACGCGTGCAAAAAATCTGTCATCGTCCCGTAATTTCTCTTGTGCCCAGTGGCAGAACTGTACACGACGTTCAAAGTCGTCGCCATGCAACTCCTGGTGCATAGAAATATGGTACGGGTGTAGCATTCTAAACACTGACGTTTTTGAGATTCCCAATTCTCGCGCAATTTGTCTGATACTGATGTACGGATTAGCCGCGACAGCAGCTAAAATACCACTTGGGCATCATCACTTGCTGCAGCTCGTTGTTGACGTTTCACATGTGGCTGAACACTCCCTGTTTCCTTAAATAACGTAACTATTCGGCGAACGGTCCGAACACTTGGATGATGATGTCCAGGATACCGAGCAGCATACATAGCACACGCCCGTTGGGCATTTTGATCACAACAGCCATACATCAACACGATATCGACCTTTTCCGCAATTGGTAAACGGTCCGTTTTAACACGGGTAATGTATCACGAGCCAAATATCGTCCGCACTGGCGGAATGTTACGTGATAACACGTACTTATATGGTTGTGACCATTACAGCGCCATTTATCACAAAGCCAAAAAAGTGGTCCAACTGAAACATTCATATTTCTTTCCGTACAGCACGAATATGTCATAAAAGTGGGAGTTCCTATTTTTAAAAAAACGCTGTTGATACCCGTTTGAGCCGGCCGTGATGGCCAAGCTTTTCTAGCCGGTACAGTCTGGAACCGCAAGACCGTTACGGTCGCAGGTTCGAATTCTGCCTCGGGCATCGCTGTGTGTGATGTCCTTAGGTTAGTTAGGTTTAAGTACTTCTAAGTTCTATGGGATTGATTACCTCCGATGTTGAGTGCAATAGTACTCAGAGCCATTTGAACCATTTTGTTACCCGTTTGATCTATGGCAGCGCCATCTAGCGGGCCAACCGTAGCCCTACCTGGCTTCCCCCTTCAAGCTATACGAGTTTTGTTCTTTGTAGTTTTTTCGTTTGATGCTTATTTCGTGAGATATTTGGCCCGGTCACTATCAGTGGACCACCCTGTATAAAAGTATGGAGGAATCTGATAATTTTCATTACAAAATTTCTTTGAAAAACCCATATTTGCTGCGGAGAAGTGCGTACGACTTTCGTGGAGGAAGCCTAGCAAATAAAACTGCAGGATATTGAACGTAAAGCTTCATCCAGAAGTACCTATCGTTTCTAATAAACATTTTTTGTCGCACTATTTAAGAGTTACTTCCTTGATTAGCGTCGTTGATTGTGGACACTGAGGTCTCGGGGTCGTTACTGTTAAACATTTCGCATATTCTTGGAGTTGGGAGGTACTGAACGCATTCCACAACATCCAGTGAGGACACACACACACACACACACACACACACACACACACACACACACACAATGCATACGTGTGGTGTTACAATTAATGTAAGCAGCGCGGTGTAGCGTCGCGGTGTCAAGCGTCTTGTCACGGTCTGCGCGGCTCCTCCCCCCCTCCACCTCCCCCTTCCCCCCCCCCCCCACCCCCTCGGTCGTCGGAGGTTCGAGTCCTTCCTCGGGCACGGGTGTGTGTGTGAGTCGTCCTTAGCGTAAGTTAGTTGAAGTTAAATTAAGTAGTGTGTAAGCTTAGGGACCGATGACCTCAGCAGTTTGGTCCCATAAGACCTTACCTATAATTTCCAGTTTCCCATTAATGTAATGCTGCATGTTGTAAAATAAATAAAAATAAAAATCGTGAGGCATTCATGAGCAGTTCACTAATATCATCTCCGTAATGGAGAGCGAGAGAGGAGGTTTTGAAGCATTTGTGTTTTGGGTAAAATCAGATGTCTGTAGACGAGATCTCGTGTCATAAAGTATCTTCGTGTTATTTATTAAGCAGCGGAAATAGTGTTTCGTTGTATAATGTTCTGCATCAGTTGAAAACTTTCTTGCCTTGTATTTCTGCTTTACACACACGGAAATAGCCCTCTATTACACGCTCTACGCAGAAACTTGCTGATGACATTGGTAACCTGAGTGATAGGTAGGAAGAATTGCAAGGCCTGCTAAACTGAATGTACAATCTGATGAGTACACCCTGTAGACCGAAGAAAGACGAAAGTAATGAAGTGTGCATAGGGGTTCACAAAGGGGGGTTTTCTTAGTTGTTTGTTCAAGGCAACTGATCTGCAGAAAGGGTCCGTTCAACACCCTGGAGCACGGGGTCTGTCGTCGATTCCCAGCACAACAAATACGGCAGCACTTACATATCAAACATCCGTCCCCGAGTCCCATAAGGAGAACACCTCTCCTCGATTTTCAACGGAATCACAACAGCGGTTTATCATTTCTGTGTGTAAAAAGAAAATCATAATGGCTCGCTTATTCTGCAGTCATTTTTACAAGACAGAGCTGTAGCAGTACTCTCGGAAGAAAATAACCATGCACTTGACATGAAGAAAACGCAGTTTTTCCGAGCTGGAAGCAAGGGAAAACTGTGAAATTTGGAAGTGGACAAAATGTGAGCTCCAGGATTAGGAACTTCTCAAATTCTATGGATGCCACAGAGTATCATGCACAGTCACAGGACTAAGAATTTTGTATTCCAGTTGGCATGCTGCACGATAATGTAACAAACTGGAGAGACGACGGTTACCTTGGTACAGTTCCAGGCTTCTGAAAGCTGACTCTACCAGGCAATTTGAGGATGCTTTTGGGAGGTCTCTCCCATTAGTTTAGTCGCCATCTGGCACTGAGTTACGCTGTGCCTAACATACCCAAAAAGTGTAGCTTGCACAATAGTTCACTTTGTGTCTCTACACTAAAAAGTTATAAATGTTCGATGTAATACAAGTAATCCATTAATGTGAACAGATGTGAAGTTTTATAGCGGGTGTATGTGTGTGTGTGTATTTGGAGTTTACGGGCGCTCAACGGCGAGGTTTCCAGCGCTCTTACAGTATTAAAAGAATCAAATGTAAATAAAAGGTTTATAAAGGTTGTCACACCGTGAGGCGGCCGGGCGGTGTGGCCGAGAGGTTCTAGGCGCTTCAGTCTGGAACTGCGCGACCGTTAAGGTCGCAGGTTCGAATCCTGCCTCGGGCATGGCTTAGGTTAGTTAGGTTTAAGTAGTTCCAAGTTCTAGGGGACTGATGACCCATAGTGCTCAGAGCCATTCGAACCATTTGAACCAGGAGGCGTAAACCTACAAAATGACGCTCACTCCCACCTCATTCGCGTTGACATACACAGTCACTCCAACTCGCACGCCGTAAGACAACAGAGAAAGGGTGAAAAGTGTTAAACCTGGGATTATAGCATAAAGGAAACGACAGAGGAGCTAAAATAACAGCACAGTAAAATGTGGCTTGCTTACAGCTTACAAAAGAACGTGGTATTTTATAAGAAAACAAACTCTTATAGATGGCGTCAGTTGAATAACCTTTTTTCAAAATTTATTCCCTCATTCTTCACATTGAGGAGTATCAGTGCGACATTTTTGTTCTTATCCAGCAGATTTTTAAAATCCTTTTAAATTTTTTTCCTTTTTCACATTTTTATTTTCAGTTACAATATAAGGTTTTCGAAGGATGAAAAAATTTTGTTTCTGAATGTTTTCTTTCGTCATTTCATAATTATTGGACATCCGGAATGTACTCATATGAGAGTGTAGTTTTAGGTTGTTTTATCAAAGAGGTTGCATCCATATTCACGTTAACAACATGACAAGATGTACTTTGCATATTATATTGAAATATGCTTACCGTTTAGGAGCCAAAGCAATTTACTTTAGAAACTCTCAGAACTTAACTTTCAAATCATACACATAAAATGAATTTTGTGTACTTCCTGTCAAGTTTATTCCTTGGGACAGGACATACTTTCAAAGTCATCGTATGGTTCATTAAAGAACTCGCAAGTTTTGAATGTTGCTTCCTCATGCAAAATCTTCTGCCGACTTCCAGAAGGAATGACATAAATGAAATTAGCGATAAAATTAATACGAAAATTGAGGGCCACGACGTAGACGCAGTGAAGTTACCTTGGAAGCGAATTTATAGACTGCATGGAGGACGAGGCAATGGGAGTACAACATGCTGGCTAGAGAGGCCATTGCACGCAAAAAGAACTATGCCAGTATCGAACATAGAATTTAATTTGAGGAAGAAAGTTCTGGAAGTGTACGTTAGGAGCACAGCGTTGTGTGGAATCGAATCATCAACCGAGAGAAAACCGAAAAATAAGAGAATAGAAGCGTTTAAGATGTGGAACTACAGAAGGATAGAAGTTTTGTGGATGGATAAGATAAGACATGAGATTTTCCAGAAAATCGACGATGATAGGAACGTGTGGAAAGCATTGACAAGAAGCATGGGCGCCCGCAGACATTTATCTAGGACGGGGCAATAACTAAATCCGACATGTATTACATAAATCGTACTGTATATCGAAGGATTGATGGTTAGCGAGTCAATACTTCTTTGCGAGAAAATTATACTGATATCTAGAAGGTAAAAGTATTTAACTACCTTAAGCTGAGTACACCTTTTTATTTTGAATGTTGTTGATCTGTCAACACTCAGTTGCTGTTAATTATACTATTAATAACACTTCCTATTAGTGGGACACTATTTAAATGTGTTCGCCTACGCTTTATCTGTAGGTCTAAAGGCTGCATTGTAAAAGAGAAAAATGACACTTCCTTCGCTAGAAGAGAGGAAAATCCATGTAGCGGTGTGTTGAGATCAGAAACGCAAAAACTCCCTGAGAGGGCCTCATTTCGACCTTCGCACCCTGTATTCCGCTCTTCTGGGGAAGAACGTCCTGAGAACTGACGAAGCATTCCGCGCTAGCGTGTTGGACAGGCACCTTTCTGTTGCTCGTTAAGGGCTCTACGAACAAGTGACAGAGACAAAGGAAGTGCGGGCCCTGTTTCGATGTTGCTCTGATAAGACGACGCGTATGGCAAGGAGAAGGGAGAGGATGATAAGAAATGTGTTAAGATATCGAGAAGTAATTGCCGTGGTAGCAGAGGGAGCTGTAGAGGGAGAAAGTGTAGGGGAAGACAGAGCTTGGAGAATATCCAAGAAATACGGTTCTCGTAATTGAGGAATTGCGTGTGGGTGTTACACTAAGATGAGGCGGCTAGTACGGGAGAGGAATACGTGGCGAACTGCATCAAACCAGACAAAAGAGTGATAACCGACCTGCCCCGCCACCTTCTCACAACCAAAGAAGGAATGCTGCTTATTCGAAAACAGACAGTTTGAGCCTGTAGCTGCGTACAAAATACAGGTTGACTCTTGGAAAGAAGGTAACAGCAGTCAGCCACTGTTTGTAATGGCCGGCCGGGGTGGCAGAGCGGTTCTAGGCGCTACAGTCTGGAACCGCGCGACCGCTACGGTCGCAGGTTCGAATTCTGCCTCGGGCATGGATGTGTGTGATGTCGTTAGGTTAGTTAGGTTTAAGTAGTTCTAAGTTATAGGGGACTGATGACTTCAGAAGTGAAGTCCCATAGTGCTCAGAGCCATTTGAACCATTTATTTGCAATGCTATTTATGTACATAGATAGCGCCGTAGCCAGTTTTGAAACCGTAGATTCATCATGAGACGCACTGTTCACGTTTACATACATTTTTATTGTAGTTTGCATTAATTTTCACTTGTTATTCCCCGCTATTATGTAAATTCCTTGTTGTTTTGGTGCCCTATAATCAAAACATGCTATGAGAAACTGTCTACAATTACAGTTAAGCAGACATGAAACTTCCTGGCAAATTAAAACTGTGTGCCGGACCGAGACTCGAACTCGGGACCTTTGCCTTTCGCGGGCAAGTGCTCTAGGAAGCAGGAGGGCTTCTGTAAAGTTTGGAAGGTAGGAGACGAGGTACTGGCAGAAGTAAAGCTGTGAGTACCGGGCGTGAGTCGTGCTTGGGGAGCTTAGTAGAGCACTTGCCCGCGAAAGGCAAAGGCACCGAGTTCGAGTCTCGGTTGGGCGCACAGTTTCAATCTTCCAGGAAGTTTCATATCATCGCACACTCCGATGCAGAGTGAAAATCTCATTCTGAGTTAAGCAGACAGTTTGCCACATCTTGTTTTGGTTATAGGCCACCACCCCTCCAAGGAATTTTCATCATACGGACGAATAATAGTGGAAACTAATAGAAACTACAATCAAAATGTATCTTAACGTGAACAAGCTCCCTGATGATGAACCTGTTGGATCGAAACTGTTAAAGGTACTATTTATGTAACTAAACGACGTTATGGAAAGTGGTTGCTGTTATGTTCTCTGTAAGAAGCAACAAAAAGTAAGCTTTCTCTGAGGACATTGTATCAGCTCAGGTACTGTTTGTGTGAAGCTTTTTCTCTATATGATTGATCAACATGTCGCTAGATTGCGGAGCGATCTGAAACGTCTAGCAGAGCGTGAGAATTCTGCCAGAGCATGAGAGCAGCTCGGTGACGAGTTAGACGTAAGACGGTGAACTGCCTCCGTAGGTGTAGTGAAGCTTTTGGTACGGAAGTGTGCGGGTTCCGCCGCGGTCAGTTATAAGTTGGTAGGGCTGTGGAATGCCGGGCGGCGCAGGTAGCCGCGCGGCAGGTATTCATTCCCACAGAGCCGCGCTCGCGCGCCTCTGTGAGCTGGCCTGCCGCCGCGGTGCCCCAGGCACGCGCGGTGGTGGGGGGAGCGCCCGGACGCGCGCGCCGCTGCCCGTGGAGGGGGCAGCCGCCACGGCCGGTGGTGGGGGGACGGGAGCGTGGCACGCCGCAGCGCCGCCACTTTTTCTCCAGTCCACGACCGAAGCTCGTGCGCCGCAGACAGCAGAGGACGGTACAGCGCCTGCGCAAACTTGACGCGGTCGAAGACGCGCCGAGCGGCAAAAAAGAGGAACGATACGCAGCTGCCGTGGCAACCACTTGTTACGCGCACCGATAAACCGCACGGGTGGAACGGAGCGCGGCGATTACCGCTGCTCGCGACCGTGACAAAACCGCAAACCGGAGCATTTTTTTAAATTATTTTTTCGTGTGTGTGTTCCGACCACCGCCGTTGCTACCGTTTTGCGAAGGACATTTCACTTCCGTGGCGTGCTTTTCCACCCCCGTGTGCGGGTGACCGGCGGAGCGAGGAAGCGCGGAGTGCGTGCGGCAGTGGAGGTGTTGTTGCATGGCAGCGCAGTGATGGTGACCGGAGGGCCAACTGCAGGTCCGGGCCCGGCGCCGTGCGTCGTGACGCCCGCCCCCACGCCCCCGCCGGGCTCTGCGGCGGCCGCCGCCGCAGCCGCAGCCTCCACGTCCCCGGCGCCCGATGTCGGCGGCGGCCCGATAGCCGTGCAGCGGCGCAGTGCCAGCGAAACGCGACGGGTGAGTCTCGCTGCGAGCAATACTCATTTCTCTAGAGGCTGAGCAGCTACCACCTTCTAGGTTCTTCTTCAACTTCTTCTTACCCGTTCGTCGTTTCGAACCGTCTGCTTGGACCGTCATCGGGATCTTCTGCTGCCTCCGGTAAACCGAAAACCGGGGACATCAGAAGATTCCAGCAGACAGATCGAAACGTCGTTTGTGTAAGAAGAAATTGAACGTGACGACGCCTGACAATGTAGACGTTTTTATTATCAATGACAACGGCTTCGCAAGTCTTACTTTGTTTTTTAATCTCCGAATCGTTGGTGACGATGAAATGTCGAAGAAATGCTGCTGCAATGATATTTTATTGTGTGAAATATTACTGACTCGCTCAGGCTGATGTTTCGCGATACTGATTATTCATACAATAAATATTATCGATTTCGGAATAGAGATCCATCAGCAGATACGTATGGATTTGGTAAAATTTAATAAAATACGTCCATGCACATAATCAATCGTATTATACCTTTCCATTTCACCACGTAGGAAAATCACAAAGTTAGAACAATGCTTTTTTTTATATTTTACACCTCATAGCCGGCCGAAGTGGCCGAGCGGTTCTATGCGCTACAGTCTGAAACCGCTTGCGGACGCAGGTTCGAATCCTGCCTCTGGTATGGATGTGTGTGATGTCCTTAGGTTAGTTAGGTTTAAGTAGTTCTAAGTTCTAGGGGACTGATGACCTCAGAAATTAAGTCTCATAGTGCTCAGAGCCATTTGAACCATTTTTACAACTCATACGAAACCCCAACTGACAGGAAGCATTATCATCCAAACCGAGCAGATCTGATTTACTTTATAGACATTCTGGTGATGGAATGTTTGTTCCAAATTCGACATCGTATGTAGTATGTACCACGAACATTAATGGAAAAAAAGTGCAGTTTCAGGAAGTCCGTCAATTTCACATCATAAAATCTTAAAGTTTTCATGTCGCAGGGGAATGGAAACGGATTAGAAGGTGACTCCTGTAACATTCCCGAATAAATTCTCACGAACTCTGAGAGCCACAGTCGGATATGTCCAACGCATAAAGGACCCTAATTCTACTTTACAGTCACGAGACAGTAAGCTTGACATCACAGAGCGTCTGGCACTGCGTTTTACCCCCAGGTGTACATGATGAGCTTGTTTCCCATTTGTGTATTATACATGCGCGAGCTGATGCTTTCTTAGGATGTAATCGACTTGTGGTAACTGTACCGTATCGTTACAAATTATCCTTCTTAGCTAAGTTTAGTCGTACAGTAGAATCAGAATTAAGACAATTGCACGAGATGTACTGCACTTCAAAATTTGAAATACGACATCTCGGAAAATATTACACCCACTGTACACAGTTTATTTATCGAAGATGTCAGTGTCGCCTCGTACAACGAAGCTAGCAACGTCCTTTGCCCTCTCTTCTTTGTGAGTAAACACTGAGCGAATGAAGTTTGTAGTGCTGGTTTTTATTTTTTGTAGTTTTTTAGTTCCAATCACTAACGGAGCGTGGAAACGATACTTAATGTGCCTCCGTGTAGGATGTTAGTAGTGGCCATGTTTTTGCTCAGTAAACTTCTATCTCTGAGATACTGAGCGACGTTCTTAGTGTTTCCTAGTTCACATTTTAGCTACAGCCAACAAGAACAGCAATATTATATATCGTTTACAGATGAACCATATGACGGATCCCACACGCTAGGGCAAATATCGTGAAATAACCCTTACAGGGGTTCCATTGGAGTATACAGTTCTTAAAATGTGCTGCAATATCTTATTTAGTACGTGTTAATCACACTAGCTTCTCACGTGTTCACGTACTAATTCGATCTCAAATCTCTCTCTCTCTCCCCAATAAATCTTCACTTTTGGCTATCAAGCTAGGAAGCGAGCAGATACTTCTGCTGCACAGCACCGCGTACTAGCGTTTTGTACGTTTTGATGACCGTACAATGCAATTTTGATCTATGTAGTCCTTCTATCGAATCAGCACGTACAAAAATGTTAGAAGTTGCGTCAATGTCATACTGCTGCCTAGAGAAGGTATATACCAAATTTTTGGTGGTAATATATTGTTACGTTTCTCAGTTTCTTTCAGTTTATTGTGCCACGGGAACAACTCAAAGTCGAACTTTTTCTATTGTATAGATCTCCGAAGTAGTGACGCTCTTATTTAAAAATCACTTTCACATATTGATAGAATGCTGCCTGTGAGTGTGTTCTTCTGAAATGTTTAATTATTTTTAGAAGCGGTGTTGTGTTAGGCAGGTTCATAACCACTACTTTGGATCGCTACTTTTCTCGTTGGAGTCTGGTTTACAGTAGCTTGACTAAAATGTTCAAATGTGTGTGAAATCTTACTGGAGTTAACTGCTAAGGTCATCAGTCCCTAAGCTTACACACTACTTAACCTAAATTATCCTAAGGACAAACACACACACCCATGCCCGAGGGAGGACTCGAACCTCCACCGGGATCAGCCGCACAGTCCATGACTGCAGCGCCCCAGACGGCTCGCCTAATCCCGCGCGGCCAGCTTGACTAAAGACAGCTATTCAGACACAATGAAACACGCTTGCCGACTACCAGAGCCCTAGTTCAAAAGTCACATATGTAACTGACGGGTTTGTTTACAAAGTAACTACTTCTGCTGCCAGTAAGTATCTGCTTTTGTTATTTATTTCACGCACGACGCGTCTGCAGAAACGATTTCGATTTTCAAGTGCTTTATTCGTGTATTATGATATTTATGTATGATATTTTCTGTATGTGAACTACAGCATGCATTGATATCGTAATACACGGGAATGGAAGTCATTACTCGAAACGCGCCCTGCAAGAAAATAGAAGGAAAATAGTGACAGGCAGCAGCAAAAGATCTTTTATAAGCAGACCCATTAGTTTTACAGCCAAAAGCTATCACCAACCTTGCTAATGGATAAAAGAAAAACAGATATAACTGATCGAGACAGCCACCTTTGCGTTACAACCAATTTGGCTGATTTTCTGCATACATGTAGTCTATTTACCAAGTTTGTACTCGCACTAGCAGACTTGTTTAGGAACTCGTTACTTTGTATTTAGACACGGTAAATGAGTTATATCCCATTGGAGAATGTAGAAACGAAAAAAGCCTTACGTGCACTATGGTTTTCATTATTTTGTGTCGCGTTTACCTTATGCTGAAAGGCGTCGTAAATGATTAAGCGTGTAAGTTCCATTTTCACCTTCGTCAGCCAATACAGGTATTGTTGTTGTGGTCTTCAAGCCGAAGACTGGTTTACTGCAGCTCTCCAAGCTACTCTGAGCGGGTATTGCTGCCTCATAATTATGGATTCTGAAGGTACCAGTGCTGCCCTTATCGGCAATATGAAACATATCCAGCACCCATTAAATTGAGAATTTTTGCATACTAGAGCGGATATTGGTCTTGCGTGTAACTCCCCGTATCTGGTGCCCTCGCACCAAGCGGGTTGCATTGGCACAGCAACAAGTGTCTCGCAACCCTCCCGCTTGGCTGGACGCAGATAACATTTTAACTGAGTGGTTAACGCCTCGTTTGATGCTAGCAGTTCGTGAATGTACACGTATTCAATCACTAGGAGTCAGCCCTATCAAATTCGATGGTAAGGTCTGTGACCTGAAAGCTCTATCGCTGAGTATCAGTGTTAAGACCTTCAGAATAAGGAGTAGCACATATTTATTCATAATGATTGCGAAGAATTTTGGCTTGTTCCTTGTGCATTATTGCCGTAATAAATTCGTCGGACGCTAAACGGTGTTAGTTGAGTTCCGTAATCTGATTGCCTCATTCGCAATCACCATCAATCTTAAACTCATTGTGGTGCAACGATTAAGAAATAACGACTAAATAATCTTTACAGGATGAAGTTAGGCATTCTCTTGAATTTGACCGCGACTGAGTAATTGTTTCTTTAGTTGTGGTCAGTAGAGCGGTGGGTAAGTAGCATGCGGATACTGTCATACTGTGACCTGTTTTATTTGTCGGTGGAGCTTTTATACATCTGTTTTACACTGCCGAATATATTAAGTGCGTCAAAAACACTCATGATCCAGATAGGCAACAAGTTTCAAAATACGCGTCGCGAGACATGTCGAAATGTGTAGCGTATCACTGAACGCCCTGAGCAGAAGGAGGTTTGTCTGTTTTGTAGACATGAGTAATGCACGAACCTAACATTTTAGTAGAAATTAGCATTTATAGAGTTCGCTGGAGAGGTATTAAGAAGACAATGTTGCCCGAGTGCGACAGATGTTGAAAATTGTTGACTGACTTTGAGATTGATACTCGAAGAATTTATCAAGGACATCGTTCACAAAGATTGTGGTGAGCTATAGATATCGGGAGGTACCGTTCTGGTTCGTAGACTGATAGGCAACCAGCGCAGTCGCGGTGTAGAGATGTTTGTATCGGATTTCAATGGACGTGCAATATTGTGCGCTCATTTCACAGGCACCTGCAGTTGAAGGTAAGGGTTAACAGATAGTCTTACAGTGTTCTGTTCCAGGCACTGATCAGCTGTTGAGCTATTATTTCTGATATCAGGCCCATTTTTGTCTATCGCCGTTTTTTTTGTTTTACTATTTCAAACTGACCGGATTCGGGCATATCACAGTGAAACTAATAGTTCCGTTAGGACGACGAGAAATGATCTGAAACTGGGCGATGGTGCCCGAAACAGGTCAATTTGAAATAATAAAAACAGCAATCGAAAGCAAGAACATAGCGCTGTTTTATATAAATAAGGATCGCACGTAAATCACTACCGAGAAGTATGCCCAGTTTTGATAAATTCTAACATTGCGAGACTGCACGTGTTCCGACATAAAAAAGTGGCATTTTGCTAGCGCCTGCTCCGGGCGATTAAGTCCTAAGGCAGGAAGGACACATTTCTGAAGAATGGCGGATAATCCGAATCACACAAAGTCTGCAACTTCCCAAAAGCTGACCTTACCGCCAGTGCTTCGCAATCACATCAGTAGCCGTATTGTAATATTGTAGCAATGTTAAGTTGAAGAGTACTGAAATCTACAAGTAACGAAATTATTTTCTTAGATACTGTATCTGAGAGAATGATAATGAAAATGCGTACAAAGAAAGGGAAGTTTATAATAATGAGTTTCAAATGCAAGTGCTTTTATTCAGAAGCTTTTACTAAGCCAACATTTAAGCTTGTTACAAACATACTTCAGTAAATGCAGTCTGTCCTACCTGCCATTGCACAGTTTTGCTCTGGATAAAGACTTATCTTTCTTTACGAAACTGAAGTGTTGTTAAGAAGTATAATTCAACGTTCCTTCACTGCGGCGAATACAGCTGCTATGAAAGACATGAATGTATTCGCAGTTGCGAATATGAACCGCCTGCAGCTGTACAGCGCAATGACGACGACGAAAAGTTTTGCTGGAGTGCGAATCGACCTCGAATTACGCGGGCAGTCGCCTTATCCGCTTTTTTAATTTTTCTTTTGTCCATCTCATTTTGTTCTAGATTGTTCGTTGAATTTGTTCGGGGCGGACGTTCGATGACAGCTGTTCAGGTTCTTCGTTGATCTGTCCACTGAGATTTTTATTATTATTATTTACAGAGGGTAACTGACGATCTGACCGAACACGCTGAGTTAACGTGCCGACATGTTCGTTACATTTGCTCAGGGTGGACGTCTCATGACACTCGTTCAACTAAATCGTTGATTCATTCACTCAGTTTTTTTTACTACAGAGGGCAGCTAACACACTCTTTTTTTGTTGATCTCGTTTTGTTTGTTAATGGTCGTTGTATTTGTTCGTGGTGGACGTCCCACGACGCTCTTCCTAGTTCAGCGTTGATCCGTGAAATCAGTTCTTTTTTTAATTATAGGGGACAGCTAAGTCTATGACCGTATACGCCGAGCTCCCGGGCCGACTACTCGCTTCGGCTATCCGTGCACGACTCACTGACAGCCAAACTTAGATGTCCTCGTCCCTGTCTCATACCTATACTCGCACAACCCGTTAAATGTTATTCCGAAGGAACACTGCATCGCGCTACTTCACAACACAGGCACTGCACTTCCGTATTTCTCGACCGGTATCGGTCCTGCGACTTAAAAATAAAAATGTCTCTTCCGTACGGGAATAACGTTAAAGGGATGCATGAGTACAGATATGGCACGCGGACGACGATGTATGGAAGTTCGGGTCTGGTCGTGAGTCGTGTTAGGAGAGCTTGATGGTGAAGCGGGAAAGCCGAGGTCTAGTCGCGGTTCTGCACAAATTTTCATCATCGTCATTCTGTTATGCAGATGGAGGCGTTTCACATTCGCAGTTGCGAATGCGTTTCATGTCTTGTCTTTCTTTGGTTTTTTTGTCAGTTTTTGGCAAGTAACCTGAGCCGAACGTCTGTTTGATACTCTTCGCAAAGTACTGGGTGATCAGAAAGTCAATATAAATTTGAAAAGTTAATAAACCACGGAGTAATGTAGATAGAGAGGTAAAAATTGACACACATGCTTGGAAAGACGAAGTATTGCTAGACGCGTGAAAGATCTCTTGCGCGCGTCGTTTGGTGATGATCGTGTGCTCAGCGGCCAGTTTCGTCATGCTTGGCCTCCCACGTCCCCGGACCTCAGTCCGTGCGATTATTGGCTTTGGGCTTACCTGAAGTCACAAGAGTATCGTGATCGACCGTCATGTCTAGGGATGCTGAAAGACAACATCCGACGCTAATGCCTCACCGTAACTCCAGACATGCTTTACAGTGCTGTTCACAACATTATTCCGTGACTACAGCTATTGTTGAAGAATGATGGCGGACATATTGAGCATTTCCTGTAAAGAACATCATCTTTGCTTTGTCTTACTTTGTTATGCTAATTATTGCTGTCCTGATCAGATAAAACGCCATCTGTCGGACATTTTTCGAAGGTTTGTATTTTTTTGGTTCTAATAAAACCCCATGTCATTCCAAGAATGTGTGTCAGTTTGTTCCTCTCTATCCACATTATTCCGTGATTTACTCAGTTTTCAAATTTATACTGACGTTTTGATCATCCGGTATATTACTCACAAAAGTGTAAATATCTGGGTGAAATGAAATGTCGTGTGACGAGGGCCCCCCCCCGTCGGGTAGACCGTTCGCTTGGTGCAAGTCTTTCGATTTGACGCCACTTCGGCGACTTGCTCGTCGATGGGGATGAAATGATGATGATTAAGAGAACATACCACCCAGTCCCTGGGCGGAGAAAATCTCCGACCCAGCCGGGAATCGAACCCGGGCCTTTTGTATTGACAGTCTGTCGCGCTGACCACTCAGCTACCGGGGGGGGACAATATCTGGGTGAGAAGTATCAAACAAAGAGTTGTGTATGAAAGCTCTCGCACGCATTTGTCGGTCCCCAAGGCGTAGAGGACTCATCTGCCCAAAGATGGCGAATTGCGGATTTACAGTGCGGGGATTAGTGGATCTTACTCCGATCTTTTCTGAGCTGTAAGTCCGGGTGCTTAGCTGGGTGGTAACGTGTTTGCCTACCACGCAGCGGGCCCGCATTCGATTCCCAGCCGCGTTGGAGATTTTCTTCGCTCGTGTACTGGGTGTTGTGTTGTCCTCGTCATCACCGACACACAAGTCGCCAAAATGAGGCGTCACCTGAGATAAGACTTGAAACTCGGCAGCTGAACTTCCACGGTTGGGGCCTCCTGGCCATCAATGCTGCACGATGATTCCATTCCATTTCTGAGTTGCAGAGTTTCGTGCCTGCCTGGCCACTGTACGATCTTGCGGATCTTCACCGATTACCTGAGAGCTGTGAACCGCATAATGAGCAGCGCCGGGGAAACGGCCCCTGTCCGCCGCCGAGAAATGCCGCTTAGCGGGTGTTAGAGGAAGGGCACTAATCGCCGCTGCTGGCGCGCCACGTAAACACGTCGCCAGTAAACTGGCGGAGCCGCCGCGCTTTAATTGAAGCATTAGTGAGCGGGCGCGAAAACCTCGCCGCAGACCGCTACGTGGCCGCATAATTGCGTCGCGAGGTGTCGAAGAACAGCGGCAGAAATTACGCTGTCCGGCTGAGCCCCCCATCCGCCGTATTGTCAGGGAGAGAAGATTGTCACGTTGCCTCATTTTAACGGACGATAATAACAGATTGTGAAAATTTGCAACTTTGTAAGCGGCTAATGTTTCGAGCCTGAAGCATGGCGGCAAAGCGTTCCCGTTCACCTTATACACGCCGATAGCGTACGAGAACATGACAAACAATCATGGAAGAAACTCCACATGGGCAGCAGAGATATGTGCCACCGCCATCACCGTGAGACACTGTTTTACAGATTCTGCTGCCCGTGTAGTTTATTATGGTATCATACGCATACCGGTAACTACGGTAGACGGGAGCGCTTCAACTTCATGTTTCAGGTTCTCTCCGAAGGCGGCTGAACGTTTTGCAGCCGAAACATTGGCCGCAGATGTGTACTAATGATTGACTTTCCGTGATTTTTGTGGGTCATGTAATACGCCATGAAAATACGGAGCCTCGCAATAATCGTCATAAAACTTTCGTCATACAACATCTACTTCCAACGAGTGACATGTTTTTTACCAACTGGAAAAAAAATCATTTCTGTCAATGTCTTCTGCTGACAGGCACAGCAAAGTACGAAAATTCCCAAAAGACAAGCAGGCGGTAATCCTAGAAAATTAAAAATTCTAGATTCAAGGTGGAATTTATAAATGTTCTTTCGATTGGAGATATTTGAGATAAAATTGGTTTCACATCTCAAATAAAGGTGTACATGAATCCATGAGCGAAAAGAGCTGTAGGGGACCAGATGTTCGTTACGAAATAACAACTAGTTTTACAATGAGCCGAAGAGTGTTTTTGTAGACGCAGAAACGCTGAAGGGATTTCGGGTTATTTAGATTGGTACATCAGAGGGAACAATTTTAAAGGCTCAAATTGTTCAAATGTCTCTGAAGACTATGGGACGTAACTGCTGAGGTCATCAGTCCCCCAGAACTTGGAACTACTTAAACCTAACTAAACTAAGGACATCACACACATCCATGTCCGAGGCAGGATTCGAACCTGCGACCGTAGCGGTCGCGCGGCTCCAGACTGTAGAACCGAATTTGAAAGGTAGCCTGGATTGGAAAGTGTAAAACAGATTATCACCTAATAGAGACATGGTGCTGAGAATATTGGCCCGAGGTAGGAGCAGAGTGGCATCAAACCAGTCATATGGCTGTAGGGAGCAGTGATAAAAAAAAATTTCTAGTCATGGTTAATTTCCAGAAGCTAAAATTCGTTGCAGAGTTATTCACTAGGAACGATACCAAATTGCATGGTGATGTACTGTACGTAGCTTTCGTAACAGTGAGAGTTTTGTACGTAGCGAAGATACAGACGGTTCAAATCTTGTGTTAAAATGTGTAATGACGCTGTCGTGAATGGTTGAGCGAGAGCACCTACTGACTGGGGTGTCAGAGGCTTACCATCGTACTTTTTAATTTCTGAGGTTGAAGATATAATCGTAATTGATATACAGCGAACGTAACGACGCCGTGTAACGATGCTTCATTCTGTTTTTGAAAAATCTATTATGTATGGAATCACACAACTGAGGTGTATGTTTCGCCGATGAATGTGATCATATTGGATTGTACATGAGGAAAGTGAACACTACCGATTAGGTGTCTTGCTTCCCTCGCAGTGAAACGAAATTCTCTATTTCCGTCTTGTTGCTTGAAATCTCAATCCTTTCTTTCTTCTTTTGTTTTGCATCAACCTCCCTGTCTCCACTATACGGGAGTCTGTTTACCTTAGGAGTAGAATAGCACCCGTCGCACTGGGAAAGTGAATGCCCAGTAGATGGTACTGCGTGCATGGCAAGGTGTTGGGATATTGTGAACGCAGGACCACTTGTCTAGTCGTATTCTATGCGTTTCTTGAACTAGAATCGAAAAAATAAAGAAAAATATATTTATTTTATATGGAAGCGAGTAGCGCCAACGGGAACAGACCTCCGCTTGACCCAGCCACTAGTGACACCTGTCGCCGTCTTACAGCAACTGAGCCCGTGGGAGAGGCGGCCGTTTGAACAGATCGTGAACTTGGTATACGCGTGTGGTATCGTCAGCGCCTCAGAATTTGAGCGGGAGCCACGGCAAGTTTTGTTGATTTGGCAACGGATAAACTTAGCTCTGGGCATATGCTTTCACATTTTTCGGGACTACTGTGCATCTCTGTACGTATATAATTACTATTTAGTTTAACATGGGAAAAGCTAGACTGAAGATATAGTAGCTGCGATCTAAATACCTTTTACTACAACTCTGGTGATATGGCCATTGTATAAGCAAAATTACTATGAGCCTTTCGTTTACTGGCTGGCAGGCACGTAGAGAAACTGTTATAAAACACTGTATTGCTAGTTTTCATTCTTATATCTTGCTACAATTAGATATGAATCTCACGCCCATCGTTGCATTTGCTAACAGTACATAGAGACGATTTTAACAGAGCGTCAGAGAGAGATTTTAGGACCTGTCTTTTATTTCATTTGACTGCAAAGTTGTAGCCATTTAGTGAAATGCAGTTTCACCGTTCCTTTATCGTAACGAGCAGAGTCGAGGCAGCGATAATTGGCTGGCTGCGGCGCTATCGCTAACAATCCACGAACTTGGCTGATACGTTTCTGATGGGTGACGGCGGGCAATGATTGATTGCACTTTGGTGTTAGCATCAAACCTTCTAGAACCCGGCTATTTACCTGTCATAACAGCCATGATGTGATGTTCACAGCGCACTCCTTTTAGAGTGAATTTACGCTGATCACGTAAGTGATTTCACAGTGCATTTTGGATCTGCATTCAAAATTTGCTGTTATTGCCAGTGCAAATAATTTTTTTTTTGACTGATGTGTTTACAGGGCCACTAACACTGTGTGTTAAACCAGATACTTTCCGTAAAATTATTCGTAGGTAACTGAGCACTATCTTTGTGCATATATCGCGTCTAGAAAAATATGCCGTGTAGTTAACTTTGTAGTGAAGTATACGAAACATCCACGGTAAAGCTACTGTGATTGTGATTACGACATTCTCATCTCAGTGTCTATCCTCTGATCATAGTAAATTTAAGTTGCTAGAAAATTATTTCTTGTTTTGTTATCTTTTAGCAACGTTACTATCTTTCCAGTAGCAATTGATAGTGCTTTGAGTTCTAAATGTGCGTGTGTGCGTGCGTGTGTGTGTGGGGGGGGGGGGGGGGGTGGAGAGGGGGAGTGGTTATACAAAGATACGCACGTTAGTTCATATCCGAGTAAGTGATGTAGTGACATCGTCAGCAAGACATTGGAGTCAATGTTGTCGGAACATGCAAGGCGTAACGAAACGGAGTTTTAGTTGCGATGCAAACCATGCTACACTTTCCAAATATATTCAATTGTGCATCACAGTGCTAGTGTTAGGATTTATAATGGAAACATGATATTTTCGCTTACAAACTGCACAGTACGAATAAACCTGTCTATTTCTTTTTTCTTCCAGCTATTGACCACATTTGTACAGAAAGTGGTCACTACCCCAGAAAATGAGTTTATTTCCTTAACATTGTACTAAGAACGCGAGAGTAGTGTGCAGTATCCGAATCTGGCCTGCTTAATAGCGCTAGTTTAACGAGTTTGTGTGTTTATTCATTTAGTCAAACGGTTCAGCACTATCGGCATCATAACTGTATTGGTGAGAAATACTTTACATCTACATGCAGCTAAGATTGCCCAGTTTGAATAGTTGCAATTTTTTTGCGCTGATAGGGTTTCTTTTAACTTCTTAGTGTATAAAATTAGTGTTCTTTTTTATATTGAGTTACCTTTCCATTTATAGCCAACATTGTCGGTAGTGTTTATTTTCCTTACAACGACTTGAAATAAAACAACCGAGAGTCTAATGCCTTTGGCGTTCTTTTGACATTCTATAACCAGGGGAACAATTTACGTGGCCTGTTTTGAAACGGACAGAGGAACTTAGGCATGAAAGATACTAAGTTACTATGCTGCGAACGGCTTTTCCGCAATGGTAACATTGATCCCCGGCAGATCACCGAATTTACGCGCTGCCGGCCTTGTCTAATATTTGGATGGGATACCGACCGGATCTGCCGAGCGCTTTTGGCCAGCAGGGTGCGCTCAGCCCTCGTGAAGTCATAGATGAGCTACTTGATTGAAAAGTAACGGCTACGATCACGAAAGCTGACGGCGGGCGGGAAAAATTCTCGTGGTGACAGTTTGTTCTAAAAGTCTCTAGCATCATCGTACCACTCAAAATACGAAGATGTGTTAAGTCCAACTGGCAGATCATACAGTTTTTTAGACACCTTATATGCGTTAAATGGAACTTTCCTATTCTAAAATATTGCAGGAATAGCTTTACAGTAACTAAACGTTGGAAAATGTATTTACCTTAGGGATCTACGGCTTTGTCTTCTGGTTGAAGTTCGAAATGATCTGTAGCGTTCAGGTTGTCACAATATTAAGCAAAACGGTTGCTAAACGGAATTCGGGAACTTGAACAATCGTTGTAGTCCAACGTGACGCAAAAAAAAGTTTAGCAGCGTGAAATTGAAAACCAAACCAGCGCTATAGTTCTGTTCAGGGTAGAAAGAGGTAGTTTTACTCAAATAATGAGTCACGCATATACCAAATATTGGTTGTTTCCGGCGTTGTGCATTTGTGTCATCCAAATCATCAGCCACAGCGTTACTAGGGATGTCTTACTGCAACGATATTTTTTTTCAGGTTGGCAGAATACGCCAATAGAGAATGGGACGGATCGTCGGTTTTGTGCGTCGAACAACGCCGGAACTTCGCATAAGTGCGTGAATATGTAGCGTCGTGATTACTAGGCCGTTTGGCATTTGCCTGGGTGCTGCGTAAGTGTGTGCGCAGACGAGCAGATGTTCCAGGAGGAAATGAGCGTGCAGTGTGTCGATAAGCGCAATCGCCAGACCTGCAGTAACATCCGGCGTTTGTTTCTCGGGTGTATCGGCTGAAGAGGTCAGGGACGGGATTCGGCCCGCGACCCTCTGGATAACCCCAGGCGGGCTCACGCGCCGGAAGGCGTGGTCGGTTCGCCTAGCGACGCGACCGAGGCGGTTTTTTCGCCTCCTTCCGTGACCCGCGCTCTATCGGCAGCGATAAACCGCCGCCCGTGTCGCGCACTCGTGCAGCCGCTGGTCCCTTCTGCAGCGCCTGCTTCTGCCTCGCCTTAGTTTCCGCTGTGCCGTTGCCCGGCTGTGATGACTGCCGCGATAAACAGAGATCGACTTACAGTGCCACGGCACCGCTGGCCCTGTTCTGCCGACCGCGAGTCACAACTCGCCATGCGGGTAAAGTACAACTGGCTATATCTGTGTCGTCACTGAGGCAAAAAATCTTCTGAATTGGTTCGTCTCCATCATATTCATTCCTCTTCAATATTTCTAGAATACTCGACGTTTCGAACCCTTTGCTGGGGTCCTCTTCGCGACTCTAGTGGCACCGCGTAACCAACCGCAGAATGGGAGTCAAAAATCTATTCTTACAAATAGTCACTACCAAAGGAGGCCCTTTGGGAGCCGTGGCAGAAATATCAGCAGCCAGAGTTGGAGCCGACTACTAATTTGGCTACTGAAACCGCCCAGAGTAATTTTGCACTTAACACGGTACAGTAGAGGCAGCACACCTACAGGTCTTTCTAATTCGAGTTTGAATTAAATTTCAAATCAATACCACAACCACATGGCTTTATTTATGAAAGGATCAAACCAGGCGGAGTGTCTGGACTTCACAGCTGTTTTTACCTAGTTTGTCGTCAAGATTCGATTACCTAACGAGTATACTATGTTTCAGAGTTGTTTAAAGTTCTTATATTTTTTTCTCTGTATTATTTAATGAGCGTTTTATTACTGTGATTGCGTATTATTATTAACTTATTTTTTATTGATGGTTTGGTTACTGGTTCCTTTTTACTGTTTGCTACTTTTATTTGAGTCCTTTTAATTATGTCTGCGGAAGTTAGTAAGTCTATATTACTTACTGTTCCCCGTAAGTTAAAGAATACGACAATACCATATGCGTTTCGCAGTAGATCTCGTCGAGTCTCCTTGTGGAACTTCTCCACCTGAAATCGCTAATTTATCGCTCGCTCTACGGAAATCGATCGGTACAGCCAAGTGCTATGCTGTGTCATGTGTATGAAATGTGCCGTCCAACTTTAGTTCGTGAAATTGTTTAGGTCTTCCGAGAAATATTCTCGGCAAATCCCGAAAACCTGCAAAACTGCAGGTCCGCACCATCAAACCACAGAACACTTCCGAACGACTTGCGTCTTTGTAATCACTGAATATTTCTTTTGAAATGATTAAGGGTTATGAACTCTACACACCTGATACTCCTTTTGTGCTTTTATACGTATTTATTTTCTTCAGTCACATAAAACATAGATTACTGCTTGGTATTGAAGCTCTTTTTTTCCGTGTTTGCTTTAACAATACATATGTTTTTGGATAGGGTCCGCCTTTAGCATAACACAGTTTTGTTTTATAACCCAAACATGTTTCACTGCAGTGAAACTGTGTTTTGCTAAAGGCGGACCCTATCCAAAAACATATGTATAGATTACTGCCTTAATGGTGGCTTCCAACAGTCTGCTCTCACTCCAACAAAGAACATCTCTCTTCAAATGTCCAACATGGAATAATTATCTCTTTGCCGTAGCTAAATACAGTCTCTATATCTTTGTTATCGAGTTCGCACAGACATGCTTAAATTACACAGAGTGTTTATCTCTCGCGCAGGTACTTTACATTTATCGTTATATTAATACTCCGTCGCAAGTATCACATAAATTGATAGTTGGGATAAAATGACGCTACAGTGGCTAGCAATCTTGAAATCATTGCAGTAGGTGGGTTATAATCGTGTTCAGAAGTTCCACGTCTGCCTCGAGTGCCTTGGTACTCTTTAATCTGATTAGCGGAATACACCTCTGCACACGGGACTCCTGCAAAGGATGGAGACGGACTGGTCATTCTGCTAGGTTCCAGCGAAGAAAGAAATGAATTAGCGGATGTAGCAGCGGAGGAAGCGTGTGATACACCTCAGGAATACGCTTCTGACATCGTCAGCGTGGGGGTGGTCTGTAGTATTAGTAACACTGATTAAATTTTCAGTTGCCAAAATCGCTAAAATCATTTATTCATTTAACCTGTCGATTTCGGCAATTCTCTGTGGCCGTCTTTGGATCCGTAGACGTGCTGACTTGTAGTATAGCTCACGATACCAATATAGACATACTTTGTATAGCATCACGTACAGTACGAAAGGGGAAGATTGTGTAATGATGTAAACGTAGATCCGAAAATGGCAACAGAGAATTGCCGAAACCGGTAATCTATAGGAATAAATGACTTTAGCGGTTTTTGCAGTTGACAATTTATTCTGTGTTCATACTGCCTCAGGAAGTTTAAAGAGGTATGTGGCGCATCCCAACAGCTAAGAGGATGTTACCAAAAATTTTTACGTCAGTCTGTGATATCAAACGAACAACGGCCACTCCTGTCTTCTGGGTGTTTCGCCTGAGAAGGCCACAGTCATAAACTCTAAATAAAATTTTCTCGTTATTCCAACTATCTTGCTTTTTCAGTTATTTCTCTGGATTTGTGTGACTCTCTATCGATCGAAAAAAATTCTGACACAGTGCCAAAGACAGCATTCCCCATGATTCTCTTAACTAATAAGATATGCGAAACATTTTCAGTAAGTGGCGCCAAAGAGCTTGTAGAAACTTATCGAAAATCATATTATATCTGCATCAGCTGCTTTGACAAACCTTTTATTAGTACCAGCTTCGACCGTCGTAAACCATTAGGCACAGGTTGTTCGTCACCGTCTTTGTGTCTGCCTACCGTCAAAAAATACGAAACGACGTTCGTAACTGCTGCATAAAACACAATTCGTAACTGCTGCTTAAAACACAATCATACATAAGATTGACAACACTGGATCTTCTGAACAAGATTTACATTCTTTGTATCTGGTTATGGTGTTCAGTTTCCTTTTTCGTAGAGGAGTATCGATCGTCACGTACATATCGATGCATACAGCAAACTTAGTGCTAATTTCTCATTATGGATACACCAATTTCTCATGATGGAAACAGTGGTGATATGTGAAACCTCGAAATCTACGTCCACATCTACATAGATACTCCGGGAGGCACCTACGGTGCGCGGTGGACGGTACTCTTATACCAATACTTGTCAATACCCTTCTTGTTGCATTCACAAATAAAGCGAGCGAAGAACGACTCTCTGTACGCCTCCGTAGAGCCCTAATTTCTCAGATCTTATCTTCGTGGTCCTTTCGCGCAGTGTATGTTGGCGGCAGTAGAATCGTTCGGCAGACAGCTCCAAATTTTCTCAACAGTGTTTTTCGAAAAGATCGTCACTTTTTGTCCGAGATTCCCGTTTGAGTTCCCGAAGCATCTCCGTAACGCTTAGGTGGTGTTCGAAGCTACCGATAAAAAATCTAGCAGCCCGCTCATTTGTTTCGATGTCTTCAGTCCGACCTAGTACGGATACCAAACACTCAAGTAGTATTCAAGAATAGGTAACACCACAGTCCGTTATATGCGGTCTCCTTCGCAGGTGAATCACCCTCTCCTAAAATTCTTCCAATAAACCAAAGTGGACAACGTTTCCACGAAGTCGTAAACAAAAAATTCTGTTTAGTGTTTTTTAAAAAGATTTGATGATTTCACGAAGAATTAATTAATACTCCAGTGTACATTATTTCATCTAACGAATTCTTTATTTGCGCCGTTAATTAGGCGGGTATTCTGGTTCTTCATAGGGCCGTGTCTTTATTCCTCTACGATCCACGCAGCCAGCAGTTCTGCTTCTGTGCTCTATGAGAAATATATTTCCTGTTGGAGTCGATGTTAAAAATCATTAGCGAGAAGGAGTAGTAAAAGTACTCTCACTTACATATTCTAAATGAAGTACTAATTTTATGAAGTCGGCATTTAGGTTTCGATTTATTATATGAATCCGATACATGATTGGTATATCAAGGGAATTTCTTGACATGACTACCTTGTAGTGATATCCGGAGGAGTGTGTTACAGTGCACGTATCAATTCCATTTTGTGCTTATAACTCTGGCCTAGACTAGAATCTGATTTATCACTTTCATGATAGCTAACCGCATCTGTTGCGGGAACGCAGGCATAACGTGGACCTGAGAACAAATAACATAAACAGACCACACCAGGCTTGCTTTAAATGGTTCATTAAATAACCGTATTATACACAGGGCTTACAGGCTGTCCTGCTGCAGCCATAAGAAGTGAATAAATGCTCCATACTTCGAACTGCATTTCATGTTAAAGTATATTCGCAGGTTTCCCACAATCCTGGATGAAAATAATAGTTTTCGTGAATTTACTTAACGCAATAGTTGTCCCAGTGTTGGAAGTAATGCATAAAGTAACAGAAAATGATTTGAGATTTCGTCGAGGCTTATGAATAATCTTACCTGGAGCCTGGAAATAGTTGTCATATTGGATAGTTTCAGTGCCTTACGTTCCGTTTTCGTCAGTAAAATTAGCTACAATCTAATGAACATTAATTTAAATTGCTGCCTCCCCAGTTCCAATTGGCTTCAATTTCATAATAGAATCCAGTGTGTAGCCTTTTACTATGAACATATCGATTAGCTTAAAGGTGCACAAAGTAAAATATTGTGGAATTGGTCTCCAATTGGCGTGTCGTACGCGAGCAATGATATGCCGAGCGGGTTGCGTTCTGGTTAATAGCAGGGGTAAAGCATTCGAGTGCGGGCGGCAGTTTCCGAAGCATCAGGTACTCAACCGTTGAAAAGGAGAGTGAGACTACTGTCATTCACTTCTACAACTCTTGCAATAGCCTATTCTGTTTGTGCCTTGTAAGAAATAGTATAAGGAATTAATGGCGATACTTTTCCCTAGTTTTCTTGTTATGTCCTCTCTCCCTCCTCCATGCTTCTTCCTTATTTAGAGTCCCACTATGCCTCTGCCAGTCGTTCCGCCCTTCTCACAAGTGATATTATGTCCTCACTTACCCCCTTTTATATCTTCCCATTTTCTCTCTTTTCCCTCACTTGATCTATACAGTTGATTCTTTCTACTCTTTCAACAGTATCTTACGTTTTCCTTCCGCCATTTGCCAGCTGTGTTCCTTTGCTCTTCTACGTTACCTTCACTAACTTCCTTTTCTTAGTGTGTTTATGCATACACATCCTCACGACGTAGCCCACTGCATTGGCTGTTGGTGTACGACAGTCGCCTGGCTTTGATGAAGAGCTCATCCAGCCGTGTTCAGGCCTTATCTCTCCCACACCACTGATTCGAGGCAGTCGGTCACGTCAGGAGAAACACGGCGGCGCGTCGTCACAAATATTGAATTAGTAGGCGTCTCGATGAATAATTCTCCCGTTCCCATCTTCCGCCGCGGGCAAGCGTGCCGTGGTACCGGCACCCAAATCACATTACGGGCGGCGCGAAAGAACGCGCTTCGACCCGCCGCTAGCTCGATCGATCCATCGACGCGTTATCGCGCCGTTCGATCGATACACTACACGGCAGCATGCGTATGTATATGCGTGTTTATGTATAAAGCTTCTGACTTGCCGCTCTCTTGTGTTGCAGAGCAACAAGCCCATCATGGAGAAGCGGCGACGTGCCCGGATTAACAACTGCCTCAACGAGCTCAAGACTCTCATCCTGGACGCCATGAAGAAAGATGTGAGTATAATGTCTTCTATATATGTACATGCGTGCGCGTGTGCTTAGATATTTATAATACATACGCGTACTGCCTGGTGGTGATGGAGGGTGCGTGCGGCTCTATTACGGCGCCCCCTCATCTCTGTCATTTAGGCGTGTAAAGTGTCAGGTGAAAATTACAGGTGTGGTGTGCCGCGCGTTTAATAGGGAGCCGGCAGAGCGACGGCCGGGAAGGGCTTCTAATTATAACGTGCAGCCAATCACGTGGCGACCCGGCAAGCGAGCCCGTGTTCTCACGTTAGTATTCCTCGCCTTTATTCAATCACTTGGAGCTATCTGTTCACCGAGGAATTTTAAGTGATTTGGCAGATGGGAGGGGAGGCAGAGTGAGATGAGAGAAACGTTCGGAAATGTCACCAGTATCCATTTCGGCATTCACGGATAATCCTTACTTTCCGGGTGTTCAGTGCGAAAGATAATAAGAATTCGGTCCTAAAAATGCTCTCGCTGTGTCATATTTCGAAATTCCTAGGATAAACGTGCCATCGTGTTGCAAAACACGGTGGCGTGACAGAACATACCAGTGTAAATCACAAGTTACTTCCATCACTACTGGTAGTGAGTGGTTTCGGTTATAATAACCCGGTTGGTAGCACACAGCGGCTTCGATCTCTCTCTCTCTCTCCCCGGTCTTTCTCCCCCCCCCCTCTCTCTCTCTCTCTCTCTCTCTCTCTCTCTCTCTCTCTCTCTCTCTCCTCCCTCCCTCCCCCCCTCAATCTCTCGTGTAAAAAACGAGCTCTCGGCCAGGCCATGAAGGTCCCATTGGATGTCGACCAGCTGCCGTGTCGTCCTCTGCCTATCGACGTCAAGCGGATGCGGTATGGAGGGACATGTTGTCAACACAACGCTGTCCCGGCCGTTTTGCCAACTCTCCTCTACTACCCCGTCAAGTAGCTCATCTGTGAGTATTACGAGACTGAATGCATCCCGTGCCATTCCTCCCATGAAGGAAAAATCCTTGGCAGTACCAGGAGTCGAACCCTGGTCCTCCACATGGCAGCCAACTACGCTGGTCACTCACTACGAAGGCGGACGGATTCCTTATGCGGCCTGACTAAATTAATTTTGGGCTGATGATTCTCATTATAATGGAAACCATTCACCAGCGGAAGTAAGAGAACAAACTGCAATTTACACTGGTACGTTTTGCCTTCAATCTTCTTTTGGTTTAATGCGGCCGACCACCAATTCGTCTCCTAGGCCAACCTCTTACAGAGAAGCACTTGCACCTAGCACTCCTCAATTATTTCTGGGATGAATTTCTGCCTCTGCTCCCCCCCCCCCCCCTCCCCCCGCCCCCCAGCTTTTACCATATCCGGTTGGTTCAAATGGCTCTGAGCACTATGGAACTTAACAGCTGTGGTCATCAGTCCCCTAGAACTTAGAACTAATTAAACCTAACTAACCTAAGGACATCACATACATCCATGCCCGAGGCAGGATTCGAACCTGCGACCGTAGCAGTCGCACGGCTCCGGACTGCGCGCCTAGAACCGCGAGAACCATATCCGGTTCGCTCAGGTACCATGCAGTCATTCTTTGATGACCTAACACACATAGTATCATCCTCTGTCTTCTTCTTGTCAATGTTTTCGACATGTTCTTCTCCTCTCCGATTCCGCGTAGAACTTTCTCATTTCTTACCTTATCAGTCTACCTAACATTGTAGATTCTCATCTCATTCTTACATGAAGACATTGTGTCGAAGTTTCAACAATAAACCAAAATATCTTACTATGGAATTTAATGTCGTACTCAACCACTCATAGATATTAAAAAGCCAAATTTCTAGGAAACCGTCTAGATACGCTGACGAAAAAATTATTTATTTCGAGTTCGATTATCTGATAGTCTACACGTATCATAAAAGTATGTGAAGCAGCTTTTATGACACTCTTCTTACTGTGGCATCAAATAAAACATCAGTTTGTGCAGTGTCATCTGCTATTAATAGTAAAATGTGATGCAAGGTCAAAGCTGTTATTATATTTATTTTACTTTTGCCTGAATATTACATTTCACTATTGACGGCAGATGACTTCTCACTACCGTTACCTGTCGCATTTTTGTTTGGAAGATAACCGCACCTTCAGATCCATTGTAGTAACAGGGCAACAGTCGATGTTATGTACTACGCGTAGCATCCATAAGTCACGTTCTAATTAGTGGCTTTAGAAGCCTGTGCACAGCACACAAACTAACGGGGTGCTCTGCTACTACAACGGGGCTGATGATGTTAACAATGTGAACGGAACCAGGAGAAATACGACAGTAAACTGTAATGAAACCATTAGATTAACAAACATTTTATGATCAAAGTTGGTAGTTAATAAAGATTTATTTCATCAGCAGTTCTTGGCAGATCTAAAAATTGGATTTTCTTTCAGATTCTACTCTTCTTCTTTTTAATTTAGAAAATAGTGGCAGCAGATATAATATTTGTTGCCCATGTTGCAGTGTTCACACCTGCATCTGAGAACCTCTAAGTCTGTAAGTGATCTAGTAGATCGTCCGTGTACCTTGTGACCATCATATCAGACACTAACTGTGTAAGGCAGTGAGGAAAACATGTCGCCTGTCAGTGATTACTAAATTTTTTGGACACGAACAGTTTCGACAGCTAACATTGGTGGTTGCTAACCCCACACTATGTGAAACTCGAATCTTGAACAATATTTGGAAGTGTGTTTCATTAGAGAACAGTTACAGAAAGATCGGAGGTTCAACTTCGGGTCTGTACGAATGGTCCAGCTTGTATATGGAAATACCTGAAATACAAAATCCCAGATTCAGGACCTGGTGTCCACGTCTTACAAAGTCCCAATGTTTCAAAATGCTATTTTTCTATTTAAGGGACGTGTTTCAAAACTTTTAACATTATCTTTGCTGTATTAGATAAGTTAGCAATGTATTTACGGAAATATACATAACACATTTTTCTAAAATCCATTATTTTATGAGTTAACGTATGATGAACCAATGTTTTACTTGTCAGAATCCAAAATCATCGTTGTACTAACACTTGGGTGAATATGGCACTTGAACCAAGATTCATTCAAACTAAATAACAATTGTTTCCGTGATCTTCCTCTATCGTCTACTGGCAATGTTTCTCTGTCATATTCCAGTTTGGAGGAACATTCACAGTACCACTCATTCCAGTATTGTTGCATTTTAAGTACACGTTCTTCCAGACTTGGTTAGTCTATATTTCTTTTAAAATTCAAATCCAGATGTACTAAATGGCATCCATCGTACGAAAGATTTCAGCTAACTTTCAGTTCAAATCCTCTGTTTTCAATGACTTTTCATGAAATGTTTTTAGCATTCTAACCGGACCAAAAATTAGTTTCGGTATGGGTGAAACTGTTTCCGAGCAAGCAATTTTCCTTCTACATCATGACGGGGTCATGCACCTTGAAAAATATTATGTAAGTTTTTCTTGTCATTTCTAGATCAGTACCCCACAATCTGGCGAAACCTGGCTCAAATTCCGAGGTGCAGAAAACAATGTATACACCTGGAGCCACATACATTTGAAGGAAATAGCGGGAATGCACTTAAACACACATCGATTTACATTGAACAACTGAGTCTCATTTTAACCTAGTTCATGATTTGAGTTTTAGCCACGTTTGCCGATTTCAACATTTTCTTACTGACGACGTTAGGGGTGGTGCCAGAGTTTTTGCGTTCGCTCACATAGTGAATGCGGAGAAAGATGTTTATTAGATATGTTTCAGGCACTTCTTTACATACGGGAGCTGTCCCATCGAGGAAATTCTCGCAAATTGCAGAAAGAATGTCCTTTCCTCTGGGAAAGATAGTCAGGAGAAAGTCTGAAAAGTTTATGACGTAGGAACTAGTAAAAGTAAACTGTGAGCCGCGCGCGCATAGCTCATTCGGTCAGAGAGCTGACCGCAGAAGGCATGGAGACAGGTTCTGATCCCAGTTCGGTAGACTGTTTTAGTCTGCTAGGAAGTTTAGCCTTCCAGACTATTACCGAAAGTGTTAATAAATATGTACACTCTATCTGATCTCGCTGATCATCACCAGTCACCAGTCAGATGGCAAGTCATTGGTTCTTAGACTTGAAATAATAACCGATTTGTTTCAGTTCCGCTTTTAGCAGAAAATTATGCGTTGAAAATGAGTCCTGAGTTGTATTAGTGAGGAGACAGGCGTGTTTCAGTGGTACTCGAAAGCTGCGGGTGTTCATTCTCATCGCCAGACCACTGTGTCCCCTTGGGCAACGACGAATGCCTCAGCAGGGCGCACATTGCACGTAGCTCGCATTATTCAGACACCTTGTTAATAGTAATCACCGAAACTCTAATCAGCGTGACAGGACATGCATTAACGATGCGTCCTTCTCTAACTAACAGCGCCTCCACAGCGGAATCTTTTATGTCTCCCCAGCATGGGGCAGGGCATAAATGCAGAAGTGGGACAGCCAGTGGTAATTTTAATTATCTACGGACCCCGGAGCATTGCGTTAGTGCCGTAACGAGGAAGGCAGCGTATTGGCCGCCATCTTGGAGTTATCGTCTGTGGCGCAGCCGAAGCTCATTAATTTCTGTGCACGGCTTCGTTTCGACTACCTGCTTCTGATGATGTCTTTCTTCCTGACACTCATTACATTCCCAATCCTCGTTGCGTGCCCGTGGGCATCTCTGTTAGTGGCAGGTGGCAGCAATCATCTGACGCGTCTCATATGAGGCCAGCGTTGCGTCTAACTTTCTAATGCGGCGACAGATTTCGTTAGACTGTTTGAGGGCTGCTATACCTACCTATACATTTTCTATGACGGATTGTAGAACTACCGCAAGCGTCTTCTTGTCCACCTTGTTTACCTCGCAGGGTACTGAGTTACGTGGCGCACGGGTTCAATGCCGGACCCGGTTCTGCCATGGTGATCTTGCTCTTACGGTGTTTCCCTGATCAGCGTCGATGTGGTTCCTTCAGTAGTTCACCGCTGGTTTATTCACCTATTCGCCTTTAAACTAGTCTCCAATGATTTCGTTGCTGAGTCATTTTAACCTACCTTCGTGGACCAAGTACCCAAAACAGAATAATACGACGGTAAAATTGCGAATCAGCTTAAGTGGTAATGCGTTCTCTGGAATAGTTCTCCCCATCATTGAATTCTTGCCTCCCGTACGGAAGCCCAGCAAGAGAAATGTCAGTCCACATTAGATTCACAGATTGTGGTACCTACGAAGCAAGGCATTCTAGACAGCTACTCTTTCGGTCCATCCTGCCCGCGTTGTGTTCCTTTAATTGACTCTACTAAATCTGTGTTGTAGTCGACTTTTTATTTAATAACTACCGAAATCACGAAGTTCCATTTTCATACGTAAGCATATACTGCCCGTATTATAAAAGAATTGTGCTTTGTAATCTGGAATATGAACGCAAGGGTTGAACAAAGCACTGACTGGATCATGCATTTTTGTTATAAAAAGCGTTTTTGGGCAATTTAGGCTAACTTCTGATCTAAAATATGGAGAGATTGGGAGGAAGATTTTCTAATTCGGCCGTTTGTCCTAAAATGGGAAGAGGGTAAAGTTTCCTTTTGGTGTCACAATGCCGACTTTTCAAGCTCTCCGATGATGTATGACGCTGTACTATTCCTTAGAAGCAATACGTGGCAACTTTTCGTCGAAAATATGCCTTACAAATCAGTAGAGGGTGTTCCATAAGAAAGGATCAATATTCTCGTGTGTGACAGGGAAGCCGGCTCGAAGCAAAAAAGTCTACAAAACATGGGCTTCAAAATGCACGTCTCAAGAGCTATGAGAACTTACTCATATTCGTAATGTGAACACATCTCTTCTACTGAAAAAGTTCTCGAAGATCTTAAGGCATGCGTTTTGGAACCCATGTTTACTAGACAATTTTTTGTTGTTTTGGTCCATATTACCTCCTGTCAAAGGAAAGCAAAGAGTTTACAGTAGAAGAGATTTGTTTCACAGTATCGAAGATTTATGCTCATAGCTCCTAAAGTATAAATTTTAGAATCCTTGTTCACTAGGCTTTTTTTGCTTCGAATTATCGCTCCTGTCATATCCCTGAATGTTGCCCTTCCTCCTGGGACACCGCGTATACGTCAACTATTAATCTGTTAATGTCCTCTCTAATGGTTTCGTCGTCCGGAGGACGTTAAACTCGTGTTCGTTACTCTCCGAATAGCGAACGACACTGCCACATCAGCTCTCGGGCAGTCTCAGGAAGGCAAAGGGGTTGTGGAGGGGAGGAGAGTGTGATGACCAGCAGGATCGAATTCGGGGAGCGGATGGTTTCAAATCTAGTTCACATCTCCTTCATTATGTTATGGTTTCAGATCTATTTCACACCTCCTTTATTATGTTATCAGTAGTTTCACTGTGCTAATTTGTGACCGCTACTGGAATTTTAAGATCAGCGCAACTGCAATTCATGTCGCCATGCCATCAAAATAAACAATAAAAAAAATGAGTCGCTGAAAAGGAGATTTTCGGCGGTATGTTATTGCAAACTTGGTGCTAAATATGATGAATAAGCACAAGGCAGATGGAAAACTGATTCGCGCGAGAAGATACACTGTAAACTGCCAACTCTGTACTCGATGAGTTAGGATGCTGTGTATGTGGTGGGGGTAAATACCCTTAGACCTCTTACGAAACAAATCCTGGGATTTGCAGCGGCAGAGCTTGTAGCTAGGCAAACCAGTTCGTAAATCTCCTCTAAATAAAAATGCGGCCCACGTGGGTAGTGATTATGCGCGCGCGATGTTCAGCTGATAAGGAGAGCAAACGCGCTGCCGGCAGAGATACCCGCAGTAGAGAATGCGGCATCTCGCGTGTTTCGGGCTTATAGCCAGACGGGGTATTACTAGCTTATCCTGATCAGGACTGCTGTTTAACGCTATGGACGAGAGATTAGGGGGATTTGGGGTTTCCCGAATGTAAGTGGCGGCGTACGGTGGACTGCTTTGATTTCAACCACTAGTTCTTGCGCGTTAGTCGAACACCGATCTTTTCCGAGGATCCCCGAGTTTGTCAGTACTTTTTTTTTAAGTAGCAGAACGAAACAGTTATACGGTGGTCACGTCCGCCTGTGTAAATCATTTGGCTCAAGCCGTCGAGGCCAAGGCCATATGGTAGCATGCATTCTGCAATGGTTTACAGTGTTTGCATCAGACTAAGCGTCTCTCGATAAAGTAACTGAGTGATCGAGAACCTTCAGACTTTTGGACGTATCACTAATGAGGGCTTATTAAGGTCTTTCACCTCTGGTATCAGCGTCCTTTACTGTCTGCACTGACTTACAGCTGACTGACAGCAAAAATTTCCTGGCACGAGCTTCAGAATGCAGTGTGCATTGTTCACTACAGTGCAAGTTAAGAAACACTCATCGACTTCGTAGCTCAATGATCGAGACACTGGTCTCCTAATCGGAAGGAGCACGGTTCGCATCTCAGTCTAGCCACCCAGATGTAACCTTCCCACGACTTAAGGCAAATTCCGAGATCAATTCCTCAACCAACTATTTTCAGCTGGCTCCAGCCTTAGAAGTTGACGAGACGTTAAAATACTATGGCGGTTTCTAACAAATTGGATGCTCATTTCGTCTATGTCACTGAGGAGTGTGTAAAATCTTTGCTGCTGTACTGAGCAAAACGTAAGTGAATATGTTAGGGACATAGCAGCCTTTGTTGCCTCCATATTAATAGTTTATTTCTGCTTATTCGAAGAGCATTGTTGGCACCTATTACAGTTTCAGGTATTATTTTCTCGCAACGTAATATTAAAGTTCCCTCACTTGTCTTAAGGTATGTCTACACATGTAAAATGAGGATTTTCCAAAGCTAAACTAAAAATTGCAGGCTACTGACAACATTCTGTTAAAGCAACGAGTGAAAACTGCATGTGTTGAGGGAAAGCCTTTTATTCGTTACTGATGGTACACCATATAACTATTTCCTATCTTCGTGGGAAGGAGAGCGTTTAGGAGGACTGGGTTGAGGAGGTTACAAGGAGAATGGACAGTTGCCCTATAATTCGAAATCACGAAAAACTATTATGTTTAACCATCTCACATCCTAACTGGCTGACAGAAAGCGGAGCATTAACTGGCGTTTGAAATAAGGCAGTGGTTAATTTCTCAGAGATGTTTAGGAACATAATTTTGAGTAGTTGGCTTTTTTATATTTGCTATATAAAGATCTTCCTTTGCAGAGAACAAGTATTACTGCTTTGCTTTTCAGATAATAGTGTTACAACCTGACACTGTCAGACTGGAGCACTTAATCTGGTTTTACTTGTTTATTCAGTATTGTCCTTAATGCATGTAGTGGACATAGCACGATTCACCGGTTTTGAATCTTGCGATTGATAATCACATAATCATACAGATTAAAACTACACCAGATCAGAAATCAAACATGGGAACTTTGCATTTTGCGTGCAAGCTCTCTGCCAACTGAGGTATCCAAGCACAACTGACAGTCTGTTGCAAAATCAGAATTCACACAGTTTTAATCTACCAGGAAGTTTCAAATCAGGTCACACATTGCTGCAGAGTAACTGGTAGCAGTTACTTCTGTAAAAAATCTGGGAATATGGGTACGGAACGATATGAAGTGGTTTGATCATATAAAATTGTTGGTAAGGCGGGTGCCAGGTTGAGATTCGTTGTGAGAGTCCTTAAAAAATGTAGTCCATCAACAAAGGAGGTGGCTTACAAAACACTCGTTCGACCAATACTTGGGTATTGCTCATCAGTGCGGGATCCGTACCAGGTCGGGTTGACAGAGGAGGTAGAGAAGATCCAACGAAGAACGGCGCTTTTCGTCACAGGGTTATTTGGTAAGCGTGATAGCGTTACGGAGATGTTTAGCAAACTCAAGTGGCAGACTCTGCAAGAGAGGCGCTCTGCATCGCGGTGTACCTTGCCCTACTCAGGGCTTCCCAACCTTTTCAGCTGGCGGACCCCTTCTTCAGTCGAAAATCCATTGCGGACCCCTAGTCAGTAAAGAGCTTCTTAATGCAGGTGCCATGTTCCCATTGACCCCCCCTCCCCCCAAAGTATCAAGTTTTTGGTTTAGAGGTGAATGAAAACAACTTGAAATTAACGATCCAATTTAAATTCCCACTGTTTCCAGACACTTACTAGTGGGTTTACTCCCTTTGTTCAACACACTAAAGCCTGATTAAAATTACTTGGTAACTGAAATTTCACACAATGGAGCTTTCTTCCTCCAAGAGCAATCAACGTTACGTCGAAACTGTTCGCTGTTGACAAGCTGTCACTTAGGGTCTGTTCACTTCCACTATTTGGCTACTGTTGTGTAAGGAGCATGCATATTTCGTAACAATCGTGTGTGTGTGTGTGTGTGTGTGTGTGTGTGTGTGTGTGTGTGTGTGTGTGTGTGTGTGTGGTTTTTCGTGAAATCCGAAGAAAAATGTTCAAATGTATATAAAGTCTTCCTTTGGTCGTCCTCCCTCCTCATTCATTTCAACTGGAAACTTCCCTTGTTGTGTGAAGGCGATGGAGAAACCGCACCCTTCTTCAATGATCCCGACTTCGGCCACGGACCCACGTTAGAAGTAATAAACTGGTCAAAAATCGACTTATGAAACAGGTAGTGCACTGACAAGGCAAGTTTAACATTTAATTATGCCTGGGACCGCATACGTGCCAGCGAGCGCTGTGACTGGTCGACAAAGCTCGCTCCGCGCATGTGTAACAAGTTTCAGCGCATCTAGCGCCGTGAGCTGGGGCACAAACGACCCCCGTACTGTTGCTAAACAGTCGATCAGAGAAGCCGCATTCTCTGGCACTAAACTGTGTATACGTTATCACTTAGGAACCGCAAAGGCTGCTTGGGGATACGACCTGAAGTAAAAGTACACGTTTTTCACACGAAAAAAACAATAGTGATGAATTTGATTTTCACATTTTTATTCAATAATTTTACTCATTATTTTACACGATTTGGTGAAAGGTGGCGGCGGACCCCCTAGAAAGAGCCGGCGAGGAGATCACGAATGTAAAATTAGAGAGATTCAAGCGCGCACGGAGGCTTTCCGGCAGTCGTTCTTCCCGCAAACCGTACGCGACTGGAACAGGAAAGGGAGGTAATGACAGTAGCACGTAAAGTGCCCTCCGCCACACACCGTTGGGTTGCCTGCGAAGTATAAATGTAGATATAGAAGACAACTGTGAATAAAAACAAATTCTTTGAGTTGAAGATAAAGAAGAGGCAGTGTTACGGTAACCTAATGTATGGTACAGAAAGTAGTAGTTGGTTATAAGGGGACCTTCGCTTTGTTGTGTGCAGCCGGCGCGCCACTCGAAGCTGGAGAAGGCGGACATCCTGGAGATGACGGTGAAGCACCTGGAGTCGCTGCAGCGGCAGCAGTCGGCGATGGCGGCGGCGACGGACCCCTCGGTGGTGAACAAGTTCCGCGCCGGGTTCAGCGAGTGCGCCGGCGAGGTTGGCCGCTTCCCGGGACTGGAGGCGAACGTGCGGCGCCGCCTGCTGTCGCACCTCGCCAGCTGCCTCAACGGCAGCGCCATGGCCGCCCAGGCCGCCACCGCAGCCGCAGCCGCGCAGGCCGCCTCCGTCCACGAGCAGCAGCAGCAGGTAAACACGGCTCTCTTCGCCTCGTCTACTGCTTGCGACTTCTGGATGGCAACAATGAATCGTTCAGTCCAGGGCCGGCGCAAGACACGTGCGAAACGTGCGGCCGCACGGGGTGGCACTTTCCGAGGGGCCGCAAATTTGCCGCCCCCCATCCCCCCCTTTTTTATATTTAGGGCAAACTCAACATTCATGCCCAAGAGGGGATTCGAAACCAAACCTCTGAGGGAGCGGCTTTGGGAACTGTGCCACGCCAGTATTCTTATGAGTGGATCGGTTGGTTGGTTTGTGGGATTAAGGGACCAGACTACGCGCCTTGCGTTTACTCACAACTAATGTTGCAGAAGACGAAATCTAATTTAGAAATTGAATGCAATGTTCGATACTGCGGTTACATGTTAAGCCTGAAGCAACTTTAAGCCCTTCAATGGCAGTTTCCGAGTGTTTTATTCTTCCCGCATTATGGAAAAAAATGGTTGAACATTACTAAAGCCAAACATGTCCAACACCTACAATGACTAGAAGTATTCCGAATGGGTAAATACGTCGCGAGTAATTACAAGGGATAAAGACATTGCTAATAAGCCTGGCATAAGTTGGGTTTCGACGTAATTTTTGAAAATTTTTGCTCTCTATTTCAGAGTGATAGTCGAATGCTTAGGTTTTTGAGCCATGAAACACCTGTTTCCGCCTGCATGAGCAACAATTAAACTCTGACCGGCACTTTTGTTTGACAATACTACTCGCACACTAGACGTAAGCACATATTAAAAGCCTTGAGACTGGCTACTAACCTAGGTAGATCTGAAAAGTAAAAACAAAAATTGCCATTGACAGCTGACATTTCCTACAGATTTATTTAAATAAAATTCCACAAACGTTTTGTAAAAAAAAAAGGGGCGGAGACAATTTAGCAGCTCACACGGGGCTACACTTGGGCTTGCACCGGACCTGGTTAAGTTGCTAGCCTCATATTCAGGTCAATCTGGTAGGTAGGGACTTTATGGTAGCTTACGTCCGCATAGTTAATGAATTTTCCGCCCTAACAGCCATTCTTTAATACACTCATTTGCAAGTTCAAATACCAGAATGTTACTGTGTGTCCAGTGTCTCATCCTGAACCACTGGATACATTTCAGCCAAATCTGTGACACTAACACCACACTTCATGAGTATCTGGCCTGTGCATGTTCAAACATTCTAGCACCCATACCAGTGGAGATACAGGCAAAACACGGTTTCTCAGCCCCAGTCACGTAGCCTGCTCTTCACAAAAGGCGTGTTGTGAGGTAGTAGTATCAGCCTGCCTTTTCAATCAGTTTAAAGGTATCTTGGACATTGTGGATCATACATCCACGTCTTGTGATCTAGGGCTGGTCACTACAACCAGTTGGTACTGCTTACACCACATATGTCAATTCTAGACCACTGCCCTTCCATTTTAACATGTTTCTCTGATACTTTCGCAAAATATATCAATGCCAGCATTAATAGAGTTGTACCAATGAACTCATCAAGGGCTTTTTATGCCAATAAAGAACTTCATCACCCCACATGAAAAAAGTATCTCATTTGATACAAGCTTTAACACTTGACTGCTCACCATGCAAACCTTGCTATTTTATAGGCTGTCAGCCAGTTTTATGCCTATTTTAGAAAACATGTCTCTCAAAACACAACCAAGACCAATCAAGTCCATCAATATGTGATTTTGTTTTTAAAAGTGAATGAAATTCTACCTCATCAAGTGACAAGTATCAGCAGTCAGTGTTACCCTACAATAAAAATGTCGTTACACTGTACCTCATCGTATTCACATGTAGCACCACAGACAGCTGATTTTTAGTAAATCGGTGTATCTTAAGGAAAATGAACACTGACCTTTGATAGCAATAGTGCAGTATCTTTTCCACATTAAAGTTTGAACATAACATCCAAGATTTTCTAGTATTAGACTTATAATCATTCTATTTTCATCATTCTATAAAGATAATATTTATGCATCATGGCCGTTGCTATGAGTGTCTGTTAATGAAAGAAACCATGTGTATGAAGAAAAGACAATTCAGTAAAATTGCTCTCGATAATACCAACTCAGTATGTATTGCAACAGAAACTAATGTTTTGACTAAAAGAGATGACCATTTGCAGTGTACCATTCCACCTCCATGTACAACAATGTTCATATCACATCCTCTAATGACAATAGCTCCTGCGCTGATTCAGTGGTAGGTAAGAATCAAAGCCTCATCAGAAAAGAGGTTTAGATTTATTCACCCCCAATTCTTTCTTGCAGTTATTACAAGAGTAACCAAGTAGCCCTTCAACATAAAAAATTAAGGGCACAAGCCCTCCAACATAATAGTGCACAGAGTGACTGCACCATGTGAATGTGTGGCTATATAAGCAGTAATTTGTTGTAGAATGCCTGAAATAGTAATCCATTCACCATTTTTGGCTAGACAACATGGCATGAGTACACACCCAGAAGGATTTTCCTCAGCTGCTAAGCATTTCATTTGTGTAATAGTTTTACAGCCCGTGTACCCCCATTCCTCATTGTGCTTAAAGTTCTGTTTTATGTTTACAGCCTCCAAACACTGCTGGAGTGACAGCAGCACCCACGCAGCAGGTAACAGCTATGCCTGTGACTGCAGCACCGACAACAGCGACAGCCACGGCAGTGCAGGTCCACATTGTGCCTGCCGTGGGCACGTCTGGGGAGCATGCGACTGGCCCGCTGCTGCTGACGACAGCGGGTGCAGTGAGTGCCGGTGGGTTGCAGCTCCTGCCCACCAGGCTGCCCAATGGAGACATTGCACTAGTGCTGCCTCGCTCGCAACTACCTCAGCCCCAGCAGCAGCAGCAGCAGCCATCACAACAGCAGCAGCAACAGCAGGCTCAACAACAATCCACCCCCACTGTACTGCCTACACTGGTGCCAATACCCACACGCACTGCCTCCACTGCTTCTGCAGCGTCCTCCACGTCGAGCATGTCTTCTGTCTCGTCGGCATCCTCTTCTCCGTCTGGCAGTGCCTCGGGATCTTCATCTGCATCAGTGTCACCGGTTGCCTTTGAGAGACTGGCAGTCAATAGTAGCCCTCCTGCACCTCCATTGGTCAGTCCCCCTGCACCGACGGTAGTTGTTGCTGCCCCTCCCATGGTCTCGTCACCAGTACCTCCCACACCACCTGCACCTACCTCACCTGTCGTCCTGTGCCGGGATGTAGCTACGTCACCAGCTAACCTTTATTACCAGCCGAGGCCTTATAGCCCACCAATGCAGAAACCCCTCTCATTAGTTGTCCGGAAGACGGCACAGCCTGTTGAGGAAGAGAAACCCTGGAGACCATGGTGATGTAGAAATTATTCGACTGAGTAAATTAAACATCTGGTGTTACAAATATGCTATCCTGTATAGAACACCACTAAACAATTCACACTTGAAGTCAGTACTGAAGAATTGTCAATCTCAATAAACATTTTTGTTATCATGATATACATTGTGGGTGATATAATTTACTTGAGTGGCAGTTTCTTTCTTTTATATAAAATGTGTTTTTGATGGTTTCTTTTGAGGTGTGCAATACATCAAGTAGTATGTTGGCAGTTCTTTTTTTACAGTACAGCCTGCTTAAGAGATTTTGGTGTCTGAAAGAAAAGTAACAATGTCCAGACTGATTTTTAGATTACTTTATATATTATTTTACTGCTTCGTGTGAGACCAGCTCATACAAACACCTTGTTGCAAATCAGTTCTTATTTAATAATAAAACGACATTTCATGGCAGTTCATGTAAGGAATTGTGCATTTATTACTTGTATCAAAACTTGGTTTAAGAGAAACATAATGAGGTATGGTACTGTACACGTGAAAAAAAAATTTTGGAAAAAAAACTGTAAAAATAAGTCAGAGACTGTAAATCCCCATTCCCATTCACAAATGAAGTTACAGTCTCTGAAACTATGTTTGTTCTGTTTTCATAATTATGGATTTCAATTAAATTATGAGATTTGTAAAGATATTTTGGTTGATACACTTGTGTAATTCTTTACACCATACTTGATCTGTTCAGCTAATATGATCTCTGTTACACATATTTATGGCAGCTGTGCTACTTTATTTCTTTGATATTCATTATGTTCCTCAGTGCTGATGTTTTCTGATGATGGGGCCCATACAGAAAATATTTGCCAAGGAAATTGTATTCAAAATAACTATCCTGGAACTTTGCAGTAGTGACTTAAGGGCCTTATGGAATATCTAGTTATGCCTTAACACTCTCAGAAACAGATTTTCTGGTAAATGACTAAACTCATTTGACATTCACTTTTTGTGAGATGTATGCCACAAATTCTTGAGAGGTTGCCACAGAATATTTGAATATAAGAGTCTCTTTATCTCCATGGAGAGTAGCAGTATCATTTAATAGACAATGGCCAAAGTGTTTACTGACATACCTCCATTCCTACAGTTGTTCAGTTGTTTTATTATTTGAACCCAAGTGTGTTGTGAGCACCACATTATGAAAAAGGTGCCTTAATTAGGTTACAGTTCCTGACACTATTTTTTGATATCTTAAAACAGAAACTACCTAACTGCAATTGTTCTTGGTATAGCACCTGAAATTTTATAAACAAATATTACAACCCATGAACGGTGTTAATTTAGTGTTGTAAAGTTGATATTTTTGTACCGTATTTGACATAATGTTATTTCTCACAAATGTAGAGATTTTGTGAAGTTACTTGCTTGTGAATAAAACAAATTTATAACAAATGTTTATTGGAGATTCAAGAAGTGATAATTTGATGTTGGAAGAAACATCATTGTCTCTTGAACCACAGAACCGTCCATTAAATTGCATTCCCAACATTTACTTACTCTGGATCTCCATAAGTGATATTACTCCATTAATTTGTTGTCTGTTTACAACTTCATTCTTGCCAGTACTAGCCTCTCCTTTCACTTTCAGTGTGTGGGTACAAATCTCTTGTGAGAATCCTAATTCCAAATTATTTTGTTAATGGGAGCAAAGTACTGGACTTTTGCTCAAATGGAATCGAAAGTTGTCAAAGTAATATGGCAGGTGAAGATCCAAATGCGCCTGAATTTATATAATTCTCATAAACTGTGAGAAAAATATGCTATGTTTAAGATTCACATAAAAGAGGAGAAGGCTGAGCCCAGGCTATATATTGTTGTAATATGACTTTTGTCTTTCGGGAAGTAAATGAACAGATGTGACTAAAAACTAATTTCTTTAGCCTAAAAACAGCTACAATTTTGTGAACACTGCAATGAACAAACTATTCCTGCCAAGCTTTGATGTGAATGTATATCATCCTTGTGATAACTCCTGTCATTACTTACAGAAATATCCAATAATTCCATTGTTGCAACTTCTTCTTCACTCCTGAAAAAGTTACATATATATATTGAACTGCCAAATCAACAGATATTTATATTTTATAATAAAGTTATCTTATGAAAGAGGAAGTGTGCTCAAAATGATGACTGCCATCTCTTAACAAATATTATCCATGTTGACCTTTTGCTCAGTATTAAATGTGAGAGCACATTGATGGCATCTATATAAAATAGATTCTATGTTGTATATATGTCTGTGTTAGATTTTATAAAGTAAATATTTTTCTACTCTTGTTAAAACTATTAAAGGAAGAAAGTTGACTGAATATTCCTGTTTCTTCCATTGCTGTAAATATTCCTTTGCACAAATTTTATGTAGATAATGTTGTATATAATTTTGTATGTAGAATAGTTAGTATATATGTTTTGCATCATGTGCCTTATACAACAAAATCACAAAGGTCTTCCACATATGTTGTATAAAGTTTGTTAATCTAGAGCAAGATAAACTATTTATGCATATATTCGTGTTTAAATTTATGGAAATAAATGCAAATTACTATGAACCTGCTTCACTTTTAATTATTTTATTCACACACATCCTTGAATACAAAAGTTTCATATAAAAAATATGTTCTATATTGATATTATTTTCCTACCAAGTACGAGTTTTTGAAATAAGCCATCTCTTAAGAGTGCTTCATTTCCAATATTATGATGTATAACTAAAATAATCTGGTTATGTTTTACAGTTATGCCAGTGTGTTCCTTTTGGTTTTCATGTCCCCTATTTTTTAAATTGTTTCAGAACATTTAACAACAAACACAGAAAATGTAATTTCCATACACATGCAGGGAACATGTTTCCTGGATAAGGTATTAGTCTTTTAGTGTTATTTACATTTCAGTGAGTTCATGAGTTTTGGCATGGGGCTCTGCAGTAATATTCTTAGCTTAGTTTCACAGACTAAGTCACGAAGGTTGGAATAATGTGGTGACTACATTACCAATAGTAGATTTGTTTCCTTGCAGACTTTATTGCATTTCTCTGCTGCACAATTTCCTATCAGGAATGGTGCTCAACTCTGTTACACTTCAGAAATGCTTGTTTTGGTTTGTAATTTTGTGACTACTAAAAAAATGATTATGCAAAAAGAAAGCAATTGGGAACATTATCAATGTGCCACACAGTTTATTAAAAACTATACCTTTAAATCATTAAGAATTAACTATCAAAATCAATGAGGAATGTATGCTCTGTGAAGCTCTACAAATTAAAAGAAAATAATGAGTTAAGACATGCAGGTGTGTGCCTCTGATTATCTTAAGTGTTGGAAGGAACATCATGGATTTAGCCGATTTTTTCACTCATAAGGTGAATCTGAGATTTTCACTATAGCAGCACAGTATTTAAATTTCCTGCATTATTGTGGATTGCTGAAGATTCAGAATAGTAATAAACTTGGAACACAAGTGGCAAATTCCTTCCTAGTAGTGTTTAACTGTTTTATTATCTTTCTGCTGTAAACCACTCTCTCTCTCTGACTTGTAGGTTTGTAACAAAACAAGAGGACAGTTGCTACTCACCATATAGTGGAGATGCAAAGTCCCGATAGGCACAATAAAAAGATTCACACAATCATAGCTTTTGGCCAGTAATGCCATTGTCAGGATCACACACACACACACACACACACACACACACATATATATATATATATATATATATATATATATATATATATATATATATATATAAAACAGAAAGAAACTTCCACATGGGAAAAATATATTAAAAACAAAGATTCCAAGACTTACCAAGCGGGAAAGCGCCGGCAGACAGGCACATGAACAAAACACACAAACACACACACAGAATTACGAGCTTTCGCAACTGGCAGTTGCTTCATCAGGAAAGAGGGAAGGAGAGGGAAAAATGAAAGGATGTGGGTTTTAAGGGAGAGGGTAAGGAGTCATTCCAATCCCGGGAGCGGAAAGACTTCCCTTAGGGGGAAAAAAAGGACAGGTGTACACTCGCACACACACACACACACACACACACACACACACACACACACACACACACACACACATCCATCCGCACATACACAGACACAAGCAGACATATATATGTCTGCTTGTGTCTGTGTATATTTCTGAAGTACAGCTTAGTTTGGTCTGGTCATCTGATTTAAGACCCACTCTACTTCAAAGAAACATTTCTCTCACAGTAATGAGGAGACCCTGAGTGGAGCTGGAAACAAAAGGGGACAGCATGCCTAGTGAGTGTCATGTCGTGTTTTTCTGGTCCATCACATAATTACTTACTGTCCAGTAGGACTGTTTGGGACAATTGTTGACTTTAGGTAATACAATATTATCAGATATACTTACATGAAGTGTCAGACTGGCAATGTGAGATCCAGACTCAGTGTATTATATGTTGGACAAAGTTAAATTTCGCAGTCTGACCAAATATAATTGTTTTTCTAGGTAAATACATGTTTCAACTTCACCACAGCTCTGTCAGCAGACTTTGTGCACTGTTTTCATTGCAGCAGTGAGACTCTAATAGATCTGAACCATATCCATCTGTGAATTTTCACTGGACTCAAATTTAATGACGTGTGGACACATCTGGAAGTCAGAAGGCGCCTAATTTGGTGAACAACGTCAAGGGCTCCAACAAGTTTTACATCAGTTTCAGTTTTTTCGTTGCCATTTCTTAGTAGAATAAGGGTTATAGTGATGAAATATGATACTTTTTATTATTTCTGCAGTTAATGGTTCTTCTGAAAGTCACCAGTAACTATTATTTGCCCCTTTGCAAGGCAATTATGAAAAATAAACTGTCGTACATCTCACAATATACTGGCTATAATTTTTCCTTGTGAAGATGTGCATCCACTTTTTTGTGCTAGATCCTGACTTGTTCATAGTGATTTCATTTCTGGTGTTAAGCGGATAACCCATGTCTCGCCAACAGTAACAACTTAAGCAAGTCAATAAAGCGTTCCTCCACCTCTGGCACTGATGCAAGCAGTTATTCGGCCAAGCCACTGAGAGAGGTGTTGAATGTCCTGAGGAATATCGTACCAGATTGTGTTTAATTGGTGTGTTAGATCGTCAAAATCGCGAGCTGGTTGCAGGGCCCTGTTTAGAATGCACCAAACGTTCTCAATCGGGGAGAGATCCGGTTACCTTGCTGGCCAAGGTAGGGTTTGGCAGGCACGAAGACAATCAGTAGAAACTCTCGGCCCTTGCAGGTGGTCGTTATCTAGCTGAAATGTAAGCCCAAGATGGCCTGTCTTGAAAGGCAACTGAACGGGAAGTAGAATTCGCAGACATACCTGTTGTTTGTGAGGGTGCCGCGGTTGACAAAGTGGTCTTGCTATGAAGTGAAATGGCTCCCCAGACCATCCCTCTTTGTTGTCGGGCCTTATGGCGGGAGATAGTCAGGTGTCAAACCAACTGTTGTCTGGGGCGTCCCCAGACACGTCTTCGCTGGTCGACGGGACTCAGTTCGAAGAGAGACTCATTAGTGAAGACAATTCTACTCCAGCCAATGAAATTCCATGACAAAAGTGCCGACACCACTGCAGAAGGGCATGTTGGTGTACAGTAGGCTCTAGAGCGCCGTGAGCACAGCCGCCTTTTAGTGAGTCGATGGTTTTTGTGCTTACTGAAGCACCAATTGCACGCCCAATCGTTGGTAACGATGAATTCGGGCCTCTGAGTGCCTATCTGGCTATTGGTCGGTCCTCACATTCCGTCGTCGCTCTAAGTCGATCGTTTCCTTCTTGACGCTGTGTTCGATCATGGTTCACTCATTCCCGCCAACATCGTCAAATAGTGGCATTGCTTCTATTAAGATGTTGAGCGATTCACTTTTCACTCCAACCGGCTTTTTTTGAGCCAAATTGCGCATCTTCTCTCACCTACAGACATGGAGTGCCTGCCTGCGAGCCCGCATCTCGTGGTCGTGCGGTAGCGTTCTCGCTTCCCACGCCCGGGTTCCCGGGTTCGATTCCCGGCGGGGTCAGGGATTTTCTCTGCCTCGTGATGGCTGGGTGTTGTGTGATGTCCTTAAGTTATTTAGGTTTAAGTAGTTCTAAGTTCTAGGGTACTGATGACCTCAGATCTTAAGTCCCATAGAGCTCAGAGCCATCTGAGCTGCGAGGTGAAATTGCGCTGCAGCGTCACACATTCATCCATCGGCCGCCAAGGTTAACAATTTTTCCGACTATATTTATATAAATATAAATTTGTGGCCAGTTTTCATAACTCCTCTGCTGTGCGTCATTTTTTTAAAATATTACCTTGGAGTGTATTTAAACAAGAAGAGCAGTACCACGATAATAACACTGGAATGAACCCAAATACGACTTCATACTTGAGATCTATTTTGCGTTACAGATTCACAAGTAATACAAAACGTATGTCAATTACTGAAATCGGGAGGAAGGAGTGTTCAATATCGAGAAGAGGTATTCAGTATCAAGCTCACAGTTTATCGAGTATCAGTTAAAACCAAAGTTACAAAATTGTAATCTGTGAAGCTCCTATAAGGTTGAGTAGAGAGAGAGGGGGAAGTGCTGGAAATTGGAAGCAACAGGGTAGAACGATGTATCGTTGCTTAGTCTGCGGGCCATGTTGCGCCGACGGTGGCTGGCGTTCGTCCCTGAAATTCTCTGTGGTTGACCAGTGCTCTGTATGTAAGGCTGTTCTAGGACACAGACAAAAGGGAGGCTCGAGGATCCTGCTGAGTACTTATTAAAAACTCGCTCCCAGCTGGGAGCCAGCAGATTGCTGTTCTATTTGCTAGTGGCACCCTAATTTTCATTCCTACAAAAAACTATCCTACTGGCCATTAAAATTGCTACACCAAGAAGAAATGCTGATGATAAACGGGTATTCATGGGACAAATATATTATACTAGGACATGCGATTACATTTTCACGCAATTTGGGTGCATAGATCCTGAGAAATCAGTACCCTGAACAACCAACTCTGGCCGTAATATCGGCCTTGACACGCCTGGCCATTGTCAAACAGAGCTTGGTCCAAATGGCTCTGAGCACTACGGGACTTAACATCTGTGGTCATCAGTCCCCTAGAACTTAGAACTACTTAAACCTAACAAAACTAAGGACATCACACACATCCATCTACGAGGCAGGATTCGAACCTGCGACCGTAGCAGTCGCGAGGTTCCTGACTGAAGCGCCTAGAACCGCTCGGCAACCCCGGCCGGCAAACAGAGCCTGGATGGGGTGTACAGGTACAGCTGGTTTGTCCTAACCGTCAACATCTCCAAACCATTCACGCTCATCCAGCTCCTGGATCTGCCTTTCCAAATTGCAGTATCTCTGTTTACGGCTCACTTGTGGAACAACTAAATCACTTCCTCTATCTAGGAAGGACATTATAAACTAATTGCTCATCACGAAAGGACGTGGAAAACGGAATACATGCTGGCCATGTTGCTTATGGACGTCTCACATCATATCTGACGCTGTGCATTAAACTGATGTTATATCGAACTGATACCCTGCTCTATGGTTGTGAAACTAGAATGCTTGAACGAAAAGAAGCTTAGATACATTCTGAATGTCAAATGGGACGACGTCGTATCAAACCAAACCGCTCTTGAGAAGGCTAAGGTGGACAAAACAGAGGCCACCGTCATTAGTCACTAACTCAGAAGAATTGGGATCCTCTAGCGAATGAAAAATAACAGACTTCTTCAACAAATCTTTTATAGTGGAATGAGCGCAGGTAGGAGATTTCGCCGTGCTCCACTGAAGTGCTATAAGGATCAATTAAAGAAGAAGAATTAAAGAAGAGTAGAAACATTACTCGAGTAACTGGTGGGCTAAAGCAGAAGATGGTATTCGCTGCCGCACGACTGCTTCAGCTACTGTCTTACATTTTGAGAGAGAACGTCGGAAACGATATAGGCCTAACCACACCTTAACCGTCTATTAGCATAATCTATGTGGTTGTTAGCAAAGGCGTCTCCGCCTATACTATGAAGGAAATACTAGAGAAAAATGAAAACTCGGATACGAGTATCAGCCAACCACCACCACAATCATACCCACACTTAGTCCTGTCTGATATGGCAATTTTCTAGGATGAGCAATTTTCTAAGATGAGATGCACGAGTTTTGTAGGCCGTCTGCTATGTAAACTAATTCCATTTTACTAATATCTTATCAATGAACTGAAGTCCATCACCTGCTTTAGATATGACTGAGCGTACAAGACAGTTGTTTAACAGGTTTGCGAGACATACAACAAATACTACGAGAAGCAGCCAGCACACAGGCGCAATCACTGACCTGGTGGATTCGGTTTTGACAAGGGAAAACTCCGCCGCGATGTGTAGCCTCAGACTGTGAGGCATCTTGTCACGGTCCATCCGGCTCTCCCTGTCGGAGGTTCGAGTCCTCCCTCGAGCATGGGTGTGTGCGTTGTCCATAGCGTGGGTTAGATTAAGTAGTGTGTAAGCTTAGGGACAGATAACCTAAGCAGTTTGGTCCCACAAGATTTTACCACAAAATTACAAAATAGGGAAAACTTCCCGTCGCACCCCCTTCTGATTTAGTGGTACGAGGTGCATTCAAGTTCTAAGGCCTCCGATTTTTTTTTTCTAATTAACTACTCACCCGAAATCGATGAAACTGGCGTAACTTCTCGACGTAATCGCCCTGCAGACGTACACATTTTTCACAACGCTGACGCCATGATTCCATGGCAGCAGCGAAGGCTTCTTTATGAGTCCATTTTGACCACTGGAAAATCGCTAAGGCAATAGCAGCACGGCTGGTGAATGTGCGGCCACGGAGAGTGTCTTTCATTGTTGGAAAAAGCCAAAAGTCACTAGCAGCCAGGTCAGGTGAGTAGGGAGCATGAGGAATCACTTCAAAGTTATCACGAAGAAACTGTTGCGTAACGTTAGCTCGATGTGCGGGTGCGTTGTCTCGGTGAAACAGCACACGCGCAGCCCTTCCCGGACGTTTTTGTTGCAGCGCAGGAAGGAATTTGTTCTTCGAAACATTTTCGTAGGATGCACCTGTTACCGTAGTGCCCTTTGGAACGCAATGGGTAAGGATTACGTCCTCGCTGTCCCAGAACATGGACACCATCATTTTTTTCAGCACTGGCGGTTTTTTTGGTGGCGGTGAATCTGTGTGCTTCCATTGAGCTGACTGGCGCTTTGTTTCTGGCATCCACGTCTCATCCATTGTCACAACCGACGAAAAGAAAGTCCCATTCACGCTGTCGTTGCGCGTCAACGTTGTTTGGCAACATGCCACACGGGCAGCCATGTGGTCGTCCGTCAGCATTCGTGGCACCCACCTGGATGACACTTTTCGCATTTTCAGGTCGTCATGCAGGATTGTGTGCACAGAACCCACAGAAATGCCAACTCTGGAGGCGATCTGTTCAACAGTCATTCGGCGATCCCCCAAAACAATTCTCTCCACTTTCTCGATCATGTCGTCAGACCGACTTGTGCGAGCCCGAGGTTGTTTCGGTTTGTTGTCACACGATGTTCTGCCTTCATTAAACTGTCGCACCCACGAACGCACTTTCGACACATCCATAACTCAATCACCACATGTCTCCTTCAACTGTCAATGAATTTCAATTGGTTTCACACCACGCAAATTCAGAAAACGAATGATTGCACGCTGTTCAAGTAAGGAAATCGTCGCCATTTTAAGTATTTAATACAGTTCTCATTCTCGCCGCTGGCAGTAAAATTCCATCTGTCGTACGGTGCTGCCATCTCTGGGACGTATTGACAATGAACGCCGCCTCATTTTGAAACAATGTGCATGTTTCTATCTCTTTCCAGTCCGGAGAAAAAGAATCGGAGGCCTTAGAACTTGAATGCACCTCCTATGTTGGCCAGTTGGATGGCCCGTCAAAAATTGAACACATATCAAACATGATAACAGGAAGAAGATGTACTTAACTATGGAAAAAGAAGCAAAATAGAAACAGTGACAGCGAAGGAGATCCGGGTTCATATCTCCCTTGTGCCGTATATATATCTATATTTTTCACAAAATTACGAACCGTCGGTCCAGTCATTGACGTGTCTGTTCGCTGTAAGCAAATTTGTGTCTGTGTCGTGGCCTGATCTCCTTTTGCAACAGCGATGTGTAACGAAGGGCAGTTCAGATGTACGTACCTCTTATTTGTTCTACACGGGGACCACAAGTTATGCCTCTTGCGTTCCAGTTTGGAAGCTTTGACGCCCGAATTCCTTCGTTGTGACATAGCTCACACCCGTTTCTTTGTTGTTTTATTTCTGTGAGAGGTCTTTGCGGCATCGCCTGCTCTCACTCCTCATCACATTTACTTGTGACGGTGATACATTCTTACCTTATGATTCATATTCTGTGATGAATAGTGAGCGTAGGCGAGCTGCCGCATAGACCGCTCACAGAAATGAAAACAACAAATAAACGGGTGTGAAATATGTTACAACGAAGTAAGTCGAGAGTCAAAACTTCCAAAACGGAACGCAAGAGGCATATCATCTGGTACCTGTGTAAAACTAATAGGAGGTCCTTTCGTTTTACGTCGCTGTTGCAAACGATCAGTACGCCACGACAAATACAGAGGTCTGAATACGGCAAACAGACACGTCAATAGCCGGACGAACAATTCGTAAGTCAGTGGAAAAAAAAAAAAAAAAAAAAAAATGCAGCGCACGAAGGACATTTTAACCCGGATTTCTTCCTTCTCCGTCTAATACCACGACCAAACAACCACGACGCAACTGTTGTTACTGTTGCTTGAAATTGCACGTACTAAATTTGTACTGTTCACTGTTTCTATTTTTCTTCTTTTTTCCACTGTTCGACACACCTTCTTCCGCCAACTTACTACCAAATCCGACGGGGTGCGATGGGGAAGTTTTACTTGCGAGCAGCAGCCTCCAGATGGTGCTCACAAATCCGGACCCCTTTCTGTTTCCTTGCCACGTCCATGAACGCGTTGTATCCGTCTTCCAACAGTGTTGCTATCCGACTAATACAGGAGGAGGAGGTTAGTGTTTAACGTCCAGTCGACAATAAGGTCATTAGAGACGGAGCACAAGTTCGGATTAGGGAAGGATGGGGAAGGAAATCGGCCGTGCCCTTTCAAAGGAACCATCCCGGCATTTTCCTGAAGCCATTTGGGGAAATCACGGAAAACTTAAACCAGGATTGCCGGACGCGGGTTTGAACCGTCGTCCTCACGAATGCAAGTCCAGTGTCCTAACCACTGTGCCACCCCGCTCGGTCCCGCCAAAGAGAGCAGAGCCTACTGTGGACCACTTTGCTTCTCCCGATACTGACGGAGATGGAAATCCTCACCAACAGGCAGAAAGGAAGACGCGCCGCGGCCACTCACAGAGTTCTAATCCTGCACTAAAACAACACAGTTGAGCACCTGCAGCCAGCTCAGTGCAGTTCCTGCAAGTGCCCTATGGAGCGGAGTTCCACGTGTTCTGTTAAGAAAGTTACATTCCGACTTAGAAATAGCCATTTATGGACCAACAGACACAGCCAAACGAATGTTCAGTCATAATGACAAAGTCATAGACTGCCAGGAGAGAGCCAAGCTATTTGGCTTTCATGTATTGAGAATAGAACACGACGTGCCACGCACCAAGCTGCCTACAGAGTTAAGTAAAGGTCAATAAGATACTCTGAATAAATGTTATTGGTCATTTCTTGTTGTTCTGCCACACTTCTGTTTTAGTGCCGCTATGTCAGTCGTGTGATTAGTTACTAATACTGGTGCAAAATATCTCACCCATTTTAAATAACTATAGCAGTAAACAATCTTTGGCTGCATTAATACACTGTACAGTCACATTATAGTGGCCACAGCCTGTGTTCGACGTCAGTGTGCAATAACCACTCACAGATGGCAGTGGAGGGTACATAAAGCTGGTCCGTGGAATGCGGCAAACAGTTCAGTTGATTTAGTAACGCGGAAGCGGAGCTGCATTACTGGCCATTAAAATTGCTACACCAAGAAGAAATGCAGATGATAATCGGGTATTCATAGGACAAATATATTATACTAGAACTGACATGTGATTATATTTTCAAGCAATTTGGGTTCATAGATCCTGAGAAATCAGTACCCAGAACAACCACCTCTGGCCGTAATAACGGCCTTGATTCGCCTGGGCATGGAGTCAAACAGAGCTTGGATGCCGTATACAGGTACAGCTACCCATGCAGCTTCAACACAATACCACAGTTCATCAAGAGCAGTGACTGGCGTATTGTGACGAGCCAGTTGCTCGGCCACCATTGACCAGGCGTTTTCAATTGGTGAGAGATTTGAAGAATGTGCTGGCCAAGGCAGCAGTCAAATACTTTCTGTATCCAGAAAGGCCCGTATAGGACCTGCAACATGCGGTCGTTCATTATCCTGCTGAAATGTAGGGTTTCGCAGGGATCGAATGAAGGGTAGAACCACGGGTCGTAACACATCTGAAATGTAGCGTCCTCTGTTCAAAGTGCCGTCAATGCGAACAAGAAGTCAACGAGACGTGTAACCAATGGCACCCCATACCATCATGCCGGGTGAGACGACAGTATGGTGATGACGAATACACGCTTCCAATGTGCGTTCACCGCGATGTCGTCAAACACGGATGCGACCATCATGATGCTGTAAACAGAGCCTGGATTTATCCGAAAAAATTACGTTTTGCCATTCGTCCACCCAGATCCGTCGTTGAGTACACCATCGCAGGCGCTACTGTCTGTGATGCAGCGTCAAGGGTAACCGCTTCCATGATCTCCTAGCTGATAGTTCATGCTGCTCCGAACTTCGTCGAATTGTTCGTGCAGATAGTTGTTCTCTTGCAAATGTCCCCATTTGTTGACTCTGCGATGGAGACGTGGCTGCACGATCCGTTACAGCCATGCGGATAAAATGCCTGTCATCTCGACTGCAAGTGATACGAGGCCGTTGGGATCCAGGACGGCGTTCTGTATTACCCTCCTGAACCCACCTATTCCATATTCTTCTAATAGTCATTGAATCTCGACCAACGTGAGCAGCAATGTAGCGATACGATAAACTGAAATCGTGATATGGTAGAATCCGACCTTTATCAAAGTCGCAAACGTGATGGTACGCATTTCTCCTCCTTACACGAGGCATCACAAGAACGTTTCACTAGGCAACGCCGGTGAATCGGTGTTTGTGTATGAGAAATCGGTTGGAAACTTTCCACATGTCAGTGTGAATGCTCTGAAAAGCTAATCATTGGCGTATCACAGAGTCTTTTTCCTGTCCGTTAAATTTCGCGTCTGTAGCACGTCATCTTCGTGGTGTAGCAATTTTAATGGCCAGTAGTGTATTTATTTGATATCCAATATGATAAGATCATTGGCTCTTGGGCCCAGTCTGAGGGGATTTCCGAAGAGGCTACGTTAGTAAACTGTTCTCGTACAGCCGTGATTAAACTGTACAGCGCTTAGCAACACGGCGTTATCCATAACCAGCCACTTGGCACTTTATGTTGCAACATATGCCATAGATGACAGGGATGAGCGACAGCTGCAGGAAATGGGTACGGGCGAATAGACATGTAGCTGTAGAGCAACTGATTGCCCAGATGAAGCTAGGGGCTAACAACGGTGTCCCTTCAACGACGTGGCGCCGTATGGGCCTCTGCAGCAGGCATCTGGTTCGTGCACCCATGCTGACTACTGTTCATTGGCGACGAACGTTGGAATTTGCACGGCAATGGCGCAACTTGCCGTCCGCTCTGTGATGACAGATGAATCAAGTTTCATGCGCCATCGGCTTGAAACATCTGAAGGCAAACACACTGAGACAATCGTCAGAATGATCCAGGTCAGACGTGGGAACGGTTTGGTCTGGGGAACGTTTTCGTGGCATTCCTTGTGCTATATCGTCATCCTGGAAGACGTAATGGATCAATACAAGTATGCATCTATCCTCGGGACTGAGACAATCGTCAGAAACATCCAGGTCAGACGTGGGAACGGTTTGGTCTGGGGAACATTTCGTGGCATTCCTTGTGCTATATCGCCATCGAGGAAGACATAATGGATCAATACAAGTATGCATCTATCCTCGGGACTGAGACAATCGTCAGAAACATCCAGGTCAGACGTGGGAACGGTTTGGTCTGGGGAACGTTTTCGTGGCATTCCTTGTGCTATATCGTCATCCTGGAAGACGTAATGGATCAATACAAGTATGCATCTATCCTCGGGACTGAGACAATCGTCATAAGGATCCAGATCAGACGTGGGAACGGTTTGGTCTGGGGAACATTTCGTGGCATTCCTTGTGCTATATCGCCATCGTGGAAGACATAATGGATCAATACAAGTATGCATCTATCCTCGGGACTGAGACAATTCACAGAAGGATCCAGGTCAGACGTGGAACGGTTTGGTCTGGGGAACGTTGTCGTGGCATTCCGTGGGTTATATCGCCATTCTGGAAGACGTAATGGATCAACACAAGTATACATCTATCCTCGGGATGAGACAAGGGATTCAGATCAGCCGTGGAACGGTTTGGTCTGGGGAACGTTTTCGTGGCATTCCTTGTGCTATATCGTCATCCTGGAAGACATAATGGATGAATACAAGTATGCATCTATCCTCGGGACTGAGACAATCGTCAGAAGGATCCAGATCAGACGTGGGAACGCTTTGGTTTGGGGAACGTTTTCGTGGCATTCCTTGTGCTGTATCGCCATCCATGGAAGACGTAATGGATGAATACAATTATGCATCTGTCCTCGGGACTGAGACAATCGTCAGAAGGATCCAGATCAGACATAGGAACGATTTGGTCTGGGGAACGTTTTCGTGGCATTCATTGTGCTATATCGCCATCCTGTAAGACATAATGGATCAGTACAAGTATGCATCCTTCCTCGGGACTGAGACAATCGTCAGAAGGATCCAGATCAGACGTGGAACGGTTTTGTCTGCGGAACGTTTTCGTGGCATACGTTGTGCTACATCGCCATCCTGGAAGACGTAATGGATCAATACAAGTATGCATCTATCCTCGGGACTGGGACAATCGTCAGAAGGATCCAGGTCAGACGTGGCACGGTTTGGTCTGGGGAACGTTTTCGTGGCATTCCTTGTGCTGTATCGTCATCCATGGAAGACATAATGGATGAATACAAGTATGCATCTATCCTCGGGCCTGAGACAATCGTCAGAAGGATCCAGATCAGATGTGGAACGGTTTGGTCTGGGGAACGTTTTCGTGGCATTCCTTGTGCTATATCGCCATTCTGGAAGACGTAGTGGATCAACACAAGTATACATGTATCCTCGGGACTGAGACAAAGGATCCAGATCAGATGTGGAACGGTTTGATCTGTGGAACGTTTTCGTGGCATTCCTTGTGCTATATCGCCATCCTGGAAGACATAATGGATCAATACAAGTATGCATCTATCCTCGGGACTGAGACAATCGTCAGAAGGATCCAGATCAGATGTGGAACGGTTTGGTTTGGGGAACGTTTTCGTGGCATTCGTTGTGCTATATCGCCATCCTTGGAAGACGTAATATATCAACACAAGTATGCATCTATCCTCGGGGACCATGTCCACTCCCATTAGCAGCATGCTTTTCCTCGACACTATGGCGTCTATCAGCAGGTCAGTGCAACGTCTCACACTGCTTTTAGTGTACGCACGTTATTCGAAGAGCACCATGATGACTTCACCGTACTCCGGTTGCCTCCATACTCCGTGTTTAAACCCAGTCGAGAATCCATGGGACGAGCTCGATTGGGCTATTCGCACCGTGGCTTCTTACCGTTAAACTCAGAGCAGCTGGCCGTGGCACCGGAGTCGGAATGGTCCAACAAATGGTTCAAATGGTTCTGAGCACTATGGGACTTAACATCTCAGGTCATCAGTCCTCTACAACTAAGAACTACTAAAACCTAACTAACCTAAGAAAAGCACACACATCCATGCCCGAGGCAGGATTCGAACCTGCGACCGTAGCGGGTACGCGGTTCCAGACTGAAGTGCCTAGAACCACTCGGCCATTCCGGCCGGCATGGTTCAACATCCCTGTCAGTAAAAACCCATTGACTCCCTCCCTGCACGCCTCGCAGTGGTCCACGCTATAAAAGGATGTTATTCAGGCTTTTGACAGGTCATCAACGCCACTGGGCTGTGTAGTAACATTCAGTTATGATATCCTAACAGCGATCCTTCTATTTCATATGCCGACAAATTATTAGATTCAGATATTAGCGCGAGCTGACTGCACGGGACGATAAATCCAAAGTGAGACGTATATTGAGTATTGATCTTTATTAAGAGGAAGGATTAACACATTTCCTTCATCTCAGTGCATTGACGAAACACCAGAAATTTCTGTGTTAGATGACTTGTTTTCTTTGTCAGTTTAGCCGGAGCGCCTTTGTGAGTGCTACACCGTCCATTAACCCCTCGCTCCCTCCTCGCATCTGCCTCTCGGACAGGAGCGCCGGTGGATCATAAAGGCAGCCGCGCCGGCGCGCTGTTTATGCCGGCAAGTCGGGCGCTCCCGTAAATCTCGCGGGCCTCCGGTTCCATCACCCAGGCGAACGGATCGCCACGGCCGGTGACTGCGGGGCCGCCTTCTACGGGCAGCGCTCAGACACGCGGCGCCATTCCGCCCTCATTAAAGGTTCGTATTCAGATTCTGGGCGCCGCGTTGGGCGGCTGTCGGCTCGGCACGTGGGCGGCCCGCTCTCCGCGTTAATTGCGTCCCTCCCGCTCAGAGCGCGCCGAACGCTCGTATTTCGTCCCGTGTCGTGCAGATGGCGCTTGACGAGACCCTCCATTCCGGGCGATGTGCTGTGGTGTGGCGTGGTGCGATGGAAAAGCAATTTCCCGCATGGCCTCGGACGTCGTAAACAGCTGGTGCCCAATATGGACGTGCCGCGCCGTAATCTACTACCACCACCTCTGCGCGGCAGACTGCGGTCGATGGCAGGACGTGACACGAAAGGAAGTTAGAACTTCCCGGGAGATCAGAACTTTATGCTGCGCTGCAACTCGAACCCAACTTTTACGACAAGCGTTTCAGTCTGGTACACAGCTTTAATCTCGTAGAGTGTTTCAAAAAAGTGCCCTCTCTGCTGCACGTGGAAGATTCATTCTACGTTCTCATTGTTGCATAGCAGAATGGTAAGTACAGGAAAAAAAGTTTGTTTCAAATCGTCGGAGATGCCGCTTAGTGGTGCGCTCCTGCCGACTACCCAACAGTATCGTAACCGAATGTCCACCTGCCAGGCGCAGAGTGCAAACAAGTTGAGAGCTCGTTTCATCAGGTTATCCGAGAGGGAAGCCAAGAAGAACTGAGTCAGCACTTTGACAACAGGGCTGCAGTGGTTCAAATGGCTCTGAGCACTATGAGACTTAACATCTGAGGTCATCAGTCCCCTAGAATTTAGAACTACTTAAACCTAACGAACCTAAGGACATCACACACATCCACGCCCGAGACAGGATTCGAACCTGCGACCGTAGCAGTTCCGCGGTTCCGGACTTAGCGCGCACTGATAAAGATACACAATTGTCCGGTATTGGAGAGGACTTCTGATCTGCAAGCCGCAGTACTGACGGTCACAACGGTGACTGACTTAAAATGAGGGGCTGGGCTAATCTTGAAGAACTGATCTGTCCATCTGCAGCCTGTCCAACCTATCCAATTTTAATGGAGCCTATGGCCATATCAGTATTGTCTTTGTGATCGAGAAATTGGTTTCTAAATCTTTTTGTAAGCACAAGCACTTTTGTAAGCACTCGACATCTTGTGACATGTTATCTGCTATATTGTTTCAAAATATTATTTCTACAGTCACAACCAGTACTGTAGAACGACGAAAGTCTTTGTTCTCTCTCATTCCCTTTATCCCGCCCACATTTTTTGATAGTTTTATCTTCCATCCTCTAGCATAGAACAGTCATGCCACCGACCTCTAGCAAATCAACCTTTTTTTCGGACCAGCAGTAAGCGATAGAAAGTGATAGGCACAGAACCACTACAAGCCTGAAGCCAATGCCAACGCTCTCCGGTTATCACGCCGATGTTAATGAGCGCCAGTCCTTTCACAGCTAATATGCAGCGTGCTGCCAGGAGTGGTGCCAGGATCCAACGGAGTGGCCTCTTAACACGTAGTGTAGTCACGTCATACGGAGACCAACGACCGCGTCGATGCTTACGTTGTAAGCTTCTATTAATACGCATCAGATCATTTGACAGAGGTGAATACCTCAATTTTTTCTGGGCGGATCGAATTGAGGCAAATGTTTCATGCGTGTGCAATGCTAGTTGCTGGTCTCGAGAACATGTTATTGGTACTTAAGCCACAGACGTCACGGAGACGCCTCTGAAGCAGCCATTTGTTGGAGGGGGTTTTGCGGTGTGATTGGCGTCAGATTGCGACCGGTTATTTTTGGCACGATCCCGCATGTAGAAAAATTCACGCCATTGGACCAATGATTTCTGCATTTTTCGCTATTGACGTGCAGTCACACTTCGGCAGGAAAGATAGTGGAACGTTAACACTTCTTGAGAAGACGTGGAGGAGCGCGAAGCTTAAGACTTTTTGGGAGGAAACGCTAGTGTTTGCATGTAGAGGGACCTCCTCAGAAGACGTAAGGAATTTAGGACGTAACTTAACTTTTAATTTCTTTTTTTTTTTAAGAAACGGTAGAGATTGCACAGAGGTTATTTTCCTGTGAGGACGTGGAGGTGTGTGCACCTTGTGCATATCACCCGCGCACTAGGGAGACGGAGTTCAGTGAATCTTACCAGACGGACCGGGAGTAGAGTTCCAGCAGTAGCAACGCGCCTTCGTCTTTAGTCGAAGACCGTTCTCACGAAGGCAGCGTTCGTCATGACGGTCGTGCATCATTTCGGTGAACATTAATAGCAGCGAGGGCGTGTTAGGGTGTCTTTGGACTCTTTCATTTCTGTGCGAGAACATGTCTCAGATTCAACCTATGTGTGTAATGTGTCCGTTTTGCAATTAGGAGCCTGGTATAGTCATTGTTTTACATGTAAAATTCACAAGCTTTAAGATTCACTTTTTGAACGAATTACCGCCAGCACGGGCTACTTTGTGGTTCAGTCGAGTAACACTGCTAGACAATTAGTGCCACTATTCAGAGTTACAGAATTTGCGTTTGTAAATAACTGCACGTTTTCTCACAATTCATGCATATCACTGATGTTTTTAGTGAACAAATCAACATGTTAAAATAATACATTGCGGCTATTAAGCACCTTCCCCTTAAATTAATTACCCTTTGTGTGAATCCGCAGTACTGGATCTACAGCTCGGGCCCTTAAATATTAGCGTTATCCTATGAACTTATGAACAGAAAACTCACAGCTTGTTTCTTAAAGGCGTGGCCCTAGTCACAGTTAATTTTCTGGGTTAGAATAACATTCCACGCATGGAGGTTTCGCACAGAGAATGCAGTAACGAGCGAACAGCGCATAGGGAACTGCATGGGTGGAAATTTTGCGCCTGTTGCCTCTCAAAATGTCATCGATTACAGCGGTACCTAAAGCTACGCGTCCTAAGTGGACCAGAAAACACAGAATCTGGGCAGTAACTGGCTAGAGGCGTGTAGTGTGATTCAACGAGTCATGATTTGCCTCATTGCATGTGACGGAACGCGTCGAGTGAACTGAATGCCCAATCAAGCTTTTAATCGGCATAATATGGAGGGTGAAGTCACCAGTGTCCAGCTTTCCCTCCAGGATGATGATTTTCTGGACCGAAACCGGTAGAGGAATAAACTTGTGTTGGTACAGACGGTTGTTTGGAATGCTATGTCTTTTTTTTAAATATGTAGTTCAGTCTGGAGGTAGTCCTATAAAGTTTAGACGGTGATTCTAGTGCAGTGACTTGCAGCCACACGTTCAGATTACCGTGCATGAACTGCGACGTTTATTGGTGACCAAGTGTTCAAAAAAATGGTTCAAATGGCTCTGAGCGCTATGCGACTTCTGAGGTCATCAGTCCCCTAGAACTTAGAACTACTTAAACCTAACTAACTTAAGGACATCACACACATCCATGCTCGAGGCAGGATTCGAACCTGCGAACGTAGCGGTCACGTGGTTCCAGACTGTAACGTCTAGAGCCGCTCGGCCACTGCGGCCGGCGTGAGCAAGTGTTGCGGTTGCTTCTGCCTCTCAATGGGGAGTAAGCTGTGAACACTCCAGTCTCTCAACAACAGTTGCGCTCACAAGGCACACGTTTCTGGTTTGGTGAACACTGGTGCCCCATCGTACCTCAACTGGCCCTCTAAAATTGTGACTACTTGCAATATTGATTGAAACGTTGCAGTCAAAAAGCCCAGTATTTAGTAGCTCTACTGTATCTAATCACCAGCCGGCCGCGGTGGTCTCGCGCTTCTAGGCGCGCAGTCCGGAACCGTGCGACTGCTACGGTCGCAGGTTCGAATCCTACCTCGGGCATGGATGTGTGTGATGTCCTTAGGTTAGTTAGGTTTAAGTAGTTCTAAGTTCTAGGGGACTGATGACCACAGCAGTTGAGTCCCATAGTGCTCAAAGCCATTTGAACCATTTTTTGTATCTAATCACCAATGAATGGCTTCAGAAGGATGGGCTCAACCTAAGCAACTTGTGTACTCACTCCCTCGCCAAGTTCAGGGCATTATAAAGGGCAGAGACGGCTTTACGCTTATTAGCGTGATGTCTCCTGGGGATAACTATTTTTTTTTCTCAACTGCGTTTACATTCCGCCAGACAGAGACTGACTAGCTCAATCCTTGACTTTGCGAGCTTTGATATGAGGGTGACGGGAACAAGTTTTGAAATTCTTTAACCGTCGAGGAACGTTCACGAGGCTTTCGAACATTACAAAAGAGCTCTGTTTGTTTCACGGGCGAAAAACTTCAAAAGGCCGATGTCTTTGCGCTTGTTTTCCATCTGAATGGTTTGGCGTGGCGACTTTGGCACGACAACCGCCGCAAAAACTGGAAACAAAAGGAAACAGAACGCGAATTCGCCACGAGTTTATTACCTACGTCGTTCTGCCGCACTCCCTTGTGCTTCCCCCCTCATCATCCTCCCACCGGTACCAAAGTACCCTTTCTGTTCGACTCGCGCCTGTCAATTTGGAGATCCCGGACGACCACTTAAAAATGACCGTCGAAAGGAACAGGGCCGCCGCCTCGCCGGCCCGCCGTTCCGAAATTTAATTAGTTTTCGGCGCGGCACACAATGAGGATGGCCGCACGCCTTGCTCCCGTGTATAGCTCAACCTGTGAGCAAAAAGCGGTGTCGCCGCCTGCGGGCGGGTTCCGGTTATTGGGCCGAGAGCACGCGTGCGCCCTGTGTGTGTGTATGTGTGTGTGTGTGTGTGTGTGTGTGCGTGTGTGTTTGGATCCATGGCGCCCGCAGCAGCGGCTCCCCACAAAAGGGTCCGTGTTTTGCTCCCGGGACCGCGAAATTGGCCCGCCAGTAATGGCTGGTCAGCGCGTGACTTCGGGGAGAGCGAAATTGGCTGCAAGAAGGCAGGCGCGATGCTATCTGGTGTCGCGAGCAAAGTATCCTCAGGAGACGGCACGAGGTGGCTCGTCCACCTGGCCGCCACTACAGAGACTAGCAATGAAAACGTCCTAGAACACGAGTTCGACCCCAGTCACTGCTTAAATTCTACATAAAAAAAGTCGTCAGCAGTAGTAGCGGACGACTTCTGGTATAAGGAGTCCAGCTTCAGAGTTAGCGTTGCTCGGAGCTTACTGGCAGACAAACGTCACGAAACGTGACAGCAATCGACAAGTGATGAAGTTAGGAAACACTATATTCGATTTCGTCGTTTTTGCTTACTCCTGTGAATATACAGGGTCTTACAAAAAGGTACGGCCTAACTTTCAGGAAACATTCCTCACACACAAAGAAAGAAAATATGTTATGTGGACATGTGTCCGGAAACGCTTGCTTTCCATGTTAGAGCTCAAAAAAAAAAAAGAAGGTTCAAATGGCTCTGAGCACTATGGGACTTAACATCTATGGTCATCAGTCGCCTAGAACTTAGAATTACTTAAACCTAACTAACCTAAGGACATCACGCAACACCCAGCCATCACGAGGCAGAGAAAATCCCTGACCCCGCCGGGAATGAACCCGGGCGTGGGAAGCGAGAACGCTACCGCACGACCACGAGATGCGGTATTAGAGCTCATTTTATTACTTCTCTTCAAATCACGTTAATCATGGAATGGAAACACACAGCAACAGAACGTACGAGCGTGACCTCAAACACTTTGTTACAGGAAATGTTCGAAATGTCCTCTGTTAGCGAGGATACATGCATCAACCCTCGGTCGCATGGAATCCCTGATGCGCTGATGCGGCCCTGGAGAATGGCGTATTGTATCACAGCCGTCCACAATACGAGCACGAAGAGTCTCTACATTTGGCACCGGGGTTGCGTAGGCAAGAGCTTTCAAATGCCCCCATAAATGAAAGTCAAGAGGGCTGAGGTCAGGAGAGCGTGGAGGCCGTGGAATTGGTCCGCCTCTACCAATCCATCGATCACCGAATCTGTTGTTGAGAAGCGTACGAGCACTTCGACTGAAATGTGCAGGAGCTCCATCGTGCATGAAGCACATGTTGTGTCGTACTTGTAAAGGCACATGTTCTAGCAGCACAGGTAGAGTATCCCGTATAAAATCATGATAATGTGCTCCATTGAGCGTAGGTGGAAGAACAGAGGGCCCAATCAAGACATCACCAACAATGCCTCCACAAACGTTCACAGAAAATGTGTGTTGATGACGTGATTGTACAATTGCGAGCGGATTCTCGTCAGACCACACATGTTGATTGTGAAAATTTACATTTTGATCACGTTCGAATGAAGCCTCATCCGTAAAGAGAACATTTGCACTGAAATGAGGATTGACACATTGTTGGATGAACCATTCGCAGAAGTGTACCTGTGGAGGCCAATCAGCTGCTGATAGTACCTGCACATGGTACGGAAACAACTGGTTCTCCCGTAGCACTCTTCATACAGTGACTTGGTCAACGTTACCTTGTACACCAGCAACGTCTCTGACGCTAACATTAGGGTTATCGTCAACTGCACGAAGAATTGCCTCGTCCATTGCAGGTGTCCTCGTCGTTTTAGGTCTTCCCCAGTCGCGAGTCATAGGCTGGAATGCTGCGTGCTGCCTAAGACGCCGATCAATTGCTTCGAACGTCTTCCTGTCGGGACACCTTCGTTCAGGAAACCTGTCTCGATGCAAACGTACCGCGCCACGGCTATTGCCCCATGCTAATCCACACATCAAATGGGCATCTGCTAACTCTGCATCTGTAAACATTGCACTGACTTCAAAAGCACGTTCATGATGAACACTAACCTGTTGATGCTACGTACTGATGTGTGTGATACTAGTACTAAAGAGCAATCAGTCGCATGTCAACACAAGCACCGAAGTCAACATTACCTTCCTTCAATTGGGCCAACTGGCGGTGAATCGAGAAAGTACAGTACATATTGACGAAACTAAAATGAGCTCTAACATGGAAATGAAGCGTTCCCGGGCACATGTCCACATAACATCTTCTCTTTGTTTGTGTATGAGGAATGTTTCCTGAAAGTTTGGCAGTACCTTTTTGTAACACCATGTATACTGTCACAAACTCTTCAATCTCGGTACGATTAGTTATAATTAAATGTCAATTAATGACATGTTGGTGGCAAGATCCTTCAGGGGGTTCAAAGATGGAAGTGTAAGATGAAATCTCAGGATAAAAGTAAGCAGTTGTTTGAGTTCACTGTAGTCTAGGGCGTAGTCGGCCTTTGGCTGTGGTGAGGCGCGCACGCCTTGTTTGCGTCTCGCCTGTTGTGCTGTCTGCGAGCGAGCGGGCGGTTGTTTACTTCCGCGTAGCGGTTTGACAGATTCCGAGTTCATTGACTATCATGGCGTTTTCGTACCGCCAAGCCACAATTAAATTAACTATTCTATTAGATCACGAATGACCGAGAACGTATGAAGTTGAACGTTTTATACGGGATGAAATGCGTCTCCCGCCACAAGATGTTCGCGGAATACATTTTTCGATCCTCAGTACTACTCTGTACATAAAGCTGGCCGCTATCGACAGGGGATCTCAAGTTCATTCCGTATTTCTAGATTTCCGGAAAGCTATTGACACCGTTCCTCACAAGCGACTTCTAATCAAGCTGCGGAGCTATGGGGTATCGTCTCAGTTGTGCGACTGGATTCGTGCTTTCCTGTCACGAAGGTCGCAGTTCGTAGTAATAGACGGCAAATCATCGAGTAAAACTGAAGTGATATCAGGTGTTCCCCAGGGAAGTGTCCTAGGACCTCTGCTGTTTCTGATCTATATAAATGACCTGGGTGACAATCTGAGCAGTTCTCTTTGATTGTTCGCAGATGATGCTGTAATTTACCGTCTAGTAAGGTCATCCGAAGACCAGTATCAGTTGCAAAGCGATTTAGAAAAGATTGCTGTATGGTGTGGCAGGTGGCAGTTGACGCTAAATAACGAAAAGTGTGAGGTGATCCACATGAGTTCCAAAAGAAATCCGTTGGAATTCGAGTACTCTATAAATAGTACAATTCTCAAGGCTGTCAATTCAACTAAGTACCTGGGTGTTAAAATTACGAACAACTTCAGTTGGAAGGACCACATAGACAATATTGTCGGGAAGGCGAGCCAAAGGTTGCGTTTCATTGGCAGGAAACTTAGAAGATGCAACAAGTCCACTAAAGAGACAGCTTACACTACACTCGTTCGTCCTCTGTTAAAATTTTGCTGCACGGTGTGGGATCCTTACCAGGTGGGATTGACGGAGGACATCGAAAGGGTGCAAAAAAGGGCAGCTCGTTTTGTATTATCACGTAATAGGGGAGAGAGTGTGGCAGATATGATACACGAGTTGGGATGGAAGTCATTACAGCATAGACGTTTTTCGTCGCGGCGAGACCTTTTTACGAAATTTCAGTCACCAATTTTCTCTTCCGAATGCGAAAATATTTTGTTGAGCCCAACCTACATAGGTAGGAATGATCATCAAAATAAAATAAGAGAAATCAGAGCTCGAACAGAAAGGTTTAGGTGTTGGTTTTTCCCGCTCGCTGTTCGGGAGTGGAATAGTAGAGAGATAGTATGATTGTGGTTCGATGAACCCTCTGCCAAGCACTTAAATGTGAATTGCAGAGTAGTCATGTAGATGTAGATGTAACGATGTGTGCTCCGGCACCGTGCGGCGCCACACTGACGAAGTTTCAATACTCTGACGGACATATAGGGACCGTATTGTTTCACGCTGGTTTCGGCCTCCGAACGTTGCGTGTTTTCGAACTTTAATTCCAAGTACCGTGGGACGCTGTGGTGGCCGCTTTTAAACCTTACGGTAACGTCGTCGATCACGTAGCTGAAGGATTGTGGGAAGCCGGCCCGTGTGGCCGAGCGGTTCTAGGCGCTACAGTCTGGAACCAAGCGACCGCTACGGTCGCAGGTTCGAATCCTGCCTCGCCCATGGATGTGTGTGATATCCTTAGGTTAGTTAGGTTTAACTAGTTCTAAGTTCTAGGGGACTGATGACCTCAGATGACCTCAGAAGTTAAGTCCCATAGTGATCAGAGCTTTTTTTTTTGTCTTACGCGACTATACCGGTGCTGCCTGCTACGCCCTCTGTGAATCAGTCTGTGCCGGCGTCGGTTTTCTCTGGACGACGCGATAGACGTTTCGCCTGTCTCTACTACAACCGAAGGCAATACATATGAACGACGACCCATAGCAGGAGCAAGCTGTCTGTCCCGACCCCATGGTGTACCTACCTCCGCCTTTCTGCCATCTGGTGACGTGTCGGACAGTAGCGCCCCACGATCCGACAAGGAGCAACATGGTAGGAAGCAACGGTCTCCGAGGAAACGGAAGAAACAACACCGTACCTCTTCTGATGACTGCATCCATATTGTGTCTGCACGAGATGACGACCCTGCTGCTGATGGTGCGAAGCCTTCTGATGCCCTGACGTCTGACGACGCGATGTCCTTCCGTGCCTCCATTCTCAGTCAGCGTCCACCTCCCGACAACGACCTTCCCCCACCAGCGTCTGATGCGGTAGCCTCCCTGTCTGTGTCTGACGCTATCTGCGACCGGACCTCTGATAATGTCCCACTGAACCGGCCCGGTGATTGATTGATTGATTTTAACAGGAGAGCTAAAACAGCTTAGGTCTCACCCGCCACTGTCCGCACCGAAACTAGGTTTATTGTGTGGTATCGCTCCCCGTATATCTAGTGAAGCCAACCAGTGCCCTTAAATAGTGCAAGGAGTCCCTCTACCAGTCTTTTGTTAGACACAATTTCTTCCGGTCTAGTTGTCCCGAAGATTCTGCATCTTTTACTCTCCAATGCCATGCATTCAAAGATTAGGTGTGGTGCAGTTTCTTCACCCTCATCACAGATCCTACATTTAGGCTCCTCTTCCATTATACCCATTGTGTGTGGGTGTTTTTTGACGTTCCCATGGCCCTTCATCAGTCCAGTAATGAGTTTGATCTCTTTCCTGTTCAGTCCCAGGATCACAGAGCTTATTTTAAAACATAGCTTGGGCATCATTACCTCAACATGTTTTTGTTTATGGACCTTGGTCCAATATCCTACGTGCTGCTTCCAAAGCCAGTGACATGTCTCTCTCCTGGGAGGACGTTCTCGATGCTGAGGATGGACATTCTGGAGGTGTACAGAACCACTTGGTGGGGTCAACTCCCTCCCCGTCACAGTGATGTGCCCTTCCACAGGGAGTTCCCTCTGCTTCCCCCGTGTCTGAATCGCGTGCCCTCCTGGTGAAGGCAACTTTCCAGACTTATCGCATAGCCAAGGTCAATGTCAACACTGTTCGCGTATGCCACAATCTGGCTTCACTCCATGACATGTTGTACGCCGCGGACGTTAATGTAGCTTGCCGGCAGCGGTGGCCGTGCGGTTCTAGGCACTTCAGTCCGGAACCGCGTGACTGCTACGGTCGCAGGTTCGAATCCTGCCTCGGGCATGGATGTGTGTGATGTCCTTAGGTTAGTTAAGTTTAAGTAGTTCTAAGTTCTAGGGAACTGATGGCCTCAGATGATGAGTCCCATAGTGCTCATTGCCATTTGAACCATTTTTTGACGTAGCTTGTAACACGCCTCGAGATACAAATGGCTGGGGGAGGTCCCTTAAACTGGCTGTCGTTTCGACCGTTTCTTCTGGACCGTTTCTTGACGGTGCATGCTATCCACACCATGTACCTGATAATCCTGAGGCGGTTGTACTGTGCTGCTCCACACTGTTGCTGCTTCGCCTGAAATTATCATTCGAAATACCGGGTGATCAAAAAGTCAGTATAAATTTGAAAACTGAATAAGTCACGGAATAATGTTGTCTTTCAGCATCCCTAGAGATGCAGGTCGGTCACGATACACTTGCGACTTCAGGTAACCCCAAAGCCAATAATCGCACGGACTGAGGTCTGGGGACCTGGGAGGCCAAGCATGACGGCGGCTGAGCACACGATCATCACCAAACGACGCGCGCAAGAGAACTTTCACGCCTCTAGAAATACTTTTGTTTTATTCTGATAAAACCCCATGTCATTCCAAGCATGTGTGTCAATTTTTACCTCTCTATCTACATTATTCCGCGGTTTATTAAGTTTTCAAATTTATACTGACTTTTTGATCACCCGGTATGCAAGCGGGTTTAGGGGAGCCACTCAACGTTAAAACACAACACTGTCGTACGTCTGGTATGAACATCTATATTCTGAGACGATAAGAAATTACAGGTTTCACTGCTTATATTCTAAGTCATAAGTTTTGATGTCAACTTCAAGATGATTGTCTGTCCACAAAATCACCTGGTCAAGCGTACGCGTAACCGAACACGGCGCAGATGATTGTTGATGAAGCGCAAGCCGAATAATCGCACGATAGTTCTTTCGCTCATCACGCATACATAGATTTCTTTTGGTACCAGTCCTCCCTGACACTAGCAACGCTGATCGTAAAGTTAATTTTTCATTTCTCAGTTCTCACTTGTACGAGCGTGCGCGTAAACGTCGCGGCTCGGCTGATTGTTGATTATGCGGAAACTTACGTTCTCACGCTCGCAACAAGACACTTGCACTTGGTTGCAATCTTTTATGGTAACTTACTTTTGCTGATTCGCATCAGTTCATTCTGAGAGACCGAACACGGCGCAGATGATTGATACTGTACGGCACGACACGCAACGAGAGGATACACAAATACATTATCAGCAGCACTGCTCATTTTTAAATTACTTCTTGACGCACTTGCCTCTGAATCATTTGCATATTTTATCACTTTATTGTAATAGCACTTGTAGCAACACTTCAACTTCCATACTCACAATGCCTCTCACATGCAAAGCTATCGACAACACAACATACCAGTTCCGTGTCCCGTGCTCGACTCTGCAGACACGACTGCCCGCAAAGATACTCCGCAACCAATCAAGCGATATGACAGTACGCTTACAAGCTCTCCTTCAGGACGTGCATGTTGCAACTTTCTGTGCTCACCGTGGTTTTGCCCGCATCTGGTGGTCGTGCGGTAGCGTTCTCGCTTCCCACGCCCGGGTTCCCGGGTTCGATTCCCGGCGGGGTCAGGAATTTTCTCTGCCTCGTGATGGCTGGGTGTTGTGTGATGTCCTTAGGTTAGTTAGGTTTAAGCAGTTCTAAGTTCTAGGGGACTGATGACCTAAGATGTTGAGTCCCATAGTGCTCAGAGCCATTTAAACCATCACCGTGGTTTTACAGCACACGCCCCTCATGCTTCCCCTACTGGTAGTGGGGTGGCGATCCTCATACGTGACGGTATCCTCGGTTGATGCCGCTGCTATCTCCCTGATGACAGAGGCATGGATCTCACGTTTAGTGGCGTCAGGATCGCAAATGCCTACGGGCCATCTGGTTCGGATAGCCACCGTGAACGTTCCATCTTCTTCTCAGAGACATTCACAACTCTCTTCTTTTTTGAATCAAAGGTTAATCATTTAAACAATGCAGTGAAAGAGGTTTGAACTGTTGTAAAACACAAGGTTCCCTGTGAACCAACCTCGGTCAACACAATGTAGCAGGCTCAGTCCGCCGCGGGCTTCCCAGTCGGTGCCAACTGACGTCTGATCATTTCAAAACCAAATATTTATTGGACCTCCATTGCCCATCCAAAACCTCATAAATTAGACTTCACACAATCAGATCAGTCATTTATTGGCTACGAATATAGAGTAGTGCGATAGTATTACTCGTGTTAGGGAGGTCAAAACTCTTCTGCCTCAGTTCACAACTATTAAGATATCTCCACCTGCCGATTAAGCCACTAATATAGGTAAGCACTGACACAGTCCAAAACACAAACCAGTGTTATTCGCCAGACGAGTAATTTAACAAGTCAACACTTCTCGTACACCAGGACATCACTGTGTTGCCACACCGGCCCCCACCACTCGATTTCGCACTGCCTGTGCACTCCCTCCTGTCACAACTACCGATGGAGCCACCGGATCGGGACAAGGAGGAGATAACTCGCCGAAGTGCCACTCGTCGGTACAGTTGGCTTTCGGAAGGCAAAGGCGCCATGGAGGCCTTACGATGCATTCGATAATGGAAGCAAGACTTCATACAAATGAAGCCGCTTTCACAGGATTTTTCGACTTGGAAAGCGCATTCTATAACGAAAAATGGCGCGGGACGTTTGAAATTTTCAGGAAAATTGGCATACGCCATAGGGAAAGACGGATAATGTACAATACGTACAGGAAACATTAGGGGAAACTAAGAATGGAAGACCAAGAGCGAAGTGCTCGGGTTAGAAAGAGTATTAAACAGAGATAGAGTCTTTGGCTCTTAATGTTCTATCTTTACACCGAAGTAGCAAGCCGGCCGGAGTGGCCGAGCGGTTCTAGGCGCTACAGTCTGGAACAGCGCAACCGCTACGGTCGCAGGTTCGAAACCTGCCTCGGGCATGGATGTGTGTGAAGTCCTTAGGTTAGTTAGGTTTAAGTAGTTCTAAGTTCTAGGGGACTGATGACCTCAGAAGTTAAGTCCCATAGTGCTCAGAGCCATGTTTCGAAGTAGCAATCTCGGAAATACGATTCAGTAATGAGATTAAAATTTCTGGGTGAAAGGATACTAATGATAAGATTCGCTGAAGAAGTTACTATCCACAGTGAAAGTGAGGGATGGTTGCAGGACGTATCTTATAGAAAGGTTTAACGAGCTCACACAGCCGCCTGTTTATGCGATTCTGTGCACAACCCTTGGGAAGCGAAAGCTCGCGCTGTCCGTCTTGTGCAGTGTTATATATTCCAAACGCAGCTCACAGTTAAGCTGAAATTTTAGAGCAATTGTAGTCATTCTATTTGTTAATTAAAAAAGGTCCCCTTTTTATAACCTAATTGCTGCTTTACGTTACTTAAACACTCTAGTGATTCAGATCTCAAAGGTCATTCTTGTTTAACGTAAATTTCAATTATTTGAATATTATTGTGGAACCCTATAACCCTTGCTATCATGTCTTTTTTATGAGGCTTTAACTCTTTTGTTCTCTTTCTTTGGTCACGTTATATTTTAGTACAAGAATTTTTTGGTGGTGGCCTATTATGCGGCCCGTTCAGTTTTATTAAATCTTTTATTGGTGTTTTATGTTCGTGAAGTTTTGGTAACTTTTATGGGAGGTTAAATTTGTCTTCAAGTTTGTATCATTAGTTTTTTATCTTATGGTCTGGCAAAGAGTGACTGCGAGCTATAACTGATATTTTCTGCCGCTACTGATTATTGTTCAGTATTCAAATTAATTGTTGTCTAATTAAATTATTAATTGGGCTTAATGTAATACAGTCTGTGCAAAATAAATTTTTATGTTGTATCAGTGAATGAGCTGTGTCAAATCCTCATTAGTCTAGCCCTTCCTCCTTTTCCTTCTAGGGCAAATTAAGATGCCATATTTTCAAATTTCAACGTGATCGTGCAATGTCATGTCATTTCTTAGTATCACCGCTGAATATAAGGCGATTTCAAATCAAAACGACACAGATGATAAAAAGGAAGTAAATTGCTTATTATATCAAAAGTAATCGCCACTATTGTAAACACATTTATCACACCGTGAAACAAAACAGTGAATGCCTACATGGAAAAATGTTTGCGGTTGTCTGTGGAACCATGATTGTATCGAGGAGTGTACCTCTCCGTCCGAAGCAAATCGACAGCCACGAGTGTGTTTCTTACAGTTACCAGAAAAATGGACATCGCATCGGAGGACACTGAGACTGTAGGGCTTCCCAGCGAAACTTCTCCATGAAGGCATTGATTGTCTTGTCTCACAGTAGGATAAATGCATTAATAGTAATGAGGATTACTTTAGGAATAATAACAAGGTTTACCTACTTTTTTCATCTGCCTCCTTTTCATTTGACTGCCCCTTACAGACGGTGATTCAACTGCCCCAACAGATAGGTTTTATGCAACCCACAAAGCCTTCAAAAATGGCGCGCGAGATTTTAGTTTTCTCTCGCCCGTCACTCACAAACTATTACTCCTACAGAAAAACGTTAACAGTACCTTTTTGTTGGAAATATAATATCAGTGAATTTTGTACTGGCATACGATTTCGCTGGAGGCCATGGTTTTCCATTTATTTAAGAAAAACGCGTTAGGTCACTTGCGTACTTTTCTCTTGAATAGTACGAAAACTATGGGCTCTAGCGAAAATGTATCCCATTACAAAATTTAACTGTATTAAATTTTTTACTAAAACGTCCCGTTCGTTTTTTCTGTAGGAGTAACAGTCTGTGCATAAAGAGCAAGCGAACATGAGGATCTTGCATGTAGTATTCGAATATACTGTGCATGTTGCATACTGCCCACCAGTAGGGGCAACTCAGTCACACAGTATATTAGAGCTGTCTGGAAGATATTGTAAATTCTTCAGATACAGAATTTTGAAGTGAATAAAGTGGTACATATTTTTTAAACTAGTTACTTATTGTGTGGTTTGTTAGGCCACATTTCGTCGTTTATGCACCACCTCTTACAGTGAAACTGAATGGTTTCTATCACAGCACATGTGACATTTGCAAATGAAGTGACTTTCCTTAATGTCTTAATGACGTTACCTACAGTGAAAATTGAAACTGGTGTTTAGTTTTCAATTGCTCCTATTTTAAAAAAGCATTTAACTTGTATTTCGATTTTGCTAATACTTATACTTGACAGCACTTACTGATTGTTGGTGAGTAGTAGAGTAATAATGTAAAAGATAGACTATTAAATGCGGTATTGACGACGTTTTCTCGATTGCAGCGCTTCTAAATTTAAGTCGAATAGTTTCTTCTAGGTCCATGACCATGTTGTACCTTGGAATACATTTTCACATTTGGGAAAAACCTTAATTTTACGGAGCAGTTCTTGTAATTGCACAAAATGCATATAAAAAGTAAATCCTATCATTTGAAAACGGTTTAAGGAAACATGTCAGACTTATGTTACGAAGCTAAGTAGAGGCCAGGTACCAATGTACAACATTCTCCCTTACCTGCAGTCCGTATTGCCATGATACTACAGTACCGTGCGAAACAATGAGACACTAAGACTTGGGCGAGTGACTGGATTATGTGCTTTGTGTTTATTAATAACGTGACAAAATTTGCTCCATTCGTAATTGTGTAAATCCTTGGTATTTCCAGGAGTCTGGCGGAAAAATTGATTGCTCATGGGAAATCCCAAAGCCAAGGTGATGATTTATTTATGTTTGGGCTATTGACAGTAGGAATAAGTATATTCAGTTCTTTAGCAAACAATTCTGAGCCAGACACTCAAGATGATTTACGAGCTACTGATTTAAGGTTACCACGTTCCCACGCGATATCGTTATCGTACATGTGTATTTGGAATTCCCGTCCAACTGCTGAGCTGACAAAAGCAGTGCCTTCTCGTTTCACAGCACACCGGAGCAGTTTACACTTGCGGAACAAATGTCCGTTTAAATGTGGTGTCATTTTGGCCTCGGCGGTTTGTAAGTATCCAGCACCCATCATCACAATACTCCGTCCACTGCATTTCATTTCTTTTTGTGTCACTTTGGGAGGTTTAACAACAAATACTCTGTTTCATTCACAGCATATTATTTTATTTTCTGTCGTTTTGGGAGAGCGTGCAACTTAAATCTTCATGATAAACACATATTACAAGTATTTGTCTTTGGCAAAGATGTGAGAGTAGTAATGTTCTATTGAACTTTTCAGACGTGTTGATGATGTGCTGATGTGCATGCGATGAGTGTACACTGGATGTCGAGACTGAGCGCAAGAATTATCTTTATATAATTACAAATGAACATGGAACGAAAGATAAGGAGGGGGTGAAACCTGGCGCTATGTAGTCTGTTCTACTTATTAACTGCAACAGGTGTTTCGTAGCTTAGGGTCCCCAGACACCCCCGGAAAAAATGATCTCTTATTTTTAATAAATAAGAAAACTGGAAGAATGGCTGTAATTTAATTCCGGACACTGGAGCACTGTCTGGTGGTGAGAAATATAACTCACTTGTAATGGGAAATGGGTATGAGCACACTATGTCACTGCGGTAGTGGTCTGAGGTGTTGTTGGCAATTTGTTGTCCATTATTGTTTAGAGTTATCAGATTGGTGAGGAACATAGGATGACTGTTTAAATATAACGAAGATTATGGACTAAGTGATTACCGAAAGGCTAAAAGCAGAAGGAAAACCAAAGTTTTTTTTAAGTAGGTGCATTTATTCTTGGGAGCGGTCATTGAATAGGTAGCCCATAGCACCCAGTAATAGTTACACATAATACGGAAAATTAGTGGTCATGTGAGGCACAGTTGTTCATTGTCACCAGCGATATTTTTATTTGTAAGACCAAATGAGAGGAGTAAAGAATTATCTTAATTCGGGAGGTGTTTGAAGCTGACAGGAAATCATTATAATACTAGTATGCCTACTATTTCCTAATTAGATTCAACTAAACTGCTCAGTATGTGACTGTGGGTAATTGACGAAGGTAGTTATATCGGAAAGGAAAATGTTACGATATTAAGGGACTGGATACTAACGCTACATTGAATGTTTTCTCTTTGTACTCAAAGTCACCATTGAGTTTTAACATAAACAAATGTATTAGTTCCAAACACAAATTAATAACAGTTAATCTCGAAACTGGCCAAAATGTAAATGTTAATCGTCACACTCTACTCTGTTGACATACATATACAACTCAGTAATCTAAGACGCACCGTAGTGTAAGCACTGAAATGAAGTATGATAGTTTGCTCTTACATGGACAAATATCATCCGCATGATCATCACATGAAAGAGTGGTGTAATAGTTGCTGTTATGCGTCTTGACAGGGATGCTGAATGAACAAGCATGTCACAAAAAGTAACGGTATGGAAGTCGCACAAGCCTTTAATTTATTGGGCACCATTTATTCTGATTTTTATTTTCTTTTTAAGTCACAGAAATGTTCTATGAGCATTTATCTTTCTGTGGTAGTGGATGTGGGTAGTGGAAAATAGTATGGCTAGTAGTAAACTCATTTATAGAGATGGCAAAATTCTTTTATCATAACTGTTGGCAGCATTTTACAACACATTAATCAAATAATATTCTCACGGTGCAAACAGGGACGTACGATCTTTACAAATTATTAATTAGGAGGTACGTCAACACAAATCAAGGTGTAACAGTGAGGATGCAATGACCAGTGTGACTGAAATCAGCCTCATGTTAGAGACATTAGAATCCCAGAATCCATCCGTACAGTGAAAGAGCGGGCAATCTTCAATATTACGATTTATTACCATTAAGAAAAGAGAAGGCAGCGGTTGGCATCACATCAGAGATGCATGGGCTCAAACATTTCGTTAAAAATCAAAAACTAGTCAACGAAGAATAATTCTTCGTCCATTTAAGTACTTGCTATGGTTAGAATTTCAGGTTCTGCAAGATGGGTAGCAATGTTATCTGAAAGCTATGGGATCACAAACAACTGCAAGTCTAACAGACAGATTGTGTTATATGCGACACAGAGATTCACTGAAGTTAACCACACTGAATTTAGCACAATATCGTCCATTCGATGCGTGGGTTATGAATAATCTAATCAGCAAAGATGGAAAGCTCACTACAGCTAGCGCCCTGGACGAAACATACACGTAGTGGTAGCTCAAGCCTCACCAAAGAATTAACAGACAAATTAACTCCATTGTGCAAAATTTAATAAAAGAATGGAAATATGAGATCGTGAAATGTTTCGCTAACATAATTGAAGCATAAAGGGTATGGACTGAGCACTTCTGCAAACTAGACTATAAAATTCAAATACCTTTATCCACAACCGAACAAAACAACTGAGGAGAGCGCGTCTGTCCATTTACAAATTCACCGCCGGAGTGACGAATATGACGCATGACCGAAAAACTGGTTCTCCATAGGATAGGTGGAGGGGAGAGACTCCGCTACGTCTGATGGTTCAAATGGCTCTGAGCACTATGGGACTTAACCTGTATGGTCATCAGTCCCCTAGAACTTAGAACTACTTAAACCTAACTAACCTAAGGACAACACGCAACACCCAGCCATCACGAGGCAGAGAAAATCCCTGACCCCGCCGGGAATCGAACCCGGGAACCCGAGCGCGGGAAGCGAGAACGCTACCGCACGACCACGAGATGCATGCGCTGTGTCTGACAAACCACTGCCCGAATATAACGCTCATATCAGAGCCAGCTCTCTGCTTTCGTTCTCTGCCTAACCTCCCAACAACGTTAGCTTGCCAAGGGCTACAACCTGTGATGACACTGACTACCCACGAAAACATTTGAAATCCACATACACATACACGGATTCGTTCATGTTCGTTCGCATCAAACGTGGGCACTGAAAAATACTTATAGAAGCAAAATGAGTGAACACATTGACTCATCTCTCCTCTGGAAACTGATTGATAACTTGGCAGAGTAATGTGCGATAGAAAATCGACACCCGAAGCATGAAAGATACGTCAGAAACAAGTGGCACATCAAACGGCTCTGATTTACCCGTTTCAGTACGAGTGGCACAGCAGATGTGAACACTGCCGCAACGTTCATTCATGTACTATTCACACAGTACTGCTTTACATACACCCTTGATAAAGAAAATAAGCTTCGACGTTTATTACTGCAGTTACATCTATTGCTGCCCGCAGCAAGCGAGACACGTTCAACTCCTATCTTCAACTGTAAACACTGAATTCTACTTCGTTGCTACCATCACCACCACCGCCAATACTACTATTACCACTACTTCAGTTCCCCCCGTTTTCGGCGCTTCAACTTCGACAGTCGATACCCACATGGACTCTTGAACTGTGCGAGTACACAAATAATAACGCAGAGTATAGGATTGAGGATCTCTTGCCAATAACAGTGGTCACAGAAAGTGAACAGGGATTGAGTTGATTGTTTAACGTAATGGAACCTGTGCTAGCTGATGGCTAAAATGCTTAAGAATAAGGGTAAGCGCAGTGGCTAGCACACTGGACTCGCATTCGGGAGGACGACGGTTCAATCCCGCGTCCGGCCATCGTGATTTAGGTTTTCCGTGAGTTCCCTAAATCGCTCCAGGCAAATGCCGGGATGGCTCCTTTGAAAGGGCACGGCCGACTTCCTTCCCCGTCCTTCTCTAATCCGATTAGACCGATGACCTTGCTGTCTGGTCTCCTTCCCTAAAACAACCCAACCCAATAAGGGTAAACTTAAGTAATCACATGTATAGCGGATGAACTGATTAGATGGCTAAATTGTTACCTTAAAAAGGAGAATTTTACTACAAACAATCCTGTTGGAAGAACATCAGCAACTGAGCATTTTTGCAGAGGTTGAAAATACCGATTCAGTTGTAAATTTCTTTATTTTCACTGCTCGTAGGCAGTAAACCGTGCCTGGTACACTCGGCGTTCGAGGACCACAGCGCAGCTACGACACCTGAAGATGGGCTTATAACAGTTCGAAACCGGTCGTGTGAAAATAAAGAAATTTACGACTCAAGCGGTATTTTCAACCTCTGCTAAGGAGAAGTTTGAAGAACTGGCGACGCTTTGTAATCTCCTTAGTATATCACATAAAGAAGCAAGATACAAGACTGACGTTGTAGCAAGGATTTCAAACACGTATACGACTATTAATGTTAGCACACAGCTGTTAACACCTGACAATTTCATTTCAAAGTAGCTCTTTTATCTAGTGTCCTTAACTATGTTATGAAGCGAGTCGCCAACAGTTTTGTTCCGAGGAGCCAAATGTTACCTCCTCATTGCTGGCGAGTACTGTGTGGAAGGTGGTCAAAGAGACCTGTCACCGTAGGAATCTGGGCAGGCAAGCAAAAGATTAGTTGCAAAAGCACACTTTAAATACGTAAGTTTTACTCAAGTTGTTACTGAAAACCTGCTACACTGTTGACAACTTCTGGCGGCCGTGGTTAGCAAAAAGCCGAGACCCGATACAGGTTTGCGTCTGTATACACTGAATGCTTGCCGGTACAGCTAGCTATCAACTGCTCTGTGTAAAGTAAGGCACCAGCTAGCAATACGGGTCTAATCTCGAATTAGGAGGCTGGTACGCAAGTGCGCGCCTCTTTTAACTCTGTCTTGGTGGTCTTTCTTGGTCGGCGGCCTGGAAGTTCTTCATTGGTCAGGCCGTCCTATTGGTGGCGCTGTTCAATGCGCCAGCTCGCGGTGCCCGCAGGGATCTTCATTGATGATGATGTTTGGTATTTGGGGCGCTCAACTGTGCGATTATCAGCGCCCGTACAAATTCCCAACCATTGCTCAGCCCAATTTCGCCACTTTTATGAATGATGATGAAATGATGAGAACAACACAAACACCCAGTCATCTCGAGGCAAGGGAGAATCCTTGACCCCGCCGGGAATCGAACCCGGGACCCCGTGCTCGGGGAATCTTTATTGAGGCGCCGCATCCGGCAGTATCGACAAGCTACGATACTACAAATTATTTGTTGGATGCATTCCAGTCTCTTTCTTCGCCGACAGTCTTTTAACCTTTACAGCCCCCCACGTACAACTGAAGTTGTTCCTTGATGTCTTGACACACATTCTGTCATCATATGCCTCTCCTTGTCATCGTCTCCGATTCTGCTGAGAATCTCCTTTTTCTTTATCTCCTCACACCGCGTAATTTTCTACATTCTTCTATAGCGTAACATCTCAGACACTCCGTTTCTCTTCTTTTCTGTTTTTCCCAGAGTCTATTTTCACTCCGATACACTTCCGTGCTCCAGATGTACAGTCGCAGAAGGCCTGTAGTTTATTCTAGAGGGAATGCCCTCTTGCGCCTGCTAGTTAGCTTTTTATGTCCTCCTTGCTCCGTCAGTCATCATGTGTCATTTTTCCTCCAATGTAGCAGAGTTGTTCCGCTACATCTGCTTCACCGTCCCCAATTATTTTGATATTAAGTTTATCGCTTATCTCATTCCTGCTCCACTGGCGGATTGTAAACTTATAAAAGATGGTAAACTAATCGCCAGCTGGGATCAGTTTGTTGCTACCTAACACAAGACGGCGAGTACGCGACCATAAATTTCTATATGGCTTATCCGTAAATTAGGACTGCGGTCATGTGCTGTTGCTTCACGTCCTTACAAAAGCGTCAGAGGACACAATCACTGAAACTTTTTTGTAACAGCATAATTTACTGAACGTATCATCAGAATAAAGGAAACATTAAAAGAATGATCCCTCAGGATAATGATGTAGCCTAACATGAGGATTCAAGTTCACTGTCAATTTATTCAGACCAATCATAAAATTACCTCGAATGACGGCCTTATGCAGTCTGATATGTACACATAGTAAAGTAACAAGAGATAAGCTGAATTACTTAGCATACCACGCAGGTAGCACGGCGAATTGGTGAACAGAAACAGTGAGGTGAATTGAAACGAAAATTCCGAAGATGTTCTATGCTATCTTGTTGGTATACAGATAGGAATATCATTCAAAGCTTTGTTTGTCAAGGTTGTTGGCCAACCAGTCTAAGAGAGAAATTATGAATCTGAAAGTTGGCGATAACGCTAGGTGATGTTTTTTTCACTCTATGACAAACATCGGATGTGAGACTGAGTTTGCTTACTTCAAACTTTATTTGAAAGTGGTAGTCTAAATTGTGCTGTTTTCAAATAAGTAAAGTACCTGACAAACAGATTTGCAATCCCACTTCATGAATTTTAAGATCCGTTTTAAAGTATATTTTTATCTAACTCGTGTTTCGGCTAATTGAAAATGTAGGGTTGCGTTTTCGGAGTTTATGTGGTAAACAGAGACAGTAATCGTCTGTATTTCTTCAGAAGAAGACCAAGGATTTTACGGTAATGAAGAACCAAATGGCACCGTTCTTAACCCAGGAGAATATGCTGTTATTAAAGTATGTGGAAAAAGTAAGCAGTAATTTAAATAGTATGCACGTATAATTTCTTATATAGAAGGCAAAGGTTAGTCTGATATTTTTTCGAGAACAACAATGCCAACTGAACACGTTTATTTAAACGGATGAGAAGTTACTTTTATCAAAGAGCTGTTGCTGCGAAGCTCTTCGGTACTTTAGGGCGTACGACATGTAGATTAAAAGACATCATTTTTAAACACGAATTAAATGGCTTAATATATAACATACAAACCTAGTCCTCAAATTTAATGTTAAAATTAAGTAATTAGAGGTATAACGATTTTGTTTTTGGAAGACACAATAAAAAACACAATTCATGCAGTTTTGTAGTTTTCGTATTGAATAAAAGATCTCTGAATCGGAGAAATATTGTTTCTTATTCTACTAGATCCAAAACAGATTTATACATGTTCCTATTCACCCCAAGACCGATAATCCGAAAAAATAATGAGATTAATACAATTTTTTCCATTGACCTTATCTGCAGGTGAACAGAAACACCAAATTTTTATTTTTTTCTGTTGTGAAATCATGAGCGATGTCCCAAATTTAATATTAAGTTTAAAATTAGGCACAAGATGTACAATCGCAAATAATTTAGATTTCACATTCCTTTCTATAATTATCAAATTTTCTCTTAAAATTAAAAACATTCCTACTAAGCTCAGTTTACAGTAACGAATGTAATCCAAGGGCATTGTGCAGTGCAACAAATCACCCAAACTGATTTAAAGTTCTTAAGCTCCATAAATTCATTCGTGACCATATAGAGCGACCAGTTCACCATGGCAAAAGTTGTCACTGACAGCTATACTAGCACTCACTGTTCAGATATCGTCCAAGTAGCGAACTGTTACACTGGAATATTTCTAAGTCTCTAATAGGTGCACATCGAAATAATTCTACGTCCCAATCGACACTTAAAGTCATACAGTTCACTGTCCGTGTAGTCCTCACCAAACCACCTAATTCATCAAGACACGAACATCAAAAGACCGCGAAACATGCCCCATTCTCCTGTTTAGAATCTTCTTCGTATACTCAACGACTAAAGTCAGATGAGCAACTTAGAAGTATACCACCATTCTTACAATTATATATTTTACAACCTTTACTTCTCTCAGACACACATTACATAAACTTTTAGATAAATTGCAGTCGGTTCTATATTATTACACGTTAAACATCGCAGAATGATGAACTTTTATTTAGACACTATGCATCATAAATGGAACGGCAAAAAATTAAAAAAGTTCTTGTCTTCATCCAAGCTGCCGCTGCAGCACTACGCTACTGACATATTCACCCTGTAAACTTTAAATTACTAAACACTCATTAAATAAACATACAGAAATTGTGATACTATCACCAATTACTCAGCTCACGCTTGTATATACTGTAGCTGTGGCGAACTCTTTGTTTCGGCAATGTCGTGTGACTAGGGCCTCCCGTCGGGTAGACCGTTCGCCTGGTGCAAGTCTTTCGATTTGACGCCACTTCGGCGTAACTGTGATGTCGTCTCTCCAAATATCAATTCATGTTCTTCCCTCTTGGTTCTTATATATATTGTATAGTGTCTATCCTTCTCTATAGCTCATACCTGTTTATCAGAGAATTTCGAAAGTCTTGAATCATTTTTAAATTGAAATAACTACGTAGGCATCCGCGGCCGGTGTCATGATGACTGAAATTCTTCGGCCACAAATTGATACCAGAAAAGCAAGAACCATTTACTATCGAGTCAGCAATGCTTTGCTAAGAGAAAGGTCCGTAGCTCGTGGTCGTGCGGTAGCGTTCTCGCTTCCCACGCCCGGGTTCCTGAGTTCGATTCCCGGCGGGGTCAGAGATTTTCTCTGCCTCGTGATGACTGGGTGTTGTGTGCTGTCCTTAGGTTAGTTAGGTTTAAGTAGTTCTAAGTTCTAGGGGACTGATGACCATAGATGTTAAGTCCCATAGCGCTCAGAGACATTTGAACAATTTTTGCTAAGCGAAACGATACAACAGTTCCGGAGGTTCTTAGATTGCAACAACAGACTACTGGACAGCAAGCATTAATGGTTGTCATCAAAGTCATTAGCGAATAACGGGGATAACATTGACAGAATAGCGCACAAGCAAGTCTGCATGGCGGAGAGTTGGTCAGCAGTCGACAAAAAAAAAAAAAAAAAAAAAAAAAAAAAAAAAAAAAAAAAAAAAAAAAAATCAGGAGCTAATAGGGAGCAAACAACATACAAAACCAAGTCTGGATACAGTCCGTGCAGAGGTGAACATCTCTACGCATACTATCACCGTGTTGGCAATGTGAGCTCTGTTCAAAGGGTTAAACTTTGCAGTTGCACTCACGAAGATTCCTGCAGACGAGATCATTCAGTCTGTGGAGGCGTCGCTCCAGTAAGTACCAGATATCGAAGCCGAAAATATGCAACAAACCGTCAGAATATTACAAGGAGCAAAGCCATAAAGACAGGCCATAAAAGGGTTCAGGAATAAAAAGGATATTGTGGTCCTACACGCGGACCAAGGAGAAGCTGCAGTTTTGATGAACATCTCTGAACATGAAAAGAAAATGGACGAACTGCTGAGAGGCCCTCATTTGCAGAGGACTATGGAGTGATCAGACGCTGAGGACAGTCAAGAACACGAGGGCCCTCGTAAAAGACGAGAATTAATCCTGACGCAGCCAAGAAGCTCATCAGCCAAGTTCCTGCGCCTCCTAGAACTTATGGAGTACCTAATATCCATAAGGAGGGCCACCCATTGAGGCTTGTAGTGAGCAGAAGTGACACACCTACATGTTACGTACCGAAACCTGGCTTCTAAATTGCGCCATCTCGTGAGACAAACAGACTCGTAGGGCTTCAAATGACTCTGAGCACTATGGGACTTAACTTCTTAGGTCTTCAGTCCCGTAGAACTTCTAACTACTTAAACCTGACCAACCCAAGGACATCACACACATCCATGCCCGAGGCACGATTCGAACCTGAGACCGTAGTGGTACCGCGGTTCCAGACTGTAGCGCCTAGAACCGCTCGCCCACCCAGGCAGGCAGACTCGTATGGGAAGTATTCTTCCCACATTTTACAACTAATTAAGACGCAACGGATGTCATCTGACATTATAGTTAGTTCGACATCAAATGTCTCTCTACCGAGATATCCATAGAGGAGACCATTCGCATCCTACAGGTACACATCCCACCTGCTTTATGTGATTTCGTGCAGTTATGTCTGTCATACTTCACCTGGCAAGGAAAATATTACGAGGAATTAGATGGACCGGCAATTGACTCCCCTTCTTCCCGGTAGCCACGGACATTTTCACAGAAGCTTTTGAGCAAACGGACCTAGCTTCTGCACTGTTACGTCCCCGTTGCTGGCTACGATATGTTGACTACACATTAGTTATATGGCCACACGGGTATGCTTCCTTCAGCATTTAAACAGCCTGTATGAAGATATCCGCGGGCCAGTGAGGCCGAGCGTTTCTAGGGGCTTCAGTCTGGAACCGCGTGACCGCCACGGTCCTAAGTTCGAATCCTGCTTCTGACATGGACGTGTGTGATGTCCTTAGGTCAGTTAGGTTTAGGTAGTTCTAAGTTCCAGGGGACTGATGAACTCAGATGTTAAGTCCCATAGTCGTTAGAGCCATTTGCACCATTTTTGGAAGATATTCAGTTCGCCTACGAAACCGAAAACAACGCAACGTTACAAGTTTTGTACGTGGAAGTATATAGAAGTGCCGATGGCACACTGAGGCACAAAGTCAAACTGAAGCCAACCCATGCAAATCGGTACCGGCACGCGGAAAAAGAATGACTCTGAGCACTATGGGACTTAACATCTGAGGTTATCGGTCCCCTAGAACTTAGAACTACTTAAACCTAACTAACCTAAAGAAATCACAGACATCCATACTCCAGGCAGGAATCCAACCTGAGACCGTAGCAGCAGCCCCGTTCCGGACTGAAGCGCCTAGAACCGCTCGGCCACAACGGCCAGCTTGCCCACAGAGAGCCACCATCACTCAGCTCAGAAGTATTCAGTTGTGCACTCTCTGACTGCCCTTGTCTACCGGGTAAGTGACTCTTTTTTGACCTTTATGTGTGAAATCTTATGGGACTTAACTGCTATGGTCATTAGTCCCTAAGCTTACACACTACTTTACCTATATCATCCTAAGGAGAAACACACACACCCATGCCCGAGGGAGGACTCGAACCTTCGCCGGGACCAGCCGCACAGTCCATGACAGCAGCGCCTTACACCGCTCGGCTAATCCCGCGTGGCGTAAGTGACACTAACAACATCAAGGAAGAATAGAGGGAACTAAACACATGCTTCACGCCAACTGTTATGAGAACAACGTTATAAGAAAGGCGATCGAGACCACCCAAAATAGACCAAGGGAAGACGTCAAGAAACAAAATCTTCCGCTGTTGCACCTATCGTATGTGATGGGCGTCAGTGAACGGCTAGGAAACGTCCTCCGCCAACGAGGTCTCAAACCGATTTTCCACAGCAACCACAGGATCCGAAACATGATAGGTTCCTCCAAGAATGCAGTTAACAAACCAAATACTGCAGGAGTGAGTGTGGAGCTGCCTCCCTAAGTAAGACCGGGAGACCAGTTATCACAAGAGTAGCAGAACATGAAGGATTAGCGACCGCAGAATAAATAGGCGATAGCGGAACACTGCCGTGACTGCGTTTGTTTTGTTCCAGAAACCCATTGTGCTGGCGAGAAAGTCGTGGACACGCCAGCGAAAATTCCGAGAGGCGGCTTAAACATTAAGCTGACTGATCTCATTAATGGAGAGGGAGGCTACAAACTTCCAACGGTCTGGTTGCCAGCTATCCTAGTTGAAAGGGCTGCGAGCAGTCGCGGGGCAGAAGCCTCAGGTACAGTGGAACTGTCAGTGCATTTTCCCGCACACAGGGAAGAAAACTTACCCACCAGAAACCAAGAGTTGATCAGCAGATAGTTGCCAGTCACTGAAAAGCCGACTAGACGAGCAATAGCTTCTGTCTCACTCTCCCCCTTCCGTCTTGACAACCCTATTATAGTCTAGGGCCAATAAAGTTTCAAGTGTGACGAACTGTTTCCTCCACGAAAACCACTCTTACCCTGAGCAAGCCCGCTGATATTGGTCGAAACGTTGGTTTCAAGTTTATAATTAAAGGATTTTATACAGTGACGTGGTGCAACATCCAGAAGCATTTTAATCATCATTTTACAGTGCCAAACACTTTTACTAGGTCCAAAGAGCCTACGTACAGGTCTTGATTTTTCTTAAGTTTTCTTCCATTACTGAGCGCAAAGTCAGAACTGAATCCCTTGTGGTTTTACTCGTACTGTCCCTACAACCAATGTAGTCGACGTCTAACACATCTTCAGTTTTCCAATAAGGCTTAAGACAAGAAAAACGTCCATGGAAAGCTGTTTCGAGCAAGGCCCTGTATGATTGCTAAGTGTGATCACTGGCGAAGACAAAAACTTAACTAAGTCTCCGCAGTGTGCTGTTCAGAAGATGGTTGACGATCAAGTGGTCTGATCGAGTAAAGAATGAAGACCTCTTGCAGTCTAATGAAGACCATTCTGAATGGATGAGACAGACCGTGTAGCCACATGTACGACATGGTGGTTGCTGAAATTTCTAGGAGAAGGGAAGATAGAAGATAACAGCGGCAGGTCTAGATATAAGGCAAATCGTAGGTGGAGTAGAAATCAACAGTTATGGATAATTGCACCAAACAAGGCTCAGGGTTGATGACCGAAACAATAGAATGGAAAATAAATCCACAAGTTTCTTGAGATGGCCGTTTTACTCATCAACTATACAGAGCGAACTACTAAAAACTTGCATAAGTAATATTACAATCTGTTTATTGGCTAACAATGCGTGCCCATGAGTACCAATCCATTCTGTAAAAACCGCACATCAATTGCACTTTTCATTTCCGCAATATTTGCTCTGCTAGTTTTAGGTGATTCGCCCTGTATATAAACTGTAGTAGCAAGGAAACGCGAATTTGTACGTTGCACATGGATTTCATTTATACACCCAGTAGCGTTTCGCCTTACCATGGACGTAATTATCGCTCACAGAAAGAAATGCTACATTAGACAGCGAAAATAACGGTTAAATTGATGTTATGTTAAGAAATCACATGTCTCTACAAGAAGAAATGCGACTTCAGTAGGGTTTCCACGTGAGGGAAAGCTGCATGATCTTCAGCAAAGATCAGACATTTACTCCAGGTACTTCCTCATTTTATTAAAAAATACTTACGTGAACTATTTTAAATCTAAAAACCAAGATGTAAAAATGAAAAATCATGTAACATTCCAGTACACCGCTTAGGATGCCTTGTTGAGAAACTGAAACGCGTCGGGGTACGTAAATAATATTCAAATATTCACATGTTGCATAAAGCCGATTCCTTCGTAGCTAATACAATACGAAAATAAATCCGTGTGGCCTCCAATTGTTGTCTACAGTTTCAGACCGTAAACGAAGTGGCACGTGTTTAACCTCATTGACAGGTCTGACGTATTATCATCACATACACTAAATATAGCTACCTCCTATCAAGAACGGACATTGTTTCCTTCTCTGAAAATCCCAGTATTAGATGCTCCAAGGGATTTTGCACTGACAGCTCATGTGGGTGAATAACAGGTATTCATAATGAGAAATAAATACCTCTTTCTTTAGTTCATCGTCATGCGGCCGCACGATGGTTTAATTTTGTCAAGTCGATCGTGGCAGGAGTGAGGACCTTCGCATTACTTGTGGCTTTGTCATATCGCTCATTGTCACATACTTCAGAAGACTGATGAGAAAATCATTATAGATGGATTATGTCTCGCGAATGTTCTTGTAATTCTACCTCGTGAAGAGGTTTTAGACAGGATTGCAAGCTGATAAACAACTAATGAAATATAGTTTGTACTGTCCTGTAGAAAGCGTGCAGTTAGATTAAATTTACTGAAAAGTGATATCCACTGGTGTTACAGTTTCCAAAGTACTTCAAAGTTATTGGCAACAGTTTATACCGCACTATGGATGACTATCATCAACTGCCATTTAATCGCCTCACCTTTTAGGTAAATATCGGTGGTAAAATCTGCTCGCTGTTCTATTGGAGAGTGCTGACGTCATCTTGTTAAGAAAGGTAGCTGGAGCTCAGTTTGTCCAGAGTTTAGTGGCTAAGAGAGGTAAGAATACGACATTACTTCCATTAACCACGTCAGTAAACAATGTTCCTAAGAGATCCATCAGCGCAGACTCAAAGTTGGATATTGTGACTCAGTTACATAGATACCCAAATATTACTCCCATTCTCGCTAAAGGTCCTCTCAACACAACTGATTTAATTATACTGACTGCAGTTAAGCGTGTTTGAAATCTGTCTACGTCACAATAACCGTTTTTTTTTCATCATCAGTCTTCTGACTGGTTGTTTGACGCCGCCCGCCACGAATCCTCACCTGTGGCAACCTTTTCAGTGCAACATTGTGACAAACGTCTTCAGTTATTCCCTCTCTTCCTCTACAGTTTTTATTCACTACAGCTCGCTCTAGTACCATCGATGGAAGTTATTCCATGATTTTTTTACAGATATCCTACCACCCTGCCCCTTCTTCAAAAATGGTTCAAATGGCTCTGAGCATTATGGGACTTAACATCTGAGGTCATCAGTCCTCTAGAACTTAGAACTACTTAAATCTAACTAATCTAAGGACATCACATACATCCATGCGTCCTGCGACCGATGCTGTCCCTCCTTCGTGTCAGTGTTTTCCATATGTTCCTTTCCTCTCTGATCCTCCAGGGAACATCCTTATTCCTTACCTTATCAGTCCACCTAATTTTCAACGTTCTTCTGCAGCTTCACATCTCAAACCCTTCTATTCTTTTCCTGTTTTCCCACAGTCCATGCTTCACTGCCATACAGTGCTGTACTTCAAATGTACATTCTTAGAAATTTCTTCCTCGTATGAAGGCCCATGTTTAAAATAGTAGACGTCTCTAGGTCAGGAATGCCCTGTTTGTCAGTGCTAGTCTGTTTTTTATGTCCTCCTTGCTCCGTCCGCCATGGGTTATTTCGCTGCCTAAGTAGCAAGAAGTCCGTAACTCCATCTACTTCGTGATCAATAATCCTGTTCTACTACTTCCCATTACTTTTGTGGTTTTCGATTTACTCTCAGTCCATATTCTGTACTCATTAGACTTCATTCTATTCAGCAATTCTGTAATTTGTCTTCACTTACGTTGAATATAGGAATGTCATCAGAGAATCTTATCACTGATATCCATTCACAGTGAGTTTTAGTCCCATTCTTGAGCTTTGCTTTTATTTCCGCCATTGCTTCTTCGATATATAGATTGAACAATAGGGGTGAAAGACTACATCAATGTCTTACACCGTTTCTGGTCCGAGCACTTCTTTTTTCCACGATAAGCATAGGATTTGTAAATTTTTCTTAACCAAACCCCACTGGATTTATCTCAAACAGAGAGATACAACGAACCAAGTGGCTCCGTGTTCAAAGCATCAATTGCTGATGCCTGAGCAGTTCATCCAGGCTTCTAGCCCAGACGGTGTGTTCTCGCTGCATGCAGTGTTCTGTGACATATCGTACACTCATGATTCAAAACGTTATGACCATCAGCTTAATAGTAGGGTTGGCCACCTTTGGAAAGCAGCTCTGCTGCGATTCTGCGTGACAGGGGTTCGACAAGTTCTTGGTAGGTTTCCCAGAGGACCGTGGCACCACAGGTCACGTAAATCCCGTAAATTACGGGTCGGTGATGGGTGGGTGTGGAGTTGGCACACTATAGCGTCCCAAATGTGTTCCATCGGGTTTCTTGATATCAACGAAATTTCACTATCAGGTTCTTCAAATAACTAGTACGATTCTAGCGTTGAGACACGGCCAGCTGTCCTGGTGGAAGATGCCATCGCCAACGCCATCGGGGGAGACAAAAAGCAAGAAAGGGTGAAAGTAGTCCGCAGTAATGTTCACGTAGTTCACAGCTGCCTTCGATAACAACCATAGATCCCGTGGAAGCCGAGATGAGTATCCCCATAGGAAAATGCTTTGGTTGACAGTTGCTAAGGAGCAAAGACATTGTTGGACAGGAATAAACATAGGCAATGACGGGCAACGTGAAACACAGTACACACGTAATACAGAGAGAGAGGTATATATATAATGAAAACTGGTACCGATTTCACCACAGGGGAAAGCAGAATAACAGACGTAAATAATGTTCACGTTTGACAGTGGTCAGGCTCCCAACTTAAATGTCGAGATCGGATTATGCCCTCCTCGGGCACTAACTCACATTTTGAAACTCTTATACATGCTGGCTACGTAACCGTTGATGGATATTGTCGCATTCCTTTCATAAGGCGGTTAAGGGAGGGACTGTTCATTGAGAAACGCTTCTGCCAAGAGCAGCCCAGGAATGCTCTATATGGTACAGGCCCATGAAGTATGCAGACCACTCTGTACGTTCAACGCCTTCATTTTCCAGTGTGTTCGACACCTCGAAGGTGTCGTTCGTAAATAGAAAGTCGGGACCTACCGCACCCCTAAACAGACGGCATGATTCAGCATAATCTCCCTGCAATAACGCTGTGACGTAACGGCGCCTCGCTCGAAGATGTACAGCGCTGTTCTTCCGTGGTACATGACTCCTGCCCAAACCATTACGCATAGGCTATATCGATGACGTTCACAAAAATTGTGTGGTGTTCCCCTCTCTCTGGACACTAAAAGGTGGCCAGGATCATCAGCCACAGTGAAGCGGGATTCGTTGATTTAATCGCCGCGAAATGGCTCTGTCAGAGAGACGTTTCCCGGCAGTGATCTGCCTGATGTCTATTCCTTTTCGTCGCTGGTGTTACGTGTCGATCCTTCTACGGTCACTGGCATTATTCCACATAGCATTTCTACTTTAAGCAGTCCATTTTGAACACAACCAAAACTCTGGCCACAGTAGTGTCACTCTGACAGGCCTCGAGCTGTCCAACAGCTCCTCCACGATCGTAAATACTCAAATGATATCTTACGGACATTTCGTTATACCGTACAGAATGTCACACTAATCGACCTCTTAACAAAAAAATTGGCTCTGAGCACTATGGGATAACTACTGAGGTCATCAGTCCCCTAGAACTTAGAACTACTTAAATCTAACTAACTTAAGGACAATAAAATGGTTCAAATGGCTCTGAGTACTATGGGACTCAACTGCTGTGGTCATCAGTCCCCTAGAACTTACAACTACTTAAATCTAACTAACTTAAGGACAATAAAATGGTTCAAATGGCTCTGAGTACTATGGGACTCAACTGCTGTGGTCATCAGTCCCCTAGAACTTACAACTACTTAAACCTAACTAACCTAAGGACATCACACACATCCATGCCCGAGGCAGGATTCGAACCTGCGACCGTAGCAGTCGCACGGTTCCGGACTGCGCGCCTAGAACCGCGAGACCAACCTAAGGACATCACACACATCCATGCCCGAGGCAGGATTCGAACCTGCGACCGTAGCAGTCGCACGGTTCGGGACTGCGCGCCTAGAACCGCGAGACCAACCTAAGGACATCACACACATCCATGCCCGAGGCAGGATTCGAACCTGCGACCGTAGCAGTCGCACGGTTCCGGACTGCGCGCCTAGAACCGCGAGACCAACCTAAGGACATCACACACATCCATGCCCGAGGCGGGATTCGAACCTGCGACCGTAGAGCGACCCCATAACAACTTTCACAACACACCGCACTGCAAGAACTGTCGCAGTCATACAGACCGTTGGTGCACAGGCTTCACTGCAGTTAAAATGTCCCTTTTACTATCTCGGTCGGCTGTTTCCTGGTAGATGTCACCTGTACCGTAGCAATTGGAAGTTGGACCTGAGAAAGCGTATATTGTTCCTTAGCAATTGTCAAGCTGTGTACTACCCCAACCAGTTACCGTCCGTCGCGCGGTACGATGACGGTTTATCCAGACGCTACCATGGAACAGGTGTAATAAAAAATGTGATTCATCCGACCTGGCGACGCGTTTCCATTGACTCACGTTGCAATTTTGATGTTCCCGTGGCCGCCGCAGTTTTAACTGACGACGTCATTGAGTCATTATGGTATGTCTGCTGCAGAGCCCCGCGTTCAGCAATGTGCGCTGAACGGTGTGCTGCCAACCACTGCCGCTTCACCAGCTTTGCATTCTGTCGTCAGACCTACCGCAAATCGCCATCTACCATGCTTTATAGTGTAGGCAAACCACCAACCTCCACGTTCCGTGATGAGCCATGGACGTGCAACACCTCGCTGCCCACTCGTGGTTTCATTGGCCCCAGCTTTCCAGAGATTCTGACGATAGTAGCACGCGAGTAGCCCATATAGCCCATCAGCTTCGCCGTTTCTCAGAGTCTCATTCTTAGGAGCCGAGGCACATCAATCTGCTCTTTGTTGAAGTTGCTTATGTCGATTCTGCTACGTGCGTACCGTATCGTCTCTAGAATTATTAGCCGTTCGCCCGTGATCCCCATCGATCGTGACCAGGGCAAATATCTCACGAAATAAGCGTCAAACTAAAAAACTACAAAGAACGAAACATGTCTAGCTTAAAGGGGGAAACTAGATGGCGCTACGGTTGGCCCGCTAGATGGCGCTGCCATAGGTCCAACGAATATCAACTGCGGTTTTTTTAATGGGAACCCCAATTTGTATTAGATATTCGTGTAGTACGTAAAGAAATATGAATGTTTTAGTTGGACCACTTTTTTCGCTTTGTGATAGATGGCGCTGTAATAGTCACTAACATATGGCTCAGAATTTTAGACGAACAATTGGTAACAGGTAGGTTTTTAAAATTAATATACAGAACGTGGCTACGTTTGAACTTTTTAATTCGGTTGTTCCAGTGTGATACATGTACCTTTGTGAACTTATCATTTCTGAGAACGCATGCTGTTACAGCGTGATTACCTGTATATACCACATTAATGCAATAAATGCTCAAAATGTTGTCCCTCAACCTCAATGCATTGGGCAATACGTGTAACGACATTCCTCTCGACAGTGAGTAGTTCGCCTTCCGTAATGTTCGCACATGCATTGACAATGCGCTGACGCATGTTGCCAGGCGTTGTCGGTGGATCACGATAACAAATATCCTTCAACTTTCCCCACAGAAAGAAATCCTGGAACATCAGCTGCGGTGAACGTGCGGGCCATGGTATGATGCTTCGATGACCAATCCACCTGTCATGAAATATGCTAGTCAATACCGCTTCAACCGCACGCGAGATACGTGCCAGAGATTCATCATGTTGGAAGTATATCGCCATTCTGTCATGCAGTGAAACATCTTGTAGTAACATCGGTAGAAAATAACGTAGGAAATCAGCATACACTGCACCATTTGGATTGCCATCGATAAAATGTGGGCCAATTATCCTTCCTCCCATGATGCCGCACCATACATTAACCCGCCAAGGTGGCCGGCCGCTGTGGCCGAGCGGTTCTGGGCGCTTCAGTCTGGAACCGCACTGCTGCTACGGTCGCAGGTTCGAATCCTGCCTCGGGCATGGATGTGTGTGCTGTCCTTAGGTTAGTTTGGTTTAAGTAGTTCTAAGTGTAGGGAACAGGTTTTTTTCCTTTTTTTTCTTTTTCCTTTTTTTTTTTAGCCTCCAAGGTCGCTGATGTTTCACTTGTCGCAGCTCTCGTGGGTTTTCCGTTGCCCAATAGTGAACATTATGCCGGTTTAAGTTACCGCTGTTGGTGAATTACGCTTCGTCGCTAAATAGAACGCGTGCAAAAAATCTGTCATCGTCCCGTAATTTATCTTGTGCCCAGTGGCAGAACTGTACACGACGTTCAAAGTCGTCGCCATGCAATTCCTGGTGCATAGAAATATGGTACGGGTGCAATCGATGTTGATGTAGCAGTCTCAACAACGAGGTTTTTGAGATTCCCGATTCTCGCGCAATTTGTCTGCTACTGATGTGCGGATTAGCCACCGACAGCAGCTAAAACACCTACTTGGGCATCATCATTTGTTGCAGGTCGTGGTTGAGGTTTCACATGTGGCTGAACACTTCCTATTTCGTTAAATAACGTAACTACCCGCGAACGGTCCGTACACTTGGATGATGTAGTCGAGTAAACCGAGCAGCATACATAGCACTCACCCGTTGGACATTTTGATCACAACAGCCATAGATCAACACGATATCGACCTTTTCCGCAATTGGTAAACGGTCCATTTTAACACGGGTAATGTATCACGAAGCAAATACCGTCCGCACTGGCGGAATGTTATGTTTGTGACTATTACAGCGCCATCTATCGCAAAGTGTAAAAAGTGGTCCAACTAAAACATTCATATTTCTTTACGTACTACCCGAATATGTAATAAAAAATGGGGGTCCCTGCTTAAAAAAACGTGGTTGTTACCCTTTTGACCTATGGCAGCGCGATCTACCGGGCCAACCATGGCGCCATCTGGTTTCCCCCTTGAAGCTAGACGAGTTTCGTTCTTTGTAGTTTTTTCGTTTGATGCTTATTTTGCGAGATGTTTGGCCCGGTCACTGTCAATGGACCACCCTGTATACTGTTCTTGCCGCGTCAGGTGTTCTCATCGCTAGTGTTCAGCTTTTCACCTCGTGGTGGGTAGTGGTCATAACGGTTTCGGTTATAACTGATTGACTATTTCGTCGGTTCTTGGTAGAACATTTTATACATAATGAATGAAGACACAGACAACACTGGCGTAATGTTCTATAATACATATAATTTATATTAAAAACACGCTTTTGACTCATATACTATAATCGGGCACAAAGATAAAAATGTGGTGCAGTGAAATTTTCTTGGATGAAGGACTGTAAACAAGTGCATCTACACAGTACCTCAATTTCCATAGATGAAAATGTTAATGCAAGATTTTGTTATAAAACGAAAGGAATTATTTCAGAGTAAATGCGATTTAAGATTATTTAGCTGAGATAAAATATGTGACAAATTACCTAATGAACTATGGTTCAAATGGCTCTGAGCACTATGGGACTCAACTGCTGTGGTCATTAGTCCCCTAGAACTTAGAACTACTTAAACCTAACAAGGACATCACACACATCCATGCCCGAGGCAGGATTCGAACCTGTGACCGTAGCAGTTGCACGGTTCCGGACTGCGCGCCTAGAACCGCGAGACCACCGCGGCCGGCCTAATGAACTATATAGGAGTACAAATTACAACCATTGTTCACGGCAATGAGTAGTATCTGCAGTCATATGTGGTCAGTAAGGAAAGTGCGTCTTGACATTTAGTGATAGGGGGTTGGGAAGACGGACGTACGTTTGTTAATCACCAGTTATGAAGTCTCAGCGGTGGCAAGGTTGGTTCCCACACGCTGCCGAACTGTTATCCAAACTGACAGCTTCTATCCATGCTGGTTCTACGTACAAACATTGGTCGAGTTATTCTCCAGTGATAGAGTCCCAGAAGATGAACGCTTCCTAAAGGATGTTTGTCTCTGCTTACTTTATCCTAGGTTCCATGCGATTCCTGAAGAGGAGCAGCAACCTTTTCGGTAGTTGCAGAGCAACAGTCCGAATGACTGACTGACCTGGCCTTGTAACATCAACCAAAACGACCTTATTGTGCTGGTACTGAGACTGGCTCAAAACATGGAGAAACTACGCTGTAATTTTTCCCTACGGCGTGCAGCTCTACTGTATGGATAAATGATGAAGGCATCCTGTGGAATAAAATATTCCAGAGGTAAAATAGTCCCCCTTTCAGATCCCCTGGCGGGGACTACTCGGGAGGCTGTCGTTATCATGAGGAATAAAACTGGAATGTCTAATACCTTAATCGGGCAGGTAGGTCAGAAAATTTAAAAAGATAAACCTTTAGGCTAAAGTTAGATATAGTGGGAGTTACTGAAGTTCGGTGGCAGGAGGAACAGGACTTCCCGTTAGACGAATACAGGTCTACAAATACAAAATCAGACAGGGGTCATGCAGGAGCAGGTTTAATAATGCATAAAAGAATAAAAGTGCAGATAAACTACTACGAACAGCATACCGAATGCATCTTTGTAATCGAGATAGACACAAAGTCCAAGCCTACTACAGTAGTACAAATTTATATGTCAACTAACTTCGCAGATGATGAAGAAATTGAAGAAATGTATGATGAGATAAATAAAATTATTCAGATAATTAAGGGAGAAGAAAATTTAAAAGTCATGGAGGACTGGATTTCGACACTAGGAAAAGGAAGAGAAGAAAAAATAGTAGGTGAATATGGACTGGGGGGAGAGGGGGAAGGAATTAAAAACGATGCATTGAGCATAATTTAATCATAGCTAACACTTGGTTTAAGAATCGCGAAAGAAGTCTGTATACGTGCAAGAGACCGGGAGAGACGGGCAGATTTTGGAATGATCACATAATGGTAAGTAAGAGATTTCTGAACCAGATTTTAAATTGTAAGACATTTTAGGGGCAAATGTGGAGTCTGACTACAATTTATTGATTATGAACTGTAGATTAAAACTGAAGAAACTGCAAAAAAGTAGGAATTTAAGTAGATGTGACCTGGATAAACTGTAGGAACCAGAGCTTGTAGAGAGTTTGAGATGGAGTATTTGGGAACGACTGACAAGAATAGGAGAAAAGAATTCAGTAGAAGAATGAGTACGTTTGAGGGATGAAATAGTGAAGGCAGAAGAGGATCAAGTAGGTAGAAAGACCAGGGCCATTAGAATTCCTTGGGTAACGCAGGAGATATCGTATTTAATTGGTGAAAGCAGGAAACACAAAACTATGGTAAATGAAGCATGTGAAAGAGAGGACGTAGTTAAAAATGAAAATGAGGTCGGAGATGTGATACTGCGTGACGATTTGACAGAGCATTTAAAGGCCTAAGTCGAAACAAGGCTCTAGAAGTACACAACATTCCGTTAGAACTACTGATGGCGTTGGGTAACCGTCCAAGACAAAACTCTAACGTCTGATTACCAAGATGTATGAGACAGTTGATATGGCCTTAGACTTCAAGAAGAATAAATAATTCGAGTTACAAAGAAGGCAGGTACTCAGAGGTGTGAAAATTACTGAACTATCAGTTTAATAAGTCATGGTTGCAAAATACTAACACGAATTCTTTGAAGAAAAATGGAAAAACTGGAAAAACTGGTAGAAGCCGATCTCGAGGGAGATCAGTTTGGATTCCAGAGAAATGGAGCAACATGCGATGCAATACTGACCCTATGACTAACCATAGAAGAAAGGTTAAGGAAAGGTAAGCCTTCATTTATAGACTTAGAGAAACCTTTTGAAAATGTTGACTGGAATACTCTGTTTCTAATTCTAATGGTGGCAGGTGTAAAATACATGGAGTGTACAGAAACCAGATGGCAGTTATAAGAGTCTAGGGGCATGAAATGGAAGCAGGGGTCCGGACGGGAGTGAGACAGGGTTGTCACTTATCCGCGTTGTTATACAGAAAAATTTGGAGTGGGAATTAAAGTCCAGCGAGAAGAAACAAAAACTACATTTCATTTCTGTCAGAGACAACAAAGGACTTGGAAGACCAAATGAACGAGAAGGACAGGCTCTTGAAAGATGGATATAAGATGAACATCAGCAAAATCCAAACGAAGGACAATGGAATGTAGTCAAATTAAATCAAGTGATGCTAAGGGCATTAGATAAGGAAATGAGACACCTGAAGTAGTAGATGAGTTTTGCCATTTGGCCAGCAACGTAACTGATTATGGTCGAAGTAGAGAGAATATAAAATGCAGGCTGGCAATGGCAAGGAAGGCGTTTCTGAAGAAGAGAATTTTGTTAACACTGAATATAGATTTACGTGTGAGGAAGTCTTTTATGAGTGTATTTGTATGGAGTGTAGCCACATGTGGAAGTGAAACATGGATGATAAACAGTTTAGGCAAGAATAGAATCGAAGCTTTTGAATTGTGATGCTACAGAAGAATGATGAAGATTAGGTGGATAGATTACGTAATTAATGAGGAGGTACTGAATAGAATATAGCGGAAAGAAATTTGTGGCACAACGTGACTAGGAGGAGGGATCCGTTGGTAGGACACACTCTAAAACGTCAAGGAATCACCAATTTAGTAATGGAGGGAAACGTGCGAATAAAAATCGTAGACGGTGAACGAAAGATGAATATAGCAAGCAGATTCAGAACGATGTAGGCTGCAGTAGCTACTCTGAGATGAAGAGGTTTGCACAGGATAGAGTACCGTGGAGAGCTGTATCAAACCAGTCTTCGGACAGAAGACCGCAATAACAAATACAATGGACCATTTAGTAGGTAACATTACGCCACCGACCGCTGTGGCCGATCGGTTCTAGGCGCTTCAGTCGGGAACCGCGCTGTTGCTACGTTCGCAGGTTCGAATCCTGCCTCGTACATGGACGTGTGTGACGTCCTTAAGTTAGTTAGGTTTAAGTAGTTCTAAGTCTAGCGGACTGATGACCTTAGATGATAAGTCCCATAGTGCTGGGAGCCATTTGATCCCTTACGCCAAAACACTGTAGAATGAAAAAATTTCTTTTAATTAGAACATGTTATCTCTTTTTCTGCCAGACACCTCGTGAATATGTTCCTATTTATGTGCTGTGACATCTGCATTATATAACCAAATTTAATATACTTCGAAGATGCGATAACTTCGTTTACAGAATTCTGATCACGCTTAACGTGCAAGTAACACGATTTCAATAATTTTTAAATTCTAAAACTTTTTTATCCTAAATTTTACTAGAATAATGTTACCTACTTTGTGGTTCAATGTATTTTTCATTCGTTCTCTCTGTTTCCTTCTCTTTACTTGAAAACGGTCGAAGGCCGAAATAACAGTTGCAGATTAGACAAACCATCTATACAGTCAAACATACTAGTACAATTCTCAGCTTCGTCTGGCTATTCACGACGTCTGATGCTTGTGGATCATAACGCTAGGTGGATTGTGCATGGAGATCCAAGTACTTAACAGACACAGAGCGGATGAGGCTAAACTCTTGTGCCCAGCTTTGAGGGTCTGATTATCTCAAGCTCTGTGAACGAGATGTATGGTAGACGGCGGTGATGTGATTAGAAATTACAGTCATCAGTTCATGAATATAGGACAGTAGGTGATGGCTAACAATAAACACATCCTTTTTATGAAGTATGGCGTCCAGAACAGGTAGGGGTAACCTCATAGTAAAACAAATGCCAAGATGGAGACAGTCTGAATGCTGTAATCTCAAGTAACCACAACAGTTTACACAACATTTTAAAATACAGAGAGAAATGCCATGTCTATCAGTCAAGTCACTTAATATGCTCTGTCTGATTCCTTGATTTACAAAAACCCGTTGTTTTGCTTATTTTTCATTCGTGGCACTTCGTTTACTGTTGAAGTAATGCTGACGGAAAACAACTTAATCAGTACTTTGGTTTTCAGAGCACATCGTGAACCAAGTAAGCTGCTACCCACAGAAAAAACCTGAAAAACTTCAGGTACAAAAACCAATTTTTCGAAAAGGTTTACGCGGCGTGGTAGTGCAACAAAATCTTCACTGATTTCTTGCTGCGTAAGATCGCTTTTTGAGCACGACGTTTCGGAAAAGCTACTGTCTCCTTTCATCTTCAGGCAAAGTGCCGGCCTAGCACGGTCTGTCTCCTTACACATTGTCCGATCACATTAACGTGACCACCGCGTTAGGTGGAAGTCAACGCGCAATAAATATTCACAAGTACAGACGGCAGCACTAGAAGCGGACGGTATAAAAAGCGTGTCGGGGATGCGGAAAACAGTGCAGTCGTTGTCTGACGTTCGAAAGAACGTGATTATTAGCTTTGAGGCCAAGCCCGGAAGTATTTCCGAAATGGCTAATTGTAGAAACTGTTCGCGTGCCACGGTGGTTAAAGTATATCTTTCATGGTAAAATGGCGTTATCCCGAAACGGTAACGAAGTACCTGCGGAGCACCAACGGGCCATAGATGAAAGGGGTGAGCGACTGCTGCGTAGATGGGTATGGGCGAATTGACTTGGAACTATTGAGAAACCAAGAGGCTATCAACAGTGTCTCCACGACGACCGTTCAGCGAACGTTGTTGTGTATGGACCTCTGCAGTAGGTGCCTGGTTCATCAGCGACGAAGGCTGGAATTTGCACGCCAGTGCAGCAAGTGGACTTCCATTGGGGTGACGAGCGGTGGACTTTTCGTATGAATCACGTTTTATACTCTATCAAACCGATGGCGAAATAAATATTTCAGAATTCGAATCGAGAACAGCTATCAACATGAGTAACGTAGAAGTAAATATCCTCGGAGTAGTGAAGCAACTCAAATCACTTAATAAAAGCAAGTCTTCGGGTGCAGACTGTATACCAGTTAAGTTCCTATCCGAATATGCTGATGCTTTAGCTCCATACTTAACAATCATATACAACCGTTCGCTCGACGAAAGATCCGTACCCAAAGAATGAAAATTTGCGCAGGTCACACGAATATTCAAAAAAGTTAGTAGGGGTAATCCACTAAATTACAGGCCCAAATCGTTAACGTCGATATGCAGCAGGATTTTGGAACATATATTGTGTTCGAACATTATGAATTACGGAACGGTCTATTGACACACAGTCAACATGGGATTAGAAAACATCGTTCCTGTGAAACACAACTAGCTATTTTTCACATGAAGTGCTGAGTGCCATTGACAAGGGATTTCAGATCGATTCCGTAATCCTGGATTTCCTGAAGGCCTTTGACACTGTACCACACAAGTAGTGTAGCTCGTAGTGAAATTGCGTGCTTATGGCATATCGTCTCAGTTATGTGACTGTATTGGTGATTTCCTGTCACAGAGGTCACAGTTCGTAGTAATTGACGGAAAGTCATCGAGTGTGAAGTGATTTCTGACCTTCCCCAAGGTAGTGTTGTAGGCCCTTTGCTGTTCCTTATATATACAAACGATTTTGAAGACAATCTGAGCAGCCGTCTTCGGTTGTTTGCAGAGGACGCTGTCGTTTATCGACTAATAAATTCATCAGAAGATCGAAACAAACTGCAAAACGATTTAGAAACGATATCTAAATGGTGCGAAAAGTGGCAGTTGACCCTAAATAACGAAAAGTGTGAGGTCATCCACATCAGTGCTGAAAGGAACTCGCTAAACTTCAGTTACACGATAAATCATTCTAATCTAAAAGCCGTAAATTCAAGTAAATATCTAGGTATTACAATTACGAACAACTTAAATTGGAAGGAACACATAGAAAATGTTGTGGGGAAGGCTAACCAAAAACTGCGTTTTATTGGCAGGACAGTTAGAAAATGTTACAGACCTACTAAGTAGACTGCCAACACTACGCTTGCCCGTCCTCTTTTAGAATACTGCTGCGCGGAGTGGGATCCTTACCAGATTGGACTGACGGAGTACATCGAAAAAGTTAAAAAGAAAGGCAGCACCTTTTGTATTTTCGCGAAATATGGGAGAGAGTGTCACAGAAATGATACAGGATTTGGGCTGGTAATTATTAAAAGAAAGGAGTTTTTCATTCCAACGGAATCTTCTCACAAAATTTCGATCACCAACTTTCTTCTCCGAATGCGAAAATATTTTTTTGACTCCGACCTACATAGGGAGGAACGATCACCACGATAAAATAAGGAAATCAGAGCTCGTACGGAAAGATATAGGTGTTCATTCTTTCGGCGCGCTATACGAGATTGGAATAATAGAGAATTGCGAAGGTGGTCCGATGGACCCTCTGCCAGGCACTTAAATCTGATTTGCAGAGTATCCATGTAGATGTAGATGTAGATGTAGACGGCTGTTGGCGTTTACGGTCCATGCAACAGCTGTCGGAACTGTTCACGCTTGGGAATGTTTTCCTGGTAGTCGCAGGGTGACCTCGTCATTCTGGAAGGCATAATGGTTCAACACAAGTATGCATATATCCTTGGTTAAGGTCCACCCTTAGATGCAGTTTGTTTTTTCGTAGAACGGTGGCATCTACCAGCAGGACACTGCAGACTGTCAGACAACTCTCAGTGTACTGCGTGGCCCGAACAGCACCCGGATGAGTTTTTCGTAATCCAGTGGCCACCAAACCCACCGGATTTAAACGCAGTCGAGAATCTGGTGGATCACTTCACGCGGGCTCTACGAGATATGGATGCCCAGCTGAGAAACCTAAAGTAGCTGACCACAGCACTCGAGTTGGCATAGCTCCACAGTCCTGCCGGTACCTTCCATAACCTCACTGACTCTCTTCGTAGACGTTTCGCAGCTGTCTGCGCTGCAAAAGGAGGTAATTCGGCTTTTGACAGGTTCATATGACTGGACAGTATATGTTGCCAGGGGCGTTCACATCTGACAGTAGCCGCTCCACAACTGTGCAAAAGATGACCAACCATTTGCTTACGTAGTCGGCAATTCGCTTCAACCGTTTACCGCTGCCCTGCGTTTGCTCTTCCATCGCCTGAAGAAATTAAGAAATCGTACAGAACCAACATGAGCAAATAAGGAAAAAGAGACTAGTACGTAAAACGTGCCTTGATAATGTGACAATTACACAGCGCCACATCTACATCATATACATGGTTACTTTGAAATTCACACAGAAATGCCTGGCAGTGGGTTCATCGAACCACGTTAAAACTATTTTTCTACCGTTCCACTCTCGAAAAGCACGTGGGAAAAAGGACCACTTTAATCATTCTGTGCGAGCTGCGACTACTCTGATTTTTTTATGATGATCATTTCTCTCTGTTTATGTGGGCGCCAACAAAATAGTTTCTCAATAGGAGGAGAAGATCCTGCCGCAACGGAAAACGCCTTTTTTTTTTAATGATTGACATCCCGCTTCATGTATCATGTCTATGGCACACTCTGCCATATTTCGCGATAGTGCAAAACGAGCTGCCCTTATCTGAAGTTTTTCAGTGTTCTTCGTCAATCCTATCTGACGCATATCGCACACCGTCCATGAATACTCCAGAAGAGGCTGGAAAAATGCGGTTAAGCGATCTCTTTAGTAGATCTGTTGCACTTAGACAACGTAATGATGTATGTATCACTGTTAACTCAGATACACACACACACACACACACACACACACACAAAGAACAAGGCCTTGCTCTACAACAGGTTGGCCAAATCTCATTAATAGGGAATGAAAGATGTGATAAAAATAAGCGAATAGTCAGTAATTCTACAGAAAGACTCTACTTTAAGCTGCTAAGGTAGATGCCATATTCTAACGATTTAACTCAATACTAATCTAACATAATTGCACTTAAAATTGTAACCGTAACATCCGAGTCTACTGCAGTCTCGGTTACATTACTGGGAGAGGCTCACATTCCTGGCGCCGGATTATGATAAAGCTCCTTTCACGACACTGTG